>NW_006399817.1:7906175-7907304 GCF_000299155.1 Elephantulus edwardii | reverse complement strand
TGGAGGGACAGCGCAGGAGCGGGAGATCCTCGATGAGATGGATTGATTCAGTGACTGGGGTTATGGGGCTAGGTGTGTCAGAAACAATGAGATTGGCACAGGAGAGAACAGGGCTTAGGGTTGTTGTACATAGGGTTGCTATGAATTGCAGGCAACTCAACGGCACATAATAACAACAAATTATATATCTATATCCCTTGTATTTAAAAGTTGGTTGGTCCTAAGGATCTGGTGTTATTTTATTTTTGAGGAACATTCTTCTAAATTGTGCAGCACTCCTCTGTCAATTTGCTGCATGTAGATAATCTGGGTGTGCTGTAATGCTGAACCTTGTGTCATTGGTGGTGGTGGGGGGGTCAAATGCCATCATGGTTGCCCATTTTGGGCAGTGTTTGGTGGGGCTCCCAGGTTAAGATAGATTTGGAAGCAGGAGTGGCATCCACTTCCTAAACCACATGCCTCTGGAAACTCTATGAACTTGGAGAAATGATGATAGTTGATACAAAGGCTTCAGGCCTTTTGTTCATAGGGTTGCTATGAGTTGTGCTCGACTCCATGAAAATAAAAAACATCAGCATCCACAATCAACACTCATGGCAGCAGTAATCAAGAAATCAAAAGATGTATTACACTGAACAAATCTGCTTTTTGCTCTTTACCTTGCTAAATATTGAGGATGCCAGTCCAAGACTAAGGTCTATCTGATCTCAGCCATGGCATTTTTAATTGCTTCCTATGCATCTGAAAATTGGACAATGACTAAGGAAGATCAAAGAAGTTATGCCTTTGAATTATATTGGTGAAGAATATTGGATACACTATGCCAAAAGAACAAACTAATTTGTCTTGTGCTAACAGGGTTCTTTTTTTTTCCTTTTATTGTGAAAAACATATTGGGGGTACAAGGAGGTGAGGGTTGGGGGCAGAAGGGTAAGGATGGGCCAGGATGCAGTTGAAGAGCTGCACAGTTTGGTCGGTGGGGGGAGCAGGTCCCCCAGTGGGGACCAGATGCTACAGAGGAATGACAAGTATTTTCCAATGGTAATTAAACCAACTGTCTTATTGATTTGGGAATTGGATGCCAACTCTCTGGCTTCTTCATGCTGAACAGGGGCACAGATGTAAAGGG
>NW_006399817.1:7886577-7903850 GCF_000299155.1 Elephantulus edwardii | reverse complement strand
GGGTAGAGAGAATAGTGCAACAATGAATGAGTGGAAGCCCAAAATCTCTGTAAATGTTTATGAAAATTAATAAAATATAATTAGAAGAAAAAAAAGTGTTCAATTATCAATAAGCTGAAGTCTGTGGGAGGCCATAATGGCCCTGCTTTAAGTGGTTCGCTGCTCCCACAGCTCACCACGCTCTCTCTGCCTCCGCCGCCATCTTGGATCGTTAACAGGGTTTTTATTAGAGGCAAGAAGAGTAAGACTTTGTCTCATATACTTTGTGTCAGGCCCAGACCAAGGTCAAAGAGGAGAATGAAGGATTCAAAGAATATCAACATGTCAACAAAGGGAGTGAACAACCTCACCCACCTGGTTAAACCACAACGGAATGCCCCTCCCTTCCCTCTCTAAAATACCCTTACTATAAAAACCTGCCCAAACCACCTTAGTGTGCTGTTTTTCCCTGGTCTGTCTCTCTCCAGACCAAGGAATCCTGCCCGGGAGCCCCCTTAATAAAATTACTTTAGCTTTCTTTCTTTCTTCCTTGAGTCCTTGGTCTTTCATACAATGTGAAGACCTAACACTTTGGACATGTTTTAAGGAAGGACCAGTCCTTGGAAAAAGACATTATCCTGGGAAAGGCAATGAATCAGTGAAACGGAGGAAGACTACCTGTGAGATGGATTGACACAGTGACTGCAACAATGGGCTTGAGCATGACAGAGATGATGAGAATGAAGAAAAAAGGGCAAGATGTTGATCTGTTGTTCATAGTATCACTATGAATTTAGTTACCTTTGTGGCTTTAAGCAACAAAAATTTATTATTTTATAGTTTGTTATTATTGCATAACATCAAATCTGAACCAACCCATAGCTGACCCTTTGGTGGATTTTCAGAGGCAGTTAATTGTATGGGAGGAAATTGCCATGTAGGGCAGCTGGCACATTTGAACCATGTGCCTTTGGGACTGCAGTGCAGCTTCTTACCACGAGGCCACAAGAGTTTCCTATTCTATAATTTAGATGATTAGAAAATTAAATTCAGGTGCTATCTCTAAGGAAGGATCCTCTCTCGTTGCTGGTCCTGGAGAAAAATTCTGTTTGCTTCAACATCTCTATCCCCAGCCTTCCTTGGAGATCTCTATATTGTATGGGTTTCTCCAGTGCTTTACTGTTGTTGTTGTTGTTGTTGTTAAGTGCCTTTGAGTCACAGGCGACTCATAGTGACCCTAAGAAGGAGACTCCTCAATGCTTGGGTGCCTTTCATCCTCTCTCCAGGTTCATAGGGTTTCCGGAGGCAAGCTATTATGGAAGTGGATGCCACTCCTCCTTCCAAGCTTGTTTTAATCGGGGAGCTCCACCCCACTCTCTGTCTGCATTGGGTAACCAGGCATTAATGCATTTGACACATCAGTGTCACAGTGTTCAGCCTCACAGCAACCACAAGTGACTGCTGTGCAGCAATTTGTACACCAGGGCTATATGCTATATGACCACTCTTGTGAGATAAAAGGTTTTACAGGTCATGCCCTAAGGGAATTTCCCTCATAGCAGATGAGGGTTGTTTTGGGAGGGCTGCATTCTATATTTAACACTTTTACAGCCTCTGGTTTATCAAATCACAACTTAGTTTCTTCACCATATTGATGCATAGCGTATTAAACATACCAGGGACTGCTAAAAGGACAAACAAGTCTGAAGATAGACCTGAAGATAGTGAATCCAGGCTGTTCCTTGGAGGCAAGGATTTTGAAGCTCCATCACACATATTTTGGACATGTTGCCAGGGGGGACCAGTGCTTAGAGAATGACCTCATGCTTAGAAGGGTGGAAGGACAGTGCAAGAGAAGATCCTGGACAAAATGGATTCATTTAGTCATTGGGGTAATGAGATTTAGATGTGTTGAAGACAATGAAACTGGTCAACAGCATACATATATTTCAGGTGACACAATTCAGTCCATAACAGTTTTGCAACCCCATTAGGCTTAATATGAACCATCTCAAAAGCAGAACAAGGGAAACACTGCTGACAAGAAGAATCGATGGAAGTGCAGTGTGTACCTTTGGATCCAGGAACCCCATGCTGAGGAACTCCTAGAGGGAAGAGTTGTAACACCAGAGACAGTAGGAGATAGAAGTAACAGTTAAGAAAGGAAGCCAGGAGACCTGTAAGCGATGGCAGTGGTGGGTATTCTGGTTCACAGAATAGCTGCATGTTTTCTGGTCGGAGGTTTGTTGGTAGAATGGAATACCTCTGAGCACTTAGTGGGAGAACAAAAGAGCTTTGCAACATTCACCAGAGCAGGGCAGAGGCCAGGCTAGAAAGAAGCCTGTCTTTAGGCACTTCTGAGAAAAGGCTGTTTTGAACAAAGAATTGTAACTTGAGTAATCTTTCATCTTGAATTATAGACTATTACTGCAGTCTGAAATTGATCAAACATGAAATCAAGATGCATTCATAAGTATTTGTAAATGGAATGCAAAAGTAAGGAACAATGAGGAAGGAATGGTAGTTGTAAAGTACAGACTTGGTGACAAAAATGAGGCTAGAGATTGAATGATTTAATTTTTCTATTCAATAATTTATTTACAGCCAATACATTTTTTTAAAAAAACCAATAACACAAAAAGCGACTTTACACATGGATGGACACCTGATAGACTGCACAGGAATCAGATCGACTGTATCTGTGGAATCTTTGGAGAAGCTCAATATCAGCAGTCAAAACCAGGACAGATGCTGATGGTGGGACAGAACCACTGATTACTCAAGTGCAAGTTCAGACTGAAGCTGAAGAACAATAAAACAAGTTCACAAGAACCAAAATATGACCTTGAGGCTATACCAGCTGAATTAAAAAATCATCTCAAGAATAGGCTTGTGGCATTGAAGACCAGAGGAGAGTGCTGAGTGCTACATATCTTTCCGTCAGGTGAATGTATCATAATATCTCATTCCATTTGATTGTTAGTTAACATTTGGTCTGTTTCCATGTTCTTATAATTGTGAATAATGCACTGTGGTTTTGATTTGCATCTTTCTTATTGGCAACCATTTTGAGCATTTCTCCATGTGGCTTTTGGCCATCTGAATGTGGGCATAGTATAATGGTGATTAATTTTACGAAGCACAATGAATGGGAATAATTGTACAAAACACAATGTGAATGAAGGACAGGGTGAAACACAATGTATACAAATGTATACACACCAATATAAAATAAACATTTTAAAAATATAATATACAAAGAACTGTCTTCTGAGAACAGAAAGGAAAGAATTCAGTATTTCTCAAGCTGAAAGAACTGAAAAATAAATTCAAGCCTCCAGTTGCAATACTGAAAGATGCTATGAGCAAAAAATATGGAATGATCTATAAAACATCAGAAGAAGATTGTCACTGCACCAAAAAGAATTGATCAACACTGAAAGATTTCAGGAATTGTCATCTGAACATAAGCCTATGGTAATAAAGGAAGAAGGTCAAACTGCACTGAAGACATTGGTAAAAAATAAAACATCTGGAATCAAAGGAATACAATTGACATGTTAATTACAAAACAATGCAACTCTTGACATACTCACCTGTCTCTGTCAGGAAAGCTGGAGGATGTCTGCCTGGTCAACCAGAAGAGATCAATATTTGTTCATATTCCCAAGAAAGGTGATTCAATAAAATGTGTAAATTATCAAACAATATCATTAATATGACATGCAAGCAAAATACTGCTGAAAATAATTCCAAAATGACTAAAACAGTAAAATGACAGTGAACTAAAAGTTCAAGCAGGGTTTAAAAGAGACCAACTTCATCCTTGTTGATGTCAGATGCATACTGGCTAAAAGCAGAGAATACCAGAAGAATGTCTATCTGTATTGACCATGCAACGGCATTTGCGTGCATAGTAACTATGGCTAACATTGAGAAGAATGGGAATCTAAGAATATTAAATCATGCTGATATGAAATCTATAGATAGACCAGGAAGATGCTCCTAATGGAGCAAGAGAACACTGCATGGTTTAAAGCCAGGAAAGGTGTGAACTAGGGCTATACCCTTTTCCCACACCTGTTCAGTCTGTATGCTGAGCAAATAATTTGTTGTGGGGTTTTTTTCCTACTAGTTTATTTACAATATTCAAATACAAATTTGAACAAATTCTTTCAATATCCCTCACCCACCCCCCCATCAAATTGTACAACCCAATGATTAATCCCCTGTTCCCCATGTGTTGGAGGCTGCTAGTTCAACTTAGCTGAAGCCATTTTGTAAGTTCTCTGAAACCATTTGGTAATTCTCAAAGAACATGTTTGGACATGTTGCCCTGGGAGGATAGGTTTCAGTTTACCCCACCCTGGGAGGATAGGTTTCAGTTTATCCCACCCTGGGAGGATAGGTTTCAGGACACACCCTGCTGAGTTTCTGTTTACCAGATAACTTTCAGATTACTAGAAATGACATGCTGTTCTTCTCCCCCATTGCGTGTACTTCTCCTCCCCTCATTGTGCTCCTGTATATAAGCTGTGAGTGCTTTCAATAAAATTGAGACTTGATCGGAAATTCTACTTGTCTCCATGCTTCTGTGCCTCCTGACCACCCCCCTGCCCCATTCTCGTTCTTCCCCTCCTAGGGTCACCGTTGAAGATCCCCGCGGGCCGGGGCACCCATGCACATCCACATCCCTCTGTTTACAGCCTCTCCCACCACTCCTGGATCCTTATACTCATTCTACAATAATGGTTTTATACAATATTTATCCTTTTGGGACTGAGTTAGTTCACTCAGCATAATGCTCTCCAATCCCTCCCAAGTTAGGTAATAATTTACAGTTATTGTTCCTGTGTGCTGTAAAATATTCCATTGTGTGAATGTACTGTAATTTCTCAATCCATTTGTTTGTGGTTGGACATTTAAACTGTTTCCATGTTCTTGCAATGGTGAATAATGCTGAGCAAATGATTTGTAAAGCAGGACTGTATAAAGAACAAGGCCCATGGGGGCGGGGGTGGGGTGGGGTGGCCATATCTGTCCTTTACCAGCTTTGCAAAGGGGAATTGTCCCTGTCCGCAGCATCCAAAACACAAAACCAATCCTCATGATGTCAGACACAATCCTCACACTCCTGTACCTCTTTCTATTCATTTCAACACTAGTATTGCTGTTTTTCTGGGTCTATAGTCTGATGTGATAGCTCACAAACTACAGAGAACCACATTGGGGAAGTGAAAAGGTTATAGTCTGTATTAATAACAGAATAGAGTCAAGATAGCTTCCTAAATGTGTGTACAGACACCTCAGTGGCTTTAGGTCAGTTCCCAAGTTCAGTCCTGCCAATAGTGGCTTCCCACTAACAGTTGTACAACAAAGTTCTTGGTGCTGCCAATATTGCTCCCCTCCCCCACCCCAAAGTTTCCATTTCATACTAAGTCTCTCATTTGGCCACAGATACTGCTGCTGTAGATGTAGCTGGAGCAAGAAGGGCATTGTCTTGGTTTTTCAAAGGAGAAGATCTTCAAAACAGATGATATGTTTGCCTCTTGCTGCTGGCTTGCTCAATTCAATGGTGAGACTTGCCAGTTCTCTTATAGATCGTTGAGACTGACCAATGCCCTTGTGGATAGAGTAACACACCTCTTTTGCATATTCCAACCCATCTACACAGCAAAATAAAACTATAGCTAGGCAAGTCATACTGAGAGAGAAACTCCACAAAAACTCTATGAAGAGGACTGTGGTATAGGATCAGAGAAGACTCATCAACAGTCTATGTTATGCAGATGACACAGTTTTGCTTGCTGAAAGTGAAGAAGACTTGAAACGCTGCAGAAGATGGATGACAGCCTTCAATATAGATTACATCTAAACATAAACAAAACTCCCCATCATTGAACCAATATGCACAATAATGATAAATGAAGAAAAGATTGAAGTTGTCAATGATTTCACCTTGCTTGGATCAATAATCAACACCTCAGGTACCTGCAGTCAGGAGATCAGGAGACATATTGCATTGGGAAAGTCTGCTGTCAGGGATTTGTTTAAAATACTGAAGAGCCATGATGTCAGTCTCAAAACTAAAGCGTGGCCTATTCAGGCAATGCTCTTTTTTAATCACTTGCAATGTATCTGAGAGCTAGACAATTAATAAGAATGATATAAGCATTGGTTTATTTGAGTTGTGATGTTGGAGAAGAATACTGAGTATCCCATGGACTACCAAACAAACAAGCAGGTATGTGTTGGGAAAAATGCAGCCAGAGTATTACTTAGAGACAAAGATGGTGAAGATTCCTCTCTTATATTTTGGCTATATTGCTAGGAAAGACTATTCCTTGGAATGGGATATCATACTTGGAAAAAGAGAGGGTCAGCAAAGGAGAGAAAGACTCCAATTAGGTGGATTGACGTGACAACTGCAGCAAGGGACTCAGGTATGTCAGAGATGATGAGGATGGTGCAGGATAGTACAGGGTTCAAATTGGTTATTCATCGGGTTTCTATGAGTTATACTCAACTCAATAGCACCTAAAATAACCTAAAAGCACCTCCTTTAATAAAGTTCATAATGGTGAGTGTGTTGAATGGATTCTGTGTGGCCATTGCAACAAATTATCAAACCCACTACAGAAGTAGATAGTGCATGGTAAGGATAAATGGTTTAAAACTGGTAAAAATTTGGAGAGAAGAGCTATATTTGATCTTTGCCTCAATGGAGTGAGCCTTGGGCTGTTGCTGCTGATAATAATCCTTCTCTCTTTTCATGAATTTAAAGGATGTCAGATGTCTCCCAGTTGATTCATCATTATTATAGCCTTGACAAGGAGAATGAAAATAACTCAAAGAACTTACAGATGAAGGTATGACCTCATAATCATACTAACTATGTAAAATAAATATCATGATAAGTGAAAAAATTGAAACTTTCAAGGATTTTGTTTGACTTGGACCTACAACCAACACACATAGATGAAGAAGTAAAAAAATTGGTATATATAGCACCGGGAAAATTTGCTGCCAAAGAAATCTTTAAAATGTTGAGGAACATTATTTTGAAGATTACAGCATGTTTGATCCAAGCCTTGGACTTTTCAATCACCTCATACTTGCTGTGAAATCTGGAGAATGAATAAGAAAGACTGAAGAAGAATTGATGCATTTGAATTATGGTGTTGACGGCTAATAAATAACAAGCTATATAGCCTGCTTTGACGACAATTAACACTCTTGGTACCAGCAGTCAGTAGATCAGGAGACATATTGCATTGGGAAATTCTGCTGTCAGGGATCTCTCCAATACACTGAAGAAGAATGATATCAGTTCAAAAAGTGAGGTGCACCTGATTCAGGTCATGGTCTTCTCAATCACCTACTGCACACCAGAGAGTTATACAATGAATAAAGATGACAGAAGGATTGATGCCTTTGAGTTGTGGTGCTGGAGAAGAATACTGAATATCCCATGTATTGCCAAAAGTACAAGCAGATATGTCCTGGAAAGGGTGTGGCCAGAGTGCTCCTTGAAGGCAAGGATGACAAAGCTTTGTCTTTCATACTTTGGACATGTAGACAATTGAGGCTATTCCATGGAAACAGATATCATGCTTAGAAAGATGGAGGATCACTGGAGGAGAAGAAGATCTTAAATGAGATGAATTGACACTGTGACTTCAGCAATGGGCTCTAGTGTCTCAGAGATTATGTGGATGGCACAGGACAGGGCAGGTTTCAGGTTGGCTATTCATAGGGTCACTATGAGTTAGTTATACTCTACTCAGTGGCACCAAATAACAACAGCAACATGACCTACTGTTATCATTAGGTGCCATTGAATCACTGATGACTCATAATGACCCTGTGTACAGTGGCCCTGAAACCTGCTCTACCCCCTGTCAACTTTACTGTCTCTGACACGCCTACCCTCATTAAACCAGTCACTGAATCATTCCATCTCACTGATGGTCTTCCTCTCTTTCTCTATCCCTCCACTCTTCCAAGCATGATGTCCAAGGATTGGCTCCTCTTTGCAACATGCTCAAAGTATGTCAGAAGAAGCCTCAGAATCCTTGCCTCCACAGAACAGCCTGGTTTCACCCTCTCGAGGATGAACCTGTTTATTCTCCTGGCAGTCCATGGCATATTTAACACTCTTCTCCAGCACCACAGCTCAAACACATCAATTCTTTTTCTATCATCCTTAGTCATTATCCAGCTTTCTGACTCTTAGCAAGCAATTGTAAAGACTAAGGCCTGGATCAGGCGCATTTTTCTTGGATGAAGTGTGGTCAAAACATTATTTAAAAGTGATGATGACAAGACTTCATTTCACATGCTTCAGTCATGTTATCATGAAAGATCAATCTCTAGAGAGAGACATCATGCTTTGTAGAATATCAGTGAAACTAAGATCCTCAGTGAAATGTATAGACATAGTAAGTGCAACAGTAGACACAAACATCGCAAAATGGCACAGAACTGAGCAGTGTTTCATTCTATTATATATAAAGTCCAAAGATTATGCACTAACTTCATGGTACCTAACAGCAACAACCCAGACATTTGGTGGGAGTCACAAAGAGTACAGATAGATGAGCTATATTAAATAATTTACTGTATCAACGGGGTGACCATAAGGCTGTCATCTGTATACGGTAGGTTGTTAATGAATATTCCTCCCATACGAATGTAGCATTCTTGTTCAGTAAGTCTGTTTTCTTGAATTACTTACTCACTAGGCAGATTGAATAAGTAAAATTTATTAAAATAATCAAAACTAAACGAAACATTTTTATTCTGAGCAGTCATTCTTCATGTATCTAGCGAGGCCATTTTGTTTCAGAAGACATGAATCTCATAAAGAAGCTAGAAACAGGCTTATAAAGATAAAGGAGGTAGAAATGTAGATGATCAATCATAGATTAGACAAAACTGTTGGACCAGGGGAATAAGGAATCAGCAGGAAAGAATGAATGGCCTTGCCCACCTGGCCTAACTAACTTCTGAACCATAAACCACAATGGAATGTCCCTCCCTACCCTTCCCCCTCTATCAAAGCCCTGCTATAAAAAACTGCCCCAAAACACCCTAAGTGCAACTTCCTTAGCCTCTATCTCCAGATCAAGGAGCCTTGCCCACGAGCTCCCTAATAAAGCTGCCTTTAAGCTTTCCTATATTCTACTTAAGTCCACAGCCTTACAATCTTACAATAACAATAGATTGAAACCACCCTCCTCATTTTACAAAAATTAACAGATAGATCAGAAAGTGGTCTATCGTCCTGCACCAGGAAAATCGTTTGAAATTCAAATTTAGTAAACTTAACATCAAACAGGGGGGGAAAATGTGAAGCAACATCATGTGAAAGAAAAGCTTCTTGCAGAGTTCATTTTGGTCAGAATTTCTTTAAAGTGAATATTTGGTTTTGTATATAAGAAAAGCTTAACATGAAAACAACTATGGAGAAAAAAAAAACAAAACACCACCAAAAACAACTATGAGATATCATCTCACCCTAGCAAGAATAGCAAAACTCAACAGAGCAGCAAACAAATGCTGGCAAAGTTGTATGGAAATTGGAACCCCTTTTCACTGCTGGTAGGAGCGTAAAATGTGCAACTACTATGGAAGGTGGTCTGGCACTTTCTAAAAAAGTTGGAAATAGAAATACCATTTGACCTGGTAACGCTTCTGCTGGGAATATACTCTAATGAAACCAGAACTGCCATCCAACAGATGTAGGCACACCCTTGTTTATTGCTGTGTCACTCACAATAGCAAAGAGATGGAAACAACCAAAGTGCCCATCAACAAATTAATAGATAGAGAACTGAGGCACAAATGAAGGCTTGTATGCCAATGTTCATAACAACATTATGCAACATTGTAAGAACATGGAAACAGCCCAATGTCTAATCACAATCAAAAGGATTGTGAAATTATGGTACATTCACACAATGAAATACTAAACAGCAGGCAAGAGCAATGGTTTTGGTAAATCACTTCCTAGCTTGGAAGGGACTGGAGAGCATTAGGCTAAGTGAACTAACTCAGTCCTATAAGGATAAATACTGTATAAGACCATTATTGTAGAAACAGATAACTAGTAAAACATGTATGAGGTTCTAAGGCAGGGGGGGCACCAGGTGAGGATGAGAGAGAGTGTAATCATAGGGTCTCACAATTTGATGGGTGGAGGAAGGGGTTGATTAATGATGTGGAAAGGTCTAGTGTGAAAAACAATGTATACGAACTTTGTAAGTAAACCAGTATAAAATAAAAAGCTAGTATTTCAAAAAAACCCCAAAACAAGGCAAAACAAACAAATGAATGGACAGAAAAAACTATATTGTATTCATACAATGCAGCACTAAAAAAACCAATGAACTCATAAAACATTACACAATATGGATGACCCTGGAGGACATTATGCTGAGTGAAATATCTCAGTCATAAAAGGACAAATACTACATAATATCACTGTTATAAAGCAGATCTAACATGGGAGGTTGTGAAGAGAATATGGAAAGAGTGGATACATAATGAACATTGCTTTGGAACATATGAAGAAAAGAACTGTTTAAAAGGAATATATGATTAGACATTATATGTATAACAACAGACCAGACTAAGAGGTACATTGCAATGTGGACTGGGGGAGGGGGATGGGATGAGGGAAAGGAAATTGTGCAACAATGAATGAATATTCTTTTTAAATAGTATACTGGGGCAAAGGATAGAAAAGAGGAAGGAGGAAAATATGCAACAATGAATGAATAAGTGAAAAGGCAACTTTTCTGCAAATTTTCATTAAAATCACAATTAAAATTAAAAATTTTATTATTAAAAAAGAAAGGCTTAACATGAAGTTAAGATACCTTTTATTAACAGGTGACAAGATATCATTCTATTGCATTATCTTTTACTTTTAAAATATGAAATATTCCCTTATTCTTTCCAAGTGACTGTACACATTCTACATGAGAAACAATTAAGTGTTCTGGGCTTCCAAAACATAAGAATTATGTTGTTTAAAATTTCTTCTTATTCACACAATCAAATGCCTCACATAATGAAAAATACAGGTTGTTCAAGGGAAAAAAGACACATTAAGTTCAAACATATTTTACAGAGATCCTTTTATTAAGTTATAAACAGGACAAAGCAAATCATTCTGGAATAAAGAAAATCATCAGCATAATGCCAAAGAAATTAAACTAAATCACAGATATTTATGCACTTGTAAGCACAGAAAAACTTCCCCAGATTGTAATTGGTAGCAGTTACAATCTCCCAGTTGTTGCAGGTGAACCTACAAAAGTAATCAAAGTTCCTTGTTGGGTACGTACACGACTGCATATTTAAAATATTTACAGTGTTGATTCTGGATCTCCAGCTACATGGGTCAAACTATGATGCATATCCATTCAATTCTTTTCATTACATCCTTAATGACAGATCCATGCAAATTTTTTTTGTTTTCCATTAAAACCTGAATGTGAATTGTCCCCTGCCTAGGCTTGTCAAGGGAGCTCTGGTGGCCTAGTGGTAAGAAGCCGTGTTGCAATCCTAATGACATGTAGTTCGAATCCACCAGCTGCTCTGTGGGAGGATGGGCAATCTCTTTTCATGGGATTTGCCGCCTCTGAAAACATGCTGGAGGGTCATCTATGGATTGGTTCTGACTCAACAGCACATAGCAACTCAGCTTGTCAAGGATTTGTTAAGCAGAGCTGCAGAGTGGGTAGTGATCAGAAAGAAACTCAAATAGTGCCTGAATCATTTGAGAATCAAAATAGAGTTAGGGCTGTACTGTAAACTTCAGTCTTCCTCAAATCATGTACCTCAGAATACAAGCTATAATGCAGCCCCTTCTCTGATCATAATTATTAACAAGCTTTTGACCATACATAGGTTGGTGTGCTTTCTTCTACATGAATTGGTGGATGTCTCCTATAGAGGACTGCTTGTTCTAAGATAAATTGTTTGGGGGGGGTGTTAATAGTCATCATCTAATTTCTTCACCATGCCTTACTATAGCCTCAATGATTGTTTTAGGAAGGTAAACATAGAGTAGGACCACATTGGAAGAATTAGTTGTCTACAGAAGAAGCTCTGATGGCCTAATGGATAGGGAGTTGATCTTGATCTGCCAGCTCAAAACAGGTGGATCAAGTCCACCAGCTGCTCTATGGGAAAAAGATGGAAATCTTTTTCCCTGGAATTTAAAGCCTTTGTAATCTACTTGAGAATCACTTATGAGTTGGACTCAATTAGATAGCAAGGAGGTTTTTCTGAGATGCTTAGACTATAAGCCTTAAAGTGGGAGTTCAAAGACATCTGTAGACTATAAATTATATAATAATATCAATAGCAATAACAATAAAAGCAATCTTGCCTGGACAGTATCTTGCCAAGCCCAGAAAAATACCAGAAATGGAGTGCCTAGTCAGGTCATCTGAATGGTGACTAAATCACCAAGATGTGAGCCAGGTGATAGATAGCAACTTCTTTGGTCTAAGGTACATTAAGGGTGTGTGTTAAGAGGTGGGATTTCCAGTCTGGGAAAGATTCTGCTGGGCTCAGAGGAACCTAAGGTAGTCTGTTTGGCTAGAGATAGTGTTTTTGCCAGTACAGGGAATGTATGCCGACAGAATGCCCATTTAAGAGATGGTAGACGTAAAGAGACAGGAATAACTACTCTGGCATGTCCACGTGTGGCCATATGTGGCTGTAGAGAGTGTCAGGTAAGGGTGCACAGTAAGAGGGAAGGGTCCTAGTCAGAGGAGGTCCCTCACTAATATGGAGACTGTTTGCAGACCAGGTGTGAGGCTTTAGGAGGAATCCCCAAGAGTTTCTGACTCCGAGATACAAGACAACATGAGTGTGGCTTCAGACAGAGAGGGGCCTCGGGGTGGGGAAGAACACTATTTCCACCTCGTGAGTAGCTGGGAAGGGGGTGGGCAATGGGGGCACAAGGAGGTAGATTAGACTTTTTCAGCTTTGTGGATATCACTGCCACAGCTGCTGCCATCCCAAGTTCTTACCCTGTGTGGATCACTGTTCAACATGGCCAGCCATGTTGCAGTATAAATTTCTTCTGGTTTCTGTTGCATTCTGTTCAGTTCTTAGTCAATGTTTCTACTAAGTTTCACAAACTTTTCAGCTTCTGTGGATATTACTGCCGCTGCCTTCCTGGGTTCCTTGGTTTCCACACGACATGGCTAGCTGTTCAAGAGGACTGTTCTGTGCTGTTTGCAGTTTTATATTATATTCTGTTACTCTCCTTATTCAATGTTTCCATTCAGTCTTCCTTCAGTCTGTGGTTGAAGTACTTCTTCGGAAATGTATGTGTTATGGCTGTATCCCCTTTCCCTACCTATTCAATTTATATGCTAAGCAAATTATTTGAGAAGCTGGACTAAAAAGAAGAATGTGGCATCTGGATTGCGGGAGACCCTACCTACAGCCTGCTTTATGAGGGTAACACAACCTTGTTTATTGATGGTGAAAAGGACAAGAAGCACTTACTGAGGAAGATCAGAGACTGTAACTTTCAACATGGATTATATCTCAATATCAAGAAAACAAAAACCTCACCACTTAGTGAATAGACAACATCATAATAGATGGATAGAACATTGAAGTTATTACCAAACACTACACGGACTGCTAAAATAGGAACTTGAAAATGGAACAGATATTATTTAATGCAATTTAATACTAATAAGCTACTTAAAGATCTTGAAATTATCTATCACAAAATATAATTACCACAAAAACATAATTATTTTTGAAATAAAGTTTCTAGTCAAACTTTTTGCATTTCTCTTATTTTCCAAATTCTAAATCTAATCCTTTAAGATTTTACTAACCTTGTATAGATATAATCCATATTGAAGATTACAGTCTTTGACCTTCTGCAGTAAGCATTTCCAGTTCTCCTTCCTTTCAGCAAGCAAGATTACTGAACCAGATTTTTGACAAATCTTCCTCCAATTTTTGATGCCACATTCTTCTTCATAAAGTCCAGCTTCTCAAAGTATTTACTCGGCATATAAATTGGATAGGTATGAAAACAAATTACAACCCTGATGCATATCTTTCTTGATTTAAAACCATGCTGTGTTTCCTTGCTTGTTCAGACAACACCTTCTTAGGTATGTTATTGTGCCGATCTATAGTTGGCCCTCCAATGGGTATCCAAAGGCAATAAATCACACGAGAGGAGTTTGTTCAACTTTCTTCCAAGGAGTTGCTGATGGATTTGAACCAAACGCCTTCGGAATTTCAGCACAGCTTCTTAGTATTATGTCACAAGTGTAGGTATAAATTTTGTGTCAGCATAATTGAGGTTCTGAAATTTCCATTTTCAATGTCAGCCATAGTTTGCTATGATCCACAGTCAAATGGCTTTGCATAGTCAATAAAAAACAGATAAACATTCTTATGGTATTCTCTGTTTTTAACCAAGATCCATCTGATACCAGCAATAATGTCTTTGGTGCTATGGCCTCTTCTAAATCAAGTTTGAATTTCTAGCAGTTCTCTGTCAATGTATTATTCTACTTGGCATTTTAATAATATTCAGCAATATTTTATTTGCATGTAATGTTAATGATATTGTTCAATAATGTCCACATTTTGTTGGATCATCTTTTTTTTTTTTTAGAATGGGAACAAATATGGACCTCTTCCAGTCACTTGGTTGGGTAGATCGTACAGCTTTCTTGGTATAGTCTAGTGAACACATCTGGAGCTGCATCTGTTATATGCAGATGCAGATTTTATGCACATGATACAACTTTGCCTGCTGGAAATGAGGAGGACTTAAAACATTTGTTGCAGAAGATCAGACTATAGTCTTCAATATAGACTATATTTTAACATCAAGAAAACAAAAATCCTCATCACTGGACCAATAGATAATATCAAAATAGACAGGAAATGATTTTCAACAATTTCATTATACTTGGATTCATAATCCACTGTTCATGGCTATAGCAGTCAAGAAATTTAAAAAAAAAATGTGCTGTATTGGAAAAATCTTTTGTCAAAGACCTCACCAAAATACCATGAATTAACGTCAGAGTAAAGGTTAATGTGCACCTGGATTCAGGTCCATGGTATTTTCAATTATTTACTATATATCTGAAAGTTGAACAATGACAAAAGAAGAATAGATGCCTTTAGGCTGAGGTGTTGGAGAAGAGTACTGAATATCCTATGAACTGCCAAAATAACAAATATGTCCTGGAAAGGGTGCTCCTTAGAGGGAAGGATGATGAAATCTCATATATTTTGAGCATGTTGTTAAGAGGGGCTATTCCTGAAAAAGACATGTTTGGAAAGGTGGAGGGTTGCCCTGGCCTGCAGGGATCTTCAACGGTGACCCTAGGAGGGGAAGAATGAGAATGGGGGTACAGGAGGCACAGAAGCAGGGAGACAAGTTGAAATTCCAATCAAGTATCGATTTTATTGAAAGCACTCACAGCTTATATACAGAAGCACAATGGGGAAGGAGGAGTACGCAATGGGGGAGAATAACATGTCGTTTCCAGTAAGCTGAAAGTTATCTGGTAAACAGAAACTTAGCAGGGTGTTCCCAGTAAACTGAAACCTATCCTCCCAGGGTGGGGCAACATGTCCAGACATGTCCTTAGAGAATTACAAAATGGCTTCGGCTAGTTTGAATTAGCAGCCTCCAACAGAGGGTCAGTGAAAGAGAGGAAGTGCCTTACTAAGTAGACTGACAGTGACTATAACAATAGGCTCAAATGTATCAGTGATGGTGAGGACGGCACAGGAGAGGGGAGGGTTCAGCTCGGCCATTCACAGGGTCACCATGAGTTGTACTGGACTCGACAGCACCTAACAACACCACTTTATATAACCTAGTTTTGGAGATCAGACCTCTGCTCTGACCAATTCTACTGAGAGGAATAATTGTAGATTTTCAGCTAAAAGTGGAAACATAGCTAAGGGATCCTAGGTGGACTTTGTTGCAATTTATAATTCTCTAGATAGGAATGTGTTGATGTGTCAGAATTAGTGAGTCTGGCTCGAGACAGGATAGGCTTCAGAGCTGCTGTACATAGGATCATTATGGATTGTATGTGAGGAGACAACACATAAATACAACAATGTATTGATAACCAATTTTCTGATTACTCAATTTTCTGATGATTTTTGTAAAAGGCTATGTTTTCCCCTTTGCCTTAATAGGTCCATACCTAGCTAGTTAGTGTGTTTCAGAAATTTTCCTGGAGCTATGTGACCTCAGAGACTAGTACAGAGGAAAGTCTGTCTGACTCTGTCTCACTCCCTGTTTTTATTTCACATTAAAAAACAGTGTCTCCTAATTATTTGCACATGAACAAATTGGCCTAGATTCACTGAAAGACAAAAACATGATATAATTAATCACACTTTAAAGGACAAAATCAGGAGAGGTCTGGTGGCCTGGTGGCAAGAAGCTGCACTGCAATCCCAGAGGTACACGATTTGGATCCACCAGATGCTCTGCTGGAGAAGGAGGGGCAATCTCCTCCTGTACCAGTCAGATCTGATTTGACAGTACACGCACACAAAATAATAAAATTTTTAAAAAAAAGACAAAATCACTAAATTTCTTTACATGAAACACACTTTAGAATATCTAATTTAGAGGAAACCAAGATGGAGGCAGCAGAGGAAACAATGTAAGGAGCTGCAGCAGCAGCAAGCTGCATAGAAACCAGCCACCATGCCCCCCCCCAATCCTCAGTTTATCAATAATTGAACAATTAAACAGTTGATTACTAGTCTTCAATATGGATCAAGGCTTAACATCAAGAGAACAAAGATTCCCAAAAAAGAATGGGTGAGTCCCATGGCTCCCAGCCCCTAACTGCCCAGCCCACACCACAGCCTTATCTCCATGGGGCCTCTGTGAGCAGACTCCAGGAATCCCCTCAGCTGGGATGGACAGCAAGCACCAGGACCCAAAACTGGTAGGATGGAGCCTTCACACTGCCACAGAATAAACTTATTCTAAAAGAAATTATCGGAACCAAGATGAAGTGGCAAGAGACGCAACATGAGGAGCAGGAGGGCCGGCAAGCCACATTGAAACAGGCCACACAAACATACATACCCAAACAGCCAAGCAGTTGACTGCTGGTCATCAATGTGGACTGAAGCTCAACATTAAGAGGAGTTGGAAACAACCTAAGTGCCCATCAACAAACGAATGGCTAGAGAAGCTGTGGTATATTCGCACAATGGAATACTATGCTGCATTAAAAAAC
>NW_006399817.1:7882609-7885807 GCF_000299155.1 Elephantulus edwardii | reverse complement strand
GAGATTCTCTTAAGAACATGGGTGAATCCCACTTCTGCCCACTAGCTGCCCCAGCTCATGCTGCCTCAACCTCATGGGGCCACCGTCACAGGTCCCCTAGCCTAGACAGGGCGGTGGGCACCTCAACCAGTCTGATGGATCCCCCACATGGCCAATGGCTGCAGATTACAGGAACCGCAGGCCCCCAGGGCAGGAAGGGGGAGGAACCAGTGGCTGTGGAGGCTCCATAGAGACATGGGAGGTGAAGGACTTGATATGGGAAAGCATCTCGCTGTCAATGAAGAAGATTTTTCCTTGGACAGGTAAGAGAAGGAGATCATAAACACAATGATGAGGTGTCTGTAGCAATGAGCTCAAGCATGTCTCAGATTATGGGGATGGTGTAGGATAGGGCAAGGACTAGATTTGTGGTTCATAGAATTGTTGTGAGCTATAGGGAGACCTCTGTGGGCCTAGTGCTATGCTACCAAACCAAAGGTTGGGGATTTTAATCTGTGGCCCTCAGGCCTGATTTTGATCAGTTTTGGTCACTTTTCTAAATAAAATATCACAGCTCTGCCAATTAGCTATACAGAGGTGACTCATGGTTGCTGTGAGGTTAAACATTATGACATTGTGACAGATGCAATAATGGTTAGCCATGGTGGACAGTGTCTAGTGGAACTCCCTGATTGGAACAGGCTTGAAAGCATGAGTGGCATCCACTTCTGAAATAGCTTGCCTCTAGAAACTCTATGAACTTAGGGACACGATGAAAGTTGTACAAGTGTTCAGGCCTTTCATTCATAGGGTCACTATGAATTGTCTACACCTCGATGCCACTTAACAACAACAGCATACCCAAGATGGCAGATCTCCACAATACACCACATCTTTTGATTTCTTGACTACTACTGCTGTCAAGAACTGTTTAGACCTAGGGAGGATCTGTTTACCACTCTCAAAGCCCCTTCTCCATTTGTAAAGGGGAAGGGTAGTGATACCTACTTCACATTGCAGGCTGACCACTTGGTGGGAGGGGGGCAATGGTGGTGGTGCTGGAACTGAGATGCTTTCCTGGACCATAGTCTTCAGGAAGGCACAGAATCCAGACCTGGGGGGGGAGGGGGGAGTGCTACTCTGCCCATGGGATATGCCACCTAGCCCCAGGGGTGTGTTGCCCAGCCCCCAGGGTGAGCTGTTGACCCTCATCCAGTCCCCAGGGAGAGCCGTCCAGCCCCCTGGGCTCCCGGGAGGAGAGCTGTTCAGCATTCAGGGTGAGCCAGCCCCCAGGGTTAGCCTTCTGGCCCCTAGGAAGAGCCATCTGGCCCCCAGGGTGAGCCATCCAGCCCCCAGAGTGAGCCATTTGGCCCTGAGGTGAGCCGTTCACCCCCCAGGTTGAGCCGGTCAACCTCTGGAATGAGCCGTTTGGCCTTCAGGATGTGCTGTCTGGCCCCTGGGGAGAGCCTTCAGGTCTCTGGGGAAAACTGCCTAGGGTATACAAAGAATTTTATCTAAGTCACATTCCTCCACCTTCTCTCCCAGTACACCGTAAGTAATACCTCCAAAGCCCTTCTATTTGTAACTCATAAATTTGTTCTCTCTAGGTTTGTTCCCTTTTCTATACGTAACCTTAACACTGAGTTTTACTCCAGGACTGGGCCCTGAACTCAGTTCCAGAGACAAGAGGGAAATAAAACTGCCAGTTAAGGAAGCAAAGGAGGATGGAGCCTAAGGGTTCAGCCAACCATCCCCACTGGACCCACCTTGGCAAACAGTTTGCATTCCAGAGGGCAGTAAATGTCAGGAAAATATCTTCTAACTGAACAAGAAGACATGCAGCTTCAACCTAGGACCATCAGGAAGGTGTAAAAGTTGGCTCCCCTTCCTCCTTCACATCAACACCCCTGCTCAGCATGAAGAAGCCAGAGAGTCTGTGCCCCATTTCCACAAGTGAGAAACCCACAAGTGAAAAAGACAATTTCTTTGAAAAAAAAATCACTGTTGAAATATGCTTATTATTACCCTGTATCTTCTGTTCCCCACTGAATCTTTCTCATTTCCTCTGCCTACTCCCCCACCCACCAAATTATACAGCTCTGTGATTTCATCCCTGTTCATCCTCACTCTTCTGCTCCCAACCCTCACCCCCTTGTATCCTCATACATGTTTTCCACAGTAAATTAAAAAAAATTATATCTAATTTAAGTTACCTGAAAGTTCTAACTTTGACTGTTGTTAAAATAAATTCACATATTCATCACTAAACCAAATCAGAATGAGTTCTTTGAAGAAATATTAGGTCATTCAATAATACTATATAGAGGTAAAAATTGTTTTTCCATTATTTTAGCCCTTAGATTGCAGTTTATAACATGTTGGACTGCTAACCAAAAGGCTAGGAGTTTGAATCCACATGTATCAATTTTTCTTAGTCTTTTATAGTCACCATTGGTGTATTGGGTAAGGAGTTGAGCTGCCAACCAAAAGGCGGGTAATTCAAATCCACCACTTTCTCTACAGGAGAAAGGCAATTTAAAGCCCCTGAAAATCATGAGGAGGGTCAGTTATAAGTCTGTTCTAAGTCTAAGGGAATGACTTTGACTTTGAAATCATATGACAATTATCAGAAGCAGTTGTTATCCTTAACTGAGGTTTTGAGTGATCTCATGGTAAATTTATTCCAGCTGAACAATATTTTGAAATAGAATCACATACTGGATTTTCAAATATAGTTAAAATAACAAACTCATAAGATATCTTGGGGTTTTCCTCATGATCTTTTACTTTCTTATACATTTATAATAGCAGAAAATGCACAAAGCAGCACAATTCAAAGAAACATACACATATATACAAAGTAATTCTAGAATTCTAACATTTGTTTTAAAGTCAATCCATTTTAAAATTATTAAAGATCTGACTTGGATCCATTCTGAAAACCTTTGTAAATTGAGACTAGTTACACTTGCCTGAAAAGAGAGGCAAGCAATCTTTGTCCCAAAGGTGGCCTGACTTTTTAAAGATTACCAAATATATCTGTTGGAGATATTGAGATTGGCTGAGGATAGGGCAAATTTCAGAGGTAATATATATAGGGTCGCTATGAGTCATCCTTGCTCCCTGAAACTGAGGAGGACCTCATGCACTTACTGCAGAGGGTCAAGGACTGCAGCCTTCAGTATGGACTGAGGCTCAATGTCAAGAAGACAAAGATTC
>NW_006399817.1:7879394-7882059 GCF_000299155.1 Elephantulus edwardii | reverse complement strand
GATTGGCACAGGATAGAGCACGGTTTAGGGCTGTTGTACATAGGGTCGCTATGAGTCACAAATGACTCGACGGCACATAACAACAACAACAACATGAGTCATCCATAACTCGATGGCACATAACAACATGTCAATGTACAGTGCATAAAACAAGAAAGCCCTCTGAAATACTTGAGAGAGGCCCAACCTAATCTTTAGATGAGTCCTTTCCCATCTTCCCAAACAACAACACATGTTTCAAAACTTCTTGAAAACAGGCTGGGAACTGCTAAATTACCTTATGAATTGTCTCTAATACATCTGGTCCTGTTGTTAATTCCTTTTGTAAATTTCTTGGAAGATTTACTATTTTCCACCTGAAATTCACACAAAATCAGCAATACTTGGCAAGGGAAACAGGTTGGTTTTCACAGTTTAGACCAAAACTGAGGCTTCTTGGAGCAACTCTCCAACCAATGTGCTCAACAGAGTAAGCCAAGGTGTTTGTAAACACAAACATATAGAACCAAAATTTTCCTTCAGTTTAATGTTGTTGGTTGTGTACCCTAGAATTGGAACCACTCATAGCCAGCTTTCCAATGAGTTTTCAGGAGTAAATCACATGGGATGAGATTGCAGTTAGTGGATTAAAATCTTGTGCCTTAGGTTGGCAGTGAAACTTCTTACTTCTAAGCCACCTGTGTGCCCTTAAATTTACCTGACCACACAAACATAAAATGAGTTTTCCGGAAGAGGAAAATAAACAAATAGGAACTGATTTTATGAAATTCTTAGTATATTCAATTTAAAATATAAATTTCCCAACTGACAGATCTTTAGAGAGGGACATCATGCTGGGTAGAGTGGAGCGACAGCGCGGGAGGGGAAGACCCTCTTTGAGGTGGATTGATTCAGTGACTGGGGCACTTGGGATGGGTGTGTCAGAGGCAATGAGATTGGCACAGGATAGAGCACGGTTTAGGGCTGTTGTACATAGGGTCGCTATGAGTCGCAGGCGACTCGACGGCACATAACAACAACAACAACAATACTTTTTGCCATCACCACAATTCAAAGGCATCCCATCTTCTTTACTCATTGTTTATCTTGCAGACACTTACAAAGAAATTAAAAATACTGTGCCTGGGATCACACACACCTTTGTATTTAAATTAACATCTTTGCTCCTTTGTACTTTCAAGAAGTCCTTGACACCAGATTTTCCCAATGAAGCACATATTTTGATTTCTTGACTGCTGCTACAGTAGCAGCTCTGAGAAGAGCACTGAACATCCAATGGATAGCCAAAAGAACAAATATGTCTAGGAGAGGCTGCTGTCAGAGTTCTCTCTGGAAGCAAGAAAGATGAGGCTTCATCTCACACACATTGGACATGTTGCTTGACAGGGCTATTTCTTGGAGGGAGACATGATGCAGAAGGGTGGAGGGTTGGTAAAGGAGAAGAAGACCCTCCACCAGGCAGATTGGCACTGTGAGTTGTTTGCTGCAGTGGGCTCTTGTGTGTCAGGAAGTGTGAGGATCCCATAGGATAGAGAAAGATTCAGATCTTTTGTTCAGGAGGGTTTCTATGAGTCATACTCAACTCAACACCACGTAACAATATAAAAGCTACAACAACAGCTACCACAGGTGGTGCTTGTGGATCCAAGTAAAATGAAACCATTGACAACTTTGACTGACCTTTTCTCCATCTAATATGATGTTGCATATTAATCTAGAGACGAAGACTTTTATTTTCTTGATATTGAGGTGTAATCCATGTTAAAGGCTGTGGTCTTTAATCTTCTGCAATAAGTGTTGCTTTTTCCCTTTCAGCAAGGAAGATCGTGTGTGCCATTTGCATAATGTGGGTTTATTAAAAGAGCGAGGGCCACGCGCAGATGGCCATATCTGACCTTTACCAATTCCACATAGGGAAACTGTCTCTGTGAAAAGATCAACATAAAACCAATTTCTATGAGGTCAGACATGTTCCCCCACCTCTATGTTCCCACACTTCTTTCTACTTATCCCAACACCAATCTTACTGCTTTACTAGGTCAAAAATCTGTTGTAATAGCTCACAGACCACATAAAACCATATTAGGGAACTCAAAAGACTATAATTCAGGGCTGAATACAATCACCCGATCAGGACAGTTTCTGAAATGTGCTTATAGGCACCTCAACCTTCAGTCTTATCAATCATGGCTCTCTGCACCAATCCTAAAAAAAAAAAATTGGTCAAAAAGCTCTTAGGTCCAGTTCTGTGCTGTAGAAAGCTCCATCTTGTCAGGTCTCTAGTTCTTTGATGGTGGCTGCATGCCTTATGCTCCCTTAGGCTCTGGTCCGGCTTGGGCTAGAATCTCTGGACCCAAAGGATGAACTGCTTTCTCCTGTTTCTTCTTTGCTGCTGGTGATATTTTCAAATGCTACTGCTGGATCTGCTCAGTTTAATGGCGAGACTAACCAATCCCCTTGTAGATTGTCAAGACTAGCTAACCTCCTTGTTGATGGGTGAACACACTCTGCATATTCCCATCCACCCACATGGCAAGAGTCAAAGTCAGTAGCTAGGGAAGCCATTTATAAATAACAAAGCCTTAACACCATAAGATTCTTTTTTTTTTGTTAAGACCATAAGATTCTTGATTACTGTTCCTTCAATACTGATGCCACATTCTTT
>NW_006399817.1:7877127-7878345 GCF_000299155.1 Elephantulus edwardii | reverse complement strand
CACATAACAACAACAACAAGACATTTTTCTGGTATTCTTTACTTTTAGCTAGGATTCATCTGATATTAGCAATGATATCCCAGGTGCTGTGGCTTCTTCTAAATCCAGCTTGAACTTCTTTCTGGTGGCTCCCTGTCAATGTACTGTTGTAGAAATTTTTGAATAATCTTCAGCAATATTGTGTTTGAATGTGCTATTAATGGTATTGTTCAACAATTTCCACATATTAATGAATTGCCTTTCTTAGGGATATGGACAAATACAGATCTCTACCAGTCAGGTGGCCAGACAACTCCCTTCAAATTTTCTGGCATAGACTGGTGAACACATCCAGAGTTACATAGTTGAAATGTATCAATTCTATCTCATTGATACTTGGGCCTTATTTTTTGCCAATGCCTTCAGTGTAACTTGAACATTTTTCCTTTAATACCACTGACTATTATTCATATGATATTTTCTATAATTTTTCAGTGTTGCCCAATTATTTATGGCATGCTGTTGTTGTTATGTGCCATCAAGTCGTTTGCGACTCATAGTGACCCTATGTACACCAGCTCTGAACCTTGCTCTATCCTGTGCCAACCTTATTGTCTCTGACACATCTACTCCCATTACCTCCGTAACTGAATTAACCCATCTCATCAAGGGTCTTCCTCTCTTATGCTGTCTCTCCACTCTCCCAAACATGATGTCCCTCTCCAAGGACTGGTCCCTCCTTGTAGCATGTCCAAAGTATGTCAGATAAAGTTTCAGAATCCTTGCCTCCAAAGAGCATCCTGGTCTCACACTCTCTAGGATGAACCTGTTTGTTCTCCTAGCAGTCCATGGTATATTTAATTCTCTTCTCCAGCACCACAGCTCAAAGGAATCAACTCTCTTTCTATCATCCCTAGTTATTGTCCAGCTTTCTGATACATAGCAAGTAATTGTGAAGAGTATGGCTGTCACATCAAGGGCTGGTCAAGGGGAGAGAGGTGTTGAATTGTATAGGCGGAAGCAGGAAGGGATGGTGGGGAGTAGGGAAAGGGGTGGGTCAAAATACATGTGGCAAGGGTGGGTAGCAACAGTGAAACTATCAGTCATTTTTTTTTAATTGGGTAAATGGCTTTCATCTGCTCTTTTCAGTAAAATGCTTGTCTGTCATATACTATCATACATAAAAACAAAACAAAATAAAACAAAAACACATATGAAGACAGACTAGGAAGGATTTGC
>NW_006399817.1:7873453-7876867 GCF_000299155.1 Elephantulus edwardii | reverse complement strand
GCTGGGGATGAAAAGGTGAGAAAAAATGGGGTTGGTTTCATAATTAAAAAAGTCATTTATAGATCCATCATTAAATACAATGTGGTGATAGGATAATATCCATATGCATTCAAGAAAGTCCAGTGAATACCACTATCATTCAACTATATGCACCAACAAAAAGAGCCAAAAAGGAGGAAATGGAAGATTTCTACCAACTTTTGCAGTCAGAGATTGATGGAACATGCAATCAAGATGCATTGATAATGGAGCGGGAGGCGGGGATGCAGGGCCAGTTAGAGGTGATTCCCAGGCTGAGAGCTACTGTTGTTGTCAGTGCAATCGCTTCACCTCACCCGCTCCTGCCCTGCCGGGCCCAGTGGAGCCTGGTGGCATCAGTGTCCTAGCTGCGAGGGGCACCGGCACCTCCAGTAAGATGCCATGTTGGGCGTGGTTACAGCTCTTTTAGGCCCCAGGCCGTGGTGTTAGGTGATGGTGGGGCCCAGCTGGGTCGGTTCAGGGTACGGCCAAGACGTCATTACGGAGCCCGAAGGCCAGATAGGGAGGAAGTGAGGGTCCAGGGTCTCCAACCCGGGGCCGAGGACCCTTCGTCTGTTGTGCATCCCTCCTTGGTGACAGTTGGGGTGCCCTGACCAAAGTGGGGACTGTTCTTAGGGGCAGGTTATCTGCCAGGGAGACCAGAGCCATGATGACCTGAGCGCAGGGGATGGTGGTAGCTGGTGGGCTTTGCTGACTAGTTTAAGAGGAGGAGGAAACACTGGCAGCTGTTTCCTCCCCAGGCCCCTAGTCACTGCTCCTGTTTGGGTCTGAAATGTAGTGACAGGGTTAGGTGGGGGAGCGGTGAGGATCAGTTGCCCTTCCTGAGTGAGGCGATTACAAAGGTGCCCCAGGATCTACAACAAATCTCTTTGCTCTCAGGTAACCTAGTCCCAAGAGAGGAGATAGAGACAGAAAAGACACCTTTAGACATAGGCTTGGTCTAGAAACGGTCTTGGGTGAATCCTCTACAGACAGAAGCAGGCTCTGATCTCTACTTAGGACATTCTGTAAGGTCCTTTCCAGCTGCCGCCTGCTGCTTAATATATGGTACATGATTGCTTTTGCTGTGTGTGTGTGTGTGTGTGTGTGTGTGTGTACCTTTCAGATCCTAGTCTGAAATGTTGGGTGGATAGCATAGAATCTAGTAGAAAGTCACCTGTTGCAGCTAATACATTTTAGTGGGTTCCCTCTTCCTTTATTTGACATCAATTTGAAAATAAAGAATAAAAAAATAGTTATGAGTCTTATTTGAAAAAAAAATGCATTGGTAATAATGGGCGACTGGAACGCAAAAGTTGGGAACAGAGAAGAAGGATCAGTAGCTGGAAAACATGGACTTGGTGACAGAAATGAGACTGGAAACAGAATGATAGAATTATGCACATTCAATGATTTATTCATCGCAAATACCTTTTATAAGAAACACAAACGCAGACTATACACATGGTTTTCACGTGATGGTATGCCTAGGAATCAAATTGATTATATTTGTGGAAAGAATCGCGGGAGCAGTTCAATATCAGCTGTGAAAACCAGGCCAGGTGCTGAGTGTGGGAGAGACCACCAGTCACTCACGTGCAAGCTCAAGCTGAAGTTGAAGAAAATGAAACCAAATCCACAGGAACCAAAATTTGACTTTTAAGTCTATCCCACTTGAATTTCAAAACCATCTCAGGAACAGGTTTGAGGCCTTGAGCACTAATGAGCATGGATGAAATGAACTATGGGAGGAATATAAAAAATATCATCCATGAGTAAGCAAAAGATCATTACAAAGGCTGAAGAGGAAGAAAAGACCAAGATGGATGTCAAATGACACTCTGAATGTTGCATAGGAGATCCGAGAAGCCAAAGCTAAAGGAATAAATCAAGAAATTAAAGAGCTGAACCGAAAATTTCAAAGGGCAGCTTGGGACGACAAAGCAAGATACTATAATGAAATGTGCAAAGAGTTGGAGTTGGAAAATCAAAAAGGCTGAACTTGCTCAGTGTTTCTTAAGCTGAAGGAATTGAAAAACAAATTGAAGCCATGAGTGGCAATACTTAAGGATATTTTGGGTAGAATGCTGGAAGCATTAAAAGAAGATGGAAAGAGTACACAGAGTCACTGTACCAGAAGAAATTGGCTGACACAGAAGAATTTAATGAAATAATATATGAGCAAGAGCCTGTGGTGATGAAGGAGGAAGTTCAAGTTGCTCTGAAGGAATCAGAAAAAAAAGAAGGAAAAAAAAGCTCCAGGAATTGATAGCATACCAATTGACATATTTCCATAAACAGACAGTGCCCTGGATGTGATCACTAAGTTGTGCCAAGAAATCTGGAGGACAGCCACGTGGCCAACTGACTGGAAGAGTTTGATATTTGTTCCGATTCCAAAAACAGGTCACCTGACAGTACAGAAATTATTGAACAATATCATTAATATCACATGCAAGCAAGATCCTGCTGAAAATTATCCAAAAATGACTGGAGCAACACATTAACAGAGAACTTCCAGATGTACAGGCTGGATATAGAAGAGTTTGTGGCACTAGGGATATCATAGCTAATATTAGATGGATCTTGGCAGAAAGCAGAGAATACCAGAGAAATGTCTATCTGTGCACATACTGTGTAAGGGCTTTTGACTGTGTGGATCACAACAAGGTATGGCTGACTCTGAGAAGAATGGGAATCCAGAACATTTGATTGTTCTTATGTGAAACCTATACTTGAACCAAGAGGCAGTCATCAAAACAGAGCAAGGAAACACTGCATAGTTCAAAGTTGGGAAGAGGGTCTTCCAGGAATGTATTCTGTCTTCATACCTTTCCAATCTGTATGCAGAACAGATCTTCGGGATGTTGGGCTTTATGAGGAGGAATGTGGCATCAGGATTGGTGGAAGACTCATCAACAACCTGTGTTATGCAGATGACAGAACTCAAACTGAGGAGGACCTGAAACACTTGCTGCAGAAGGTCAAGGACTGCAGCCTTCAGTACAGATTGAAGCTCAACATCAAGAAAACAAAGACTCTCACCACTGGATGGTGAAGAGATTGAGATTGTTAACAAATTTAATTTACTGGGCTCCACATTCAAAACTCTTGGTACCAACAGCCAGGAAATCAAGAGATGAATTGCATTGGGAAAGTCAACTGTCAGGGATCTCTCCAGAGTTATGAAGAGCAGCAACATCAGGCTGGAGACTAAGTTGCACATGATCTGGGCTATAGTCTTCACAATTGCATGCATTGGAGAGCTACAGTGAATGAATTGGAGAGCTGGACAGTGACTAGGGATGATAGAAAGAGAATTGATGTCTTTGAGCTGTGGTGCTAGAGAAGAGTGCTAGGATTGCTAGGAGAACAAACAGGTTTGTCCTGAAGAGG
>NW_006399817.1:7860349-7869602 GCF_000299155.1 Elephantulus edwardii | reverse complement strand
CCATTTTTCTATTGGATTATTTACCTTAATCTTGTTGTGGTGAAGATTTAGACTCTTGTACATAGGGACACTATGAGTTGCAAGCAATTCGACAGCACATAACAACAACAAACAACAACATGGCCTGGATCAGGCATACCTTAGTCTCTAAACTGACATCATTGTTCTTAAGTATTGTTAATTGATTGTTCTTAAGTATGATGGCAGACTTGCCCAATGCAAGTAGTCTTTTAATTTCCTGGTTGTTGGTGCCAAGAGTGTTGATTGTAGAGCCAAGCAAACTGAAACTGTTAACAAGCTCAATCTCTTCACAATCTATCGTGATTATTCATTTAATGCAAAAATTTATCTTTTTTTCAGTCACTAGCATTCAATATATCAAAAATATTTTTAAGATGGTTTTAAATTTCAGTTGGGATATAATCAAGATTTTAGCTCTTCTGGGTTTTTTAACATCTTCAACTTTAATTCTCATTTGTATATGAGTGGTTGATGATCTGTTCCACAGTCAGCCATGGCCTAATTTTGGCAGCTGATTCTGAGCTTCTCCAGCATCTCTTCCCTCTTATGTAGTCAATCTTATTTTTGTAGAGTTCATCATGTGAATTTCATATATATTGTTGCCATTTATGGTGTGTGTTTTTTTCTTTAATGCAATAAATAAATAATTAATTGTATAAAATTCAATCATCAGATCTCCAGTATCACCTCTTACCAATCCCCGAGGCCATATTTCTTAACTACCATTTCCTTTTCTTTGTTTCCAACTTTTACCTTCCAGTTACTGGTTATTAATTAATACATCTTTATTGCATGTTTGATCTGGTAGAAATCTCCAACTATTTCATCTTTGGTTTTAGTAGCTGTTTGTATATTTTAATGATAGTTTTATTAAGGGGAACTCTAGTGGTCTAGTGGCAACAAGCTGTGCAGTGATCCCAAAGGTATGGAGTTTCAACTAGTAATTTTTCTGTTTTCTTGACTTTTTTTTTCCTTATTCTGTTGAAGAAACTAATTAGAATTTGTTTAAATTCTAATCAGGAAGTTCCAATAGCGTTTTTTCCTCTGAAAAATTCTCTGGTCATGTATTTTGATCTCTTTTTATTCTATCTTGTCCTGTGTTTTAAACTAGCTTAAAGTTATATTTCTTCTGAGTAATTGTGGCGGTATTGTCTTTTTATTACTGTTTTACTATATCTTACTGAGTCCTATGACTGTATTGTGTGTTTAGTTAAATTGATAAAGGATAGGGGTATAGCTATTGTTGTTCACTGCTCCTATTTGCTCATTCTTTTGGATCACTCGTTTTATTGGATGTCTGCTGCTATACTGTAAAGTCACTCACATAGCCCTGTGAAGAGATCTAACTCACAAATAATTAGCCAACAGCCAAAAGTGAATTTCCATATCTGCCAACATCAATGTGACTGGACCACCTTGGGAGAAGATCCTCCTGGCTAAGCCTTCAGATGACTGACTACCTAGTCATTGCCTTTACTGCAACATCCTGAGAAGACCTTAAGCCAGACCACTCAGCTCAGCTGCTCCTGAATTCTTGTGAAATAATAAATATGTGATGTTACAGCTGCTAAATTTAAGTTCTTATGCAGTAATCTATAACTAGCGCAAGATCTATATGACAACATCTAGAGGAAAATTTCCCCCTCTCTCTCTGACACCCTAAGAGACTTTTAATGATTCATTGGGTAGAACTGGGACAGCTTCCAAATTCTAAATCATTGTTAATCATATTACTATCATTGACTTTTGCTGAATAAGATCTACACTCTTCAGGTCTGGATGGAGACAACCTCCACAATTACATGGAAGCCTATGCCAAGGAGAGTTGATTCTGATAGAAGAAAATTAAGGGTGGAGGGATGGATATTGAAAGATGATCATGAAGATAGTCTTGTGTTTTAGTAATTAATGTTTATGAATTCTCAGTAGCTTAACTCAGCAATTTTTACTTTTACATTATTTGTTCAGTGTGAGTTGATATAAGAAATTAAATTGTATATCTCCCACACTCATACATGTTTATATTGAATACATCACCTAGTCCTAGGCAGAAAGATTGCAGTCCCCTCCTCTGTGACTTATAGTCTCTGAAAACCCACTGAAGAGGGAGTTAAGAGCTTTGGATCAAAGGCAATAAGGTTTTTTATTATAGTGATCTATTATGGAAACTATTTAATGAAACCTCATGATCTGATAAATAGCTGCAAGAGGATTAAGGGTGAAATGCAACACAGGAATTTGCCTAGGGTGTAATCTCTAAAACTTTTTATCTCACTAGAGATAAGGGGAAGAAAGTAATTTGCCAGGAGTAGAGTGCATCATTTTGGATTCAAGTCTTGTATAACAAAGTTCCTTGGAAGACCAAGACACTTGGTGATGGTCTCCAAGAAACTCCAGTCATAACAATGCAGAAGGAAACAAAGACTTCCTCCAGAATGGACACAGAGAGGGGGCCTTCTTTTAGAGCTAGCACTCTGAATTTGGAATTCCAATGTCAAAAGCATGTCCATAACGGCAATGTGAGGATGGTTGAATCTGACTTCTCTCAGCTCCGCAAAGGGGAACTATTTCCATTAACAGCATCTACAGTACACAACCAATTCCTGTAAGGTCGAACATAATCTGCATGTTCCTGTATTTACTTCTTTTAATTCCAGTACCAATTTTACAGCTTTACTGTGTCCAAAATATGTTGCAATTATCACACAAATCACACAGAACCATACTCATGGTTATGGGGTTTAACAGGGACGTTAACAGGTTACAATTCAGGTTGGCAGCATAATACAATTCCTCAGGCCTGACAGCTTCTCAAGTTTGCTCACAGGTTCTTTGATCTGCAGCTCAGCTCCCTTGTTTTTGTGTACTATCAAGTCCGAACTGATTCACAACTGACCCTCTGGACTTTCAAAGCAGTTTAATTGCACGGAAGGAGACTGTACATTCTTATGTGGAGCAACTGGTTGCTTTGAACCGTATGCCTTTGGGATGTCAGTGAAACTCCTTACCACTAGGCCACCAGAGTTCCCGTCATTTCCCTTAATCCCACCAATTAGGCTGTCTTGCTTCAGTCCTCCAGTAACATTGAGTGAAGGCCCAGGGCTCTGGATCTGTCAGCAAGGCTAAGTTGTTGTTGTTGTTGTTATATGCCGTCGAGTCGTTTTCGACTCATAGTGACTCTATGCACAACAGCCCTAAACCCTGCTCTATCCTGCGCCAACCTCACTGCCTCTGACACACCAGTCACCGAATCAATCCACCTCATAGAGGGTCTTCCCCTCCTGCGCTGTCCCTCCACCCTCCCAAGCATGATGTCCCTCTCCAAGGACCCGTACCTCCTGGCAACTTGTCCAAAGTATGTCAGACGAAGCCCCAGAATCCTTGCCTCCAAGGAGCAGCCTGGTTTAATCCTCTCCAAGATGAATCTGTTTGTTTTCCTGGCAGTCCATGGTACATTCAGTACTCTTCTCCAGCACCACAGCTCAAAAGCATTCACTCTCCTTCTGTCCTCCCTAGTCATTGTCCAACTCTCTGATGCATAACAAGCGATTGCAAATACCATGGCCTGTATCAGGCGCACCTTAGTCTCCAGAGGCACTGTTGCTCCTGAGTACTTTAGAGAGGTCCCTAACAGCAGACTTTCCCATCGCGATACGCTTTTTGATTTCCTGACTGCTGGTGCCAAGAGCGTTGACTGTGGAGCCGAGCAAACTGAAGCTGTGAACAATCTCAATCTCTTTGCCATCCATCCTCATGCTGCCAATTGGTCCAGTGCTCGGTAATATGTAACTTTTATTTTAATCTAGCTGGCATAGTAATCTCTGACCCCAAAGAATATGTGCTGAACTTCCTTTTCCTTGCTGGTAGTGAGATCCCCGAATTGCTGCTGCTATACCTGCTCAATTTAAACCGGATGGAATGGCAAAACTAGCCAATTCCCTTTTGGAGAGACGATCACAGCCTATTTACATGTCTCCACTCAGTCATGTGACAAAGTCAAGAATAATGGCCTAGGAAAGTAATTTTGAACAATATACTACTATAACTCTTAAACTGTAGGAGAATAAATTTGCTTAAAGTTCTCTCCTTGTATCTCTGTTATAGGAGAACTAGATAACAAGGACAATTAGCAAAAAAGTTCTGTAGTCATTAAGAGGCCAAGGCTAAAATATATTTCAACTTAATACTTGCTCCTATATTCTTGGCAGTGATGGGTTGAAAAAGTGGCAAATTCTTTATTGAATTCTGATGCTTTTTCTGGAAAGCAAAACATATAACTTCCTCTCTTGTCTCATTAACTAAAATAAAATATATTTAAATTCTAATAGGACAGACAAGAATACAATTTTATGATGTAGCTTGAAAATGGAGATCCCAATATATTTGGTAAAGATTACTTATGAGTAGCAGTAGAAGAGTGGTATCTAAACATCTTTGTTAAGAAACAAGAGATTGAATGGTAACACATGCAGCACATTACAGCATCAGGGCTCCTTATGGAAATAGTTAAAGAGACTGGATGTTAGGATAGCTGGAACAAAGGGAGGAAATAGCTTGATTACTGGTGCTAGGTCATAACTGTCTCTCTCTGTGTGCAACAGTTCATATGCTGTGCTGCTATTTAGAAGGTTAGAGTTCAAATCCAACCTATCATTTATAAGCAGATGTTAGGTGACTACTTGAAATTTTCAGTGAGAAGAATATCAACATCTTTTTTTCCGTGCTACCCAAACAAGGGTCCATACAACATTGTCCTGGTTCCTGTCATAATTTAAAGTGGAAATTTCCATAATGTCTGGAGCCCTTGATGTCCTGCAGATGAAGGAGGAGGATGTCCTCAAATTCCTCGTAGCAGGAACACATTTGGGCTGCACCTACCTTGACTTCCAAATGGAACAGTACATCTACAAAAGGAAAAGTGATGGCATCTACATCATAAAACTGAAGAGGATCTAAGAGAATCTTCTCTTAGCTGCTCATGCCATTGTTGCCATTGCAAATTTAGCTGATGTCAGTGTCATATCCTCCAGAAATGCTGGCCAGAGAGCTGTGCTTTGCTGCTGTTACTGGAGCCACTCCTATTGCCGGGCGCTTCACTCCTGGAACCTTCACTAACCAGATCCAGGCAGCCTTCTGGGAGCCTCATCTTCTGTTGGTTACTGAACCCAGGGCTGACCAGCAGCCTCTGACAGAAGCATCTTACGTTAACTCGCTGACTATTGCCCTCTGTAACACAGATTTTCCTCTGTGCTATGTAGACATTGCTACCCTTGCAGAAAGGGAGCTCACTCCGTGTATCTGATGTGGTGGATGCTGGTCGAGGAAGTCCTGTGCATGCATGTTACAATCTCCCTCCCAGGAGTACCCGTGGGAGGTCATGCCTGATCTGTACTTCTACAGAGATTTGGAAGAAAATGAAAAGGAAAAGCAGGCTGCTGCTGGAAAGGCTGTGACCAAGGAGGAGTTTCAGAGAGAATGGATGGCCCCTGTTCCTGAATTTACTGCTGCTCAGCCTGAGGTCACAGGCTGGTCTGAAGGCGTCCAGGTGTCCTCTGTGCTGATTCAGCAGTTCCCTCCTGAAGACTGGAGCGCTCAGCCTGTAACTGAAGACTGGTCTGCAGCCTCCACTGTTCAGGCCACTGATTGGGTCAGAATAACCACTGATTGGTCTTAAACTGTCTTTTAAAAAGTAGAAATAAGGTTGATGGAAAAAAGAACACCCCAATATGTTTCTTAAAAAAAAAAAAGAAGCATATCAATGTCATTTATGTTATTACATATCAGGCCTAATAATACGGAACTGTGTTAATGGTCCTACATTTGAAAATTCCATTGGAATTTGAGCATACTTTGGTGATGAAATCCACAAGTAAATAATTCACCTTTTCTCAAAATTTCTTATGGCTGTGAACTGGCAATAGCCTAATAGAATGTATAGATGCTTGCTGGCTGGGAAAATAGAACTCACCATCTAAACTGATTCTTGAAAGTTCTTGACTCCTACTTGTACTTCAGGCTTCCTGGTTTGCTATATCCTTTGGATTTTTAATTTCTGTCTGATAGTTAATCTGCTAATTAATCTGTGACTGAAATTTGTTTTCAGATTCCCACTTTTACTATTATTCTAAATCCGTCATATTTGTCAGCTCTTTCAAGGAAGTGCTCTGTTTGAACCAAATTTATTGTTTTCTGTCTCTCTTCTTTTCTCCTATACCATATCTGCTTGCACCTATCTTTACAAGCATATATCAAACCACAGTAAAACAGCTGATTTTCTGTATATTTTTTTCCTTCTATGTCTGTAACTCTTTGAAAGGAATTCGATGCCTTATATGATTTTTTTTAAATTCACAGGTACCGTAGTGTCTCATAGTAAGAAATGATACAAGGAATGTTGAATTTTTTCAAAAAGTCATAACAAAGAAAGAAGAAGTAAAGACTTAAGATGGATGTCAGAAGAGAATCTGAATAATGCTTTAAAGTACCAAGAAGCCAAAGCAAAGGGAAGAAAGCAAGAAGTTAAGGAACAAAATGGACTCGGGAAGTAGGGGACGGGGAGTTGGGGGAGAGAGGAAATTGTGCAATAATGAAAGAAATTTTGGTTTTTGCAGTTTTTAAAATTACTTTTAATAAAAGTTTACAGAGATTTTGGATTTCCATTCATTCATTCATTGTTGCTCTTTTCTCCCTGCCCACCCCTCCCCCATTAGTTCTCTTTGAAAAGTAAAAGAAAAATTCTTTCAATGTTATACAATCCCTTCCCCCCAAGTCCACTCCACTATGTAGCCTTCATTCTGGACTCCTGTCATGACAATAATACCTAATCATAGATTCCTTTTAAACAGTTCTCTCTCTCATGTTTTAATGCAGTATATATTATTTATCCCCTCTTTCTCAGTCTTCCCTGAATTCCGATGTCAGATATTTTACTCAGCATAATGTCCTCCAGGGTCACCCATTTTGTATAATTTACATGAGTTCAATGCAGCATAGTATTCCATTGTGTGAATATACTATGGCTTCTCTAGCCATTAATTTGTTGATAGACACTTGGGTTGTTACCAACTCCTTGCTACTGTGAACAAAGCAGCAATAAACATGTGTGTGCATATATATCTGCTTGGGTAGAGGTTATGGTTTCTTTGGGGTATATTCACAGTAGTGGAATTGCTGGGTCAAATGGTATTTCTATTTGCAACTTTTTGAGAAAGTGCCATACAGCCTTCCATACTGGTTGCACCATTTTACACTCCCACCAACCGTGAATAAGGGTTCCAATTTTTCCATAATCTTGCCAGCATTTGTTGTTTGCTGTTCTGTCAAATTTTGCTATTCTTACTTGTGTGAGAGGATATCTTATAGTTGTTTTGATTTTCATCTCTCTTAGAGCTAGAGATCTTGAACATTTCTTCATGTGTTTGCCCACCATCTGAATATTTTCTTTGGTGAAGTGTCTGATCATATCCTGTGCTCATTTTTCAATTGGATTATTCACCTTTATATTGTTGTGGTGCTCAAGAATTTTATAAATTCTAAATATAAGTCGTTTATCTGACATGTCATTACCAAATATTTTTTCCCCAGTCTGTAGCTTCCCTTTTTACCCTGTTGGAGAAGTTTTTGGATGTGCATAGGGATTTGATTCTTAGAAGGTCCCATTCGTCTATTTCACCCTCTCCTGTTTGTAGGTTTTTCAGGATGCTTGGAAGACTGTTTATGTGTGTATTAGGACTTCTAGAATTCTTCCAAGCGTTTCTTTAATGAAGTTTCAGTCCTTGGTTTTAGTCCTAGGTCTATGATCCAGTTTGAATTGTTTTTGTGTATGAAGTGAGGTGTGGATCTTGCTTGAGTTTTCTGTAGATAGTTTTCCAATTTTGCCAGCACCATTTGTTTAAAAGACTGTCGTTACCCCACTTAACTGATTTCATCTCCTTGTTAAAAATCAGTTCACCATAGGTAAAAGGGATGAATTCTGGGTTCTCAATTCTATTCCATTGATCTACATGTCTGTCACTGTACCAGTACCACACTGTCTTGACCACCACGGCAGTGGAGTAGGACTTGAAATCAGGGAGTGAGATGCCTCCTACCTTGTTTCTTTTTAAAAAGAGTTCTTTGCTTATTCGGTACCTCTTTCCATGCCAAATGAAGTTGGAGATTGACTTTTCCATCTCATTGAAGAATGGAATTGGAATTGCATTGAAGGTGTAAATTGCCTTTGTTAGTATTGTCATCTTCACAATATTGAGTCTTCCTATCCATGAACAAGGGATATTCTTCCATTTCTACTGGTCTCCTTTTGTTTCTTATAGTAATGTTTTGTAATTTTCTTTGAATAGATTCTTTGTGTGTCTAGTTAGATTTATTCTCAAGTATTTAATCTTGTGATTAGCTATTGTGGAGGGTATTGTTTTTCTTAGCTTCAGCACTCTTTGTCACTGTAGAGAAATCCAGTTGATTTTTTTGTATGTTGATCTTGTATCCTGCCACCTTGTGGAATTGGTCAACTATGTCCAGTAGATTTCTTGCTGAATCTTTAGTGTTTTATAAGTATACTATCATGTCATCTGCATATTGAGATAATTTCACCTCCTCTTTGCCAGCTGGGATACATCTTATTTCCTTCTCTTGCCTTGCTGCTATTGCTAAGATTTGCAATACAACATTGAATAGGAGAGGTGATAGTGGGCATCCTGGCCTAGTTCCTATTCTCAAGGTGAATGCCTTCAATCTCTCTCCATTGGGAACAATGTTGGCTCTCGGGTTTGCGTATATACTTTTTACTATGTTGGAGAAATTCACCTCTAATTTTATCTTGTTGAGTGTTTTAATCAGGAGAGGGTGTTGGGTTTTGTCAAAGGCCTTTTTTGCATCAATTGATAGGATCATGTGGTTCTTGTTCTTTGTTTTGTTAATGTGATAAATTACATTGATTTTTTTTTAATGTTGAACCATCCTTGCATACCTGTTATGAATCCCACTTGGTCATTTTGAATTATTTTATTTATGTATCCTCGGATTCTATTGGCCAAGATTTTATTCAGGATTTTTGCATCAGTGTTTATCAGTAATATTGGTCTATAGTTTCTTATTTTAGTGGTGTCTTCACCTGACTTTGGTATCAAGGTTTATTCATAGAAGGAGTCTTGGAGAATTCCATCTTTTTCTATTTTCTGAAATTGTTTATGTAGAATTGGTGACAGAGATCTTCTCTGAATGTTTGATAAAATTC
>NW_006399817.1:7837696-7859144 GCF_000299155.1 Elephantulus edwardii | reverse complement strand
TAGACATTTATTATTGTTATGTTCTCTTATTCTATTGACCCAATAAGCATTATGTAGTGACCTTCCTTGTCCATTGTGATGGTTTTTGCATTGAAATTTATTTTATCAGAGATTAATATCGCTACTCCTGCTTTTTTATGGTTTCCATTTGCTTGGTACATTTTCCCCCATTCTTTTATTGTTAGTATTTTTTTTATCTTCGTTTTTCAGGTGTGTCTCTTGTAGACAATATATTAATGGATTTTACCCAATCTGCTACTCTTTTTCTCTTCAGTGGTGCATTCAAACCATTCACATTCAGCATGATTATTGAAAGGCAGGGTTTTACTGCTATAATTTTATTGAATTCCTTTTGGTTACTAGTTACTAGTTGCTAGTTACTTTGGTCCATGCTACTTTCTGTGGCACCTATCTAAGAAGGACATCTCTCAGTGTTTCCTACAATGTTGGTCTTATTTTTACAAACTCCCTTAGGTTCTGTTTTTCTGGGAATATCTTTATCTCTCCTTCATATCTTATGGAAGATTTTGCTGGGTGCAGTATTCTTGTTTGACAGTTGTGATCTTTGAGGGTTTGATATAAGTCCTTCCACTTTCTTCTTGCTCACATGGTTTCTGCTAAGAAATTGACACTCAATCTTATCTGCTCTCCCTTATAGGTTACTCTTTGTTTCTCCCTCACTGCTTTCAGAACTTTTTTCTTATCTTTGGTTCTGGGAAAGTTGACTATGATATGCCTTGGAGTTTTTTTCTTGGGGTCTATTCTATATGGTGCTCACTCAAGTTCTTGAATATATATTCTCTCATTCTTCATTATGCCTGGGAAGTTTTCCTCTAGTAATTCTTCAATAACTTTTTCAGTGCCTTTACTTACTTCTTCCTGTTCTGGGATTCCAATGATGTGCATGTTATTTTTCTTGATGGTGTTTCACATTATTCTTAGGTTTTCTTCTTTTTCCTTTCTTTTTGATTCTAGTTTTTGTTCTAGCAGATCATTGGTGACAATTCTATCTTCTGTTTCACTGGTTCTGTATTCCATCTCTTCAAGTCTGCTCATGTGTCCCTCCATCATATCTGCAGCATCTGAAACATTGGGCCTCAGTGTTGTTCCCCAGATTTCTTGGCACAACTTGGTGAGCATGTCCAGGGCAGCATCTGTTAGCTGAAACATGTCAGTTGGTATACCATCTATTCCTGGAGCCTTATTTTTTGCCGTTTCCTTCAAAGCAGCCTGAACTACTTCTTTCATCACCATAGGCTCTTGCTCATATGTTGTTTCATGAAATTCTTTTGTGTCTGCCAATTCCTTTCGATACGGTGACTCAGTATATTCTTTCCATCTTTTTTTAATACTTCCTGGATCATTTAACATTCTGCCGAAAGCATCCTTGATTATAGCAACTCGAGGCTTGAATTTGTTCTTCAGTTCCTCTTAGCTCTATAAAAAAGAATTTGTCAAGATGGCTGGAGGAAGACTTATCAAAAACATGTATTATGACGACTTAACTTTGCTTGCCTGAAAGTAGGAGAACTTGAGGTGCTTACTGCTGAAGATCTAGGACTATAACCTTCAATATGAACTTTATCTCAACATCAAGAAAACAAAAATTCTCACTACTGTATGGACAGGCAACATCATGATAGATGGAGAAGAGATTGAAATTACCAATTATTTCATCTTGGATCTCGGTACTAGCAGTCAGGAGATATATTGCATTGGGTAGTTCTACTTTCAGACCTCTCAGGTATGTTAGAGAATGTAAGGATGGCACAGGATAGGGCAGACTTTAGAGTCTGTTATTCATAGGATAGCCATATTGTTGCAGTTGTTATGTACCGTTGAGTTGTCTACAACTCATTGCGACCCTATGCATAATAGCTCTGAACCCTGTCCTATCATGAGCCAAGCTCACTGTCTCTGACACAGCTACCCTCATTACCCCAGTTACTGTGTCAATTCGTCTTATCCAGGGTCTTCCTCTCTTGGATGGTCCCTCTAGCCTTCCATGCATGATGTCCCTCTCCAAGGACTGGTCCCTTTCTGAAAACATGTCCAAAGTATGTCAGCTGCAGCTTCACAATCCTTGCCTCCAGGGAACAACTTGGTTTCACCTTCTCTAGGACAGACCTGTTTGTTCTCTTGGCAGGCCATCATATGTTTGATACTCTTCTCCAGCATAATAACTCAAAGGCATCGATTCTTCTTAGTTATCCTTAATCATGATGTAGCTCTCTGATGTGTAACAAGTAATTGTGAAAGCCATGACCTGGATCAGGAACACCTTAGTCTCTAGACTAACATCTTTGCTCTTTAGCACTCTGGAGAGGTCCCTTATAGCAGGCTTTCCCAACATAATTTTTCTTTTAATTTACTGACTGCTGATGCCAAGAGTATTGATGGTGAAGCTGAGCAAGCTGAAATTCTTTACTATCTCAATCTTTTCCCTTCTATTATGGTGCTGTCAGTTGGCCCAGTGGTGAGAATCTTTTGATACTGAACTTCAATTCATGTTGAAAACTGCAGTCCTTGACCTACATCAGATGCCTCAGGCCCTTCTCAGTTTCAGCAAGCAAGGTTGTGTCATCTCTGTAAGGCAAATTGTTGATGACTCTTCCTCCAAACCTGATGCAACATTCCTCCTCAAAAAATTCAGTCTGCTGATCTGTTCCACGGATATATTGAAAAGGTATGGAGAAAGGACACATCCCTGATGCACTCCTTTCTTGATTTTGAACCATGCAGTGTTTCCTTGCTCTGTTCTAAGGCTGCTTCATATGAAGCCTATACTTGGACTAGGAAGGTAGATGAGTCATACTCAAACCAATGGCACACAACAACAACGAAGTGGTGTTTCCAAAAATTTTTCAGAAATAGCTCAGACTGTCTTCCATGGCATTCCTGAGTGTGTTGTAATCACCAGCCTTTTGACTAGTAGTGGAAAACATAACTGCACTATTAAAGAACTCATGGTGTTGTTACCAATGGTATTGTTACCCCTGGTATCACTAGGGTTCATGTCATTCAGTGTGATAATACCTACTTCTCAATCATCAGTGACTGTGTCCCAGAGTAGAAGCCTAATGCCTTCTCTCCCCTCCCCCCAGCAACTTTGCAGTTCATCCATTCTCTTTTTTGGCTAGAGCTAAAGATCTTCTGGATTCAAAGGCAAACAGAGTCCTGACCACTCTCTGTCTGATGGAGGTGCTGAACAGTTACTGTAGTAGGAGATAAGTGTCACAAATCTAGAGATACCATTCCCTTGACAGGGCCCTCCTCTAGAGCATTAGCTGCTTTTGACTCTGGGTTAATTTTGGTGCCACCTCTTCTGAGTGTGTGGGTATTCAGTATTGTCCCACCTCCATTCCCGAAGGGATGATCCTGCTGTTACTCCAGCAGTGTTTTTCCAACATCTCCAGGTATGGAGTAGAAGAAAATGCCCCTTGACTAACACCTTTGCCTACATATTCACCCTCAGGATAATGCAACCTCATCTTTCTCTTCACTGAACAAAGGGACAGATGTCGACTCAACTTTATTTTGCTCTAGGATATTTTATGAAAGAGTTTTCCAGAACAAAGTCTTTTTGGCCCCCGGATATAGGAAGCAGGGCTTTTTAACTTCATGAGGCAACAGGATGCTTACCCTTTTTGGTTATTGTACTATTAACAAATTACATAATTTATAAACATAAACATTTTGAGGTTGTTTGCCACTAAGCTTCTAATATCTGCTCTTTCTGGTACTGTAGCTGGGAACTGACTATGGAGGATCTAGTCCTACACTTATATCCTTGAAAGAGGCCCTACCCTGTTCAAGGAAGCTGGTGACAACACTCAATAGGCTGGGTGTAGTCCAACTGTAGCCTATTCCAAAGCCCCGGGGGAAGACAGTCATCAGGCCACAGTCTCTCAGCCTACTTAGCAGGAGTTGCAGAATTCGCTGGGGAGGAGGCTTGCAGGGGAGGAGTGGAAATATCTTCCGCATTCTTCCTCCTCCTTCCCCTCCAAGCTGTGGTTGCGGTAGCGGGGGAGGGGTGAGTGGCTGGGAGTGAAGGGCCTGAGGGTTGGGAGTGGAGCACTTTTAGCTGTCAACGCCCCTAGTTCTCTGCCCCTCCCCCCACTCACTTGCATGTATATGAACACTCTTCATATATCCTAATTGTGTTATTTTATAAAAGAGACAAAAAAAGGCCAACTGCACAAAGCCTTCTCCAAGGATGCTCTCAGATTTTAATGACAATTTTCAAAAGAGCCAGTCTGATCATATTCATTGTAATCTCATCTGTAAAATGGGGATAAATGAAAAATTACAACAAATAATTCTTTTTTTTTTTTTTTAAAGAGGCTTGTGAAACAAAGCTGTGTTCATTTCCTGTCAATAGTGGAAAGGAACTAAGTAGCTGTGCATTGTTGACTTGATTACAGTCAAATACAAAAAAGGCCCCTACACCACAAATGTTTTCCTTTGTTTTGAGCCTTGTAAAGAGTCATTCTCCACAAAAAAACGAATCCCCTTTGTGCATTTCCTGGCTTGCCTAGCTATGGGGATTATAAAGAAAAAGCTCTCTCGAGCAGTTTTCCTGATTAGAGACATTGTTCTGGAACATAGGCTGGGTTGCCATGGCTACAGCTCCCCAGAGGCCTCGCCCTGCCCCTTTCCCCCGCCTGCCTGTGCCGCCTGCCCTAGCTGTCTGTTATTATGGGGCAGCCAACCTGATTTCAAATATTTCTCCCCTTACAGCACAGAAATATCAGGGAAGTTCCAACTCTATGTCCCAGATGACCTCAGAATCTCCAGATCCCAGAAATGAAGGGGGAAAAAAACCGAAACAAACCCAACCGACAACAAAAACTCCCTTGTCTGGCAATTCTGCACTGTTTTTCAAGACCCGACATTAGATGGAAAGCTTGTTGAAGGCAGGAACTGTGTTCTCATCAATAAACCAACTCTTTCTGTCTCCTTCTAACTGCCTTGACCCGGCCTCATGTAGGCAGAAACATAGTAGGATCTCAAAAGAAGTTGAAAGCCATTTGCCCCATGAGGTAGCAGCAGATTTGTTGTTGTTTAGGTGCCATGTACTCAAATCCAAGGTGGCAGCATAGCATATTAAAAGCATGGGCCTGGTGGTCTACTTCTGAAAAATCTGCCACTGGTTTATGAAGCACAGATCTGCTGACAACCAGACTCATCATGAGTTAGAATCAAGGCCACAGTGTTAGTTTTGGTGTTTTTTTAAAAAACTAAGCCCTTTTTCAAAAAGCATGGACTTTCCAGACAGAATCTTGTGATCTTGGGAAAACACCTAATTTCTCAAGCTTCACTTTCATCATCTCTGAAATGGGGACAAAAATACCCAAGAGGGTTTTAAGGTAAATATTGAACATGTCAATTTAAATATATGACTGTTTGGTACTGTGTCTAGCTCAGTATTGTTGTTATTGCTCTTGGTACATTTCTGTTATCTAATGATGTTCTTGTAGAGGAAAGCATTGTTCTACTACCAAGAACAACAAACAACACTCCTAGCAGAGTCTACAATGCAGCTTAGTTGTAATATTTATCAGCTGAATGTAGAAATGCCGCATAACATACCTGTGTAATGTGAATAGAAGATACTAGTAGAAAGTATGCAATATGCATATATGAACACAGTTTTTAAGTTCCGACTGCTCAGTTATGTCTCCATGGTAAAAAGAGTAAAATAACATTTAATCTTTCTTAGCTTGGGCTTCCTCCCCACACCAATCTCGGAGTATTTCTAAACTAGGCCAGTTTGTAATTAAGTATTTGTACCTATGGGATTTTTAACTCCCAGTTGGCTCTCCACAGTCCTCCCCACACCTAGTTTGGCTTCCAAGTCAAAGCACTTAAAAAATGACTCTGAAAAATGGTAATATTTTTTTGACAATTGGGTAAGATTATCCACCCATTTCTTTGTCTGCCCACCTCAAATTTGCTCCCTTTTCTGAGGTACATCTAGACATTTCTCAAACTGAAAAGCATTTGGGTTTTATGTTCAAGTGAAAGAGATGTAATTGCTCTTGAACAAGAGACAGGACGGTTTTGAGCCAAACCTGGCCACAGGATGTGCAAACCCAAGTGGCTGGGGACCACAGCACAGACTCCTGGTCATTCAGTGGGAGTAATCACTCTGGGTGTGCCTGTTTAGACACCAAGGCTGGCTGCCTGGGGTAGGAGATGATAGTTCAGGATTATTAGTTTGGTGTTACTGAACACTGGTGCATTTCTTGTTTAAGGAAGTATGTTCAGCTTGTATGTTTTTTAAGACATAAATGAAAACAGCATGTTGAACACTATTTATTAGGTTCATTGTTCTTTAATGCGTAACACTGAAAGAAACCTGTTAATTACATATACAAATGCCAATTGTATGTAGGGTGTTCCTAAAAGAACTATTTTGCAATTATGCACGAATGCAACAAAGGTGTGGAAAGGTGGTGTGAACTGCAGGGTGTGAAGTGTGCGTCCCACTCTTTCAGGCCCTTGCACATAATCTCCACCAACCCCCAAGCACATTAAACTACATAAAATACAAAATCTTCCCCTCCCCCAACACTGCAGCTAGCTTTTTCTGAAAACGGATACCCTGAGGCCCTTTTCCCTTACAAACCACAATTAGGGGGAGTAAAAGAGAAAATGCGGACTGGATCACAGCATAGAGACAGTGCCCAGTTACTTTTCCTTCCACAACAAGCCACTTATTCTGGCTCCAGGCCTTATATTTTATCTGATTTTGCTACTCCAGGAAACAGCTTTAGGCTCCAGCGAGTGCAGGGCAAATCCATGTCTTTCTGTGAAATCCAGTTTGGATTTTCTATTTCGCCCTAGTGAAGTCTCAGCAGAGGCTGTTGTTCTCAATCCAGCTCAAAAACCGGCTCAAACCGCCCTGAACTGGATTAGGCAGCTGTTGAAACAGTTTCTGTCTCTTTGTTAGGGCGGATCCTCTGGCCTTATTTGCTCTTCAGTTTCCCTCCCTCCTGTTTTCCCAGAGTCACCAACTGCAATTCCTTTCCCCTTGCTTCTCCAGTTTGACAATTTTTACTCTAGCCTAGACCAAGACCTAATAAAATAGATTATATTCTATAATAGAAAACTGGATTTGCTTTGTAGACTTTTCACTTTTAGTACATTAAGAGTTTAGTTCTAAATTTCTCAAATTAGCTAACCAGTTGACATGGTGCCCTTGTAATCTTGAATCTTACACTGACCTAGAAATAACTTTAAACTCTAGATTGGTGATGGTGATGCAGATCAAAGACAAAAATTTTGGTGCAGCTTGGTTCGTTCCTTTTTGTAACCGTATTTAAATAGAAATAATGTATGCGTATGTTGGCTAAGAAGGACAAACAATATGTATAGACTTTTAAAACACACAGATTCTATTGTTGTTATGCAACTTGCAGAGTAGAGCTAAAGAACTGAGATGTTTTGGGTGTTGGAACATGTACTATTACCCCTGGATCAGATCTGTGAATAGTGAAAAGGTGGTTTGCAGAATGCACTGAGAACATTCCCTACATAATGCAGGTGGACACAAAACTGAAGGTGTAGCATGAGAAAGAACAGGAGGGACCCTGTATGTAAGTTATCTTTTTCATAACATTATGAGTTTTCTATGTTTTTGAACTACATAGAGGGTATATAGTTGCATAGCATTTTGAGTACACTGACAACCAGTGAGCGATCTAAAAGCGGGTTAATTTTGTAAAAACAAGCGTTTCTGGAAAGAAATGTATTTTTATATTTTCTGAAAAATCGAAGACAATGAGGAACCATAATCTGGGTGTGGCCCCATTCGTGTTCGAAGACTCATTTTTCTCCCTCTGCTGGCCAAATTAAGCAACTGTCACCGTATCGGATGGCCTTTTGAGCATGTCTCAATTATATGTCGAAGCACAAATCCCGTGTTGTTTCAGTTAGGTTTGTTCCCAATATCTTATTTCATGTCCATTTCATTTGTTTTATTCATGCATAAGATTATTGTCCTGAGAAGATCACAGATGTTTTCCTTCTGTTGTATTACACGTGACTGGTTATAAATGAATGATTAAAGTTCACCCTTAACTCTCAAAGCAGAAACAAAAACGTTGCCATTTCTCTTTGGTTAAAGGGTGGGTTTAAATTGCTTATTTAAGTGTCTAGTTTCAGTAGAGCATAAAGCCTTGGCATAAAGCCAATTACAACAGTAGATCTGGAAAAGATATTTTTACATGCAAGAAGGAGGGGCTTGGTTTTGTCTGGTGAGTCAATACTCCAAGAAAGACAGGGTATGAGCTAGGGGGATATTCAGAATGTATGTGAAAAACAGATGCATTCATAACTTGAATTTTAAAATGAGATTTCAAAATCTTAATTTGTTTAGAAAACTATACTGGATTTTTAAAAATGCTAGGTATAAAAGAATCCAAGAAGGTTGGACTTCAAGTAATCCAGACTGCCCTTCTGATTATTAGAACGATTCTTACTTTAGGACTTTCACACCTTCTGTTTCACATACTTGAAATACTTTTCCTTTCCTGTCCTCCACCTCCTCCCCTCCTCTCTCCCTCAACCTCCCCTCCCCTCCTCCTCTCCCTCCCTCCTCATTTCCCTCCTTCCTCCTCATTTTCTCCCTCTGCCTCCACTCCCTCCTCTCCCTTCCTCCTCTTCCCTTTTCTCCCTCCTCCTTCCCCTTCCTCCCTTCTCCCTCACTTGTTCTTTCTTCTTCCTATTCCCTCCTCCCCTTTCTCCTCTCCCGCCTTCTCCCCCAACCCCCATTCCTAATCCTTGGCAAATTTTGCCTCAGAGAAACCACTGGATACTTGGTCTAAATTAGATTCCTTCCACTCTGTTATCTTCTCAGATGACATCCTCTTTTTTCTTTTCTTAATAATGTTGTTATGTGCTTTCAAGTTAGAGCTGACTCATAGCTGACCCTTTGGCAGGTTTTTGAGGCAAGTAATCCCACGGGAGAAGATTGCCTATACTTTCCCTCAGAGCAGCTGGTGGATTCAAACCACACGCCTTTGGGATGGCAGCACAGTTTTTTACCACTATGCTACTGGAGCTCCCTTTATTTCTTATCATTCCAGTATAATTATAATACTCAATGAGGTGGATTAATGTGACTGCAACAGCACATGTGAGGATGGCATATAATAGAGCAAGGTTCACATCTGTTATTTGATATGAATATTAGTTGATGACACCTAGCAACATAACTTTATAATAAATATATTTGTTTCCTTGTATTTTCTCTATCTCTTCTACTAGCTTTTAAATACTATAAGAGCAGACCATATTTTTCTGATCAAAACTCCATAACTAGCTCTTGGCATAATACCTGAGAGAAAGTTGGCAAGCAATAAATGTTTTTTAATTGGCTCTGCTCTACTGCTTTCTGGATTGTTCTTTTATTCTTTGTAGCTGTTTCAAGGTTTAGCCTGCTTTTATCATCTATTGAGCTCTCAGCAATTTATTTTAGGATTCTTTTTCTTTTAATGTGAGAGCTGCTGACTGAAGTAGATTCTTCCCAATTTCTCTCATTTTATTCTCTAAAAAAGATAAACTAAATTACAAACAAACTTTATTTCATGTATTCTTATTTATAGCAGTAAACTTTCCTCTAAGTCAGAGCTTCCCCTGCTTCTGTTTTCTGAAACTAGAGTGTGTCCATATGGTATACTCTTGTATCTATTTTGGTCAAACTTTCTTTACTACCAAGGGGCATCCAACCCACATCAGTTGCCTTTGAGTCAATTCTGACTCATGGCAACACCATGTGTGTGAGGGTAGAATATGGTTTCCAAGGCTGTGATCTTTCAAAAGTTGGTTGCCAGGCCTTTCTTCCAAGACATCTACCTCTGGATGCAAACTGCCAGTCTTTTGGTTTTGGTCAAGTGATTTAGCCATTTATGTTGCCCAGCGACTCAGGGAGTCTGTACCAAGGGGAAAAGTCCTACTAATTCCTTCTTTAAAAGATCCCCCTCAAAAACAATTAAGAAATATCATCTCACCCCAGCAACAATAGGAAAGCTCAGTAGAGAAACAAACAATAAATGCTCGTGAGGTTGTGGAAAGACTGGAACCTTATTCATTGATGGGAGTGTAAAATGGCACAACCACTATGGAAGGTGGTTTGGTGCTTTCTCAAAAAGTTGAAAATATCATTTGACCCAGCAATTCCACCGTTTAAAATATACCTTAAAGAAACCAGAGCTGCCACTCAAATAGATGCATGCACACCTATGCTTGTTGCTGCATTATTCACAATAGCAAAGAATGGAAACAGCCCAAATGCCCATCAACAAATGAATGGACAGAAAATATATGGTATATTCATAAAATGGAATACTATGCAGCACTGAAAAACAACTTTTAGAACATGGGTGATGCTGGAGGACATTATACTGAGTGAAATATTTCCATCACAAAAGGACAAATACTGCATCCTGTTGTTATGTGCCATCAAGTCTCCTGTAACCCATAGTGACCCAATGTACAACAGCTCTAACCCACCAACCCCTATTGCCCCAGTTACTGTATCAATCCATCTCATCTGGGTATTTTTCTCCTGGGCTGTCCCTGCAGCTTTTTAAGCATGATGTCCTTCTCCAAGGACTCATCTCTCCTGGTCATGTGCCCAAAGTATGTGAGACGGAGCTTCAAAATCCTAGCCTCTAAGGAGACACTTAGTTTCACCTTTTCCCAGACCAACTTACTTTTTGGTGCCCCATGATATGCTCGAGCCTCTTCCCCAGCACCACAGCTCAAAGGCATTGATTATTCTGTCATTCTTAGTCATTGTCCTGCTTTCTAATGTATAGCAAATAATGGCAAAGACCATGGCTTGGATCAAGTGCACCTTAGTCTCTAGAATTACATTGTTGTTTTTCAGTACTCTGGAGAGGTCCCTAAAAGCATTTCCCCAATGCAATTCGTCTTTTAATTTCCTGACTGCTGGTGTTAAAAATATTGATTGTGAAAACAACTATGAGATATCATTTCACCCCAGTCAAAATAGCAAAATTTAACAGAACAGCAAGCAACAAATGCTGGCAAGGTTGTGGAGAAACTGGAACCCTGATTCACTGTTGGTGGGAGTGTAAAATGGTGCAGCCCCCGTGGAAAGCAGTATGGCGCTTTCTCAAAAAGTTGCAAATAGAGATACCATTTGACCCAGCAATTCCACTACTGGGAATATACCCTGAAGAGACCACAGCTGACATCCAGGCAGATATATGCACACCCATGTTTATTGCAGCTTTGTTCACAATAGCAAGGAGTTGGAAACAACCTAAGTGCCCATCAACAAACGAATGGCTAGAGAAGCTGTGGTATATTCGCACAATGGAATACTATGCTGCATTAAAAAACAAGGAACTCATGCAATATTATTCAAAATGGTTGACTCTGGAGAACATTATGCTGAGTGAAATATCCCAGTCACAAAAGGACAAATATTACATGATGCCACTGTTGTAGAATGGGACTGTCCTTGGGGTTGGGGAGAGACTGAGTAAGATGGGTTCAATAATGTATACTGCACTGAAACAGAGGAGGGAGAAAACTGTTTAAAAGAGATATATAACTAGGTATTTCTGTCATCACAGGAGTCTAGAGCGAGGGCTACATGGTGGAGGGGACCTGGGGGAGGGTTTGTAAAACAATGAAAGAATCTTTTCTTTTACTTTTCCATAATTTTTGACTCATGTACTTATAACTGGTTAGTCAAATTTGTGTCTTCTAGGTTGCAACACCCCCATGATACATCTTCAAGGATATGAACATGTACAGCCAAGCACAATCAACAAGAGTGCATCTAAATTCCAAAATCAATCTCCATAATAGTCTATGTGTTTCCTACTGCCAAAGGGGCCCTTTAGAGTAGTGAGAGAAGATCTTCACCCTGAAACCCACAGCGTCCCTTTTCAGCAGGAAGTAGCTAAGAGACTACGCCATCCCCTTTTCCTTATGACTCAGGGTGAAGTCTCTCTCAGGGAGGAGTGATAGGGAATGGCAAAGGACACACTGACAAAGAAGATTAATCAGAACTGGCTTTGACAAGCACTGTGGCATTTGGACAAGAACAAACTGGGAGGAGGGTAGAGAGAATAGTGCAACAATGAATGAATGGAAACCCAAAATCTCTGTAAATATTTATGAAAATTAATAAAATATAATTATAGAAAAAAAATATTGATTGTGGAGCTGAGCAGGCCGTACTTATTAACAACCTCAATCTCATCTCCAACAATCATTGTGCTTCCAGTTGGATCAGTGAGAATCTTTGTCTACTTGGTGCTGAGCTTCAATCATATTGAAGACTATAGTCTTTGACCTTCTGCATCAAGTGTTTCAGGTCCTCCTTAGTTTCAGCATGCATGGTTGTATAGCACCAGTGTTATAAAGCACGACTGACATAGGGGGTTGGGAGGAGAATAGGATAAAAGTGGATATAGATAAGGCAGCTTTGGTGGCTTACTGGCAAGAACTGCACTGCAATCCTGAAAGAACACAGGGCAAATCCACCAGATGCTCCGATGGAGAAGGAGAAGCAGTCCCCTTCTGTGTTAGTCGAATCTGATTTGAAGGTACACATCTAGAAAAAAAAAGAGTAAATAATGAACACTGCATTGGAACAGATGAAGGAAAGAACTATTTAAAAGCCATATATTATTAGGCATTTTATGTATGACAACAGTTCAGAATAAGAGGTATGTTGCAAAGAGGACTGGGGGAGGCGGAGGAGGGGGAGGGAGGTTATTGCACAATAATGAATGAGTAGCAAAAAAAAGAAAGTGAACTAGGTAGGGGGAGGGGGTAATGTGAAACAATGAATGAATGAAAATCCAACTTTTCTTTAAACTTTTGTTAAAATCACAAAATAAAAAATTTATATATATGTATACATGTATGTGTATGTATGTATGTATATTTATATAATCCCTGTCCTGTTAGCAAGGGACAGACATATTCATATAAGCATTTAAATCACATGGAATTTCAAGTACACAGTTTGCGTCTCAGGAAATTTTCAAACTAGACATCACCCATTTTGCTGGACTTTACTCATTTTGCTGGACTTCAGACTAACAGACCAATCACGCCTTTGGGGCATTTCTTTACCTAGGCAAATTAGCTGTTACCCTGATTCAAATGCATATGAATAATGGATGATCTGACCCACAGTCTGACCTGGCCTAGTTGCCGGGGTGATAGTGAGCTTCTCCAGTGATTTCTTCCACAAATGTAGTCCATCTGATTCCTATGCAGCCCATTATGTAAGGTCCATGTGTAAAAGTTGTCGTTTGTGTCTTTTTAAAAAGGTATTTGCATTGTAAACACAAAATCCAATCATTCTTTTTCCAGCCTCATTTCTATCACCAAGTCCATATTTTCTGACTAAGTATTCCTTCGTCACTGTTTCCCAGTTTTGCATTCCATTTACTAATAATCATTAACGGACCTTGATTGCATGTTTGGTCAATTTTGGACTGCAAGATTTGGTAAAAAATTCTCAATTTCTTCCTTTTTGGCTTCAGTTGTAGGAGCATATATTTGAATAATAGTCATGTTAACAGGTCTTCCTTGTATGCGTATGGATATTATCCTATCACTCACATTGTATTTCAGGTAAGAACTTGCAATTGATTTTTTTTTTAAATTCAAAACTCAGGATGCTTTATTCTTATCTGACCTTTTAAAATAGATTTCATTTTCAATTTTCTTGATGAGATTCTTTCTTTTGCTATTTCAGCATGTAAACATTGCAGTAGAGAGGAGAAATTTTCTTTTCAGCTCCTGGGCAGCCATGACAAGAAACTTTAAATTTCCATATAGGAAATTGACTTTTTGACTGTAAACGCAACACTATTCTTCTGTTTTTCATTTCCTGCTTAGTATACTGTATGATTATCTAATTCAAAGTGGCCAAAGCTGGTCCATCTCATCTCACTAATGCTTAGTATGTAGATGCTCATGTTTTCCATTTCATTTTAAACAATTTCCAGTTTTCCAACATTCAAGCTATATACATACCATGTTCCAATTATTAAATGATGTTTGTTTAGTAACAACTCTTCAAATTGTTGAAGAGTAATGATGTCAGTTTGAGGACTAAGGTGCGTTTATTTGATTCAGGCCATAATTTTTGCAGTCACTTGCTATGCGTCTGAGAGCTAAACAATGAGTAAGGATGACAGAAAAAGAATTGATGCCATGGAGCAGTGGTGTTCGAGAAGAGCCCTGAACATACCATGGGCATCCAAGAGAAGAAACAGATATGTTTTAGAGAGTGTGCAGCCAAAGTGCTCTTTGGAGGCAAGAATGAAGAGACTTCACCTCACATATTTTAGGCATGTTGCTAGGAGGAGCTATTCCTTGGAGAGGGACACAATGTTATTGGAGGGTCAGTGAAGGAGTAAAAGACCTTCAACCAGGTTAGATTGACACAATGACTGCCGCCTTGGTCTCTTGCATGTCAGGAAGTGTGAGAATGGCACAGGGTTCAGAACTTTTGTTCAGAGTTACTATGAGTCATAATTTGCTCGATAGCACCTAACAACAACAACAACAATCTTTTTTCAAAAGCTGTGCTAGTGCTTGGAGGATTTCACAACTTGTTACTTTATTCTCTATTCATTGAGTGGTTTTGGTTGGTGGATGTGAAACTGGTGGAATTTTTCAAAGAACCTATAAAATGCTTTAAACTAGTAATTATGTTTAAAGTATTAAAGGCTCAAGATTCTCATGTTTTGTTGCTTACCTATAAAAAAGATATCCACATCATAGAGTGGTTATATTTTAAAATTAATAGACATTAATTAATGTGTGTGTGTACTTATGTAATCCTTATACAACCCTTTGAGAACATATTATTATTCCTTGTTATGATCTTCTGTTGGAGACTAAAGGCACAGAGAGCTTAGGGAGCTTGCCCAAGGAGACACAGCAAGTAGATAACAGAATAGGGGCACAAACCCGGATGGTTTTTTGTGTTAAATGTTTCTTCTCATCTACTTCTTCCCATTAATGAAATCAACTCTTCTTAGTTACAGTAATAAAAATCATACAGACTTAGAATCAACCCAGTCCTTTGATTTTCCACATGAGAAAAGAAACAGTTCAAAGAGATTGAATGTTTGTGTTGGATGATATAGAGAAAATGAGAGCCTAGCTCTCTTGATTATTCTATGTTGAAATAATGGTTTTATAATTAATATGTTCTTTGTTATTTTTTTTAAATGTTATTATTTTGTGTGGGTCTGTACCGTCAAATCAGATCTAACAGGTACAGGAGGAGATTGCCCCTCCTTTTCTGGCAGAGCATCTGGTGGATTTGAACCACATATCTCTGGGATTGCAGTGCAGCTTCTTGCCACTAGGCCACCAGAGCTCCTCTTGTTATATTTTTTTATTTAGAGAAAGCAACGAGTTCATTTTATGAATGAACTATGTTATAGTCTGTTGTTAAATAACACATAGTACAACTATGGCCTTCACTTACTTAAAAAGTAAAGCTGGACAATAACTAGGGATAATAGAAGGAGAATTGATGACTTTGAACTGTGGTGCTGGGGAAGAGTGTTGAATGGACTCCTAGGAGAACAAACAGCTTCATCCTAGAGAGGGTGAAACCAGGCTGCTCCTTGGAGGCTAGGATTCTGAAGCTCCATCTGACGTGGTTTGGGCATGTTACAAGGAGGAACCAGACCTTGGAGAGGGACATCATGCTTGGGAGGGTGGAGGGACAGCATAAGAGAGGAAGACCCTGGATGAGATGGATTGACTCAGTGAGTAGTGTAATGGGGGTACATGTGTCAGAGACAGTATTAGGTTGGCTCAGAATAGATGAGCGTTTAGAGTTGTACATGTTGTTGTTGTTGTTATGTCCCGTCGAGTCGTTTCCGACTCATAGCGACCCTATGCACAACAGCCCTAAACCCTGCTCTATCCTGCGCCAACCGCACCGCCTCTGACACACCCATCCCGATTACCCCAGTCACCGAATCAATCCATCTCATAGAGGGTCTTCCCCTCCTGCGTTGTCCCTCAACCCTCCCAAGCATGATGTCCCTCTCCAAGGACCCGTCCCTCCTGGCAACATGTCCAAAGTATGTCAGACGAAGCCCCAGAATCCTTGCCTCCAAGGAGTAGCTTGGTTTAATCCTCTCCAAGATAAATCTGTTTGTTTTCCTGGCAGTCCAGGGTACATTCAGTACCCTTCTCCAGCACCACAGCTCAAAAGCATCCACTCTCCTTCTGTCCTCCCTAGTCATTGTCCAACTCTCTGATGCATAACAAGCAATTGCAAATACCATGGCCTGTATCAGGCACACCTTAGTCTCCAGAGAGACACTGTTGCTCCTGAGTACCTTAGAGAGGTCCCTAATGGCAGACTTTCCCATCGCGATACGCTTTTTGATTTCCTGACTGCTGGTGCCAAGAGTGTTGACTGTGGAGCCGAGCAAACTGAAGCTGTGAACACTCTCCTGATGCTGCCAATTGGTCCAGTGGCGAGAATCTTTGTCTTCTTGACATTGAGCCTTAGTCCATACTGAAGGCTGCAGTCCTTGACCCTTCGCAGCAAGTGCATGAGGTCCTCCTCAGTTTCAGCAAGCAGGGTTGTGTCATCTGCATAACGGAGATTGTTAATAGACCTTCCACCAATCCTGATGCCACAATTCTCCTCATAGAGCCCATCCTCTCGGATAATCTGCTCTGCATACATGTTGAAAAGGTGTGGAGACAGGATGCATCCCTGGCGTACACCCTTCCCAATTTTGAACCATGCAGTGTTACCCTGCTCTGTTCTGACTACTGCATCTTGGTTCAAGTATAGGTTTCGTATTAGCACAATTAAATGTTCTGGGATTCCCATTCTTCTCAAGAGTCAGCCACAGTTTGTTATGACCCACACAGTCAAATGCCTTTGCATAATCAATGAAACACAGATAGACATTCTTCTGGTATTCTCTGCTTTCAGCCAAGATCCATCTAACATCAGCAACAATATCCCTAGTACCACAACATAGGGTCAATAAAAGTCACAAGCGACTTGATGGCACATAACAACAGCTAGCAGAGACTTCAGTAAATGGAATGTGATGCTCCTGTGCCAGAGCTCACAAAGGCAGGGAGCAAGAGTTTGCCACTGGCAGAGTGGGGGAGGAAGAAAAGAGTTAGCTGTCTTTTTTTTTTTTAACCCCTCTTGCTTTCCTTTCTTCTTGATTTCTCCTTTTCTTATTTCTGACTGTAGCTTTCTCTTTCCTTGGACTAGAAGTATAGGGCTATTGCTGGTATAATTTCAACTCTAATGAAAATTCAGACTTGAAGAGATATGAGTATTGAGCAATGCCCTTTTCTTGTGAATGGAAAGAACCCTGAATTCCTGCCTTCACAATGCCATTTTCTCAACACAACTTTGCAAACATGAGCTTGTCATAATTTACTCACCTTTATCTGAAATACTATGTTTCCTTTTGTCTTCTCTCAAGAAATTTTAACTTGGCCATGACAAGGACTGTAGCAAAGTGAGAAAAATCATGGAACTTTTATGTGACTTAAAATGAAAGTTCTAGGACATATTGTGTGTGTATCTGTAGTTGCAAAAGTACAACTACTATTTCTAAACTGCACTAGCATCAAAGACCACAAGAGTTACCCTTGTGAGAGTATGAACTTCGAGGAAATTTTTACTTTTTCCTGCACAGAAGAGGACTTGTCCAATCTCTCTCCCATACTGCTCATTTTTTTTTTTTTTGTTTTAGTGGTTTAATTTTAATTGAGCCTGGGAGAAGTTGTAAGAGAAATAAGCTAGTTTTTGAATGTAGTATTTGATGGGTAATTGTGAGCAATACATTTGAAAATTTAACTCTAGATGATAGAAGTTTCTAATTTTAACTATGCTTTAAAAAGACATCTATTAACTTTTAATTATGTATAGTTTATTTTTTTAAACCTATGTTATATAATTGGCATACACAACTTGAAAGAAAGGGAAAAATGAGAATTAGGCAATTTCCTGACTCTCATAGGGAAGAAAAGCACAATCCTATTTGAGGAATTCATAGACTAAAATGAGAGACAGAAAGAGGTCCAAGGTTATAGTTTGGTGCAGTTGGGAGCTCTGATGGCTTGTTGGTAAGGAGTTGCACAGCCAACCCAAATGCAGGCAGTTTGAATCCACCAGCTGCTTGCAGGAGAAACATGGGTGTTCTCTTCCTGTGCCATTTATATAGCCTATGCAGACCCACTGGAGGCTCACATATGAGACACTTCTGACTCAATGGCACATAATAACAACGAAATAACTGAGAGGCTGAACAGAGTTGTGGCATAATGCTGGAAAGTGTCATATTAATCAAGATCCTGAGGAGGCGTTGTAGGAAAGATAGTTGAGGAAGGAAGCTACTACTAGAGCTGATTATTGGAGAAGGAAGATTTGTTTGTGTTTTTTCCTCTTGCGTTGTCATTGCTTGGGAGTTGATTGTTCCTCTTTCTCCATGAAGCAGCTGATGCCTTTGAACCATGTACCTTATAAACAGGGCAGCTCCTTACCCCAAGGCGACCAGAACTTCCCCAGCGTTGTTGCTATTATTAGGTACTATGAAGTACAACTCATAACAACCCTTTGAATCACAGATCTGAACCCTGTCATATCCTTAACATTTCTGACATATTCAATTCAATCACAATCCTCACTATGCCAATATATTTGATTAAGAGCCCAAGTATGTTGTTCCTCTCTAAGGAACAGTCTTGCCTAACATCGTGTAGCTTCAACCCTAGATGTGCTCATCAAGTTAGGCCAAGAAATCTGGAGGACAGCCACTTGGCCAACTGACTGGAAGAGATCCATATTTATTCCCATTCCAAAAATAGATCCTTCAAAAGAATGTGGAAATTGAAGCATATTACTAATATCATATGTAAGTAAAATTTTGCTGAAGATTATTTTAAAAATTGACTACAACAATAAATTGACAGACAACTGCCAGAAATATAAACTGGATTTAGAAGAAGCCAAAGCTATAGGGATATAATTGCCAATATCATATCTTGGCTGAAAGCAGAGAATATCAGAAGGACTTCTATTTGTGTATTATTAACTATGCAAAGGCATTTGGCTGTGTGAATCACAAAAAATTGTGACTAACACTGAGAACAATGGGAATCCCAAAACACGTGATTGTGCTCATGTGAAACCTACCTAGACTAGGAAGCTGTTGTCTGAACAGAACAAGGGAACACGGCCTGGTTCAAAATTAAGAAAAGAGTGCATCAGGGATGTATTCTTTTTCCATACCATTTAAATCTTACGCAGAACAGACCGTTTAAGGGGCTGGACTTTATGAAGAAGAATAAGGCATCAGGATTGGAGAAAGAGTCATCAACAACCTGTGTTATGCAGATGGCAGACAGAACCTTGCTTGCTGTAATTGAGGAAGACCTGAGGCATTTGTTGCAGGAGAAACATTAAGAAAGCAAAGATCCTCTTGACTGTATCTTGATCTTCTTGTTGTTGTTGTTGTTGTTATGTGCTGGTCAGGTTGCCTGTGATGCATAGTGACCCTATGTACAACAGCCCTGAAACCTGCCTTGTCCTGAGCCAGTCTCACTGACTCAGACACACTTTGACCCCATGTCCCAGTTACTGTATCAATCCATCTCCTGTTGTCTTCCTTCCCTGTGCTGTCCCTCTATCCTCTGAGCATGATGTCCTTCTTCAAGAATTGGTCCCTCTTGGTCACATGAATGAATTATCTGAGATGGAGCTTCAAAATCCCAGCCTCCAAAGGGAAACTTGGTTTTAACTTCTCCAAGGCAGACCTATTTGTTTTCTCAGTGGTTCATGGTATGTTCAATACTCTTCTCCAGCACCACAACTCAAAGACATCAATTCTTCTTCTTTAGTCATCCTTAGTCATTGTCCAGCTTTCTGATCATGACAAGTAATTGAGAGGACCATGGCCTGGATTAGGTGCACCATAGTCTCTAGACCAATATCATTACTTCTCGGTACTCTGGAGAGGTCTCTGACGGCACATTTTCCCAGTGCAATTCATCTTTTGATTTCTTGACTGCTAGTGCCAAGAGTGTTTATTGTGAAGACAAGCAAGCTATAATTGTTAACAACCTCATTCTCTTCTCCATCTATCATGGTGCTGCCAATTGGCTCAGTGGTGAGAATCTTTGTCTTCTTAATGTTGAGCTTCAATCCATATTGAAGACTGCAATCCTTGACCTTCTGCAGCAAGCGCTTCAGGTCCTTCTCAAATTCAGCAAGCAAGGTTGTGTCATCTGCATAATATAGGTTGCTGATTAGTCTTCCTTCAGTACTGATGTCATATTCTTCCTCACAAAGAGCCCAGCCTCCTGAATGATCAGTTCTGCATATAGAATGATAAGGTATGGAGACAGGACACATCTCTGACACATCACCTCCCTGATTTGAACCATGCAGTGTTTTCTTGGACAGCTTCCTGGTCCAAGTATAAGCTTAAGCACACAAGTGTTCTGGGATTCCCATTCTCTTCATAATAGATGGAAAAAAGATAAAGATTGTTAACAAGTTCATCTTGCTCAGATCCACCAGTAGTCAGGAAATCAAAAGACAGGTTGCATTGGAAAACCTGCAGTCAGATACCTATTCAGTGTGCTAAAGGGCAATGATGTCAGTCTAGAGACTAAGGTGTGCCTAATCTAGACCATGGTCTCCTCAATTGCTTGCTATCCATCTGAGAGCTGACAATGAATAAGGAAGATAGAGAAGAATTGGTGCATTTGAATTGTGGTTCTGGAAAAGAGTATTACCATGGATTGTCAAGAGAACAAATAGGTCTGTCCTGGAGAGGGTGAAACCAGGTTGCTCCTTGGAGGCTCACATATTTTGGGCATGTTTTCAAAAGGGACCAGTCCTTGGAAACAAACATTGTGTTTGCAAAGGTAGAAGATAAGCACAGGAGAGGAAGATCCTCGATGAGATGGATTGACATAGAGTGATTGTAGCAATGGGGTTACATGTGTGAGGTTGGCTCCAGATAGGGCAAGGTTCAAAGCCATTTTCATAAGGTCACTATAAGGTCACTATGAGTCATAGTCAATTTAATAGCACATAACGACAACAAAATGGCCAAAGGATGTGAGGCAAAGCTTTGTTGTCTTTGCCTCCAAGGGGCTTTCTGGCTGTAAGACATATCTATTTATTCTTTTGGCAGTCAGTGGGATATTCAGGACTCTTCTCCAACACAACAGCCCAAAGTCATCAATTCTTCTATTATCTTTATTCACTGTCCAGCTTCAAATGCATAGTAAATGATTGAAAAAGACAATGGCCTGGATTGTTGTTACTGTATGCCATCAAGTAGGAACTGACTCATAGTTGACTCTCTGGCCAGTTTTCAGAGACAGTAACTTTCACAGGAAGAGATTGCCCATCCTTCTG
>NW_006399817.1:7836001-7836706 GCF_000299155.1 Elephantulus edwardii | reverse complement strand
ATTGCCCCACCTTCTCCAGCAGAGCATCTGGTGAATTCAAACAGCATACCTCTGGGATTGTAGTGCAGCTTCTTGCCACTAGACCACCAAAGCTCTGTTGGGCAACCCATCTTGAAGGAGGCAAGGGGACATGGAGATGATACAGTGTCAGACAGTGTGCAAAAGAGAAAAAAAAATTGATATGGAGACCTGTTACTTCAGTTGATCTCAGACACTGCATGGGCATAGGGTCTTGACAATTTTTTGAGAAAAGCATTCCCCAGCAACCAGAAAGATTCAAAACTTGCTTGGGCCCAAGGGCAGTCATGGTCTTCCAATTATTTTCAGGGTGAAGTCTAATGTCTAATGTCCTTTATTTTCCATTTTAATTCCTGAATGATCTGATGTAGCTCTTTACAACTAAGGAGGAGGGACTTAGATCCAGTGGTAGACTAGAACCTGCTTCAGTTGGCTTCCTAGAACAAATCTGTGGGCCTTTTCTCTAACTCCATGTTTTGTAATATTATGTTCACAGTTTAAAAATAATTTTGGTGGGGGTATTTATACTTTGGACATTGGCAAATGCTAAAACTGTGGAGTTTGGATGTTCTGTTTCCTTCCTCAAAGTCAGTTAAACACATAACTGTTTATCATTACTTAGATTATTGTTTTTTTTTCTATAATTATATTTTATTAATTTTCATAAACATTTACAGAGATTTTGGG
>NW_006399817.1:7829081-7833360 GCF_000299155.1 Elephantulus edwardii | reverse complement strand
TCCAGGTTCATAGGGTTTCCAGAGGCAAGCTATTATGGAAGTGGATGCCGCTCCTGCTTCCAAGCTTGTTTTACTTGGGAAGCTCCACCAAACACTGTCCATCATGGGTAACCATTCTCGCATTTGACTCATCAGTGTCAGAGTGTTCAGCTTCACAGCAACCACGAGTTACCTCTGAGATAATTGGCCTTAAGAAAAATTCCGACGAATAACAGAGGAACAGTGTTAGAGATAATACCTCAAGTAGTGCACCTCAGATTAAAAGGCTTTAAAAATAAAAAGAAACGGTTACAAACATTAATAGTTGGATCCTAGAAAAAAATTGGAAATTGTAAACAATGAAATGAAATGAAACACCTAAAGGTTGACATCCTAGGCTTAAGTGGGCTGAGATGGACTGGATTTAGCCATTTTTAATTAGATAATCACATATTATGCCAAGAATGACAAATGGAGAAGGAATGGTGTTGCAATCATAGTCATAAAGAACATTTCAAGACCTATCATAAAGTACAATGATGCTCTGAGTGATTCATTCACTATTCATATGCATACAAGGAAGACCTGTTAATACAACTATTATCCAGTTATACCTACCAACCATGAAAGCCAAAGTAGAGTGTGAAATCATAGAATGATGCAAACAGAATCATGCTGAACATCATCCCAAACCAACTGGAACAGTACATTGACAGAGAACTATCAGAAATACAAGCCAGGTTTAGAAGAGGCCATGACACTAGGAATATAATTGCAAATGTCAGATGGATCATGGCTGAAACAGAAAGTACCAGAGGAATGTCTATGTTTCATTGATTATGCAAAGGCATTTGACATTGTGGGTCACAACAAATTGTGGCTAACTTTGAGAAGAATGGGAATCCTAGAACACCTGACTGTACTGGGAAAACTATACTTGGATCAGGAAGCAGTACTCAAAATAGAGCAAGGGGACACTGCATGATTCATTATCAAGAAAAAAGTGCCTCAAGGATGTGTCCTGTTTCCAAACCTTTTCAATCTTTATGCAGAACAGATCATTTGGGAGGCTGGGCTTTATGAGGAGGAATGTGGTATCAGGATTGGCAAAAGACTCATTAACAACCTATTATGCAGATAACATAACCTTGCTTTCTGAAACTGAGAAAGACCTGAAACATTTGCTGCAGAGGGTCAAAGACTGCAGTCTTCAGTATGGATTGAAGCTCAATATCAAGTAAACAAAGTTTCTCACCACTGAGCCAATTAGCAGCATCATGATAGATGGTTGGCAGCACCATGATAGATGGAGAAGAGGTTCTGATTATAAACAATTCCACATTCAACACTCTTGGAACCAACAGTCAGGAAATAAAAAGAAAAATCTGTAGTCAGGGACCTCTCTAGAGTGCTAAAGAGCAACAATGTCAGTCTGGAGACTAAGGTGTGCCTGATACAGGTCAGGGTCTTAGCCTTGTTATGACTCAGAGAGTTGGATAATGACTAGGGATGAGAGAAGAAGAATTGATGCCTTTGGGTTGTGGTGCTGGAGAACAGTATACCATGGACTACCAGGAGAACTAACAGGCCTATCCTGGAGACGGTTAAACCAAGTTTCTCCTTGGAAGCAAGGATTTTGAGACTTTGTCTCATATACTTTGGGAATGTTGCCAGGGGGGATAAGTCCTTGAAGAAAAACATGATGCTTGGAAAAGTGAAAGAACAGCGCAGGAGAGGAAGAACGTGAATGAGATGGATTGTCACAGTGACTAAGGTAATGAGGGTTAAATGTGTCAGAGACAGTGAGATGGGCTAAGGATAGAGTGGATTTTAGAGCTATTGTTCATAGCATCACTATTAATTGTACCTGACTCGACAGCACATAACAACCACCACCACCAACTTCTAAAGTCTGAAATTGTTGTAAGATGCATTCGCAATGCATTAATAACAGTTACTGAAATAAAAATTTGCAAGCAAAGAAGACAGACTTGTAGTTGGAAAATACAGACTGGGTGACAGACAAAAGGCTGGAAATTTATATAGACAAAAAAGTGGAAATAGAATTTTGTATAATCAATGATTTATTCATTGCAAACACCATTTTTAAAAACACACAATGAACTTACCAGGAATCAGATAATGACATCTGTGGAAAAAGTTGATGGAAAAATTCAGTATCATCAGTCAAAACAAGGTCAGGAAACAGATTTGGAACAGATAATTACTTTCTTATGTACATGCTAAATTCAATGGTGAAGAAAACTAAAGCAAATGCAAGAAAACCAAAATATGACCTAGAATTTATCCCAACTGAATTTAAAAATCATCTGAAGAATAAAGTTGATGCATTGAACACCAATGATAGAAGATCAAATCAGTTGTGGGATGACATCAAAAAAGAAAGGAAGAAAGCCAAAAGCAATTACAAAGATAGGAGAAAAAAAAAAGACCAAAGTTGATGTCAGTGAGACTCTGAAAATTGCACTAGAACATAGACAAAAACAAAGGGAAATAAAACACTGAAGTAAAAGAGTAGAACAGAAAATTTCAAAGGGCATCTTGAGAAGATAAATCAAAGTATTAGAACAAAATGTTTGCAAAAAGCCACAGTTAGAAAACCAAAAGTTCTTTTCTCAAACTGAAAGAACTGAAGAACTAATTCAAGCTTTGTGTTGCAATACTGAAAACTTCTATGGCCTAGTGGTAAGTTGCTGTGTGAAAACGCAGAGATGTGCAGTTCAAATCCACTCACTGCTCTATGGGAGAAATGTGGGCAATCTCATTCCATGCAATTTACTGCCTCTGAAAACCCACTGGAGAATTAGATATGGCTCAGTTCCAATTGGATGCTACATAACATGAGCAAAACACAATCACTGTATCGAAAGGAATTGGTTAACATTAAGCATTTTAGAAACTAGCATATGACCAAGAAATAATGGTGTTGAAAGAAAAAGTTCAATGTGCACTGAAGGCATCGGCAACATTCTCAGGAATTGATGGAATACCAGTTGACATGTTTTAAGGAACAGATGCAGGCCTTGAAATGCTCACTAGTCTATGCCAAGAAATTTAGAAGAGAGCTACTTGGCCAACTGACTGATAGAGATCCATATTTGTTTTCATTCTCATAACAGGTGGTTGTTAACCACATTATACATGGAAACAAGCACAAATGCCCAGAAATTATCAGTTTGGTTAAATTAAGACACTTTTTGCCTTCATCACAGTAAATTTGTTGCTGTGGTGAGAATGAGACCTGTCACAATTTTTTAAAAAGAAAACACACAAAATCAAGTGGTCAAATAAAATTTGGAAATTAGCAAACAATATTAATTTCATATGCAAGTAGAATCTTGCTGAATAAGATTATTAAAAATTCCTGGAGCAGTATATTGACAGAGAGCTGTTAGAAATTCAAGCTGCATTCATAAGAGGCTGTTACATAAGAGATATCTTTTCTGAAGTCAGTAGAATTTTGGCTGAAATGAGAGACTACCAGAAAGATGTTTACTTTTGTTTTATTGACTGTGTGTGTCATAACAAATTGTGAGTAACATTGAGAGGAGTGAGAATCCCACAGCACTTAATTATTCTCATGTGCAACTATGAAAAAAGCAAAGGTGGTGTGCAGATGGCAAAAATCTGACCTCTACCAATTCCACAAGGGAGAACTAGCCCCATCAGTAGCATCCATAACACAAACTCAATTTCGATGAATTCAGACATTTCTCCATGCTTCACTGCCTATTTCTACTAATTCCAACAACAATCTTACTGCCCTACTGGGTCCTAAATCCACTGTGATCACTACACAGTCTCACAGAATAATACTCACAATTTTGAGGTTATTAGGGAAATTAACATGTTTATAATTCAGGTTGGCAACAGAATACAATCCTTCAATCAGGGTAGCTTCCCAAGTTTTCTCTCAGATGCCTCAGCTTTAAGCCGTGTGGCTTCATGCCAGTGTTACTAAGTTTTGTTAGTCTAGCCAGTTAAGTACCCCCCCTTTCTCCAACAAGCTTGGGTGAAGACACATAGCTCTGGTTCTGTGGGGTAGCAGTCCCAAGGTCAGCTTTGTCTCGTTCTCTCAATTAAGGAAGGAATGTCAGCGACAACATTGCTCTCATAGCTGTTGATGATATAGGCAGTTCATGTGCTTGCAAGGTAGGCAGAGTTGAGGCAGCTGGATCATTGTCCCAGGTGAGGAGAAGGAGAATGAATGTCTCAAATGCAGCTAAAAGCTCAATAAATATTGTCTAATATGGACACATCTAAAGAATATTATATTCAA
>NW_006399817.1:7824312-7828431 GCF_000299155.1 Elephantulus edwardii | reverse complement strand
CAAACGTATAAGACCAATGCTACAAAATTTAAGAAAAAGTTTACACAGAAATAGAATTAATCTAGAACGGTTATCTAGGATGGGAAAGGAGGGAGAGAAGAATAAAAATGAGAAAATAAATGTTGCAGTAGTGGTTGTTGTTAGGTGCCATTAAGTCTTCTACAACTCACAGTAATGCTATGAACAATAGAGTGGAACCTCCTCTTATCTTACACCACTCTCAAGATCTCTGATATACTTTAGCCCATTATTACAGTCACTGTTTCAATCCATTATGTTGAGGGTCTTCCTCTTACTGATCCCCCATCCTACCCAGTATGATGCCCTTTTCCAAGGACTGACTCCTTCTGACAATGTGCCCAAAGTATGTGAGATGAAGTTTCACCACACTTGCCTCTAAGGAACACCTTCGTTGTATTTCTTGCAAGTTAGCCTTGTTTGTTTTTTAGGTAGTCCGTGCAGTCTTTTCAGGTAGTCAAAAGCACAACTCAAAGGCATCAGTTCTTCTTCTGTCATCATTATTAATTATCCAGCTCTTTTATGCGTAGCAAGTGATTGAAAAGACCATGGCTTGAACCAAGCACAGTTTTAGTCTTCAGACAGACATCATTGCTACTAAGTAATTTGACAGAAGATGTTCCCAATGAAATGCTTTTGCTTTCTTGACTACTTTTGTCCAGGGTGCTGATTATGAATCCAAACAAGCAGAAATCTACAGTTTCAATCTTTGCTCATCTATCATAATGTTGTCTATTGCCCTGTTGATGAAAACTTTTGTCTTCTTGATTTTGAGATGTAATCCATATTGATGGCTGTAGTCTTTAATCTTCAATCTTCTGCAACAAGAGTTCCAAGTTCTCTTCATTTTCAGTGAGCAAGGTTGTGTCATCGGCATAATGCAGGTTGTTAATGAGTTTTCCTTCTCTTCTGATGCCACATTTTTCTTCATAAAGTTCAGCTTCTCAAATGATTTGGTCAGTATACAGAAAAGTATGGAGAAGGGATACATCCCTGATGAATATGTTTCTTGATTTTAAACCATGCAGTGTTTCCTGGTTCTGTTTGGACAACAGTTTCTTGATATAGGTTTTGTATGAACATGATTAGGTGTTCTGAAATTGTCATTCTCCTCAGTGTTAACAATAGTTTGTTATGATTCACATACTCAAATGCCTTTCCATAGTCAATAAAAGACAAATAGACAATCTTCTTGTATTCTCTGCTTTCAGGCAAGGTCCATCTGACATCAGTAATGATTTTTGAAATGCAGCCTGAACTTTGGCAGTTCTCTGTCAATGTACTGGTCTAGCCTTTTTAGAATGATCTCTAAGGATCACTCTGGCTGCATTTCCTTCATGATGGGCAAATTGGAAACCCCAAACTATGGGAGCCATAGACTTTGGTGTCCTAGTGGCAAGCTGTGCTGCAGTCCCAAAGGCATGCAGTTTGAGCTCACCAACTGCTCTGCTGCAGAAGAAGAAGGATGGGCAATTTCCTCCCAAGTGATTAACTGCCTCTGAAAACTCACCAGAGGGTCAACTATGGGTGGGTTCTGATTCCACAGTACAACAACAACAATCTATTGTAGAGGACCATAGAATGTAAAGGACTGCATCCTTAGACTATGGCTGTGTGCCTTACACACAGAAGGTGTCTTCAGAAAGAAGATTGCAAGCAGAGCTCGCAAGGCGCTCTGAGAAGGAAGATTCAAGCAGTTCTCATACATCTTTAGACACTGACTTTCTTTATTATTCCTGCTCTTGATAAGGTTGCTGCAAGATGAGAGAAAGCACAGTTTGTGAATACAAAGAAGTCTTGGTTGAATGTATCTAACTATGTACCCAGCCCATCCAAGCCCTATGTTAATCTTGATGTTTCTACTTGTACCCGGCCTACATGGACTCTATGATGTAACCCTTAAAGTTTCTATTTCTCTGTGAACCATCTCTTTGTTTCCAAAAGGTATAAATAAAGAAAGCACAGCTGCCCGGGGCCAGTCCTATTTCGTCTCATCTGGACTCTCCAGTCCTGTCCTGTGCTGTTTTGCCTCTGTAAGTTTTTTGTCTCTTGTGTCTTTATTTACTCATTTCTTCCAGGCATAATTTCCCCTTGAGAAACAGAGTTTGGTCCCCAACAATCTATGGCCTTTTACAAACCTTGTTTGGTACTGCTCCTGCCTAGAGACTGATACCTGCCTGTGCCAAAGTCCAGATCTTCCCCAGGCCTTGTCTGGTGCTGTTGCTTCCTCTCCTAGGGAGAATGATGCCTGTCTGTGCCAAGGCCCAGACATCATAAAGATAGAACAGGATAGGGCAAGGTTCATATCTGTTCATTAGAGTTGCTACGAGTCAAAGTCATGCTGGATAGCACCTAAACAACAACAAATTTGCTCCAGTATTTTCTTTGATTAACATTATATTTTTAGGTTTTATGTATAGGTCCTTGAAGCCTCTTGATTTGTTTGGGTTTTTTTTTAATATAGGTATGAAAATTGTTTCCATTTTCTGCAAATTAGATACCAAGTTTTTCTAGCACCATTTATTAAAGATGCTGTACCCTTACTTTTTCAATGACTAGTGTCAGTTATTACTGTTGTTGGATGACATCATGTCAAGTACAACTCATAGCAGCCCTATGAGCAAAAGATCTGAATCTTGTTCTATCCTGTGCTGCCCTTACTCTTCCTGACACACAAGAGCCCATTGCAACAATCACTGTGTCACCCACCTGGTTGAGGATCTTCCTGTCCTTTGTCGACCCTTCAGCCCTTCGTAGCCTCATGTCCCTCTCCAAGAAATAGCCCCTCCTAGAAACATGCCCAAAATGTGTAAGGCGAAGCTTCATCATTGTTGCCTGCAAAGAACACTCCAGCTGTACCCTCTCCAAGATGTATCTGTTCGTTCTCTTGGAAGTCCATGGGATGATCAGTGTTCTTCTTCAACACCACATCTCAAAGGCACCAATTCTGCCATCTTTTTTCATTGTCCAGGTCTTAGATGCATAGCAAGTGATCATAAATACTATGGCCTGAATCAGATACACCTTAGTCCTCAAACTGACATGGAGTGATCTCTAACTGTAGATTTCCCCAGTGCAATGCATTTCCTTATTTCCTGACTGCTGATACTAAAGGTGTTAATTGTAGATCCAAGCACGATGAAGTTGTTGACAGTTTCAATCTCCTCTTTATTCATAATGATGCTGCCTATCGATCCAGTGGTCAGAATCTTTATTTTTGTGACATTGAGAAGCAATCCATACTGAAGTTTGCATTCCTTGATCTGCAACATGTGCTTCAAGTCCTCTTCACTTTCAGCAAGCAAAGTTGTGTCATCTGCTAATGCAGGTTATTGATGAGTCTCCCTCCAATCCTGATGCCACACTTCTCTTCATAGAGTCCAGTTTCTCGAATAATTTGTTCAGCATGCAGGGTAAATAGGTATGGAGAGAGAATACAATCCTGACACACTCCTTTCTTAAATTTAAACCATGTAGTGTTTACCTGCTCTCTTTGCACTTGCACAACAGCCTCCTGGTCCAGGTATATAGGTTTCACATGAGCACAGTTAAGTGCTCTGGGACTCCCATTCTTCTCAGTGTCACCACAACTTGCTATGATCCACACAGTCAAATGCCTTTGCATAGTCAATAAAGTGCAAATAGATATTCTTCTGGTATTCTTTATTTTCAGCCAGGATCCATTTGACATTAACAATAATGTTCTTGGTACCATGGCCTCTTCTAAATCCTGCTTGAACTTCTGGCAGTTCCCTATCTATGTACTGTTGCAGCCAGTGTCAATAGGTGGGTAAATTTATATTTTCAGAATCTGTGCTGCAATCCTGAAGGCATGAGGTACAAATCTGCCAATTGCTCTTTGGTAACCTCTTCCTGTGGGATTATTGTTGTTGTTGTTGTGTACCATAGAGTCAGAATCTATCCATAGCTGATCCTCCATTGGGTTTTCAGAGACAGTTAATCACATAGGAGGAGACTGATCATCCTTCTCCTGTGGAGAAGCTGGTGGCCTCGAACTACATGCCTTAAATATTGCAGCACAGCTTCTTGCCGCTAGATCACCAGAGCTCCTGTAGATTACTGCCTCTGAAAACCCACTGC
>NW_006399817.1:7822962-7824175 GCF_000299155.1 Elephantulus edwardii | reverse complement strand
ATTATATTTATATTATCAGTAACAAACTATTTTGATTACTGTGTCCTCTGCAGTATGTAACAACAACAGCAGGCTATGTAATACGTTATGAATTCAGGAAGTTTTAAGGGGTTTTGCTTTCTTTTTCTTCTTTAGCATCACTGCAATAACTGTACTCTTTCTTTGCTTATTGGTATCCCTTTATCCATAGTGTTGTGCCACAATCACAAGTCTCCCAAAGGACACCAGGGAGCTGAAATCGATGCAAGAACATGAGGGATTTTATTACAAGCTCTCGAGCAGGGACTCTACACACACTCTGACGCAGTGGGCTCATGGCAGAGCCCCCAGCGCTTCAAGACAAGGGTTTTTATTGGTGCTGGGAATGGCAAAGACTGAGTGAGGGCCAGGAAGATACATACAAGGGGATTGGTGAACTTGTGAGGTAAAATGGAGGCAGCACATAGCAATTGGCTAATTTGAAAATAAGCAGGCTCATTAGTAAGGGCTGAATATTTGGCATACTCTGATTGGAGTAAGGTTCATACAGTAGGAGTCAGAGTCACTTCTTTGTTGCTGAGGTCCTTTCAGGAAGTGAACTCGAGAAAAACAAGAACAAAGGACTTAAGATGGTGGCCAGACTAGAGATATATATAGAACAAATCTTGACTCTTACAATAGTATTTTTATTGACAATTGGCAACTGGCTAACTGGGCTTATAAAGAAATTGTTAGCATCTTAATACTTGTTTGGATTGTTATCTAGTGGAAATACATGCCAAGATTCTTAATTATAAAAGCTGTGCAAAGTAGAAATCTATCAAAAAAGGAAACCAAAATGAGTAGCAGAGAATCAAGACTTTGCCCTGTGGAAGGTGGAAAGCTTCTAAGACCTGGAAAACAAGGCAATTGTTGTGGTGTGTGTGAAGCTGAATATCATATTTAATATTAATAATAAACCAAATGCTAGATCAGGATTTAAGGGAGGTGTAATACAAGCTGGAGTTCACTCTGAGGCACTAAGGCATTCCTTAAGAGTCAACATCCTTCTTAGTTTGTATTTACTGAATCTCTCCCTCCTGAGATTGTTGTTGTTGTTATGTGCCGTCGAGTCGTTTGCGACTCATAGCGACCCTATGTGCAACAGCCCTAAACCCTGCTCTATCCTGTGCCAATCTCATTGCCTCTGACACACCCATCCTGATTACCCCAGTCACTGAATCAATCCACCTCA
>NW_006399817.1:7816823-7821007 GCF_000299155.1 Elephantulus edwardii | reverse complement strand
TACAATCAAGGATGCTTTAGGCAGAATGTTAAATGATCCAGGAGGTATCAAAAGAAGATGGAAGGAATATACTGATTCATTGTATCGAAAGGAATTGGCAGATACAGAAGAATTTAATGAAATAGCATTTGAACCAGAGCCTATGGTGATGAAGGCAGAAGTTCAAGCTGCTTTGAAGGAAATAGCAAACCTCCTGAGATTAGCATAAGGTAAACAAAGGAGAAGAACTCAGCCTTATCTGCAAAAGACTTCCCCATGATCCTTTGTTTTTGTTTTCTACTTCCTTGTGATTATCCTTTGTTGACCTTCCTGATAATTTTCAATAAATACACAAAAAGGCATGGCTTGGATGTTTCAGTCATCAGGACTGCTGGCCCCCTGTCTTTACTCTCTCTCTTATCTCATTCTTGGTTGTCTGTCTCATTATTACTTTACCCTTGGTCTGCAACATTTGTGTACTGTTAAGTCAAAACTGAACCTAAACGGACTCTGCAGCAGGTTTTCAGAGACAGTTAAACACATGGAAGGAGATTGTTCATCCTTCTCCCACAGCTCAGCTGGTGGATTCAAAACATGTGCCTTTGGGATTGCAGTGTAGTTTCTTACCAAAAGGCCACCAGAGAAAACAATGCAGTCCCATTGAATTCTGTCTGTCATAGTTTTCACTGTGATTTTTATTCTAGTTTTAAACCACTTAGAAATTCTTATGCATGTGCCTAAGGAGTTATTAATAAGAATGTTAGTCACAGCCTTATTGATGATCATAAAAATTGTAAATAATTAACTATCCTGTGGTTGTCTTTTTACTAAAAGTGAATGAATGTGTACTAAGTGTCTGAAGTACTATCTACAACAATGACAGATTTTAACTAACACCAATATTGATATGACCTAGATATTTGAAATTTTTCAGTCATACAAATCAAAGCCATAAGTAGTTCAGTGGAATTCCCTCAACATCTGATGGTTTTCCTCATTCCATAGTAATTTTTGTTTGTTTGCCTTTAATTTGGTTTATGTCCTAGTAAAAGAATATCAACAGAAGATGTTTTATTTAGGTGTCTTTCTTTCCACAGAACAAGTGATATCTGTAAAGCTTATTTCTTGAGTTTTAATATAGCATAATATTGAGATTGTTCACAGCTCCACAGTCAACACTCTTGGCACCAGCAGTCAGGAAATCAAAAAGCGTATCGCGATGGGAAACTCTGCCATTAGGGACCTCTCTAAAGTACTCAGGAACAATGGTGTCTCTCTGGAGACTAAGGTGCACCCGATACAGGCCATGGTCTTTGCAATCGCTTGTTATGCATCAGAGAGTTGGACAATGACTAGGGAGGACAGAAGGAGAGTTGATGCTTTTGAGCTGTGGTGCTGGAGAAGGGTACTGAATGTACCATGGACTGCCAGGAAAACAAACAGATTCATCTTGGAGAGGATTAAACCAAGCTACTCCTTGGAGGCAAGGATTCTGGGGCTTCGTCTGACATACTTTGGACATGTTGCCAGGAGGGACAGGTCCTTGGAGAGGGACATCATGCTTGGGAAGGTGGAGGGATGGTGCAGGAGGGGAAGACCCTCTATGAGATGGATTGATTTGGTGACTGGGGTAATCGAGATGGGTGTGTCAGAGGCAGTGCGGTTGGCGCAGGATAGAGCAGGGTTTAGGGCTGTTGTGCATAGGGTCGCTATGAGTCGCAAACGACCCAATGGCACATAACAATAACAACAACATATAGTATATATACACTACGTATATATACTATAGTACAGCATAGGTATACCGACTGCCATAGAATCAGTTCTGACTCATGGTGATCCTTCACCAGCTTTCTGAGGTTGTAAATCTTTATGGGAGTAGACTGCCTATATTTCTCTAAAGAATGACTGGTACAGTATAACAGCAGAGCCTTGGTTCTGCTACTTAGTGTCAGAAAAACTAGTCTTAGAAATGGGTTGGAATGGAAAACACAAGACAAATTATATGTTGGTACATAGGAGACAGGGAGTTCTGTTGGCCTATTGTATAAGGTGTTGTGCTAATTAACCCCCAAACAAGTGGCTTGAATCCATTAGCTGCCCCACAGGAGAAAGATAGGTAACCTCCTCTTGTGTGATTTATAACCTCTGAAAATCTTCTAGACAGTCAACTATGAGTCAGTTTCAATGTGAAGACACACAACAACAACATATAGGAGAACAAGGAATATGAACTTTTCAAATCTATCTCAAGGAAGGGAAGTTTTAAAGACGTATGTTTAAGTTAGCTTAATAGCATGGTGAAAGTCTCATGTTTATTGAGCATTTTGAGGAGGAAATGGTGGGGTTATTTTAAAAAAGATGATTTTTCAAATCAGGTGTGTGCAAACAGCTAGACTTCAAGATGGAGTCTCTCTGGTTAGGTGATTAATTATTACAGAATGTATACTGTAGGCCTCCTTATGGCTGCTTTCTAGAAAGTCATATGTGGCCTAGTGGCAAGAACCTGCACTGCAATCATGAATGCACATGGTTTGAATCTGCCAACTGCTCTGTGGGAGCAGGATAGGCAGTCTCCTCCCGAGCAATTAGCTGCTTCGGGGGGGGGGGGGGGGGAACCTGCTGGAGGCTCAGTTATGGGTTGGTTCTGACACAACAACAAAGGTCATTAGGAAGGGATATCTGAGATTGTCTCTATTAGCTTAATTCCAAGCTACTTATGGAGGGTGTGTTCTCAGGTCTGCTGCCTGCCTTCTTTATCTGAACTGTCTTAAGGGAAAATACTTTGCTGGGAAAGAAAAGTAGTTTCACTTTGTACATTATGTAAAGGGGAAAACAGGAAGGTTTGTGATTCTGAGCAAATCTAGCAGTAATAGGTCAAGATTCTTCCTTCCCATTCACTGCCACCTAATAGGCCATTTTTGATACATGATCAGAAAGTCTTATCTATTACACACAAAAAAGGAGGAAAATCTCAGCTATAGATTGCAGGATGGAGAGGCAAACATCAACAAAGTGTTTTCAGTTTGCTATAAGGTCTTCATGAATTGTCTGTCTAGACTAAAGAGACAAAGGTCTTGCAGTAAGAGGAAACCTCTTCCTTTTAAATATTATTAAGGAAATTTTAGTTTTGATATATGATAGGGTATTTAATGAAAAATAAACAAACTAAATTAATAAAAAAAAAGCTGGTTTCCTGTTGCTTTCTTGTCTGTCGCATGCTGACCTTTCTCTTAGCAACCCAATGCTTAACCTGTTATGTCACCAGGCTCCTTAGCACAAGTGTGTTGTTGATCATGACTCGTAGCGATCCTGTGAACAGATCTGAACCTTACCCTATTGTGCACCATCCTCAGATCTCTGGTATATTTGAGCCAATTGTTATTGTCAGTAGGTTCATCTACCTTGTTGAACATCTTCTTCTCTTTCCTTGACCCTCTATTTTCCCAACATGATGTCTTTTTTTCCAAGGACAGATGCCTCCAGACAACATGCCCAGATGTAAGATGAAGTTTCACCACCCTTGTCTATAAGGAACACTCTGATTTCACTACCTGCAAGACAAAATTTTTTAATATTTTGGTTGTTGTTATGTGCCATCGAGTCGCCAGCGACTCATAGCAACCTTATATACAACAGCTCTAAACTCTGCCCTATCCTGCGCCAATTTGACCATCTCCAACACATCTACCCCCATTACCCCAGTCACTGAATCAATCCATCTCATCGAGGGTCTTCCTCTCCTGTGTCCCTCCACTCTCCCAAGCATGATGTCCCTCTCCAAGGACTGGTCCCTCCTTGCAACATGCCCAAAGTATGTAAGATGAAGCTTCAGAATCCTTGCCTTCAAGGAGCAGCCTGGCTTCACCCTCTCCAGGATGAATCTGTTTGTTTTCCTTGCAGTCCATGGTATGCCGAAAACCTATATAATATTTTGGTAGTCCATGGGATTTTCAATATTATTCTTCAATACCAAAATTCAAAGACATTGATTCTTTTCCTGTCAGGTTTAGTCATTATCCAACTTTCCGATGCATAGGAAGGAACTGTAAAGATTATGGCCTGGATCAAGCACACATTAGTTTTAAACTGACATCCTTGTTCTTTTTTTTTTTTTTTATTTAGGTTGTTTATTTTTCATTTCAATGAACATCTACAGAGATTTTGGGATTCCATTCATTCATTGTTGCACCCTTCTCCCCCCC
>NW_006399817.1:7814175-7816509 GCF_000299155.1 Elephantulus edwardii | reverse complement strand
TGTGTGTGTGTGTGTGTGTGTGTGTGTGTGTGTGTGTGTATTTTAATCTATGATGGTATTGCCTATGAGTCTGGTAAGGATTTTTGTTTTCTTGATGTTGAAATGTTATCCCTACTGAAGGCTGTAGTCTTTGATCTTCTGCAGCAAGGGTTTCAAGTCTGTACTTGAAACTACTATTGTTGTTATGTTCCATGGAGTCAGAACCGATGTATAGTTGATTCTGTACTGGGTTTCTGAGTCAGTTAATTACACAGGAATAGATTGCCCATCTTTCTCCTGAAAAACAGCTAGTGGATTTGAACCATTGGGTTAGCAGTGCAGCTCCACCAGAGCACCCTAGCAGAGTACAAGTATAATGATTAGGAAAAAATATTGTGCTAAATATATTTATTTTTCCTCTCTAGACCCAAATTCTCTTTATATACTTGTTTTGTGTCCCAACAAGCAGAGATTGACCTATATGATCTATCCAGTGAGCTTCCTTGCTCTTGGTTCTTGCACTTGGGTCCAGCCAACTGGGAGCATCCAAATAAAATCAAAAGAAGGGAGAAGAGTAAAGCGGAAGTATCATTCTTATTTTGCATATTTTTTCCTTCATTATTTACTTAAATATTCTACATAAATATGATATGGCCGATACATGTTAGGTTGTTGAGGTGTGCTGTGATAGGGACAAAGTAGGGGTGATATGAGTGAAAAAGAAGGAGAAGGAGGCAAAACTGAGGAAATATAAAACTGCTTTAAATAAAAGATTTAAGGGTAGGTTCTGCATATTTTGTTGATGTTTCTTAGGGAAGCCTATTTCTCACTTTGAGGGGTCAGGCAAAGCAAGCTCCAAGACAGGTTAAGGTCAGTGTAGCTTGAATTGAATGACAGAAGGAAGAGTAGTAGGTAAGAGTAGCAGAGGCAAGGGGTAAATGTGGGGTGGGTAGAATGGGAACATTAAAAGAAGTTGAAGGGATTTTGGCTTACTCTTAATTTTTAAATTAACAGTATTTTATCTTACAGTATAGTGTAGTTTTGTATAGTATAGTTTCATCTTATAGTATTTTAACTGGCCTAGTGGCAAGAAGCTGTGCTGCAATCCCAAAGGCAGCAGCTGCTCTGTTGGAGAAGGATTGATCAATCTTCCTCATGTGCGATTAACTGTCTCCTCTGAAATCCTGCTGGAGGATCAGCTATGGGTCAGTTCCAACTCTATGGTGCACAACAACAAAAACAACATGGTGATTTGAGAGTGTTTTAAAATTAATGATATTTTATCTTATAGTATTTTAACAGTATTTTATATTACTTTAACAGTAATATCTTCCATAAGTTCTTTTAGTGACTGTTGGTTCCCTGTTTGTTCCTGAGGCTACAGGGTGTGGCATCTATAACCCTTAGCAGTGTTACAAAGGGCTAGTGAGTGATTTCTAAATAAAAACTGGAAGGACAAGTCAAACCTTGCCTGTCAGCCTAGTCGGATTAAATATGGAATGCAAATCAAATGATGGGTTTTTAAGGCACAGGAAAGGGAACTTGGATAGTGTAGTTTGGAGGGTATTGTACTGCTAACCAAAAGACTGAGTCTCTGGGGGTTTGAGTCCACCAGCTGCTCCAAGGGAGAAAGATGGGCAGCTCCTTTTGTTGCAACTTCAGGAATCTAGTGGAAGATTCCAAGCAACCTGGAACTGACTTGATGGCAATGAGTGAAAGCACAGAGTAGGAGCCCAAGTGGTGCAGTGGTTAAGCACCTGTTTATTAACCGAAAAGTTGTAGTTCAAACTCACCAGCTGCTGTTTGCTGCAGAAGGATGGGACAGCCTGCTTCTGTAAAGATTTATTGCCTTAGACAACCTATGGGGCTGTTCTATTCTGTCCTACAGGGTCACTGTGAGTCAGAATTGATTCAGTGGCAATGACTTTGGATAAGGCACTTGCCAGACAAGAGGGAAGAGCAGAAGCACTGGCAAGCAGAATGGAGGGATTTAGGAAATGATCATTTACCTTGTTGTTGTTGTTGTTATGTGCCGTCAAGTCATTTGCGACTCATAGCGACCCTATTACAACAGCCCTAAACCCTGCTCTATCCTGTGCCAGTCGCATTGCCTCTGACACACCCATCCCAATTACCCCAGTCACTGAATCAATCCACCTCATAGAGGGTTTTCCCCTCCTGCACTGTCCCTCCACCCTCCCAAGCATGATGTACTTCTCCAAGGACCTGTCTGTCTCTCCTTACAACACGTCCAAGATATGTCAGACGAAGCCCCAGAATCCTTGCCTCCAAGGAGTAGCCTGGTTTAACCCTCTCCCGGATGAATATGTTTGTTTTCTTGGCAGTCCATGGTAC
>NW_006399817.1:7808311-7813567 GCF_000299155.1 Elephantulus edwardii | reverse complement strand
TACAATTATTTTTTAATATTGTACCAATTTATTTACAAAATTAGAATACATCATTTTTAAGAACAAATTCTTTGACTTTCCCTCATTCCACCCCCATCAAATTGTACAACCCTATGATAAATCCCCTTGGCCCCTGCACGTCTTCCCTCCTCTGTTTCCACCCTCTCCCACCCCTCTTGTATCCTTATACTCATTCTACAATAATGGTTTTATATAATATTTATCCTTGTGGGACTGAGTTAGTTCATTCAGTATAGTGCTTTCCAATCCTTCCCAAGTTAGGAAATAATTTACAAAATCATTGCTCATATGTATTCCATTGTGTACCATAATTTCTCAATCCATTCTCGGCCGGACATTTGAGCTGTTTCCATATTGTTGTGATGATAAATAATGCTGCTATGAATATTAGTCTACAAATCTCCATTTGTGCTTCAATTCTCATTTTCTCAGGATACATTCCAAGTAGTGGAATAGCTGGGTCACATGGAATTTCTATGTTCAGCTTTTGAGGAAGTGCCAAACTGCCTTCCAGAATGGTTGTACCGTTTTACAAAACTACCAACAATGTATAAAAATTTCTTTCTCGCCACTTCCTCTCCAATATTTAATACTTGCTGCCCTGTTAAACTTTGCCACTGTTACTGGAGTGAGATGGTAACTCATTGTAGTTTTGATTTGCTTATCTCTTAATGCCAGTAATTTGGAGCATTTCTTCATGTGTCTGCCATTTGAATATCTTCCTCTATGAAAAGTCTTTCCATGCCTTTTGTCCATTTTGTGATTATGTTATCAGTCTTTTTCTTGGGGCCCCAGGAGTATTCTGTAAACTTTTGTTATAAGACTCTTGTCTCAGATAGTATTACCAAATGTTTGTTCCCAGTCTGTAGGTTTTCTTTTCACCTTGTTGGGAAAAGTTTTTGATGCACACATGGATTTAATCTTTAGAAGGTCTCATGCATTAATTTAATCCCCTTTTGATTGTGCATTTCTGGTTGTATTTGACAGTCTCTTTTGCACCTTGGACTAGTGCTTTTAAGTTTGATCCCAGTTTGTCTCTTATGAGCATTATGGTTTTGGGCTTTACTCCCAGGTCTCTGATTCACCTTGAGTTGATTTTTGTGTATAGAGTGAGATGTGGATCTTGTATCAGCTTTCTGTGGGTGGAAGTCCAGTTTTGCCAGCACCATTTGTTGAAGGGGTTATCATTTCCCCATTTGAAGGCTTTGATTTCCTTGTCGAATATCAGTTGACCATAGATTGCTGGGTCTATTTCTGCGTTCTCAATTCTGTTTCATTGGTCTATGTACCTGTCATTGTACCAGTACCATACTGTTTTGGTTACTGCTGCTGAGTAGTAGGTTTTGAGGTCAGGGAGTGCTATGTCTCCAACCTCATTTCTTGTTTCTCAAGTGTTTTGTTTATTCTTGCCTCTCCAAATAAATTTTATAATTTCCCTTTCAATTTTCTTGAAAAAGGAATTTGTTATCTGGATTGGGATTTAATTGAACATGTAGATTGCTTTTGGTAGGATCGTCATTTTCACAATATTGAGTCTTCCTATAAGGAATTAGGAAAGGAGAAGTGGAATTGCTAAAAGCAAATTTTTGTTGTTGTTCTTATTTCTCAGTCCAGACATTGCCAATTTGTTTTTCTCCTGTGGAGATATTTCTAGTAGGCAAATCTGATAATGTTAGGTTTTCTCTGACTGTTGTTATAGAATTACACTTTTGGAGGAGAGAGATTATTGAAATCTCCCCTGATTTTGTCTATTTTTCTGGCTTCAAAGGAGATTCCATTTCTAGAGAATACAGTGTTTTTCAACAGTAGCACTATTTTGGGATCAGATAGTTTGTTTTAATCCTGGAGGTCTAGCCTGTGCATTGTAGGATGGCTAGCAGTATTTTTGTTCTCTCTCCATTAGGTATCAGCAACATCCTCTTGGTTATGACAATCAAAATTTTCTCTGTTTTTAGGAGCAATTGAGTCAATTCTCACTCATCGTGATGCTCTGTATCAAAACCTTGCCTGTTCCTGGACCATCTCTACTATGCTTAATTTCATTGTTTCAGTCAGTGTCAGTTAACTTCATTGCCAAATCTCCTGTGGGAGACACAATCACCACTGATTGAGAATCACTGGGTTAAATGTGTTATGAGGTTACTCCTTATCTTTCCACCTGCTGTTCTTTATATGAGGAAGTTGTAGTGACAGTGGTAAAGAATTGCACTGTCACCCCAAATGTATGTAGTTCAAATTAACTCCTCTATGGGAGGAAAGAAAGATACCTTCACATGCAATTTACAGCCTCTGAAAACCCTCTGTAGATTCAGCTATGAATTGAATCTAATAATGGCCTGCACAATTCTTAACCTTCTTATGATAATTTTGTTCATCTCTAAATCTTCTACCAATATGATTTCATAATTCTCATGATGGAATTAGGGAAGTTGGCTTTCTTCATCACAGAGCACCTTACAGGGGCCTCATTAGAGCAAGATCCAATTATATTCTAATTCACCCTGCTTGACTCCATATTAGACTGAAGATTCCTGAGAGCTAGATTGTTTTTAACATTTTGTTGTCTAAAAAGGTCCAAACCAAGGCCAAACCAATTTTGTTGTGGAGAGTAAAATCTCCCCATAGGATTTGCCAGGCCGTTCCAAGAAAAGGTGATATGAATATGGAAATTATGGAACAATATCACTAATATAAAATGCAAGCAAAATCCTGCTGAAGATCAACCAGAAATGACTGGAACAGAGAACATCAATAGAGAACTATCAGAAATACAAGCTGAGTTTAGAAAAGGCTGTGGCAGTAGGGATATCATCACCAGTGTCAGGTGGATCTTGGCCCAAAATAGAGAGTACCAGAGGAATGTCTGTGTTACTTGACTATGCAAAGGCATTTGACTGTGCAGATCATAACAAACTGTGTCTAAAATTGAGAAAACTAGGAATTCTGACTGTGCTCATGAGGAATCTATACATGGACCAGGAAGCAGTCCTCAGAACAGAGCAAGGAAACACGGCATTGTTCAAAATCAAGAAAGGAGTCTGTCAAGGATGTGTCCTGTCTTCATATCTTTTCAATTTATATGTACAACAGATCATTTGGGAGGCTGGATATTATGATAAGGAATGTAACATCAGGATTGGAGGAAGACTCATCAACAACCTATGTTATGCAGACGACACAACTTTGCTTGCTGAAACTGAGGAGCACCTGAAGCTTTTGCTGGAGAGGGTCAAGGATCGTAGTCTTCATTTTGACTTGAAGCTAAACATCAAGAAAGCAAAATTCTCACCACTGGGCCAATTGGCAGCATCATGGTAAATTGAGAAGAGATTTAGATGTTAACAATTTTAGTTTGATTGGTTTTACAATCAATACTCTTGGCACTAGCAGTCAGGAAATAAAAGAATTGCATTAGAAAAATCTGTTGTTGGAATCTCTCTAAAGTGCTGAAGAGCAATGATATCAGTCTAGAGACTAAGGTACACCTGATCCAGGCCATGGTCTTCACAATACTTGCTTCAACGAACTGGACAACTACCGAAGATGACAAAAGGAGAATTGATGCTGTCGAGTTGTGTTGCTGGAGAAGAGTGTTGAACATTCTGTCAAGAGAATAAACAGGTCTGTCCTACAAAAGGTGAAATCAAGATGTTCCTTAGAGGGAAGAATTTTGCACCTCCTTCTCACATAATTTAGCCATGTAGCCAGGAGGGACCAGTCCTTGTTGAAGTACATCATGCTTGGAAGAGTGGAGTGACAGCCCAGAGGAGGAAGATCCTTGATGAGATGGATTGACACAGTAACTGGGGTAATGAGGTAGGTTTGTCAAAGGCAGTGAGACTAACTCAGGATAGAGCAGGGTTCAGAGAGTCGCGATGAGTGGTAGTCATCTTGAAGGCAGATAACGACAACAATCTTTGTGGAAGCAGAGAGTCACCTCCTTCTCCTTAGAGAAGCTCATAGATTAAAACTACTTTTTTTTCCCAACCAAAATACTTGGCCCAGAATTTTTACAGTAACAATGTGTGCCTCTAAAACTTATTATGGTACCATAGACTCAGAACTAATAGCTGACCCTCCAGTGGGTTTCAGAGGCAGGTAATGACGTGAGAGGAGATTGCCCATCCTCTCGTAAAGCAGCTCGTGGCCTGGAACTGTGTGCCTTTAGGATTGCAGTGATGAAAGCAGCTTAAAAACAGTATTTGAAATGGTATTTGAAAGTAAATTAAATTTTTTTCATGTCTGATAAAGATTACAGTCTATAACACTCAAATTTTGTTATTCCATTTGAAAAAATACTTTGTATGTATATTGTGAAGCATTGCTTCTGTTGTTAAACTTGCCTTTGAATTTAGTTTACGCATTATGTCTTCCATACCTGTAATAAAAGCTTTTAAAATTTAATGATTCATGCAAATTTTAGAAAGACATTCTAGTATACTATATGTTTTTATAACTATGTATTCTTTTTGAAGAGGGGCCGGCTTTTATGAGAGGAATAAGAGGATATATTCTGTATACCCTTAAATATCTAATCATGTTTATGTGTATATAAATAAAATAGATATACAATCATATTTATAGAATAATAATTATTATTTGATAATAATTTAGTATTTGTGCTTTTTTGTTTACTTATTTAGGACCAGCCATAATTTAAAAAGTTGTTTCCATTTAGGACGTTTATGTTTAGTGATAGAGATGAAAAAATATTAACGTTTGGGTCCTAAATGGTACACTACTTTACCAATGCTGCCATCTCCTGGTTGCTGCTAAGAACTGAAGAAACCAAAGAATTTTATAGTTAGTGGCTTCCAAGGAAAGTGCCATTTGGCTGTAAAAAAAGGTTTAATTTTGAGTTAGTTGTTTATTTGATTTGAAAAAAATCATGGATAATTAAAAATACCTCTCCATAAAATGCAATCTACCTCTCTTCTTCCCATGGTTTAAAATCAGGAAAGGTCACCACAACAAGATAAAGGTAAATAATCCAATAGAAAAATGGGCACAGGATATGAACAGACACTTAAAAGAAGACATTCAGATGGCTAACAAGCACATGAATAAGTGTTCAAAATCCCTAGCGCTAAGAGAGATGTAAATCTAAACAACTATGCTATATCATATCACCCCAGACAGAATAGCAAAATTTAACAGAACAGCAAGCAACAAATGCTGGCAAGGTTGTGGAGAAACTGGAACCCTTATTCACTGTTGGTGGGAGTGTAAAATGGT
>NW_006399817.1:7805722-7807046 GCF_000299155.1 Elephantulus edwardii | reverse complement strand
GGGAGGGTTGGGAAGGGAGAAAAGTGCAACAATGAACGAATGGAAATCCAAAGTCTCTGTAAATTTTCATTGAAATTAATAAATTAAAAAAAATCAGGAAAGGTTTGTGTCAGGTTGTATACTTTCTCCATATCAACTAAATCTTTACGCTGAGCAAATAATTTGAAAAGTTGGATGCTAAGAACAAGACTGTGGCGTCAGGATTTGAGGAAGACTCATCAATAACATACTCAATGCAGATGACACAACTTTGCTGAAAGTAATGAGGACTTGGAACATTTAGTGCAGAGGATCAAAGTCCACACAGCCTTCAATATGGATTGGATCTTAACATCAAGAAAACAAAAATCTTCACTACTGGGCCAATCAGGATAGGTGGAGAAATGATTTAAATTGCCAATTATTTTATCCTACTTAGATATACAATCAACACTCTTGGTCAGCAGATTAGGAGACATATTGCATTGGGCAAATCTACTGGCAAGGACCTCTCCAAATTACTAAGGATCAATGATGTCAGTTTGAAGATTAAAGTGCATGTGATTCAAGCCATGGTCTTTTCACTCACTTGCTGTGCATCTGAGAGCTGGTCAGTGAATAAGGATGGCTGAGAAAGACTTAGTACCTTTGAGTTGTGCTGTTGGAGAAGAGCACTGAATAATATCCCATGGACTAGTAAAACAGCAAAAAGAAATGTCTTGGAAAGAGTTCAGCCAGAGTTCATTCTTGCTCTTTAGAGGCAAGGATGGTGAAGCTTCATCTTACATATTTTGAGCATGTTGCTAGAAGAGGGTCTTCCTTGCAAAGGGATATCTTACGCTTGTAAATGTGGAGGGTCAGCAAAAGAAAGATCCTCAAGAGATGGATTGATACAGTGATTGCAATAATGTACTTAAGTGTATTATAGATGATGTGGATGACATAGGATTAAACAGAGTTCAGATCTGTTGTTCATATTGTCCTTATGAGTCATATTCAACTCAACAGTATCTAACACTGGCAAACAAACTTTCCTCCCACATACTGTTGTAGGTAGAATTGTATTAAAAGAAACCAAAGCTACACACTGCTATCAAGTTGATTTCAACTTGTAAGGAGCCTCCATTGGATTTCTGAGGTTGTAAATCTTTACAGGAGGAGACTATAGGGAGCTCTGGTGGCCTAGTGGCAAGAAGCTGCACTGCAATCCCAGAAGTGTTGTTGTTGTTGTTATGTGCCGTTGAGTCGTTTCCGACTCATAGCGACCCGATGCACAACAGCCCTAAACCCTGCTCTATCCTGCGCCAACCGCACTGCCTCTGACACACCCATCCCGATTACCCCA
>NW_006399817.1:7798467-7802407 GCF_000299155.1 Elephantulus edwardii | reverse complement strand
ATTTCTAATTTTCCTTCATTCATGGCTCTTACATTCCATGTACCAATCACTAGGGTCTGCTTACAACTGTTCCTCCTCCCTTGTATTTCCATACTTGATAGTTCTGCCTAGGTTGCCCTTTCTGTTAATCTGCGTGTGTTCTGTTGTGCATACTCCTCTAAATCTGAACAGTCAGATTAAGACAGACTAGGAAGAAGGATTTGCCACCCACTTCTGAAATAGCAGGCCTCTGAAATCCCAGAGTGCACAGTTCAAATCCAACAGATGCTCTGTTGGAGAAGGAGGGGCAATCTCTTCCTGTACCAGTCAGATCACATTTGACAGTACATACACAAAAAATAATAATAAAAAACTTAAAAAAATTCTAAAAACAGAAAAAAGAAAAAAAGGAGGAGACTATAAAGTCTCTTTAATGCATGAATTAAAACTATCAACCTTTTAGTTAGAAGTATGAGACACTATGCCATCAGGGCTTCTTTCACACATTCCCATTGAGTTGGAACCTCCAGTGAGTTTTCAGAAGCTGTAAATTGCATGGGAGGAGATTTCTCATCTTTCTTTTGTGGAGCACCTGGTGGATTAAAATCTTCTGCTTTTGAATTGGCAGCATGATTCCTTACCTACTAGGTAATCAGAGCTCAGTAGTATAATCATGTTGTTGTAGTGTTATAATCATATTTTTATTGTTACTCAGTGAAATTGAGTCAAGTATGACTCATAGTGACCCTACAAACAATAGATTTGAACTCCGTCCTATCCTGTGCCGTCCTTATCATCTCTGATGTACTTGAACCTATTGCTGCAGCCACTATAACAATCCATCTCATTGATGGTCTTCCTCTCTTTTGCTGAAACCCCCATCTTTCAAAGAATGATGTCTTTTTCTAAAGAATAGTTCTATTCACAATGCTCAAAGTGTGTGAGACAAAGCTTCACCATCTTTGCCTCCAAGGAGTACTCTGGCTGTCCTTTCTTTAAGAAATAGGTGTTTGATCTTTTGGAATTCCATGGGGTATTCAGTACTCTTTTCTAACATGACAATTCAAAGCCATTGATATTTCTTCTGCCATCCTTATTCATTGTTCACTTCTTAGATGCATAGCTGGTGATTAAAAAGACTATGATTTGAATCAGGCACACCTGAGTATTTAAGTTTGCATCATTGCTTTTCAATGCTGCTGAGTCAAATCTGATCTGATGAACAGCAGGGGAAATGTAGAGCCCACTCTGACTCATTAAGCAGCAAGGGAGAACTTCCATGAGTTCCACCACCCAGTTAGACTCCTACTTGAGCTATCCGGACCCTGCTTGAGCCAATTTCACCCCTATCTGAGCCACTTCGACCCCTTCCTGATTTTTCTTGATCCTCCACCAGAGAAAGAAACATCTAGCATCTTACTTTGTTCCTCTACCTGATTTACTGAGTGGTGGGGAGTATTCTTATGCTTCTAAACATATGTTTCAACCCCTTCCCATTTTCTCATCAAGAGGCAGGCAAGCATTCCTATACTCTCATCCACTTGCAAGAAAACTGCAGATGATGCTCCTAAACCCCAGCACCAATAACAAGAAGCAGTCAGCATTTGTGTAGTATGACTTTAGTCATCTTACAAACTCAGAGAACAGAAATAAAAGCTTTCACTGTTTGCCATTTCTCTCCACACATGCAGGTGGGAGGTGATTGCTTCTAGGTTGCCAGAAAAGTGATTATTGAAGAATATATGACCCACCAGGCCTAATACAGAAAAATGACAACAACAATAACAACAAAACCCACCCCCAAACCCCAGTAGTGATGAATAAAACAAGATATCTGTAATATAAGAAAAGTATCTTAGAGACAGAAACAATATCAAATCATATAAAGAAACAGTGCAAAATGACTCATGCAAATGAACAAAACAAAAATGTAAAAAATCTCTCAGAAAAAGAAATGGTACTTAAATTGCTTAATAAGGAATTAAAAATCATTAAGATGGTCAAGAAATCAAGGAAAATGCTGACAGAACCAAGGAAAACAGGCAAAACACTATAAAAATTTAGGGAAAAAAGCAACAATTGGAACAAATTGAAAAAAGAAATAGAGGTCATAAAAAACAACAATTAGAAATTCAGAAGATTAACAATAAAAAGCAGATATATAGAACTCATAAGACTTAGAAATCAAATAAAATCAATAGAAGAAAGAATAAATAAAATAGAAGACAAATCCTTTGATATAACTTGTTTGAGAAACAATTGGAAAAATTAATGAAGAAAGCCTATGAGTTATTCAGGAAAGTACCTGAAAAATAAATACATGTGTCTGGAATTACAGAACAGGAGGAGATTAAGGGAAGGGAAAACAAAAACCATAGCAAAAATTATTGAAGATTTACTGGCGGAAAACTTCCTGAATATCATGAAAGATGGAAAGTTTCCATATAAGAAGGCCATAGAAACTTTCTCTGGTGGTTTAGTGGCAAGAAATTGCACTGCAATTCCAAAGGCATCCAGTTGGAATCCACAAGCTGTTCTGTTGGAGAAGAATGGACACTCTCCTCTTATGGGATTAACTGCCTCTGAAAATCTACCAGAGGGTCAGCTATCGGTTGGTTCTGACTCTATGGCACACAACAACATACAGAATAAACTCTAAAAGAAAGCCACTAAAATATAATCAAACTTTGCAAAACTAAATACAAAGGGGAAAAAAAGAATTCTGAGAGTAACTTAGCTGAAATGAAATATATATAAAAAGATTCACCAATAAGAGTTTCTTGCCTGTGAAATTCCATCCTTTCTTTTTAGCTGTTAGTAGTATACAAAAGCAGGAGCGGCATCCACTTCTGAAATGGCTTGCCTCCAGAAACTCTATGTATGAACAGTGCTCAGGTCGTTCGTTCATAGGGTCGCTATGAGTCATCTACGACTCGATGGCATCAAACAACAGTATACAAAAAGTCAGTCAGGTAAAATATATTAAATACTGGGGAAAAAATTGCCAACTAAGAATAATATGTATAAAATTGTCTTTCAAAATGATGGTAAAGCTAAGACATTTCCACACAAGCATAACCAACTAAGAATAATATGTGTAAAATTGTCTTTCAAAATGATGGTAAAGCTAAGGCATTTCCACACAAACATAAACTAACTCAATTCCTTGCCAAGTTAGAACCAACTCATAGCTCACCCTCCAGGGGTAAATTAAATGAAAGGACAGTGCCTAACTCTCTTTAGAGGTATAGCTGTTGGATTTGAGTCTCCCTTTGGATTGGCTGCACGACTCCCTATAGCTACCAGAACTCCTGAGAATTTGTAAAAGAAAATTTTTAAAAATCAGACTAGCTTTATGAGCAATATCAAAGGGAATCCTTCAGACAGAGAACTAACAACATCAGGCAACAATCTGAGATAAGGATGTATAACAATATCATGTAGGTTCAAATTCAAGGAAAAGATTGGCAAAAGTAAAACCAATCTTAATTGAACAAACAAATGAACAAATTGATGACCTGATCCAGAAAAAGTAAGCTATAAACAATGACAACTTCAACACAAAAAGAAGGAAAAAATATGTAGTAACAGAACTTTTATGTGAGAAAGAAGTCAAAGAAATTTCAATGAATAATAGAATTTTTCCATTTTAAAAGGATTAATGTAAATTTTCAAGCAACTATAAAGATAAGGAATAAATATACGATCAATATAAACAAGTAGGTAGCAAAAGAAACTCAGTGGACACAAAAACAATACCTATTGATAGAAAAAGAAAGCCTGTACACTAAATAACTCATCACAGAAAATGAAGAAGAACAAAGACACCTTTAACACTACAAAAAGTATAAAAAAGTAAAACAACCCAGTGGTAGATGGAATTTGCTCCAGGACTTAAGAACCATAAATGACATAGCTGAGCCTCTACATCTTGTGGTTCCTAACCTCTACACTATAATAG
>NW_006399817.1:7796708-7797757 GCF_000299155.1 Elephantulus edwardii | reverse complement strand
CTGGGGAGGAGGGTAGAGAGAATGGTGCAACAATGAATGAATGAAAACCCAAAATCTCTGTAAATGTTCATTAAAACTAATAAAATTTAATAATAATAACGACCAAAAAAGTATAAAAAATGATTGCATTATGCCAATTGATAATCATACTAAATATAAATTGGCTAAAAGAATTAGTCTAGAGACAGAGAGTAGTATCAAGTTTAAATAAAAAGCACAATCCATAAATAGGTAGCCTACAAAAGAAATATTCCTCATACAAAAGACATAAGGTAAAAATCAAAGTATGGAAAAACCTTTATCAACCAGTTTCCAAAAGATATTGTTAACTAATAATAATTAATATTAATTTAGAATAAAATAGGCTTTAAACAAAAATTCATTGTAAGAGACAAAGAAGTCTTTATGTAATGATTTAAGAATTATTCCACCAAGAAAACATATTGTTGTTGTTGTTATTTTCCAGCAAGTTAGAGCTAACTCATAGCTGACCCTCCAGTGGTTTGTCATAAGTGGTAAATTGCATGGGAGAAAGTGACCATCTCCTGTGGATTTGAACCATGTGCCTTTGAGTTGGCAGCACAGTCCCTTTCCATGAGGCAACCAGAACTTCCTCAAGAAGACTTAACAATAGTAAATAAATATATATCCAGTGACAGAATTAAAAAATATATAAAATAGACTAACAAAATTGAAAAGAGAAATTGACAGTTACATGGTAAAAGTAGAATACCCTGAGATAACACGTTTGATGATAGAACTAGAAAGACTCTCAATAAAGATATAAAAAATTTAAATAATGCATCATCTAACTTGAAAGTCTGCTGTTAGGGATCTTTCTAAAGTACTCAAGAGCAACGGTGTCTCTTTGGAGACGAAGGTGCACCTGATACAGGCCATGGTCTTTGCAATCACTTGTTATGCATCAGAGAGCTGCACAATGACTAGGGAGGACAGAAAGAGAATTGACGCCTTTGAGCTGTGGTGCTGGAGAAGAGTATTGAATGTACCTTGGACTGCCAAGAAAACAAACAGATTCATCCTAGAGA
>NW_006399817.1:7791625-7792168 GCF_000299155.1 Elephantulus edwardii | reverse complement strand
GATTAATCAGAACTGACTTTGACAAGCACTGTGGCAATTGGACAATTAAAACAGAAATTCGGATGGCGGGGGAAGAAGAATAAACTGGGGAGGAGGGTAGAGAGAATGGTGCCATAATGAATGAATGAAAACCCAAAATCTCTTTAAATGTTCATTAAAACTAATAAAATTTAGTTTAAAAAAAAGAATAGACAATAACCTAAACCACAAATCAAGCCTCAAAAATACAAAAAACATAAATATAATACTAAGCATCTTCTCAGACTATAATGGTATACAACTGGAAATCAATAAGAAAATGTGAAAGGAAAAAAATTACATGAAAACATATGTAAAAAATGCTCGATCACAAAATAAACTGAAAACAAAATATAAAAATTGTAGAATTACATGTATCCTATCTCCATAGCTTTTCAACCTATATGCAGAACAGTTTATCCAGGAGGCTGGGCTCAATGAGGAGAAATGTGGGGTCAAGATTGGTGGACGATTTATCAACAATCTGCATTATGCAGATGACACAACCCTGCTTGCTGAAACTGA
>NW_006399817.1:7788389-7789690 GCF_000299155.1 Elephantulus edwardii | reverse complement strand
CAGAGCGGAGTTTAGGGCTGTTGTACATAGGGTTGCTATGAGTCGCAGGCGACTCGACGGCACATAACAACAACAACAACAACAACATGATCAAGACAGACAGCAACTTTCCCCCCAGAGTACCTGAATAACCACGGAGGAAGCCTGCTGTTCCCTTCTGGAAGTGTCCAGGTGTCCAAGACCTCCCTTTTGTCTGATTTAAGAGGTCCTACATATTCAAGCCAGACTGCAATACCCCTGCCCCCAAAAAAGTACCAAAATGACTGAGGAACTCTGTTGTTCCCTTCTGGAAGTGGGTTCTCACCTCCATCCAGGTGTCCAAGACCTCCCTGTTGGCTGAGTTAAGGGGTCCCACATGGTCAAGCCAGACAACAGTTCATTAAAGACCTAGGTGGAAGCTTGTTATTCTTTTCTGGAAGTGGCTTCTCACTTCTGTCAAGATGCCCAGGACCTCCCTGTTGCCTGAGTTAAGGAGTATCACTTGATTAAGCCAGACAGCAGTTTTTTCCCCAATGGACCTTACTCAAATTCCCACTGTCCTACTTGCTCCTGGTGGGTGGGTCCTGCTGTGACTCACTGCTCTCCGCCGAGGCTCACTGCTCACACAGCACCCACCGAGGCTCACTGCTCACACAGCACCCAAACTATTTTAACAATCATTCTCACTCAAATTCCACCTGTCCTGCTCGCTCTGTGAGTGTTGCTCTGTAGGTTTTGGTGGTGGTGGTTTTTTTCCCCATAAACAAACAAAAAAACCACCAATAAAACACAACTCATGTCCTGATCCTACACGTGTCCAGGCGCCTGTGTGCATCCGGGTGCCTGCGTGTGTCCTGGTGCTTTGTGTGAGTCCTGGCATCTGCATGTGTTCTGGCACCTCCTGGGTGATACTCTCCCACAGCTCATCCAGTCTTTGCTCATTAATGTCCAAGGCCTCAAACCTGTTCCTGAGATGGTTTTTAAATTTATGTGGGATAGACTCAAAGTCAAATTTTGGTTCCTGTGAACTTGACTTAATTTTTCTCAGCTTCAGTTTGAACTTGCATGTGAGTAGTTGATAGTCTCTTCCATAATCAGCACCTGGACTAGTTTTCACAGCTGATATTAAACTTCCTCAGTGGTCCCTTCCACAGATGTAATCGATCTCATTCCCATGCATACAATCAGGTGAAATCCATGTGTATAGCATGCATTTATGTTCCTTATAAAATGTGTTTGTAAGGAATAAGTCGTTGATTGTGCAAAATTCCATTATTCTATCTCCAGTTTCATTTCTGTCACCAAGTCCATGTTTTCCAACT
>NW_006399817.1:7779423-7787719 GCF_000299155.1 Elephantulus edwardii | reverse complement strand
CCAGGGTCACCCATTTTGAATAATATTTCATGAGTTCCTTGTTTTTCAATGCAGCACAGTATTCCATTGTGTGGGTATACTAGAGCTTCTCTATCCATTTGTTTGTTAATGGGCACTTAGGTTGTTTCCAACTCCTTGCTACTGTGAACAAAGCTGTGATAAACATGGGTGTGCAAGAAATAACTTTTTTAACTATGAAAGAAATTCCATTTTTACTCACCTTTTCATCTCTAGCATAATAGATCATATGATCCTCTGACTTAAAATGTACCATGGCATTCTATCTCATTTCGCCCATACCTAGTATGTCAATATTTATGTATTCCATTTCTTTCTTAACAATATAAAATTTTCCTACATTCCTGGTTTTTACATTCCATGTTCCAATCACTAGTGTCTGCTTATGTCTGTTCCTCCTTCTATTTGTTTTAATACTTGGGGGCTCAGCCTCAGTTGCCATATCTGCTAGTCTAAATGTGCTCTGTTGTACATGGGGTTTTCAAAGGCCTGCTATAGATGAAAGGATCTTACACATAGAATATACTAGAGTCTACAAGAAAGCTGGTATTATAGAAAGATTCTATAGGCATTATAGAAGCATTCCACAAAATGGCAAGGTACAAGATCAACACACAAAAATAACTTGGATTACTTTCCACTAAAGAAAAGAACTATGAAAAGAATATAAGGAAAATAATATCATTTGCAATACCCCCCCCCAAAAAAACACACTTAGGAGTAAATCTAAGCAGAGACAAGAAAATACAAGCAAAACTACAAAACTCTACTGCCTAACATGGGTACATAGTAAGTAATTAAGTTGGTCTGCATCGAACCACAACTGCATGCATCAACCCCTCTCCAAACTGCAGCTGCTAACCTCATGACTACAGAGTTCACTGCACATTGCAGCAGGTGTGGGAAATAGAAATAAAACAAGTGACACACAGCTTTTGTTGGACACTTGCTGAACTCTGAGGTTAAATACCAGTTCTTGTACCAGTTAATCTTGCAGATATAGGAGGTGTGATAGTCCTCTCTCCAGAGCTGACAGTCCTCTTTGCATGACTCATGTTCACCTATTGGATCCAGGGCCCCAAGTTGGGGCACTACTCATAAAAGTAGATGTGGATGAAGTTTCCTATTGCAAGCAGGGCTCATTTCTCCACAGTGGTCCCCAGTTAAATCTGTACAGGTAGGAAATAGCTTTTTTGAGCTTCGTGGCTGGTGTTGGTGGAGTAGCAGGAGTTCTTCTAGGGGCTGCCCTGGTCATGCAACTTGTCCTTAGAGCCTGACTTTTCCTTGCAGTGCTTGATATTCATGCAGACATTAAGAAGTTCAATCCTGGCTTGTGAAGTAATAAGCTGGGCAGTACAACTAGGGACCACCAGAAGCAGAGCAGTTGTGTCATTATTTAGGCCATGACTGTCTCAGAAGGAAGAACTGTAATCAGTGGCACTAATGAATGCAGAGGGGAAGAGTGAGGCAGGGCCTTAAGGTGTCCCCCAAATGCCTTTCAAATTAAAATGCCTTCTTTCTTTTAATTGATGAAGCACTGAAATGATCCTGAAATAAAATTGTCTACCCTGCTGACTGTGGCCCTATGAATGTTAGTGCATCCCATATTGATATTTAAGTCAATTCATTAAACATATACTTTCTTATTGAGGAGTAAGCAGTATGCTGCTTATGAAAGCATGGACTTAAGAATTATGCCAGTGAGTTTTAAGAGAGACTAAAACTTGTGTGAAATGAGCATGGTTAGTCAACAAAATTGCTCCTCTATTTCCACATGATTAAAACCAACACAAAACCATCTTTCTCAGTAGCACAAATGTGAGTCAGCCATGAAGAAATAAACCTCTTGCTGCTGGTGGGGCTCTACAGGCATCATGAGGCTTGGCTACGGGCTTTTTATTTGCATTCTGCCTTGGAACAATGAGGCGCTGTGTTATTCTTACTCCCTCTGGCCCTTTCAGAGAAATGCTCATAGCCCTGTGTCCTTATATCTGGTTTTCAGCCTTTAGACAGATTGAACTGTGTCACCAAAAATATGTATCAACTTTGCTGGACCATGATTCTTAGTGGTTTGGCAATGATGTAATGATTTAATTATGTATGATGTGATCAGCAATCAGCTGTAAGATGATTAATACAAGATACAACACACTTAGATCATAGCCCTGATCTAAGGGATTTGGGTGAGATACAAAGGTCACAACCTTTACTTAGGTTACAGCCTTGCACTATTGTAAGGGAAGTTTCCCTGGGTTCTAGATTATAAATACATATCCTTTTTTTTTTTAATTACTATGTATCCTTTTCTCTTACAAAGATAAAAGGAAAGAGAAGCAAACAGTGAAGTGGAACCTTAGTGTGACCAAGAAAGAAGAGTCAGGAGTAGAGTGTGCCCTTTGAATCTACTGAGGCTTAGAAGCCTCTAGATTCAGGGGAAGATTTAAAAAAAACTAAACGAAGCCATGGGTATCTCTTTGGAAGGTTCAAACTCGCTACAAAGTCCATAAAACAATAGCTGCTGAATGTATTGCAAATATGATTAATTTAAAATACATAATCCAGTGAGAGTGGGCTGAGGCTCAAATGGTATAAGCACTGAACAAAGACAAAAGTATGGTATTTATTCTGTGTTGACTGGTTGGAACTAGTTACAGCAGTTTCAGGGGCCTGGTGCTGTTTTCCATTATTTCAGCATTCCTTATTTTATTTCCTGGAATGAGTCATAAAAGCATGTTTAGGGGTAAATATTAGTCAGATTATTTACTATTTCCTGGAATACACAGGCTTATTATATTTAGGTAGGGTCAGAAGTTCAACAAATGGAATCACTTTGCTTTCAACTGTATAGGCTTTTCTCCTAAACTGTGAACAATATAGAAAGAAGGTTATCTCTTAATGTGGTAACCTGAAGTCAGATTTCTAGTTTCCTTTACAATAAGAGAGTCAATTTCTATTTGTTAGAGTTAACCACTTATGATTTCCAGCCAGATGGCAGACTAGGCAGACAGTATTCCAGACTTAAATGAGACACAAGAAAACAAAGATATCAGATACTGATGATAATCCTGGAATCCTGAGTTTCAAAGAAAATGATAAAGAAGTTCAAACACCAACAGAAGGAAGAAAAGGAATAAAAACACCAGAGAAGGAGAAAGTGGTGGTTGTAAATGGACCTGATATAGTGTAGTAATTTTAACTTTTGGAAGTAGCTTTCTGATCACCCCAGGAACCCAGGATTACAACAGTGTCCACAGCATCTACTGACTGATAACAAGAAAGATTAATTCTCCCCCTTGTTCCCTATATCCTCCTGGGGACCAGAGGAAGGACTTAGCTCCATAACCATCCACCAAACGGCCAGTCCAGTTCAAGCTCTGCCTGAGACTGAGCCATTATGTATCTAGTGTCTGAAGCTTCATCTGATATACTTTGGACATGTTGCAAGGAGGGACAAGTCCTTGGAGAGGGATGCCATGCTTGGGAGGGGCAATGCAGGAGAGGAAGACCCTTGATGAGATGTATTGATTCAGTGACTGGGGTAATGTGGGTAGGTGTGTCAGAGACAGTGAGATTGGCACAGGATAGGGCAGAGTTTAGGGCTGTTGTACATAGAGTCGCAATGAGTCGCAGGTGACTCGACGACACATAACAACAACAGGTCGAGAGCTGCATAGTATGTGACCCTGTGGACATTTGTTTTATCATGGTCTGCTCAGCTTGGAGAATGTTGTTGGAGATTTGTACCTGGTTGTTGGCATCTAGAAAGTACTCCTGGCTGATGTGTATTGTGCCAGAGAGCTGGGAACTATATCCTATGGGATATAGTTTCCCTTCAACCCCAATTTGCCATCTGGGATTTCAGGGGTCTGAAATAAGAAGCTGAAAGCTACTCTCTGAGTAGGAAAAAAATGTTTGGCTGCCAGCTCGAGTGTTATGAATTTTACTTGACCAATATGGGCATCCTTCATATTTCTCTGGCCACTGCCAATAGTATGAGTGAACCTGGTCAAATAAGAAGCAAGCGGTAAACATATTTCATCCAGTTTTTCTCAGTCTTACCCCCACCCCAATGCCAGCCTCATTCTACAACAGTGGCACCATATAGCATTTGTCCCTTTGTGACTGAGATACCTCACTCAGCATAATGTCCTCCAGGGTCACCCATTTTGAATAATATTGCATGAGTTCCTTGTTTTTCAATGCAGCATAGTATTCCATTGTGCGAATATACCACAGCTTCTCGACCCATTCGTTTGTTGATGGGCATTTAGGTTGTTTCCAACTCCTTGCTATTGTAAACAAAGCAGCGATAAACATGGGCATTGAAGTCTATGGGGGAGAGAATAGTCTAAAAGTATTATATTTTAGGGCATTATTTTTATTGTAGGAGTACGCAATGAGGGTTGCAGAGTGGATTATATTTGGGCGTGGGGGGTGGGGTTTGGGGAGGTGGGGGGGTGGTTTGTGTACCAATGAGGGAGTTTTTCTTTTGCTTTTTAAGGAGAGGAGCAAACGGGGGGGGGGGTGAGGAGAGAAGGGTGCAATAATGAATGAATGGAATTCCAAAATCTCTGTAGATGTTCATTGAAATGAAAAAGAAACAAACTAAATAAAAAAAAAAAAAGAAGCAAGCCAAAGGTGACGCTAAACCCCTCCCTGGGGGTGAGACTGTCTTAGGCGATATTGGAATGGCGAGTGCTGTTTGGCATCTTGCTTGGGGGCAATCTGTTGAGCCAATGAGGTGTGTGGTTTGAAGTGGACTACTGTGTATGTTTCTCTTTCTTTGAACCTCCACACATAAGAACTACCTAGGACTTGGGTGCTAAGTGAGGCGAAGAGTAGTGAGACCCACCATTTGAGATGTGTAGGAGTGAGAGGGGCATGTTTAACCTGGGAGAGGTGGTGCCAGTGGGGGTTACAGTGTGTGATGAGGACGGAGTCTCCTTGGCCGACCCAAGCCGTTTGGTCTAGACTTTCAGGCAAGGCTTTGGGTATGCAGCGGTTGAATGTGACTTGGTTTAAAAAAAAGCCTCAGCTTCCGCCCGTGTCTCTCATTGGCACCAACAAGAAGTTCCGAGCCTACTCTCACCACTGACCAAAAGGCCAGAACCGTCTTCCATGGCACAAGAGAACTGACCCTTCCTGATTTAATTGTACTTCAAATGAACATTTCCTGTGTGGTACAGCACTTGTCTGTCATTTCACTGTACTTATGTAACTTAGGATTTCTGTGATACTAAATGGCATGCCAATAGTGCATCAGTTGCTAGTAATGGTTACACATGGTTGACAATGTCTGGTAGAACTCACAAATTAAGACCGGCTTGGAAGCAGGAGTGGCATCAATTTCCTAAACATGCCTGTGGAAACTCTATAAACTTAGAAGGCAATTTTTATAGAACAGGGTTAGGGTTTTTTGTGTATAGGTTCGCCAGTCAATGACACTTAATGACAACAATAGCAACATATAAAGCCTGGCCTTGTCTCCATTTTGGAGTTAGGTGAAGTGATGGGCTCTGTATGATGGTGCTCTTGCTTTGGTTGAGAATCTGTATGGATTGTGTGGTTGTTTTTATTTAAGCCTCTTATTTAGAGCCAACAAAACTTTCTAGAGGGCCCTTATATTTAAAAATTGGACCCAAGGGATTATATTTTAATTCCTTTTACTATTTTTTGGCTCTTATAAGAAAATAAATATTTAGTTCCTGGTCTGTCCACTTGCTGTACAGAGGTAATTTGTGGTTTCTGTGAAGCTGAACACTGTGACACTGATGCGTCAAATGCAAGAATGGTAACCCATGGTGAACAGTGTTTGGTGGAGCTCCTCAATTAAAACAAGCTTGGAAACAGGAGTGGCATCTACTTCCAAAATAGCTTGCCTCCGGAAACCCTATGAACCTGGAGAAAGAATAAGAGTTATACAAGTGTCCAGGTCTTTTGTTCATAGGGTCGCTATGAGTAGCCTATGACTTGATGGCACTTAGCAACAACAAAAACAACAACAACATATGTATACATGCACATAACTACCCTTTTTAAATCATGGAAAAACAAGACTTTTCAAAGTAAAGAAATAAAAGCAAACACTAAAATCTACTTTACAGAGGGCTAAGAGAGCCTGCACAGGTTGGCATATTTTATAGAGAGAGACATGAGCAAAATTGAAAGAAAGCTTAGATGGGGTTTCTGACCATCTTTGAGTCCATTGGCATAAATTGTCAAGATTTCAAAGGGTATTAAAATAAAAAATCTCATTTTCAGGCTATTGAGAATTGTTATCTATCTGGTATTACAGCAACACTTAGTCTCTTGGGGCTGAGGTCCTCAGCCAGGCCCAAGTTTGAAAGATTTGAAAGGAGGCAGCCCAAGGGGCTATCCTTTGGGGGTTTAGACATTTGACTACCTATGGTGTTCAGGTCCATGGGCGAGGGCAACTGAGATTTCAGAGCATCTTCTAAAAGTTGGAAACCTCAGATTCTGGGAAAGGCTAAGAGATGGCATGGGTGTCCTCTATCTCAATCATTAGCCTGAAAACACCTGGTGCTTGGGTGAGCTCCTGATGCATGCCTGCAATTTTGGGAAATATTGGATATATACGTAGACAGGAGTCCAGTGTGGACAGACCTAAATTCCAAGGGAGTTAAAAATTCCTGGAGGCAAAATGAACAGTGCCTTGGAAATTTTATGAGCAAATGGGCCTTTCTGAAGGAGAAAAGTGTTTTCTGAGTCAGAAAAGGAGTCCGAAAGTGCAGAGGCAGAAGTCAGGAGAATAGAGAAAGGCAGAAGTCATAAGAATAGGGGCAAAGTTCTCAATTGGAAGAGACACCAGATAACTCCCAGAAAGGACTCTTTCAGAATTGAAGTAGCAGTGGACTGGAAGAATGAGGAGTTCAGGGAAAGTGGACAGTACTGACAAATGGACATTAACACAAAATGGATGGAAATAGAGAACAGAGGGTCTGTCCCCTCAGTCCATGCAGGCATCCCTCCAGTCATGCCTCTCATGGGGTAAAAGTGTGTCTTAGCAATAGGCATACCCGTATCAAGCCCTCGCCCACTTGGGGGCCCCTAGAGGATCTCCTAAATCGCCACTAAGCCCAATGACAACACCACAGAACCATAGTTGGGGACCCAATCTAACTCCATGTCTTCAGAGTAGTGTCAGCCATGGAGCCTTTTCACAAGCTCTCAAAGCATTTAGTCAGTAAGCATACACAAAAAGCAGGAAAAGAGGAAAGAAACAGGATGGTTTTTGTTACATTACAGTTTGACATCTTTACATCATGTGAGCTGGTAGGTTCAAGAGAGAGAGAGTGAGAGGTGCCACACTTGCCCCAAAAGAGGCAGGAGCACAACATGCCTTGACTCCTTTCCCAGGTTTTGCACATCAGGATGTTAGGTCTTCACACTGGATGTAAGGCCAAGGACTCAAGGAAGGGACCAGAGAAAGAAGAAAAGCTAAAGAAGCTTTATTAGTGCAACAATGAATGAATGAAAACCCCAAATCTCTGTAAATGTTCATTAAAATTAATAAAATTTAATAATTTTTTTAAAAAAGAAGCTTTATTAAGGGGGTTCCTGAGTGGGATTCCTTCCTCTAGAGAGTGACAGATCAGAGGAAAACTGCAACAAGGGAGGAACATTCCATTGTGGTTTAGACAGGTGGGTGGTCTTCTAGGCAGGGAAGGGAAGAGTACTTCATGGTACTTTAGTTAGATGGGTGAGGCTGTTCACTCCCTTTGTTGACATGTTGATTGATATTCCTTAAATCCTTTTTTGTTCTCCCTTTGACCTTAGTCCTGGTCTGACAGAGGGAAAGATGGTGAAACTTTGACTTACATACTTTGGGCATGTTTTTAGAAGGAGCAAGTCCTTAGAAAGGAATATCATCTTGGAAAAGTGGAGAGTCAGTGAAGAAAACTCCACCCCATATCAGACATCTTGCCTTTCCTCTCACTCCCCCTTTATAGCAGTAGTAAGAGAATCAAACAGATGTCTCGTCCTCTACCCTACAAATCCTTTCTTTTTGCTCCTCTTCCCTCTGCCTATCTTTTCCATCCCTTTTTGCTCCTTTTCTTTTGATTTCTCCCATTTTCTGTCCTTTTTTGTTGTTATGCTTTTTCTTTCCTTTGCATCTCAACACTCTTGGCACCAGGAGCCAGGAAATCAAAAAACTTATTGCGATGGGAAAGTCGGTTGTTAGGGATCTCTCTAAAGTACTCAAGAGCAAAGGTGTCTCTCTGGAGGCTAAGGGGGGCCTGATACAGTCCATGCTCTT
>NW_006399817.1:7777606-7779029 GCF_000299155.1 Elephantulus edwardii | reverse complement strand
AAACAGATTCATCGTAGAGAGGGTTAAACCGGGTGGCACCTTGGAGGCAAGGATTCTGGGGCTTCGTCTGACATACTTTGGACATGTTGTAAGGAGAGACCGGTCTTTGGAGAGGGACATCATGCTGGGTAGAGTGGAGGGACGGCACAGGAGGGGAAGACCCTCTATGAGGTGGATTGATTCCGTGACTGGGGTAATTGGGATCGGTGTGTCAGAGGCAATGCGGTTGGCACAGGATAGTGCAGGGTTTAGGGCTGTTGTACCTGGGGTCGCTATGAGTTGCGAACGACTCGAAGGCACATAACAACAACAGCAACAACATTCTGATTACTATTTCTTTAGTACCTCTTTCAATTTTGATTTTTAGTTTTTCTTTTATAGTCCACTCTAGGTTTCAAGTGTGTGTGCATGTGTGTTTTTCTTTCTTTCTTTGTTCCACTTGGCAACAGATTGCAATAGTATCCAAACAATCCAGTTACATACACCTCTTGCAACTTCACCCAATGAGAAGAGCAAATACCAACTCCTAATCCATTGACATTAGACTACAATTACCATCAACCCAGGTTACTCCCATTATTTTTACATGAATAGCAAACAGAAAAGAATTACATCCATCACACCCACCAGATTATAGGAGGTGAAAGACTAAGAATTGCCAGACTATCAAGGTGCATGACATTCTGACACAGCTAAATCAGATACATAAAATCAGAATAATAAAAAGAGAGCAATACCAAATTCTCTTAGAGACAACAGATAACTTCAAACATATGTGTGTGCGTGCGCGCGCGCGCACACACACACACACACACACACACACACACTCACACACACCCTCACACTCCTAAACAGAAGAACAAAACAAACACAAGATGGAACAAACAAGTGACTGAAATACAGAACCAAAAAATCTCTTAGAGGAAGAAATGCCACTGGGACTTCCTGCTGAAGAAGCCAGTTGAATAATAGATAGTTAACTGTCTTAAATGGAGTGAGGGAAAAGGTCAAGAAACACACTGATAGAATTAAAGAATTAAAAACAAACAAAGAAAGAAAAAAAATCCAATACAAATCTAAATAGTGAAAATAAATGGAAAATTAGAAGCCATATAAAACCAGAGAATTGAAATAAAAAATATTAAGATCCTTAGCAATTGATGCAGAAAAGGCATTTGACAAAATCCAACCCCCTTTCTTGATAAAGACTCTCAGCAAAATTGGAATAGGGGGGAATTTTCTCAACATACTGAAAAGTATATATGCAAAACCAAGAGCCAGTATCATTCTCAATGGAGAGAGACTAAAGGCATTTTCCTTGCAAACAGGGACTACACAGGGATCCCCACAGTTGCCACTTCTAATAAATATTGTATTGGAAGTGCTTTGCTAGGTCAATACAACAAGAGAAGAAAAGAAAAAA
>NW_006399817.1:7769124-7773386 GCF_000299155.1 Elephantulus edwardii | reverse complement strand
CTTTTCAAAGAGAAAAGCAAACTGGGGGATGGGAGGAGAGGGCAAGGAGGAAAGTGTGCAATAATAAATCAATGGAAATTAAAAAAAAACAGACTTTCAAGGGGGGGAGGAAGAGGAACGAATTGTGGGGGAGGGTAGAGAAAATAGTGCAACAATGAATGAATGGAAGCCCAAAATCTCTGTAAATGTTCATTAAAATGAATAACATTTAATAAAAAACAACTCTTAATCTTGGATGTATTATATTCTGAGCCTTTAATAAATAATGGCAATATAAATTATTTTAAAAAAAGAAAGCAATATCATTTACATTAGCCAACCACAAATTGAACCTAACTAGAGATACAAAAGACCTATACAAAGAAAAGTTCAGAACATTTTTTACAAGGCACAATAAAAGAAATAGAAAAATGTGTTCTGTTTTTGGGTAGGAAGAGTCAATATTGTGAAAATGACAATCTTACCATAAACAATCTACACCTTCAACACAATTCCAATGCAGATACCATATTCATTTTTCAAGGAGATTAAAAGCGAAATTGTCAAGTTTATTTGGAGAGGAAAGAGATCATGTATAAGAAAAGCATTTCTGAAAAACAAAAATGAAGTGGGAGGTATAGACCTTCCCGACCTCAAAACCTACTACACAGAGGTAGTAAGCAAAACAGCATGGTCCTGGTACAATGACAGGCACATAGACAAATGTAACAGAATTGAAACAGACCCAGCTATCTATGAATCCAGCTATCTAGAATCCAGAAATAGACCTAGCTATCTAAGGTTAACTGAAGGTCAACAAGGAAGTAAAAAGTATCAAATAAAAAAAAAAAAAGTATCAAATAGGGAACTGATGTTCGACAAGGAATAAAACGTATCAAATAGGGAATTGACAACCTCTTCAACAAATGATGCTGGAAAACTGGATTACTATCTGCAGAAAACTGAAATAGGATTCATGTCTCACACTGTACACAAAAATCATCTCAAGGTGGATCAGAAACCTTGGTGTAAAGCCCACAACCATAAAGTTCATCAGAGATAAACTGGAATCAAGTTTAGATGGCCTAGTCTATGGTATAAAAGACTGCCAAATATAACCAGAGATGCACAATCTGTAGAGGATAAAACTGATAAATGGGACCTTCTAAAAATTAAATGCCTCTGTGTATAAAAAACTATTTTTCAACAGAGTGAAAAGAAAATGTACTGACTGGGAGACAACATTTGGCAATACCATTTCAGGCAAGGGTCTCACATTAAAAGTTTATAGAATCCTACAGGCACCTCCACAAGGAAAAGACTGGTAACACAATTACAAACTGGGCAAAAGACATGGAAGGAATTTTCACAGAGAAAGACATTTGGATGGCCATCATACACATGAAGAAATGCTCTAAATCACTGGCAATAAGAAAGATGTAAATAAAAAAAAAGAAAGATGCAAATCAAAACTGTAATGAAATACCTTCTTACTCCAGTAGCAGTGGCACAGTTTAACAGGACAGCAAGTAATAAATATTGGAGAGGATGTGGTGAGATAGGAACTCTTAATACATTTTTGGTGGGATTGTGAAATGGTACAACCACTCTGGAAGGCAGTTTGGTGTTTCCTCAAAAAGTTGAACATAGAAATTCCATATGACCCAACTCTTCCATTGCTTGGAATTTATCCTGAGAGAATGATAACTGAGGCATAAGTAGAGACTTGTACACTAATGTTCATAGCAATGTTATTCACCATCACACATATGGAAATGGCCCAGATGTCCAACCACAATCAAATGGATTGAGACATTCTGGTGCATTCACATGATGGAATACATAGCAAACAATGATTTTGTAAATTACTGCCTAACTTTGGAGGGACTGGAGAGCATTATGCTAAGTGAACTAACTCAGTCCAATTAAAAATACTTATAAGACCATTATAGTAGAATGAATATGAGGATCTAAGCAGGGAGGGTGGGAGCAGAGGGCTGAGGATGGGTGAGGCTGGAGGGGTTGTTTAATCATAGGGTCACACAATTTGATGGGTAGAGGGAGGGGGTGAAGGAAATGGGAACGATCTGGTGTACAAAACAATGTATATGAACTTTGTAAATACACCAGTAAAAAAAAAATTAAGACTAAAATTTCAGAAATAGATAATAATGGAAACACTACCAGTTATGGACAGTTGAAAAGGACTGCATTTATGAACATATATAGACCTGAAAAGCAACAATTTAATGAAACTATTAGTTCAAAGAACTAATCAAACATTGAAGCCTCAACTTCCATGACCCTTAGGTCAGATGGACTAGATTGTGGCTGGTGACCAGTGCTGACCAGAATAATGAAGATCAAAACAGAAGATCCTGGATAGAGTAGGAAGAAGTGTGGAATAAAGCAAAAAAGCCATAAAAGGCCAGGCTTATTGGTTTGATAGAGATTGGTGGAACCTCCAAGACTATAGTCCTTAGTTATCCTTTGAACTTGCAGTGAAACTCACCCCCCTTGAAGTGGAGACTGCCCCAACTACCACAGGGTGAGTGGAGTTCTGAAACTACCAAGATATCATCCAGAGGTCTTTCTAAGGAGTTTCAGCCTATCATCCTCCAAAAAAGACAGGAAGGTTGGCCTTCTTCTCTTGAATGTTGCTTGGATATAGTGAAGCAGGGAATGAAACTGTGGGCAAAAATGGAGGGTAACACCCAGCCTCAGAGAGGGTTGGCTGACTGTGGGTTTTCTGACTAGAAAATCAATTTCAGAAGGAAAGGACTAATAATCAGAGAGGAGACTGTGATCTGTAATAGAGAGAAAGATTAGTAGAAGATATCTTATCTGAGTGGTGGTGCCCATTAGAGGACAAAGAGACTATATTGTTTGTCCTACTCTCCTGTGTTTGGCAGAAGAAAAGTTGCATAATAAGATCTGAAAATTTCAAATCTCATTTAAATTATGGAAGGAGAAGATGAATAGAGAAGAAGAGGAAAGGGTGAGCAAAAATGAAAGACAGCCCCTCACCCAACAGTTTCTTAGAGAAAGCAGTGCAGGCAAAACCACTAAATATTGAGGAGAGTATTTGCTTCCGTTGCAAAAAATTCCAATGCCCTATTAAAAAAAAAAAAAGAGAGAGAGAGAATCACAACACCCAAAGAATGATATGATAATGTTTCATCCAAATGAACAGGATAAGGGGAGAAAGAGAATGTAGAGGAGACTAAAAAGAGAATCAGGGAGGAGTGATAGGGAATGGTAAAGGACACACTGACAAAGGAGATTAATCAGAACTGGCTTTGACAAGCACTGTGGCAATTGGACAATTAAAACAGACATGGGGGGGAAGAAGAATGAACTGGGGAGGAGGGTAGAGAAAACAGTGCAACAATGAATGAATGAGAACCCAAAATCTCTGTAAATGTTCATTAAAACTATTAAAATTTAATAATAATTAAAAAAGAGAAACAAACAAAATAAAAGGAAGAATATAATACAATAACATTAATATAATGAAAGAGTTAAATGAAAACATAGACAAAACCCCTAAAAAAAGAAGGGATACAAGAATAAATGGCTATCTAGATCAGCTACTGTAATATTTGTTATATTACTACAAATAAATTACTAATATTGTTGTTGTTATTGTATACTGTTGAGTGAGAAACAACCCATAGCTCACCCTAGAGTTTCAGAGCCAGTTAATCACCCGAGAGGAGAGTGCCTATCCTTCTCCTGTGGAGCAGCTGGTGGATTCAAACCATGGGTCTTTGGGATTGCAGCATAGCTTCTTACCACTAGACCACCAGCTCATGTTAACACCATTAGGTATCCAAATTTCCCTCTAATGTAGTTATATTTGTAACACTAAACCACATAAACTCAGCCGTCTTTGAAGATGAGATCTACTACCATTACAAGGCAATGGTAAGTATTTATCAATCATTTAATTAATTGATGACAGAATTCTAGAATTTCAATCAAAGTGCAATAATGGCTACCACTTCATGGGTGAATATTAGTATCCCCTTCAGGATGCTTTAGCAAAAGGGGTCAATGTATAATCAAACTCTCAAACTAGAGACATTTGCCATAACTATACTGGCTGACCCAGGTTCAGATTAGATTCTATTTGCTTTAGACTGTTTCCACCTCCCTTCTCTTTACCCTTGTTTTTGCTTTTTATCTTTACCTGAACTCTCACCTGTCCTTAGCAAATAAGGATCAGTGTCAAGAATGTAGTTAAGATTGCAAATAGGGAACTTGAGCTGGGATTAGACCTT
>NW_006399817.1:7765345-7768744 GCF_000299155.1 Elephantulus edwardii | reverse complement strand
AATCAGCTGTTAAAAAATCTTGTTGTCTACTTCTTCCTTGCACAATTGGTTCACAGAAGGAATTCTTATGCCAGGCCCTACAAAACTAATTTTTTTAACATACTTATCCTCAAGATGTCTGATAATTAGAAAAACAGGTAACTTTTAAATGTTTATGGTCTTTTAATGGGAACTTCTGGGGTCTGATGATAACTTTGTGAATACTTACATAAAAGTCTCTAAATATCAGCCTATCAGCAGAATGATCTGTTAGTTCCTGTGGTTCCCCCTGTATGCTACCCAATTTGAATTATTCTGTTTTTGTTGAGTACAACTTGTAATGACCCTATGAACAACAGATCTGAAACCTGTCCTATCCTGTGCCATCCTTATCATCTGTGACACACTTGAGCCCATTGCTGCAGTCACTGTTTCAGTACATCTCATTGAGGCTCTTCCCCCTTTCCTTGGCCCTTCACCTTTACAAGCACTATGCCTCTTTCCAAGGCTTTGCCTCTATGAGTTAAGTCAATTGTTCTAGTCCTCAACAAACCTTGCCATTTGTGTTTATACAGAGTGCCAGATATTTCCCCCTATGATTGCTGTTGTTGTTAAGTGCCACTGACTCATAGATGACTCATAGAGACCCTATGAACAAAAGACCTGAACACTTGCATAACTTTCATAGTTTCTCCAAGTTCGTAAGGTTTCCAGAGGCAAACTATCACCGAGGCAAGCTATTTTGGAAGTGGATGCCACTCCTGCTTCCAAACTTGTTTTAATCAAGGAGCTCTACCAAACACTGACCACCATGGGTAACCATTATTGCATTTGACACATCAATGTTACAGTGTTTATCATCACAGCAACTACGAGTTACCTCTGTACAGCAAATGGACAGACCAGTGCTATACCACTTAGAAGAATGTTTGACCCAAAACAACTGAAACCCAACCTAAGGGCTGCAGATTAAAATCACCCACCCTTGACTTGGTTGTGTAACTTTGTATCCACCGGGCTCACAGAAATTATTAAAATATATTTTCTTTCCTTAATTATTTATTTTTATTTTTTATTTTTATTTTTATTTTACAGAGGTTTTGGATTTCCATTCATTCATTGCCGCAATTTTCTCCCTTCCCACCCCTCCCCACCAGCTCGCTTCCCCCTCCGGAGGAAAAAAAAAAAAAGAAAGAAAATTCCTTCATTAGTATACAATTCCCATGTCCCTTCCCCCCACCCCTAGTAATCCAGAATTAAAATATATTTTCTGTTGGCTATTAATCTAATCAGGGAGGTTAGATAAATCCTTGCCTTGAAGATTCTGGGGAAATTTGTTTACTTTCCATTTTTCTTTTTCCTTTTTCAACTGATAAACTGGTTCATTCAGCTACACAAACTATCCTTCCTACTCATAGGCACTATTTTCCACTTCTAGGGACAGAGCAAGCAAAGGAGAAAAGATTTTTCTATCTGCTTTTAATTTACATGAACTAAATTACAAATCTTTCCTTTATCAGTACTAGGAGATGGACAGAGTTTCCCTCTTTAGTCATACCTTCTACAGGGTATAAGTGACTATGCATACCTTTTAAATGACTCATTTAAGACAACAATGAATGTTGCTTTTAACCTATTTCACCTTAATTGAAATACTCTAATGCAGGGGACATGATGGGACTGTTGCTGTTATGTGCTGTTGAGTTGCTTGCAATTCATAGTAACCCTATGCATGATAGCTCTGAACCCTGTCCTACCCTGTACTGTCCTGGGCCAATTTCACTATCTCTGACACCCCTACCCTGTACACACCCCTACCTGGACACAGACACTCTGTCAATCCATCTCTGGGATCTTCCTCTCTTGTGGTGTCCTCTATCCTTCCAAGCATGATGTCCATCTCTAAGAACAGTCCCTCTGCTAAAATGCCCCAAGTATGTAGACAGTGATTCAAAATCCTTGCCTCCAAGGAGCAAGTTGGTTTCACCCTCGCCAGGACAAACCTGTTTGATCCCTTGGTGGTTGGTGGTACGTTCAATACTCTTCTCCAGCACTACAGGTCAAAGGCATTGATTCTTCTGCCATCCTTAATCATCGTCCTGTTTCAGATGTATAGCAAGCAATTGCAGACCATGGCCTGGATCAGGTGCCCCTTAATCTCTAGATTGCTATCCTTGTTCTTTATATATTAAAGAGTTCCCTGATGGTTAGAGATTAGAGATTTCCCTAATGCAATTAGTCTTAATTTCCTGACTGCTGGTGCCAAGAGTGTTGATTGTGGAGCTAAGTAAGCTAAAATTGTTAACAATCTTAATCTCCTCTCCATCTATCATGGTGCTGCCAATTGGTCCTGTGGTGAGAATCTTTGTCTTCCTCAGGTTGAGTTTTAATTCATATTGAAGATTGCAGTCTCTGACCTTGTGCTGCAAAAGCTTCAGGTCCTCTTTAGTTTTGGTGAACAAGGTTGTGTCATCTGCATAATGCAGGTTGTTGATAAATCTTACTCCAGTCCTGATGCCACGTTCTTCCTTATAAAGTTCATCCTCTTAAATGATCTGTTTCACATATAGATTGAAAATGGAGACAGAATACATCCCTGTTACACTCCTTTCCTGATTTTGAACCATGAAATGTTTCCTTGTTCTATTCTGATGACTGCTTTGTGATCCAGGTATAGGTTTCACATGAACACAGTCGGGTGTTCTGATGTCACTATTGCCTCTGCATTTCCTCCTTCTCTCTTATATACATACACAAGTGAACTCCTAGTAGGACAAATCAAGGAAGGACATGAAGTCAAATCTGCCTCCTGAGTCCTCTGATTTTAGTAAAAGAATCTCTAAACCCTTACATCATATGATGTTATTCTTCATAGAAGAATTTCAGCTGAAACTAGAACACTTATGGCAGTGGTTGTTTTATATTGACTCATGTTAATTCCATGTGTGTCAGAGTAGAATTGTGTTCCACAAGGTGTTCAAGGTCTGAATTTTTTGGAATTAGACCACAAGGACTTTCTTCTGAGGTGTCTCAGAGTGTACTTGAATCGACAATATCCTATTAAAAGCTGAGTTATTGAATTATACCATATAGGGACTTCAGAACACACTGAAGTTGTCAAAGACTTAATTTTACTTGGATCCACAACCAATACCCACGGTATCAGCAGTCATGAAGTCAAAAGACATTTTCCATTGGGGAAATGTGCTGTGAAAGACATCTCTAAAATGCTAAGGAGTAAGCATGTCAGTTTAAAGACTAAGGTGCCCTTGATCCAGGCCATTCAATTTCCAATTGCTTCTTATGCATGTCAAAGTTGGGCAATGAATAAGGGTAACAGAAGAAGAATCCATTCCTTTGGATTATGATGTTGACAAAGATTATTGATTATAACATGGTCTACCAAAAGAATAAACAAAT
>NW_006399817.1:7757378-7763490 GCF_000299155.1 Elephantulus edwardii | reverse complement strand
CCTTTGAGCTGTGGTACTGGAGAAGAGTATTGAGGGTATCATGGACTGCTAGGAAAACAATCAGATTCATCCTGAAGAGGGTTAAAGCAGGCGGCTCCTTGGAGGCAAAGATCCTGAGGCTTCATCTGACATACTTTGGACACATTATAAGGAGGTCCTTGGAGAGGGACATCATGCTTGGGAGGGTGAGGGGACAGCACAGGAGGAGAAGGCCCTCTATGAGGTGGATTGATTCAGTGACTGGTGTAATTGGGAAGGGTGTATCGGAGACAGTGAGATTGGCACAGGACAGAGCAGGGTTTAGGGCTGTTGTACATAGGGTCGCTATGAATCGCAAGTGACTCAACGGCACATAACAACAACAACAACAATCTTGAAGGAAGTGCAGCCAGTGTGCTCCTTAGAGGCAAGGTTAATGATACTTCATCTCACTTATACTGGGCATATTTTCAGGAGGAACCAGTCCTTGGAGAGAAACATCATATTGGGAAAGGTAACAAGTCAATGACAGAGGAAGATGCTCAATGAGATGGATTCTCACAGGGACTATTATAATGTGCTCGAAAAGAACAGAGATCATAAGGATAGTGCAGGATAGGGAAAAGTTCAGATCTTTGGTTCATTGGGTCATTATGGATGGTCAATTTGATGGCAGCTAACAACATCACATAGATTTGAACTTTTTTATTGTTGCTCTTATGTGCCATCAAGTCACCTGCGACTCATAGTCTGAATTCTGCTCTATCCTGAGCCAACATTATTGTCTCTGACACAGCTATCCCCATTATTCCTGTCAGAGTCAATTAATCTCATTGAGGGTCTTCCTTTCTTGTGCTGTCCCTCCACCTTCCAAAACATAGTTTCCCTCCCTAAGGACTGGTCCCTCCTTGCAACATGCCCAGAGTATGTCAGATGGAGCTTCAGAATCCTTGCCTCCAAGGAGCAGTCTGGTTTAACAAACAGATTTGTCCTAGAGAGGGTGAAACCAGGCTGTTCCCTCTTGAAAAGTCATTTAAAAGTATGGGACAAAATTAAAGGAACATTCCTTATATTCTTTGTCTTGAAGCACTTTTAGGATCTTTAATTTTAATTTGTATCATTTTATTTTTTTTCCTATAATTATATTTTATTAATTTTCATAAACATTTACAGAGATTTTGGGTTTCCATTCATTCATTGTTGCACTATTCTCTCTACCCTCCTCCCAGTTTGTTCTTGTCCAAATGCACAGTGCTTGTCAAAGCCAGTTCTGATTAATCTTCTTTGTCAGTGTGTCCTTTGCCATTCCCTATCACTCCTCCCTGAGAGAGACTTCACCCTGAGTCATAAGGAAAAGGGGATGGTGTATTCTCTTAGCTACTTCCTGCTGAAAAGGGACGCTGTGGGTTTCAGGGTGAAGATCTTCTCTCACTACTCTAAAGGGCCCCTTTGGCAGTAGGAAACACATAGACTATTATGGAGATTGATTTTGGAATTTAGATGCACTCTTATTGATTGTGCTTGGCCGTACATGTTCATATCCTTGAAGATGTATCATGGGGGTGTTGCAACCTAGAAGACACAAATTTGACTAACCAGTTATAAGTACATGAGTCCAAAAATTATGGAAAAGTAAAAGAAAAGATTCTTTCATTGTTTTACAAACCCTCCCCCAGGTCCCCTCCACCATGTAGCCCTCGCTCTAGTCTCCTGTGCTGACAGAAATAGCTAGTTATATATCTCTTTTAAACAGTTTTCTCCCTCCTCTGTTTCAGTGCAGTATACATTATTGAACCCATCTTACTCAGTCTCTCCCCAACCCCAAGGACAGTCCCATTCTACAACAGTGGCATCATGTAATATTTGTCCTTTTGTGACTGGGATATTTCACTCAGCATAATGTTCTCCAGAGTCAACCATTTTGAATAATATTGCATGAGTTCCTTGTTTTTTAATGCAGCATAGTATTCCATTGTGCGAATATACCACAGCTTCTCTAGCCATTCGTTTGTGGATGGGCACTTAGGTTGTTTCCAACTCCTTGCTATTGTGAACAAAGCTGCAATAACCATGGGTGTGCATATATCTGCTTGGATGTCAGCTATGGTCTCTTCAGGGTATATTCCCAGTAGTGGAATTGCTGGGTCAAATGGTATCTCTATTTGCAACTTTTTGAGAAAGCGCCATACTGCTTTCCACAGGGGTTGCACCATTTTACACTCCCACCAACAGTGAATCAGGGTTCCAGTTTCTCCACAACCTTGCCAGCATTTGTTGCTTGCTGTTCTGTTAAATTTTGCTATTTTGACTGGGGTGAAATGATATCTCATAGTTGTAATTTGTATCATTTTAATTTTTGGCTATTAACAATGAAAAGAGCATTACTGTAAAACGTGTATGAGGATCCAAGGAGGGGGTGGGAGCAGAGGGGTGAGAATGGATGGTGGTGATGGAGGTGGTGGTGGTGGTGGTGGTGGTGGCAGCAGTGGTTAATCAAATGATCTCACAATTTGATGGGTGGAGGGTGGGGAGGATAAAGGAAACGGGAAAGATTATTTGAGAAAAACAATGTATATGAACTTTGTAAGTAAATCAGTATAAAATTAAAATTTCATTTAAAAAAGCAATAAAAAACAAATGGCAAATTAAAACAGATATATTTCTATAATTTCACTTCTTTCTTAGACTGAAAAGGGAAATTTAACAGTGAATTTTTGGGTAGATAAAGGATCACGGTAACATTTGTTTGCATTTAGAAACAAGATAGATTTAGGGAGTTTCTTGGGCATTCCAGAGCTCCACCTTGGGTGATTCAGCATGTACAATAAAACCGGGGTGGGGAGGGGTTGGGGCATTGAATCAGCACAACTGAGAAGGAAATTTCAACTATTTTTCCACTAATAGAGAGTGATAGAAAAGTGGTAAGAATGCATTCTGTGAAAAGCAGTAAACTTTCAAGACCCAAACAAGATAGTTCTGTTGAGTTCTGGCTTTCCCAGATTTCACTGTATTGTGGTTAAGAAGAGTATCGAGGCCTTGATCTTTGACATATGGGGCAGAAGTAAAGAGGAAAGTATTAATCACATATTCTGTCTCTCCTTACTTACATTCCCACCACTTCTAAACATCAAAACTTGTTCTGAGGCCATTTAAGCTGGACTAAGTGTGGCTTTTGGTAGAATCAAACAGAATAGGGAACGCTCAGGCAAATAGTCTAAATTTCTTTAAAAAAAAAAAAAAGAAAAAGGGAGGTTGCTGTATGAGAAACCAAATAGCTTTCAGCAGGCTATGTTGAGGTTACCAAGAACAGAACTTCAGAGCAACTAGCCTCCTTTTTAAGAATAAAGACAAGTATTTTAGTCTGGTTTAAAGCCAGTATTCCAGTTTTTTCTCATTCACATACAGATACATATCCATATTAGATCCAAATACAGATCCATGCTACCAGTACAAAGCAATGTGAACTCAGATATCCGCAAATTCACAACTGTCGTAGATCTCCCCTTCCATTCCCACTCTATTAAATATATAAAGCATACATTTTATTACTGCAATAAAGAGAACAATGGCCTTTAGTCTATCTGAATTAAATATTAATCTGAAAAATGTAACTTCAGCTACTACCTGGACACAATATATGAAAACATACACACGTATACACAAATTTAGGGAGTATTAAAATTTTAACACAGAACGAACAAGAAAATTTCTAAATTGAATGTTCTGTGTTGCGCCTGTTAGGGAGTGTTAAGTGTTGTATGACTCATAGTAACCCTATGAACAACGATAGTAATCTTGCCCTAGCCTGTTTCCATTCTCACCATCTCTACCATACTCAAACACACTGTTACTATATAAACCTCTCTGCTTTGAGTCATTCTCTTTCACTTATCTTCTCTTGCCAAGTATGATGTTTTTCCCAATGTCTAGACCTTCCTTATAATATAATCAAAGTATGTGATACCAAGTGTCACCATCCTTGCCTTTAAGAAGCACCCTGTATTTTTTTCCCTTTAAGACAGACTTGTTACTCTTTCTTGTATCTGTTTGGGGTTTTCTTTTTCTTTTTTAAAAAATGGTTTTGTTTTGTGGGACTTTTTTTTTCTTAGAAATTTGTTTATTCCTTTTGTAGTTCATGGGCTATTCCATACTCTCCTCCAACACTACAATTCAAAGGTATCAATTCTTCTTTGGTCTTCTTTATTCATTGTTCAACTTTCAGGTGAATACACAGTAACTGAAAATACCATGGTTTGGTGGACCTTAGCCTTTAAACTGACATCCTTGCTCTTTAGCACTTTGGAGAGGTTTTTGAAAGTGTGTATACCCAAGGTAATATGTATTTTTTTTAAAAGGTAAAAAAGGCAAAGATAGATTTATTATAAAGTATGTCCCAAAGGAAGTGTTGGAACTTCCTCTTTGAAAGAAAAGATAGAGGAGGCTGCAACATGTCTTTTGACACCTTAACTGCTGATACCATAGGTGTTGATTGTGGATTTAAATAAAATTAAGTAATTAATAACTTTAAAATTTTTGCATGTAATATGACGTTGCTTATCGATCCAGTGCTGAAGATGTGTGAGGATTCTAATACTGCATGCATATATTTTCAGTGTAAACATACTGATAATCATTGAACAGTAGCTTCTTTTAGGAAGAGGAAACACTGGCTTTATTATGACACTCTCATTTACGAAAAGGCAACCATGCATATCTTATGGTATGGAGGGGAATTCTTTATTATACATATGACACTCTTCTGGCTACTATTGGTCAAAAGAATTTGCCGTTACCAGGAGTGTCTGAGAAGCAATCTCTAAGACAAGATTTTAGAAATGGATCTCTTACAGACCTAATACAACTGTCAGTATGTACCCAGCACAGAGGTCAATGGAGTCCACAGAATCACAGTCATAGTATTATTATATATGATATAAAAGGAAATAAAGGTAACCATTATAAGATCATGACTGGTGGCAGACCAGTTAATAACTGTTGCAGATGGAAATACAGAAGTGAGAAAAACTATGATCGTGATATATATATTTATGTTTATATTTTCAGGCTAAAATAGTTATAGGATTGGTTCTAGAGTTTTAATTACATGGTTATATAGTAATTCGATGTGACTCATGATCACGGAACCCTAAGTCATTATCACAAAGTGATTGCAAGATAATATTAATAAGAACATTAAATTAGATAATGGGGAGCTGGACTATAAGAAGAAGGTTGTGGCATCCAGATCAGAGGAAGACTCATCAACAATCTGTGATACACAGATGACATATAACCTTGCTTATACTTGGAGTAGTTACTGATAAAATGCAAAGGATACTTATAGTCCATAGACTTAGGTATAGATCACACCTTAACATACTGGACCAATAAACTACATCAAGACAAGTGGAGATGTTGACATCAATAAGGATTTAATTTTTCTTGGATCCACAATCAACACCCATGGAAAAAGCAGTCAAGAAATCAAAAGACTGTCACCCTGCCAAGTGCTCCCCTACCATGTCAAGTCCCCAGCCACTGCAGAGACTTTGGACCCCTGCTTTGACAGATCCACCAAAGACAGTCTTCTACTATTGGCTTACCACCACATAGAATACAAGATCCTATCTCCTCACTACCCATGGACAGCCAGCTGAAAAATTGTCATCGGGATAGGACAGATGATACTGGGTCTCTACAGATATGACACCTCCCCACAGCAAGCAAGCCAACAATCAGGAGGAGAGATCCTTTGTTGAATTGAAGGTGAGTCACCAATAAAGTTACTTCCAGTGTGGTACATGAGAGTATCACAGCTACCAAGCGACTGCAGTTGCCAAAGTTATTTTAAGTGTGGTGCCTGAGGGTAGTACAGGCACTGTTGTTGTTAAGTGCTGTCTAGTAAAACTCATGGCAACCCTATGAATAATAGGTCTGAGTATTGTCCTGTCATACACCATCTTTATCATCCCTAACACATTTGAGCCCATTGCTAAAGACACTGTTATTAATTCAAGCACAGGCATAGGTGATGGGAATTTGAATACAGTAGGAAGAGTATTGACACACTAGGTATGTTGTTGTTGTTGTTTAATGCCGTTGAGTCATAGACGACTCATAGCGACCCTATGAA
>NW_006399817.1:7753442-7754993 GCF_000299155.1 Elephantulus edwardii | reverse complement strand
AGAAGGGTGTTAAATATACCATGGACTGCTAGGAGGACAAACAGGTTTGTCCTGGAGAGGATGAAGCCAGAGTGTTCCCTGGAGTCAAGGATTCTGAAGCTTCGTCTGACGTATTTTGGGCATGTTGCAAGGAGGAACTGGTCCTTGGAGAGGGACATCATGTTTGGCAGAGTGGAGGGGAAGCGAAGGAGAGGAAGACCTTTGATGAGATGGATCGATTCTGTGACTGGAGAGGTGGGAAGAAGTGCGTTTGAGATGGCTAGGTTGGCACAGGATAGAACAGCATTTAGAGCTCTTGTACATAGGGTCGCTATGAGTCGCAAGTGACTCGATGGCACATAACAACAACAGGAAGAGTAGTCACCTAAAGAAAAAGCTACACCCAAGAATTTTACGTGAGACTGATTTGCTTTACCTCAACCTTCTCACATCTGAATTTGTAGAGTCACCTGAGAGCTAAAGGACATTCCACTCTAACCACACCTATGGAAAACATTCCAATCAGCCTGCTGACATAGGGAGACATTCCAATCAGAAGAGAGTACGACCACTGGCCACATCCTGCTCAACCATCAGCTATGACATAATCCACCTAAAGAAATGGAGTAACTTCGTATTTGGGAGCTAAAAGAGAGGGTTCAGTCAGAGTCCTCTATGGAGAGCTAACCACTGAGCTGATCACCCTACCCCCAGCCCCTGCCTATAGAATTTCGCCTGTAACTTCCTCACTTGCGACTTTCCTGCTCCACATTGCCTTTCAATGGCCTGAGACAGTAGCTTTCACCAGAGAGCTGCCAATAAACTCCTCTGTTTTACTTTACCTGGTTTTCCATGCACTTTTTTTACCTTACAGAACTGAAGTAAATGCCCCACAGCATGGTCCTTTCTCCACAACAAGCAGGCCAAAACCATATTGAGCTTCAGAAGAGCCTGATAGGCATACATTGTTGTTATTTTTGTTAGGTGTTGTTGACTCAAATACAACTCAAAAAGGATCAAATGAACAACAGATGCGAACCCTGTCCTACCTTTTGCCATCCTCACCCTCTCTGACACACTAGAGCTTATGGTGGCAGTCACCATGTAAATCCATCTGGTTTACATATATTAGGGGTGAAGATTTGCTTACAACAGAAATGTTGTTCTTGCTATTTATGATTGGTTGATTTGACTTCAACTCATTGTGACCCTATGAATAAGGGATCTGGACTATGCCCTATCCTATGCCGTCCTCGCATGTCCAACATACTTGAGCTTATTCTTATGTTCACTGTATCAATCTATCTTTTGACCCTCCACCTTTCCAAGCATGATGTTCTTCTCCAAAGATGTCTTCTGCTCACAACATGCCCAAGATATGTGAGATGAAGTTTCACCATCCTTGCCTCCAAAGAGCACATTGGTTTTACTTTCTATAAGATAGGCTTGTTTGTTCTCTTGGTAGTCAGTTAGACATTCAGTACTCTTCTCCATCCATAATTCAAAGGCATCAATTATCTTCTGTCCCTCTTAGCTATTGTTCAACTTTCAGATGCATAACAAGCAATCAAA
>NW_006399817.1:7751218-7752367 GCF_000299155.1 Elephantulus edwardii | reverse complement strand
ATTGATTCAGTGATTGGGGTAATCGGAGGGTGTGTCAGTGACAGTGAGATTGGCACTGGACAGAACAGAGCTTAAGGCTGTTGTACATAGAGTTCTTATGAGTCACAAGCGACTTGACAGCACATTAACAACAACAAGTATCAGTGAACAAGGCTGTGCCATTTGAATAACACAAGTTGTTTATGAGTCTTATTCTGATAGAAATAGCAGCTGCCTAATATAAAAGATATACTCACAGATTACACCTTATAGGTTCTGCCATTCAGTTCCCCAATCCCTTAGCCACAGACATGGAATAATGCTGCCAGGATGGAGCAAAAGCCTAGGCCGCATCTACTGTTTGATAGACAGTGAGTTTGCTTACCCACAGATGGGAACTACACCTACCTTAGGACAGGGGAAAAAATTTAAAGGTATTTCTCTTGTGTGCCCTCTTGCTGAAATAACTTATAGCTGACTCTATGCAGAGTTCTCAGGAGCTGTGGATATGGACAGGGGGAGGAGATTGCCCTCATATTCTCCCTTTGAGGGGCTCATGGATTTAAGTTGCTTACCTCCGGGTTGGCAGTGTTACTTGAGCCCTCTGAATGTACAATAACACTGGAAATTACTGACCAGAGAGGGATTGTCTTTCACAGAGAACCCTTGACCCACAGCATCATGGATCAGAAATTCAGTGACTCCATGAGGAGCTATTAAAAGATTTCTTTATCCAAGGGGCAGCAAGGAAAGACAATAATTCACCAGCCTTTTCAGTGAGCCTGTTTTGACACTACCTCATTACAGACCTCATAACACACCAGATTAGAGCATCCATATATTGCATCAAAACAAGGTTCAGTATATATCCTACCTGTCCAGCATTATGTGTCAATCACCATCAACCATCCATACCTACCCAATAGCATTGCATAGATAATGAACAGATATTGACCAAATATATCATATGCATGCACACACATACATACACCCTAGAAGAAAGGAGATTTAAAAAATCTACAGTAACACTATCATCACTATATCCTTGAAGTATCACAAAAAAACCAAAATAAGATGCTATTGCCAAAATATGATCACAAGAGAGCCACTGAATTTCCTAAAGGAGAAAAGGCTCATGGAATTCTCTGACAAAAAATCCAGAAGAACAAT
>NW_006399817.1:7748151-7749418 GCF_000299155.1 Elephantulus edwardii | reverse complement strand
ATTATTACTTATTTTTATTATTTATTATAATCAGATCTGACTGGTCCAGGAATAGATTGCCCCTCCTTCTCCAGCAGAGCATCTGGTAGATTCAAACTGTGCACCTCTGGAATTTCAGTGTAGCTTCTTGCCACTAGGCCACCAAAGCTCGCCAACTCTGAGTCATTTTTGACTCAACCACACTTAACCACAGCTAAATGAGACTGGTGCTGTTATATCTGGAGGAGCACTCTTCCACTTTGCACATCACACTATGCTGTATGAGGTACCCTGGGTTGCTGTGATGCTGAACCTTGTGCCACTGGAGTATCAAATACCATGATTGTTTCCCATTGTAGACAGTGTTTGGTGGAGCTCCCAGTTGTAAAACTGGTTTGGAAGCAGGAGAGGCATCCACTTCCTAAATCACATGCCTCTGGAAACTCTACGAACTTGGAAAAATGATGATAGTTATGGAAAGGTCTTTTGTTCATAGAGTCACTATGAGTTGTGCTCAACTCAACAGCAATCAAGAATAATGACAACAATCACTATTATGATACTATTTCTTTCTTCAATTCTATTAACTGTTGTTTTATGTATTTTGAAGGTCTATAATTTGGTGCATAAATGTGACCAAAGTTATGTCTTCTTAATCTACTATTACTTTAATCAGTATGCAATGCAGCTTCCTTATCTTTTATGGTGGTTTTCATTCTGAAACCTATTTTATCAGAGATTAGGATTACCACTTCTGCTTTTTTGAGGTTGCCATTTGCTTGGTACTTCCCCCCCCCAGCCTTTGATTTTGAGTCTGTCTTTCTCTCCATTTTTTAGATGTGTCTCTTGTAGGCAATATATTGATGAGCTATGTTTTTTAGTTCATTTTGCTATTCTTTTTCTCATGATTGGTGTATTCAGTCCACTCACATTAAGTGTGACTATTGTCAGGCCTGGTTTTGCTTTTGCCGTTTTGCTGAATTTCTTTTTCTGTTGCTTCTGTTCACTATGGTCCATCAACTTTCTTTTGGACTTCACTCTTTTGTGAAGGACTTAACTTAAAATTTCTTTTAGTTTTGGTTTGTTGTTGTTGTTATGTGCCATCGAATTGTTTGCAACTCATAGCAACCCTATGTACAAGATCCCTAAATGCCGTTCTATCCTGTGCCAACCTCGCTGTCTCAAACACATTCATTCCCACCACTCCACTCACAGAATCGATCCATCTCATCGAGGGTCTTCCTCTCCTGCGCCATCCCTCCACTCCCCCAAACATAATGTCCCTCTC
>NW_006399817.1:7745830-7747403 GCF_000299155.1 Elephantulus edwardii | reverse complement strand
GATCAAATGTTCTGGGATTCCCATTCTTTTCAGAGTCAGCTACTGCTTGTTGTGATCCACACAGTCAAAAGCCTTTGCATAGTCAATGAAACACAGATAGACATTCTTCTGGTATTCTTTGCTTTCTGCCAAGATCCATCTTACATTAGCTATAATATCCCTAGTACCACAACCTCTTCTAAATACAGCCTGCACATCTGGCAGTCTGGTATTTCCTCAGAAATCTGAACATAGAAAACTCCATACAACCCAGCTCTTCCACTTCTTGGAATATACCCTGAGAAAATGAGAACAAATGGAGACTATACACCAATGTTCATAGTATTCACCATTGCAAGAACATGGAAACAGCTCAAATGTCCAACCACAATTGAATGGATTGAGAAATTATGGTACATTCACATGATAGGATACTATGTAGCATGCAGGAGAAATGATTTTATAACTCCCTAACTTGGGAGGAACTGGAGAGAATTATGCTAAGTGAACTAACACTGTATAAGATCATTATTGTAGAATGTATATTAGGATCCAAGGGCAGGAGGGTGGGAGCAGAGTGGTGAGGATAGTGGTGGAGTGAGGGTGGTTAATCATAAGGTCATAGAATTTGATAGGTAGAGGGAGAGCTGGGTAAAAGAAATGGGAAGGATCCCACGTGAAAAACAATGTATATGAACTTTGAAAGTAAACCAGTATAAAATAAAAATTTTATTAGAAAAAAAAGTGGATGATTCAAAGTAATTAACAAAACCACAAAAACAGAAGTCAATTAAATGAAAGCAATAAAACTTTGCCAGTGAATAATCATACTGAATGTGAATGGCTTAAAGGTACCTCTTGAGATAAAAAGAGTAGGAAATGGTATAATGAAAGTACTGTAAACATGCCATCTACAAGAGACACACTTGAAAATGAGATAAGGTAGACTAAAATCAAAGAGTGGGGGGAAAACCAAGAAAATGACAAGAAAAGGGCAAGAGTAGTAATATTAATCTCTGATGAAATAGACTTCAGGGTAAAAACCAAGATAAATGACAAGGTAGGATAGTACATAGTGCTTACAGTGTCTCTAGAACAAGAGGACATAACTTTAATTACTATCTATACAGTAAATGATAGAGCTGTAAGGTACACTAAACAGACAACAGACATGAAGGGAGAAATAGACACCACTACAATGGTAGTGGCAGAATAAAAGATAACACTTTCAATGAAAGACAGGATGACTAAAAAGAAACTAAAAAATGATGCAGAATGACTAAGTTATAAAACTAACTAACTCAACTTTATAGATGTATTTAAGATATTACACTCAACAAAAGTTCAATATACACATTCTTCTTCAGCATGAATGGAATATTCTTCAGAATGCACCTGGAAGTTATATAACAACTCAGTTACTATTTGGTTTTAGAAGAACTTTAAAAGGAAATAAAGTTTCTTGAAACAAATGAGAATGAAAACACAATATATCAAACCCTTTAGGACACATTAAAGGGGACTGCTGGCAGAGGCCTGGAGACTCCACTCTGGGAGTTGTGGCTTTTTGCTGCTTTGGGATGGTGGTCCTGAT
>NW_006399817.1:7742690-7744120 GCF_000299155.1 Elephantulus edwardii | reverse complement strand
AGCAAAGCAAGATGTCACTCACAAAAGATGACACAAGAGCAACCGATACCCTGAAAGCAGAAGGGCTCATGGAAAATTCTGACACAGAACTTAAAAGAGAAGTGACTGAATATTTCCAATGGATGAAAGACAAACTTGATGAATTAAAAGATGTTACAAGCAAAGACCAGGAGGAGTTATAAATTTACTGAAATGTTTGTAGTTATAGAACAGAGTTCTGTACAGAAATGATGTTAGTTATAGAACAGAGTTTAGGTTTTTTGTGCAAAAGTTACTCTCAGTCATATTTGACTTGATGACACTTAACCACTAAGTGAAGCTAGTGCTGAGTATTCTGGAGGAACATTCCTCCACTTTGTATATCACTCTTTGTCAGTGTGCAGTATGAAGTAATCAGGGTTGCTGTGATGCTGAACCTTGTACCATTGGGGTAACAAATACCAGAATGGTTTCCCAATGTGGACAGTGTTTGGTGGAACTCCCAGGTGTAAAACAGGTTTGGAAGCAGGATGGCATCCACTTCCTAAACCATATGCCTGTGGAAACTCTATGAACTTGTAAAAATGATGCTGGTTATGGAAAGGCACTAGGTCTTTTGTTCATAGAGTCCCTATGAGTCATGCTCGACTCTACAGCAATCAACAACAACACAGGATACATCAAAAGCAGTACTCAAATCCTCTTGGAAACAGCAAAAGTTTCTAGTTTACAGCAATAAGCAAATATGTCAAGAAAAAAGAAAGAACTAAAACTAGTTAACCCAGTATCTCCAACTCATAGAAAAAGAAGAACAAGCAAACCTCACACTCTTTAAAATAAAGGAAATTATAAAAATAAGAGCAAAGAGAAATGAATAGAAAACAAGAAAATAATTGAAACTATTAATGAGTACAGAAGTTGGTTCTTTTAAATGCTCAATACAATTGATAAACCATTGTTAAACCTAACAAAAGAAAAGAAAGAAAAATGCAAATAATTGAAATTTAAAAGGAAATGCACAATATATACGAACTTTGTCAACAAACCAACATAAAGTAAAAAAAAAATAGTTGATATCACAAAAGAACCAACATAAATAAAAAGGAAAAGAACAGTATATTATACTATGTTCTAAGAAATTTAAAAACCTAGAGGAAATGAACAAATATTTAGAAACTCACAACTTATCCAAACTGGCAAACTGAAGTAGAACACTTGGTCAGATTAGTCACAAAAGAAGAAATCTAACATTTCATTAAAAAAAACAGCAAAACCTAGGATTGGATAGTTTTACTAGTGAATTTTACCAAACATTCAGAAAATAATTGTCACCAATCCTATTTAAATTATTTCAACATATGGAAAAAGAAGGAATATTCCTAGAGTCATTCCATGAGGCAAGCATAGCCCCGATACCAAACTCAGCTACAGATACCAAAAAGAAAAAAAAA
>NW_006399817.1:7740234-7742590 GCF_000299155.1 Elephantulus edwardii | reverse complement strand
AAAAAAAATAGTTGATATCACAAAAGAACCAACATAAATAAAAAGGAAAAGAACAGTATATTATACTATGTTCTAAGAAATTTAAAAACCTAGAGGAAATGAACAAATATTTAGAAACTCACAACTTATCCAAACTGGCAAACTGAAGTAGAACACTTGGTCAGATTAGTCACAAAAGAAGAAATCTAACATTTCATTAAAAAAAACAGCAAAACCTAGGATTGGATAGTTTTACTAGTGAATTTTACCAAACATTCAGAAAATAATTGTCACCAATCCTATTTAAATTATTTCAACATATGGAAAAAGAAGGAATATTCCTAGAGTCATTCCATGAGGCAAGCATAGCCCCGATACCAAACTCAGCTACAGATACCAAAAAGAAAAAAAAAATAGATCAATATCTCATGAACATAGGCATAAAAATCCTTAACAAAATCCTATCCAAAAGACTCCAACAGCATATCCAAACAATAAATTATGCCCAAATGGGATGCATAAGCGGCATGCAAAGATGGTTCAACATAAGAAAAACTATCAAGGTAATCAATAACATTGATAAAACAAGAATAATATGATCATCTCAGTTGATGAATAAAAGGCTTTTGACAAAAATCCAACACTTTTCTTATTAGGATGTTCAACACAATAGGAATAGAGAAGAATTTCCTCAACAGATTCAAGAACATATACTCTAAACCAGTAGCCAACATCATCCTCAATAGAGAGAGACTAAGGGCGTTCCTCCTGTAAACAGAGACCAGGCAAGAATGCCCACTATCACTAGTCCTGTTCAATATTGTATTGGAAGTCATAGAGAGAGTTGTAAGACAAGAGAAGAAAATAAAAGACATCTAAATTGGTAAAGCTAAGGTAACACCTTATCAATATGCAGATGATATGACAGTGTATATAGAAAACTTTAAAAATAAGCAATAAAATTGGTGGAAATAGTACATTAATTCAGCAAAGTGGCAAGATATAAGATGAAAATACAAAAATCAGTCGGATTTTTTTACAATAACACAGAGAACATAGAAAAAGAAATAAAAGCCAACACCAATTGTAATAGCTAGCTACAAGATGAAATACTTAGGAACAAATTTAATTAGAGTTTAAAAAATCTACAAGAAACAAAAAAGAGTAGAATTGCTGGGTCAAATAGTATTTCTATTTCCAACTTTCTGGGAAAGAAAAAGATCATCTTCCACAGAGGCTGTGTATATCATGTTACATTTCTACCAACAGTGAATAAGAGTTCAAATCTCTCTACAGCTTTGCCTGTGTTTCTTGTTCACTTCCCTGTTGAACTATGCTATTGTTGTTGTGAGATGACATCTCATAGTTGTTTTGATTTTCATCTCTCTGATAGCCAAGGATTTTGAATATTTCTTCATGTGTTTATTTGCCATCCAAATGGCTTCTTTGGTGAAGTGTCTAGTCAATATCTTATGTCCATTTTGCTATTGGGTTATTTACATTTTATTGTTGAGGTGCTAGAGCATTCTATAAATTCAAATATAAGTTCCTTATCAGATATGTCAATGCCAAGTATTTTTTTCCCCAGTCTCTGTGTTTCCTTTTTACCCTCTTGGGGATTTTTTATATGTGCATAAGAATTTGGTATTTATTATTTGCATAAGGATTTGATACTTATTATTGTTGTTGTTGTTATGTGCCGTCAAGTCGCTTGTGACTCATAGTGACCCTATGTACAACAGCCCTAAACCCTGCTCTATCCGGTGTCAATTGCACTGCCTCTTACACACCCATCCCGATTACCCCAGTCACGGAATCAATCCACCTCATAGAGGGCCTTCCCTTCCTGCACTGTCCCTATACTCTACCGAGCATGATGTCCCTCTATAAAGACCTGTCTGTCCTTGCGACATGTCCAAAGTATGTCAGACGAAGCCCCAGAATCTTTGCCTCCAATGAATTGCCTGGTTTAACCCTCTCTAGGATGAATCTGTTTGTTTTCTTGGCAGTCCATGGTACATTCAATACTCTTTTTCAGCACCACAGCTCAAAGGCATCAGTTCTCCTTCTATCCTTCCTAGTCATTGCCTAACTCTCTGATGCATAACAAGAGATTGCAATGGCCTGTATCAGACTCACCTTAGTCTCCAGAGTGACACCATTGCTCTTCAGTACTTTGGAGAGGTCCCTAATGGCAGAATTTCTCATCACAATACATTTTCTTTTTATTTCCTGGCTACTGGTCTGTGGAGCCAAGCAGACTAAAGTTGTTAACAACCTCAATCTCTTCACCATCCATCCTGATGCTGCCAATTGGTCCAGTGGTGAGAATCTTTGTCTTCTTGACATTGAGCCTCAATCCATACTGAAAGCTGCA
>NW_006399817.1:7732001-7738814 GCF_000299155.1 Elephantulus edwardii | reverse complement strand
ATCCCCATACCGCCTTTCACAGTGGTTGCACCATTTTACACTCCCACCAACAGTGAATAAGGGTTCCAGTTTCTCCACAACCTCGCCAGCATTTATTGCTTGCTGTTCTGTTAAATTTTGCAATTCTGACTGAGGTGAGATGATATCTCATAGTTGTTTTGAAGAATCTTTATTTTCTTGATGTCGAGCTTCAATCCATATTGAAGACTACAGTTCTTGACTTTCTGAAGCAAACGCTTCAAGTCCTTCTCAGTTTCAGCAAGCAAGGTTATGTCATCTGCATAAAGTAGGTTGTTGATGAGTCTTCCTCCAATATCTCAATCACAAAAGGACAAGTACTGCATAACATCATTGTTGTAAAATAGGACTGACATGGAGAGTGTGGGATAGAATAGGAAAAGAGTAGATAAATTATGAACACTGCATTGGAAGAGATGAGGGTAAGGACTCTCTGAAAGAAGTGCATTATATGTATGGCTACAATCTGGAACAAGAGGTGCATTGCAAAGTGGATTGGAGGAGGGGGAAGGGTAGAAGAGGGAGGAAAATGTGCAAAAATGAATGAATGAAAACCTATACTTTATGTTAACCTTCGTTAAGATAACAATAAATAAAAGAATTTGAAAACAAACACGAAAAGATACCTAGATTAATAGAAGAATATAGCATGCTCATGGATTGTTGTTATGTGCCATTGAGTTGGCCACAACTCGTATGAACAATGGCTTTGAACTGTGCCCTATTCTGAGTCCACTTCACCATCTCCGATACACTTGACCCCCTTGCCACAGTGGCTGTGTCAGTTCAGCTCATTCAGGGTCTTTTCCTGCTCTGACACTCTACCTTTCCCAGGATGATGTCTTTCTACAAGTTCTGGCCCCTCTTGACAATATGCCCAAAGTATGTGAGATGAGGTTTTAAAATCCTTGCCTCCAAGAAGCAAACTTGTTTCATCCTCTTCAGAACACACCTGTTTGTTCCCTTGGCAGTTGAACACTCTTCTCTTGCACCATAACTTAAAGGCATTGATTTTTTTCTTCTGTTGTCCTTATATAACTCTCAGATGCATAGCAGGCAATTGAGAAGACCACAGCCTGGATCAATCACATTTTAGTCTCTAGACTGATATTGTTGGGTTTTTTTTTTTAGCACTTTGGAGAGGTCTTTGACAGCAGACATTCCCAATTTTCCCAATTCAATTAATCTTTAGACTTTCTGACTGCTAGTACCAAGTGTGTTAATTGTGGATCTGAACAAGATAGAATTAATTGTTAATAATGTCAACCTTTTCTCCAGCTATCCATTAACCTGGTTGTGAAGATCTTTGTTTTCTAGATGTTGAGAAACAATCCATATTTAAGGCTGCCATCCTTGACCTTCTGTAGCAAACACTTCAAATCCTCCTCAATTTTGATGAGCAATGTTGTGTCATATGCACAACACAGGTTGTTGATGAATCTTCCTTCAATCCTGATGTTACAGTCTTAAAATAAAGTCCAGCCTCTGAATGATCTGTTCAGCATTTAGATGAAAAGTCATGGAAAAAAAAGATACATCCCTGGTGAACTTCTTTCTTGATTTTGAATCATGCAAATTTCAACAAACAGATGCTGCCCTAGAAATGCTCACCAAGTTGTGCCAAGAAATCTGGAAGACAACCACCTGGCCAACTGACCAGAAATCCATATTTGTTCCCATTCCAAAAAAGGTGACCAACTGAGTGCGGAAATTATCGAACAGTATCATTAATATCAAATGCAAACAAGATCCTGCTGAAAATTACCTAAAAACTGGAACAGAATATCAACAGAGAACTGCTAGAGGTGCAGGCTGGATTTAGAAGAGGCTAAGGCACTAGGAATATTATAGCCAATGTTAGATGAATCTTGGCTGAAAGCAGAGAATAACAGAGGAATGTCTATCTGTGTTTTATTAACTTTGCAAAGACATTTGACTGTGTGGATCCAACAAACTCTGATCAGGTTAACTCTGAGAAGAATGGGAATCCCAGAACACCTGATTGTGCTTATATAAAACCTATATTTGGACCAAGAAGCAATCGTCAGAACAGAACAAGGAAACACTGAATGATTCAAAGTCAGAAAAGGTGTATCTCCATTCCCTTTCAATCTATATGTGGAACAGATCATCTTGGAGGCTGGGCTCTACGAGGAGGAATTTAGCATCAGGATTGGAAGATGGTTCATCAACAACCTGCATTATGCAGATGACACAAACTTGCTTGGTGAAACTGAGGAGGATCTGAGGCATTTAGTGCAGAAGGTCAAGGACTGCAGTCTTCAGTAAGAATTGAAGCTTAACACCAAGGAAAAAAATATTCTCACCATTGGATTGATTGGCAGCATCATTGTAGATGGTGAAGATATTGAGATGGTTAACAGCTTCAGCTTGCTTGGCTCCATCATCAACACTCTTGGTACCAGCAGGCAGGAAATCAAAAGATGAATTGCATTTGGAAAATCTTCTCCAGAGTACTGAAGAAAAATGATGACAGTCTGGAGACTAAGGTGTACCTGATACAGGCCATGGTCTTTGCAATTACTTGCTATTCATCAGAAAGCTGGACAGTGATGAAGGATGATAGGTGAAGAATTGTTGTCTTTGAGTTGCGGTGCTGGAGAAGAGTACTGAATAGATCATGGACTGCTAGAGCAATCAGGTTCATTCTAAAGAGGGTAAAACCAGGCTGCTTCTTGGAGGCAAGGATTTTGAAGCCCTGCCTAACATACTTTGGGCATGTTGCAAAGAGAGATCAGTCTTTGGAGGAGGACATTATGCTCAGAAGGGTGGAAGGACAGCACAAGAGAGGAAGACCCTGGATGAGATGTATTGATTCAATGGCTTGGATAAAGGAGATAGATGAACAATGAACTTGGCTCAAGATAGATCAGGGTTCAGAGCTGTTGTACATAGGTTTACTACGAGTTGCAAGTGACTCGATAGCAAGTAACAACAACAACAGCAACAACAACAATAACAAAACAACAACGTGTTCCCTTGCTCTGTTTGAACAACATCTTCCTGATCTAGCTCTAGGTTTTCTATGAGCACAATCAAGTGCTCTGGAATTCCCATTCTTCTCAATGTTAGCCACACTTTGCTGTACTCTACACTGTCAAATGTTTTTCCCTAATTGATAAAACACAAATATCCTTTTGGTACCCTCTGCTTTCAGTCAAACTCCATCTGACATAGTAATGATATCCCTAATGCTATGATCTCTTCTAAACCTAGCTTGTGTTTCTGGTAGTTCTGTCAAGCTACTGTTCTAGTGATTTCTGGATAATCTTCAGCAATATTTTGCTAGCATGTGATATTATTATTCAATAATTTCCACATTCTTCTGGATCATCTTTTTTTGGGAGAATGGATATACATATAGATCTCTTCTAGTCAGTTGGCTAAGTATTTGCCTTCCAGATTTCTTGTACACATGGTGAGCACAAGGTGTATCTGTTTGTCATTTGGTATTCCATCAATTCCTGGGATCTTAGTTTTTCCAATTCATTTGGAGGAGCTATAACTTCCTCCTTTATTGCCACTGGTTCTTGAACATCTGCTACTTCCAAAAATGGTTCTGTGCCAGCTAATTCTTTTTGGTAGAGTGACTCAGCATATTCCTTCCATCTTCTTTTGATGCTTCCTGAATAGTTCAATATATTACCCATAGCATCGTTAAGTATTCTAACTCCAGGCTTGAATTTGCTATTCTATTCCTTCAGTTTGAGGAATGCTGATTGAGTTCATCCTCTTTAATTTTCTCACTCTGCCTTTTTTCACAGTTTGTTATAATACTTTATCTTCATGAGCTTTGAAATACTGGTTCAACTCTTTAACTTCCTGATTTCTTCTGTTTTAGCTTTTCAGTGTTCTAATGCAATGTTCACAGTCCCTTCTGATATCCATTTTTGTCTTTTCTTCCTTCTCTTTCTAATGATCTTTTGCTTTCTTCATGAATGGTATTCTTTGCTATCATTCTATAGTTCATCTGGTCTTCATTTATTGTTCTTGTCACAGAGTTCACAGGGTTTTCAAAGTTCTGTTATTTCAGAAGTAGATGGCTATTCATTCTTCCTAGTCTGCCTTAATTTGGGAGCTCTGCTTCAGTATAGCATCTGACAAACAAGTGCTATATCTAAAAGGGCAGATGATAGAAAAGCAAATATAAAAATATCTAAACTATTAAGAGCAGCAACATGTAAGACACTTCCCCCAAAACAAAAACAGATAAATTCATTGCCAGGTTTCCAGTCCCAATGAACCATGGGCCACAAGGTGAGGCCTCTAACTAACTCCTAATATGACGGAAGAGCTCCAGTGGCTTCTGTTGATTATTTGTGTGCTTGTTGGTGAAGAAGGCACTCTGGGTCTCCTGGCCCACCTACCCACCAGATGTTTGTTTGCTGCTGCTCATGGGCCTCCTGGTATATTCACGGATGGGAAGACTCAATATTGTGAAAATGACAATTCTACCAAAAGCAATCTACAAGTTCAATGCAATCCCAATACAGATACCAATACTATTTCTCCTGGATATGGAAAAGATCATTTCCAAGTTTATTTGGAAAGACCAAATACCATCAACACATAAAGTACTACTGAAAAAGAAAGATAAAGTAGGAGGGAGGCATCATACCATCTGATCTCAAAACCTACTACACAGCTATAGTTATAGAAGAGCATTGTACTGGACACATAGACCAATAGAATAGGATTAAGAACTCAGAGATAAATCCATTTAAGGGGAGAAATGGCAAAGTTGGACATTCATCTAAAAAAAATAAACAATATCCACACTTTACACCTCACACAAAAATCAATTAAATGTTGATAAGGGACCTATGGGTAAAATTAAACCTATAATGATCATCAGAGAAAAAGATAAGAACAAACCTGGAAGCCTGAATACATGGATTGAATAGACTTTCAAATCTAACTAAAAGTCCACAAACAGGAGAGGATAAAATAGATGAATGAGGACTTTTAAAAATCAAATACTTGTCTACACTGGAAAACTTTTCTAATAGGATGACTGTAACCTGGATACAAGATTCAGAACAGACATATCTGCCTAAGTACTTTAAAATTTGTAGAATACTCCAGTACTCAACAAGAAAAAGACAAACAAAGCCAATTGCCAAATGGAAAGAAAATATAAAAAGACACTTCACCAAAGAGTATATTCAGATAGCCAGTAACAACATGAAGAAATGCTAAAGATCTTTAGCTATTATTATTGTTGCTAGGTTCCATCATGCCAAATACGACTAATAGCAACCCTATGAAGAATAGATTTGAATTCTGTCCTATATGCCATCCTCACCATCTCTGACATGCTTGAGCCCATTGCTGCAGTCACTATATCAATCCATCTCACTGAGGCTCTTACTTTCTTTTTCTGACCCTCCATTTTTTTAAGCATGTTAATCCCTTTCCAAGGATTAGCCTCCTTCTAGCAACATGACCAAAGTATATAGGATGAAGCTTTGTCATCTTGACCACCAAGGAGCATTCTGGCTGTATTTTTTTCCCCAATACATACCTCACTGTTCTTTTTTGTAGTACTTCATGGGATATTCAGTCCTCTTCTCTAGCCCCACAATTAAAAGACATTAATTCTTCTCTCATCCGTACTCATTGTCCAGCTGTCAGATGCATTGCAAATGATTGAAAAGATCATGGTCTGAATCAGGCATACTTTAGTCTTCAAACTGACATCATTGCTCTTCAGTATTTTGCAGAGTTACCTGACAGTGGCATTGGCCAATGTAATGTATTTCCTGATCTCATGACTGCTAGTATCAAGTGTGTTGATAATAGATACAAGTAGGATGAACTAATTGATGATTTCAACCCTTTCTCCATCCATCTATCTTGATGTTGCACTATTTGCCCAGTGGTGAGGATCTTTCTTTTCTTGATATTGAGATGTAATTGATATTAAAGGTTGTAGTCTTTATCTTCTGCAGCAAGTGTTTGTTTTCTGCCTGACTTTCAGAAAGCAAGATTGTATAATCTGTATAACACATGTTGTTGGTAAGTCTTTCTCCAAACCAGATGCTGCATTCCTCTTCAAAGAGTCTAGCTTCACAAATTATTTGCTCACTATACAGGTTGAATAGGTATGACTGAATAGGATAAAGGATATGATCCTGATGCATACCCTTACTGATTTTTCTTAGTCTAGTATAGATTTCATATGAGCACAATAAGGTATTTTGGGACTTCTGTTCTCCTCTCATAATCCCAGGTTATGATCCACATAGTCAAATTCCTTTGCATAGTCATTAAAACACAGAAGGTCTTCTAATATTCTCTACTTTGATTCAGGATCCATCTGACATCAGCAATGATACACCTGTGCCATGGGCTCTTCTAAAACCTGTTTGAAATTCTGGTGGCTCCCTGTCAATTTACTGTCCAAGACATTTCTAGCTGATCTTCAGCAATATTTTGCTTGCACATGAAATGAATGATTTTTTCCAGTAATTTTCATATTCTGTTGGATCACCTTTCTTAGGAATGGGAACAAATATGTATCTCTTCCAGTATCAGAGAGATGCAAATAAAAACAATGAAATACCATCTCACCCCAGCAAAGTTAAATAAAGCAGTCACAAATGTTAGTGAAGAAGTGGTAAAATTGAACCTGTCATGCACTACTGGTGGGAGTGTAAAATGGTACAATCATTATGGAAGGCAGTTTGGCACGTCCTCAAAAGGTGACAATGGAAATACTAAATGTATTTATACCAATACATAGCCTATTTACTTGTCATGCATGTTGTTGTT
>NW_006399817.1:7728804-7730341 GCF_000299155.1 Elephantulus edwardii | reverse complement strand
AGGCCATGGTCTTCGCAATCACTTGTTATGCATCAGAGAGTTGGACAATGACCAAGGAGGATAGAAGGAGAATTGATGCCTTTGAGCTGTGGTGCTGTCATTCATATATATGAAAATATTTACTACTAAAAGGGAGGTAAGATAGTATATAGTTATAACAGTCTTAGAACTAGACACATAGCATTGGAGGAATATTTTCCTCTAAGGCAGGTTAACGGCTTTAAGCATAATTTGATAGCTATATAATAATGTAGTCATCCTCATTTTTGTGATCTAATGTAGTTATTTTCCATTCTAAAATAATGTTGATTTTCACACAATAATCTGGTCTTTTGAACTTAACCATATTGATATGGAGGCATGGATGCAGTCAGGTGTTAACTGTTTGTGCCCCTCAGAAATCTCAACAAAATACACAGCTATACATAATACAGTGTGGTAAAAATTCAAACTTTAGGATACAGTTTTAGTTCTTTCTTGAGGAAAATTAGGTCAGTATAAAAGAATTGAAGAAAGGGATAAGAGGGGGAAATAGAAAAGTTAACATGGTAGGTTCAAGCCAGAGTTAAAATATTACTGGGTCTAAAATTTATGCCAGACTCCTTTTTTGATGAAGAACTTCACTAATTATTGGTATTTGGCAATGAGGATTGCAGGTTGCTTTGAGAAAGGTTAATAATTAAATTTTTCTAAGTAATTATTTTCAAGTAGAATGTCTGTTCATTGCTCTTGAGGTTTTTATACACTCATCTTTTTGTTAAAAGTTAGTTTAGGGGAAGAACTGTGTTTTTTCTTATTTATATTTCGTTCACTCCTGAGTGATTATGATTGTGCTAGATTTTACATTTCTATTGTAACAATATTAATGAACAGAGCTGGTATGTTTTTTTCCCCCATGCAAATTCTTCTAAATTCAAAGGAAGTTATCATTTGGGCTACTTTTATTTACTTGGTGGGATGTGTTGAGGGCCAGTTATGGTACATATGTAAGTAGGGGGTAGGGGGGACTATAGGTCATGAAAAAGTATCAAAATCTAGCGTCTTGAGGATCATAAAATTAATTGATTTAATAATTTAAATAAGTTCCAGTGGTTGATTTCAATCTCTTGTCAAGAGGGATTGGTCAATGAAGTAATTCCATGTTTTTCATATTGAAATGGATTTGCATTTTTTTCAGGATTGGACAAGGTTCATTTTATTGTGCAGAAATTATTGATAACATTGAAAAGAACGATAATTCCAGAATGCTTAATTGTGCTTATACAGAACCTGTACATAAACCAAGTAGCAAGTGTTCAAAAGGAACAAGAGGTTACCAGCTGGTTGAAAATCAGGGAAAGTGAGTGTTAAGGTTGTATCCTTTCCCCATTGTTGTTATGTGCCATCGAGTTGCTTGCAACTCATAGTGACGCTATGTGCAAGAACTCTAAACATTGTTCTATCCTGTGCCAACCTAGTCATCTCAAACACACTCATTCCCACCACTCCAGTCACAGAATTGATCCATCTCATTGAAGGTCTTCCTCTCCTTAGCTGC
>NW_006399817.1:7723673-7726159 GCF_000299155.1 Elephantulus edwardii | reverse complement strand
AGGTTCAAATTGTCTTCCTGTCAAACATTCTTCTAGGTGGTATAGCACTGGTCTGTGTGTTGCTGTACAGAGGTAACTCGTGGTTGCTGTGATGCTGAAGCCTGTGACAGTGATGTGCCAGTCATGGTAATGGGCACCCATGGTGGACAGTGTTGGCTGGAGCTTCCTGACTAAATCAAGCCTGGAAGCAGGAGCAGTATCCACTTCCAAAATGGCTTGCCTCTGGAAACTCTATGTACGAACAGTGCTCAGGCTGTTCTGTTCGTTCATAGGGTCGCTATGAGTCGTCTACGACTCGACGGCATTAAACAACAACAACAACACCTACTTTATTAGTTGAGTCTTAACTGATAAGTGTTTTTGAGCTCCTTTGTTTTCTATTCATTCTCCCACAGCTTCTTGGATACTAACAATTGTAATACTTTACCTTTCTGTCATTTTCCACAATACCATCAGCATTTGTGGGGTCAGTCTTAGTAACTTTCAAAGATACTTGGGAAAAGCAGGGGGTCACAAATGAGAAAAAGACCCTCAACGAGACAGCTGACAAAATGACGGCAATAATGGATTTTAGCGTGGTGGAGATTATGAGGATGGCACAGAGCAAAGGTTTGATCTATTCAGTCACTCTGAGTTGTAGTTGACTTGATTGCACCTAACAACAACCATCTTTTTAACACAATTTTTTTCTTTTAATTTTATACTGATTTGCATAAAATTAACATACATTGTGCTTCTTCCACGTATATTGTATTTCACATAATCTTTCATTCACTTCGTGTTTCATTCATATGCATTATGTTTCATGAAACTACTTACTATTGATCTATGCCTACTATTACCCCATCTTTTCAAGTTCCCATAGAATCTATCCCATCCTTTCACAACCCCCCATCTGCCCAGCAACCTCTGCTGAGTAATTTCCCCCCCTCCAGACCATTTTTCACCCCCTTTGTGTTCTACTTAGACAGAATGATCTCACCTTGTTTGGCTTAAAGTCACAAGGGATAAGGAACCAGAAAACCTGTTGAAAAAAAAATAGATGATTTTGTATTTTTGAAATCTTGCCATCTCTTTACCTGTCTCAAAATTTCACCCCAGGATGAACCCTTGGTTATTTTACCTGGTGCCATGGGCAGCTGCTTCAAAGTCACAGACAGCATAGGAGTCTACTTGGGTAGAACTTGTGAACTGGGGCTGATCCATGTTTTGTTGAGGTAGATGAGATAGATGGTGAATGAAAACCCAGCACTCACCCATCAGAGAGATTGAGAGTTAAATGGTATGGCAATGTGACTCTCAGTTGATGAAGCAGGCAAGGTGGAGGTGGTGGAGTGTAAGATTGAATCAAGCAAATCTGAGGCAGCACATATACTGATTAGAGTTCATCTGTGGATATTATTTAGCTGTGGAATCTACTCCGATATATGTCTGAGCAGAGCTGTGCTCCAGATGGTGCTTTTTTTCTGGAAGTAGATTGCCAGGCTTTTCTTCTCTGGCACTTCTGAGTATGTGTTGTTGTGTGCTGTTGAGTTGGAACCAAGAAATAGCTGACCCTCCAGTGGGTTTTCAGAGGCAGTTGTCAGAGGCATTGGAGAAGACTGCCCATCTTTCTTGTGGGAGCAGCTGGTGGATTCGAACCACGTGCGCAGCTTCTTTTCAATAGGCCACCAGAGCTCCCTATTTTATGACGTTAGCAGAATCTGATTTACTTTACTGTTGACGAGGAAATTGAGATTACAGAAACAAGGTAAATCATCCAAAGTATAACTACTGTGGTTGAGCTGAAAACGGTAACTTTTAGATGACTTGTTTGAGGAGCCCTGTGGCTTAGTGGTTAAGTTCTGTTTCACAGAGTCATTAGGCATCAGAAAAAAGTTGATCGTATATAATGATAACTACCACAGACTTACTGTATTAAATCTTTTTCCCTATGCATTTTTCTGGGGGTGGGGACAGGGGAAGGGTGAGCTCTGATGGCTTAATAATAAGAAGCTATGCTGAAGTCCCAAAGGTCTGTGGGAATTCACCAGCTGCCCGGGAAGACGGATGAATAATCTCCTCTCATGGAATTTACGGCCTCTGAAAACCCACTGGAGGGTCACTGAGTCGGTCTCAACTAGATGGTGCACAAAAACACATTTTTAAAAAAAGACTTGCATTGAGCAAATGCTGAGGTCTAATTTTTATTCCTTCTCTCTCCTTCAAACATTGACTTTGATTTAGTCAGCAATTTCTTTTTTTTTCATATTAACTAACTTGTTTTATTGAAGGGTTGTACAGGATAGAACATTTTATTACATTGAAGAGATTTATATGAGACAGCATGGTGGTGGTTAGATAATTCCAAGGTAGGAGAGACTCCCTGTTTTTCCAGCCAATGCCATTTCTGAGGAAAGAGACAGTCGGCCAGGAAGTGAGTACAGGTTGTCTTCAGTCAGTGGGTGGCTCCGGACACGCAGCAGCATATCCAAACCTTGGGCCCG
>NW_006399817.1:7695425-7722448 GCF_000299155.1 Elephantulus edwardii | reverse complement strand
TCCAGTTTCTCCACAACCTCGCCAGCATTTGTTGCTTGCTGTTCTGTTAAATTTTGCTATTTTGACTGGGGTGACATGATATCTCATAGTTGTTTTAATTTGCATCTCTCTTAGGGCTAGGGATTTTGAGCATTTCTTCATGTGCTTGTTAGCCATCTGACTGTCGGTCTTCGGTGAAGTGCCTTGAACAAGGCAAAATTGTTAACGAGTCATAATTTTTTTTTAAGGGGAACAACTGCTTCCTTGGTGACACGGCGCCCTCTAGGGGTCTTTGGAGGGCATTTCTTAAGTGGGGAAATTGTGTAAAAAATTACGTACTATTTTGCCCAGAAATCCTAGGAAACTGGGGGTGGGAGGTGGACACCAAACAATGGGTGGTGTTCAAATAATGATGGGAAACCCCCAGAAATACCAAATCCTGGACTTTATAGTAGCCTATTTTTATTTGATTTTTAAAATTGGATTTGATTTTATTTGATTATTTGGTATTGTCCTAAAATTATATAAACAATCCATTAAAAACCTCAGAGACACCACTGCTCTCTCTTGACTGGCTCTTAGAATGTAATTATATCTCACAGTTGGAAGGGAGGATCTGTGAGTGGAAAGCTGGAGGCCAGACAAATCTCAGGTGAATCCTATTGTGATGGAGGCCACAAACCCATCAGCAGTAACAGTGGAATAAAACTACAGTGAATAGGACTTGTCATCTTTGTGACTGCCTCGGCTTGTTTCCCCTTTCCACAACCGTTCTGTATGTCTGTCATTGTGGATAGAGAGAGTGGGTCTGGAGTAGTTGTGTTCTTCCCTGTAGCCAAGGTTGGTGGTGTGAAAAGGTCAAGTGCTGGCAGCTGTGGAGGAACGTTGGTATCCAGAACATTTCTAGCTGTGGCAAAGGGAGGGGGAACCAGGTAGCATGAAAGCCAGCACTATTTAGCATTGTGCAGTGCTTAGCCTTCATTAGGGTTCTTGTTTCTAGTTTATCCTCTTCATCTTTCCTCTCATTTCTTCCCCCACCCAAAAAAAAAGTCAAGGTGTTACACGAATTTTTTTTTTTTTGCATTAGGTTGGATCTAATTGTATGCTCAGGAGAGTTGGAACCATCTCAATTCTGTTATGCATATTTTTCTTACTCTCTCTACTGCAGGCCAAAAAGCCTATATACCACCAGGAATAAAATAATATTAGCTAGTCTTTGCCGCTGGCTCTGTGCATGTGGTCAAGTGATTATTTGCAAAACTGGTGCTAGGGTGGGAGTAAGGTATCCGGAAGGAGCTTGCTAATAATGCAATCTCACAGAGTGATTTAGGGAGGCTGCAGGATTGTAGGGCTCTGCGGGATGTGAAAAGCAATTCCACCAGCAAAATTAAGAAACATTCTTAGATGAAGACACACAGCGATTACCTGCCCAGCCAAGCAAAATATCTGGGTGCCAGAAAGTCACTGTGAAAAGGTGACATTCTGTGGCACTTCCAGGCCTTTCCAAAGCTCAGTACAAAGCTCAGTCTTCTTTCCATTTTCTATCAGGCTGTTAGTTAAAACTGCCATGATTACTTTACCTATTTCTAGGGACCCTTATAACATGCCCAGGAATTACTGTGACTAAGAAAGTCTCTGGAGTGCACATGAAAAACTTGTCCATAGGCATTTTGAGAAGCAATACTCTAAGTCACATGGACTCCTTGTTGTTAGTTGCTGCCAAGTCAAGTACAACTCATAGCGACCCTTTGAACAACAGACCTGAATCCTGTGCCATCCTCATCACCTCTCATGCACTTTAACCCATTTCTGCAGTCACCTTTTTGTTGTTGTTATGTGTCGTCCAGTTGACTACAACTCATAGTGACCATATGAACAATAACTCTGAACGCTGTCCTATCCTGACTGAGCCAGTCTCACAGTTTTTGACACAACTGCTGTCATTGCCACACTCACTGTGTCAATCCATCTCATCCAGGATCTTCCTTTCCTGTGCTGATGCTTCCAAGTATGATGTCTTCAAGGACTGGTCCTTCCTTGCAATATATCTGAAGTATGTGAGACAGAGTTTCAAAATCCTTGCCTTCAAGGAACAGTCTGGTTTCACCCTCTCCTGGACAGACCTATTTGTTCTCTTGGCAGTGTATAGTATGTCCAATACTCTTCTCCAGCACCACAAATCAAAGGTATCCATTTTTTTGTCATCCTTAGACATTATTCAGTTCTCAGATGTATAGCAAGCAATTGTTAAGACACAGTCACCATGTTGTTGTTATGTACAATCGAGTCACCCATGACTCATAGTGACCCTATGTACAGCTCTGAAGCCTGGCCTATCCTGAGCCAGTCTCACTGACTATGACACCATTGTCCCAGTTACCATATCAATCCATCTCATCCAAGATCTTCCTTTCCTGCACTCTTTTCACCCTTCCAAGGATGATGTTCTTCTCCAGGACTAGTCCCTCCTGGCCACATGCCCAAAGTATGCGATACAGAGCTTTAAAACTCTTGCTTCTAAGAAGAAATTTGGTTTCATCCTCCCCAAGAGAGGCCTATTTTTTCTCCTGGCAGGCCATGTTCAATACTCTTCTCCAACACCACAACTCAAAGGCATCAATTCTTCTGCCATCCTTAGTCATTGTCCAGCTCTTTGATGCATAGCAAATAATCCCAAAGACCATGGCCTGAGTCAGGTGCACCTTAGTCTCTAGACTGACATCATTAATCTGTAGCACTTTGGAGAGGTCCCTGACAGTAGACTTTCCCAGTGCAATTTGTCTTTTGATTTCTTGACTGCTGGTGCCAGAAGTGTTGCTTGTGGAGCTGGGCAAGCTGAAATTGTTAACCTCAATCTCTTCTCCGTCTATCTTGGTGCTGCCAGTTGACCCAGTGGTTCAAAGCAGTCACCTTACTGACTCCTTTATTAGCATAGGGCAGTCCAGCAAAGCCTCATTCCAGAGTCTCATATAGGGAGTGCAGCAATGGTCTTCCAGTCCCTGCTGTTCCTCAGATGACTCAACATGCTTCTGAGGAACTGGAAACAAGTAGGGGAGCTACGATTCCACCTTAATCTTCTCTACTGTGCCTTCTTGTTTTCATAATTCCTTGGGTTTGGAAAAGCCAAGTGTTTATTTAACTTTTAATCAAAGCGAAGATGGTATGATCCACCTGCACTTGTTGTTGTTGTTGTTATGTGCCGTCGAGTCGCCTGCGACTCATAGTGACCCTATGTACAACAGCCCTAAACTCCGCTCTGTCCTGTGCCAATCGCACTGTCTCTGACACTCCCATCCCAATTATCCCAGTCACTGAATCAATCCACCTCATAGAGGGCCTTCCTCTCCTGTGCCGTCCCTCCACCCTCCCAAGCATTATGTCCCTCTCCAAGGACCGGTCTCTCCTCACTACATGTCCGAAGTAAGTTAGACGGAGCCTCAGAATCCTTGCCTCCAAGGAGCCACCCGGTTTAACCCTCTCCAGGACAAATCTATTTGTTTTCCTAGCAGTCCATGGTATTCTCAGTACTCTTCTCCAGCACCACAGCTCAAAGGCATCAGTTCTCCTTCTATCCTCCTTGGTCATTGTCCAACTCTCTGATGCATAACAGGTGATTGCGAAGACCATGGCCTGTATCAGACGCACCTTAGTCTCCAGAGAGACACCACTGCTCTTCAGCACTTTGGAGAGGTCCCTAACAGCAGACTTTCCCATGGCAATGCGCCTTTTCATTTCCTGGCTGCTGGTGCCAAGACTGTTGACTATGGAGCCAAGCAAACTAAAGCTGTGTACAATCTCAATCTCTTCACCATCCATCCTGATGCTGCCGATTGGTCCAGTGATTCTCACCACCTGCACTAGCTTTTAATATATTTAATGTGAGTTCTTTCTCAACAATGTCTACTTTCTAACCTATTGCAATGTTGCAATTCTCCACAGTGTTAAATAACAGCACCTGTTTCCATTTCTTCTTTGATGATCCTGATTCAGCCCCGCCTCTTCTTCCCCAGGAGGATACTTAGAGTTTACAGGGAAGGTTATGTTTCCAGAAAAAGGCAAAATAGAAAATCGTGCAGAAAAGGGATGACAGTTGATTAGTTTAGTGGGGGTTCCCTAGGAGAATTCAAAGCATTAAGGGGTGACTGGGGACTTGTTAGAGCAGAAATTTCCTTTATCTTAGAGCAGGATGACTCATCATCTGTGTTTGAAAACACAAAAAAGAGAACTAATGAGACCAAAAGAGAAGATAAGACGTAGGAAAATGGTCATGACTCAGAGGTCCCCACTCCCTCTATTGTCAATTGCCTAATTTGAGGATTATTTTTGTGAGCTAGGAGATATCTGGACGAATAATCAAGGGAAATGATCGCTGCAAATAAGCATCATGCCCGTGCTTAGGGCAGGGGCTGGGGTGGAGGATCCAGTAAATGCCACATTCCAGGGTATGCTGGCCCAAGCAAGCTGCCACTCTCTTGACAGTGCCGCTTTCTGGTCAAAGCTCATGATGACACCTGCCCCTTCCTGGGCTATTTTGTGAGTCAGAGATTCAAGCCAGCACAGCTGCTGTTTTGCAAAGCACTATGATTTACTCTTGTAGCCAGAACTTGAGAGCAACTAGTCTCCTCTCTCTCCACATTTGCCCATAGCCAATTGCATTGTTTCCATCTCCTACTCTTTCGATTATATCTTGCTTTTCTCTGGTGCCTTAACTCAAGCTATCATTTTCCCAAGATGTTTATTCTAAAGCAAATTGGATGTGTTCTATTTTACTTTTCATATTTATGTCATGCTGATTTCAGTCAAGTCTGTCTTTAGGTTAAATCTTTTTTTTTTAGGTTAAATCTTTCAATGGATCCTTCCACTGTCCCGTTGTACTTTCCTCCCTCTTCTTAATACTTAAGATTTTTTTCACCTGGTTCCTACAAGCTCCACAGTTTCACTTGGCCTACAACACATTCCTTCTCCAGCAACTTACTCAGCAGGCAATATCCAGCCAAACTTTGGTCACCCTTTTGATTTTAGTTGAAATATTTCTTCCCCCCAGCACAATTCTCAGAGTTATATGTAAGCATGGAGTAAACTCTGTTTAACTAGTTAATGATGAACCTATCAGAAGCAATGAAGAAAGGTCAAGATATTTACAAGGTACTGCTCAGTGGATTCAAGCCACCAATCATTTGGTAAGTGGTCAGATGCCTGACCATTTGTATTCAGGGACGTGTCAAAATAAAGGTACTAAGTTACATGTAAAACTGTTTAATTTCCCATAAGGTTAAAAGGGCATAATTTTTCCTTCTTGGTTACTATAAATCTATGACATCATACTAGATTACTCTGTAGTTTTCCAGGTCTTTAAAGTGACCACTGTCTGTGGTGGTTAATAGTGTGTCTGTAAGAATTACAGGAGTGAAGACTTACAGATTTATAGATGCAGCTACCTACAAAAGCACCAGTTAGATGTCTTACAGACATCTTGAACTGGAATAAACTGGAAATTGAATTCTTGATTATTCTAACCATATATAGCTCCACATTACACCAACTCCTCAACTTTAGGATCTATGTGACCATGTTGTTTTCTCTCTTCTCATCAGTTTTAGCTGTTATATCAGCACATTCATTTGGTTGTACTTCTGAAATATGTTACGAATCCATTCATTCTGTCCATGTCTATTCCTATCACTGTCATCTCCTGCCTAGAGTTTTGGGGAACTTATTTTCCTGGATCTGTGGTGATGTTACTTGCTTTCCTATTTGATGTTTGTAAATGGTACTCTTCCCCACCCCCAATCAATCTGCCTATGTTATTGTTGTGCACTGTAGAGTCAGAACTGACTCACAGCTAACCTTCCAGCTGGTTTTCAGAGGCCATTAATCACCCCGGGGGAGATTGCCCATCTTTCTCCCGTGGAGAAGCTGGTAGATTCAAATCATGTGCGTATAGGTGGGCAGTGCAATTCCCTACTACTAGGCCACCAGAGCCCCCTGGTTTATTCATTTTATTGGTCTTTTTGAAAGAAAGAGCTTTTTTATTGCTTTTTGAAGATGTTTTTTAAGTCTCCTATATCATTGATTTACATTTTAATTTAGAATTTCCTTTTTTATGTTTGCTTTGGTTTTAAATTACTCTTTTTTTTCTAGTTTTAGTAAAGTTTAGATCATGGGTTATAAACCCTTCTTTTCTAATACAAGCCTTTAATGCTATGCAATTCACACTAAGAAGGGTTTTAGCAACATATGAGAATTTTGATTTGTTGTTTTTTCATCTATTTAAAAATATTTTCTAATTCCTCATGTGATTTAGTATTTTGTCCTTGGATTATCTAGAATTATGTTTCTAAATTTTGAAATATTTTTGGATTTTCCAGTTTTCATTCTGTTAATGACTTCATTTTATTCAACTGTAGTCAGAGAATATATTATATATGATTTAAATTCTCTTAATGAATCTTATTTTATAGCCAAAACTATAGTTGATCTTGGTGATTGTTCTATATACATTTGGAAGGAATGTGTATTCTGTTAATCCCCTCTCACTCTGCCTGTTTCCTCTGTGTGTGTATATATATATATATTCTTTTAAAGTTTGCTAACATTTTCAATTTTCCTATGGTTCTTTCCCCGGTTTTGAGCAGCTTTCTTGTGTGTGTGTGTGTGTGTGTGTGTGTGTGTGTGTGTATTAGTATTCAGATTAACACTCAATAAAAGCTACAGATCTCTAGACTCTGTCTTACGAATTCTAGCCACCTTGGTCGTTCTGGATATCCAACATTGTCTCTTTAAGTCCAGGAGGCTGTCAGACTCTTCTCTGCATTGTGCCCTGAAAATAGAAGGCTCCTGGTGGAAGGGTAGCAAAGTTCAAACTCAAAATTGGGGGTTATCCTGCAGAGCCTATAAGGAAGGACGAAACAAGTAGGCATTAAAGAGAGATAGGATAGGGAATTGAAAAAAAATTGCTAGAACAAAGGATAGTTGTTTGGGGATGGGAAATTGGGTTATGTGTATCATCGTTAGAGAAAGAAGAAAATAAAACAAAGCAGGATAAAAGGAAGGAAATGAGTATGTATTTAGCATAACACTGGCTGCATAGGCTGACATACAAGTAATCTTCCAGCCAACTCAATAATAGTTTTTACTTAAACCTACTCTAAGTAATTTGTGAATCAGGTGTCTATCTCCCTTTAATCACTCTCGTCATGAAACTGAATAACTATTAGAGGCCGCTTGGACATTTCTGTGATATTGCCTAGGAGAGAGACATGAGTGAAGGCTCTGGAGAGCCTTGATCTCCTCTTAAGATTGAAGCTCTTTTAAAAACTCTAAATCCCTCTGAAGCTGACTGAAGAATACACTATCCTCTACCCTTTGGGTCAACGTATGTGCCTAATTTGGCTTTTCTAGAAAAATCCCGTTTTCATATCAAAACCGTATCCCTTCCAGGAGGAATAGATATTTGTCGGGAGCAAAGAAGATAATCTGGTAATCAAATAGTAAATCACTCTTTGATGAAAAGTACAAATGGATGTAGAAGAGCAGGCCATGCTATGAAGGTCCAACAAGAAGTAACAAGTAGAGCATTGGCAACAAGTGGGGCCCTAGAGGGCAATTCAGGAGTAATGCAGATCCAGTCAGTCGGCAGCCTGCATCAGGGACTGCTGACAACACAGGAAATAAAGATTAATCACTCTCCTGGGCACCAATTCCTATCCTCAGTGCCCTGCCTATCCTTGGCTCCTTTGATCTAGAGTTTGGAACACAAGAATATTGGCAGTTGATGGTATCTAAATTATTCATGCATTCTTTGACTTAACAGCTTGTAGGAAACACAATTCCAGGCTTCAAACACTCTTCTTAAGGGCTTTGGTTGCATTTGAGTTCATTAAGGTTTAAAGTGATTAAGGCTAACACTAAGAAGAATTTAGGGAGGGGACATAAAAAGTCTTTTGTCTTATGCATTATGAAACTTAAAACATTATGCTCAGGGATAAATAATGAGTTAAGAAATAGGTATGTAAACAGATTGGTTTTTCTTGAGTAAGCATGTGATTTTTCTAGTGTCAGCATTTGATTGCTTTGGGATAATGCCCAATACTCTGTGTACATTGCTATTATGGCATTTCTGTATTATCTAATAATCATTCATTTGTGATTCTGTCTCCCACACCAGATGAACTCCTTGTGGATAGGAACTAGGTTTTATTAATCTCTACCCCCAGCATCTAGCAGTGACAAATGACAAAATGTTCATCCCTTCTTTACCAAGCATGTGTTATTCCAGAAGTTCTTTGAATTAGAAATTCCTTTATAGCAAGCATCAAATCTTTTTCTGGTGTAAGTAGGAAGTAACTCAGAACAGAAACTTTAATAAGCATTTAGTAAATGTTGATGATGTTAATGATGCTATCTAGTTTCCATGGCAACATGCACTTATCCTTACAGTGTTTCTTGGACTTTGTGAAATTTGGAACAACCACCACAAAAATACACGCTTCTTCCCACTTTGAGAAAATATTTTGGATTACAGTGTTGTTACCCATCTTCTATCGACATGTGCTTATTCTAACTAGTTAAATTAATGGCCTGTATACTGTACTGTAGATCATAATAAGATCAAGCTTAGTACTGATATTGGAGGTACAAAGAGAGAAAAACAGAAGATAGGGTGGTAGATTTTAAAAATATATGAGTGATAAACGATTCAATCACACTTTTCTTTCTGTTTCTGAAATGGCAAGGTTTTATTAATTTTAAAATTGCAATATTATCATCACATCTCTTTTTATATTAGATATTTTCCTATTCTTATACCCATTAACTCAACCAAATTCCACTCTTGAAACCTCTAAATCTCCTTTCAATTTCTGTATAGAATATGGAAAACTGTAGAGGATGGTTCTATGAGTTCTTCCTGGAATGTGACTATTCAACTCTTATGCACTAATGCAATCAATAGTGTTATTGTTAAATAAATATTTGGTCACTCTCACCTTTGTCCCTCAGATACCTACTTCTCTTCCCTGGGGAAGAGTCCACAGTAAACAAAATCTTATGTCTTTTTCCAAAGACATTCTAGACTTCCCCCCCCCTTCCAATATTTTTTTTTATTGGGAAAAAACATATTGGGGGTACAAGGAGGTGAGGGGTGTGGGCAGAGGGGTGAGGATGGGCAGGGATGCAGTTGCAGAGCTGCAGAAATTGGTTGGTGGGGGGAACAGGTGAAGGAAATGAAAAGGATCCAGTGGGGACCAGATGATACAGGGGAATGATAAGCATTTTCCAATGGTAATTAAACCAACTGTCTTATTGATTTGGGAACTGGATGCCAACTCTCTGGCTTCTTCACACTGAGCAGGGGCGTTATGTGAATGGGGAAAGGGAGGACACTTTATCACCTTACTGGTGATCTTGGGTTAAGTCTGCTTGCCTTCTTGTTCTGTTAGAAGATATTTTCCTGTCATTTGCTCCCCTCTGGACTGCAAAGTGTTTTCCCAGGTGGGTCCAGTGGAGATAGATGGCTGGTTGAACCCAGAGGCTCCATCCTCCTTTGCTTATTTAGCTGGCAGTTGTATTTCCTTTTTGTCACTGGCACTGGGTTCGGGGTCAGGTCTGAAGTAAAACTCAGTAGGAAGGGGAGCAAACCTAGAGAGAGCAAACTTGTGAGTTACAAATAGAGGGTTTTTGGGGGTGTAGAGGGGTTTTGGGGGTGTTGCTTTCAGGTTTACTGGGGAAGAGGGTGGCAGAAAGTAGCCTAGATAAAACTCTCCGGATACCCTAGGCATTTTTTTTCCCTACCCAGGGGTCAGATGGCACAATCTGGGGACTGAGGAGCTCACCCTGAGGGCCATGACAGCTTGCCCCAAGCCGAGGGCCAAAGACAGCCCGCTCCGGGCAGAGGGCCGTGACGGCTTGCCCAGAGCCGAGAGCCGAAGACAGCCCATCCTGAGCAGGGCAACAGCCCCCATGGGCTGGCTGGTATACTCCCCCTGTAATTGCCCCCACCCCAATTTGATCCCCTCGCCTGACCGAGGACTGTGTGGCCAGGGACAGCATCTCTAATTCCAGCACCATCACTTTTAACACCCCCCGCCCCCCATAAGTGGTCATACTATGATTTGAAGTAGGTGTCACTGCCCTCCCCCTTTATAAATGGCAAAGGGAACCTGAGAATTGTGAACAGGCTCCCCCCAGGTCTAAACAGCTTTTGGCAGAAGCATTCAACAGATCAAAATATGTGGTGCATTTAGGATATCGGTCCTCTTGGACATGCTGCCACTGTTAAGTGTCATCAAGTTGACAACTCACAGTGACTTTCAACAATTCATTGTATAGGTGATCATCTTCTCTGGCTTTCCAAGGAAACCCAAACCTGCAGGTGGCGGGGTGTACATCCCCCCCATGGACCATGGGGTGCAAATCCCATCTCCTGTGAGGGTGGCCAGCATACACTCGCTATCTCCCACGCGTCATCTCCCGCGTACCATCTCGCGAGTGGGCGACCGGCAGGCACGCGTCATCTTGTGCGCGGGCAGCTGGTGGGCGCGTCCCATCTTTTAGCACGGGCGGCTGCCAGACGCGCATCATCTTCCGCATGGGTGGCCGGCTGACGCAAGCCATCTCCCATGCATCATCTCCCCCATGGGTGGCTGGCGGGCATGCTTCATCTCGCGCACGGGAGGCCAGTGGCCACCCGCTTCCCCTGCCGCCACCATCTTGGCTCCAAGAATTCTCCCCAGAACAAGTCCACTCTGCTGCAGTGTAGCGGCTCCCCTGCACCAGTCCTGGGGAAGCCTGGTGCCCACTCTCCATCCTGGGCGAGGGATTCCATAGGTTCTGGCTGTGGGAGCTTCATGGAGCTGCAGCTGCAGTGCGGCATGGTGCGGCAGGGTGTGGGCTCTGGGGGAGGGAGTTGGAAGCTGTGGCACTCACCCTTTCCTCCTTGGGAATCTTTGAATTCCTGTTGTTGAGCCTCAGTCTTCACTGAAGACCAGTCACCAACTGTTTAACTGTTCAATTATCAATAAACAGAAGTCTGTAGAAGGCCATAGTCGCCGTGTTCCAAGTGGTCTGTTGCTCCCACAGCTCACCACGTTGTCTCCGTCTCTGCTGCCACCTTGGATCTCCTCCATTCTAGACTTTTATAAACCAATAAATGACTGTGTATCTTTTCCTCCTCCATTTATTATTATACATTATTAGAGATTGCTCCATATGTTGAAATTTTTTCTTAAATATATCGTAGGTAGAATCGGTGGCATAGATGGTAGGGAATTGATGTACTAACCCAAAGGTAACTCCTCTCAGGCGGTGAATTCATCAGTGACTCCTTGGGAGAAAGATGGACAATCTCCTCCCATGTTATTACAGTCTCAGAAACCAAATGGAGTGTGAGCTGCAACTTGGTTCCAACTTGATGGCTATTAGAAAGGGTGAGGGGAGAGAGAATGAATATATCCTAGAAATTCTTATTTATCAATTCATTAAGAATTACTTTTTAATTCTAGTACCAATATAGCATAGAAACGAAAGGTTCATCCTGGAGAGGGTTAAAACAGGTGGCTCCTTGAAGGCAAGGATTCTGAAGCTTCATCTGACATATTTTGGACATGTTGTAAGGAGAGACAGGTGCTTGGAGAGGGACATCATGCTTGGGAGGGTGGAGGGATGGCGCAGGAGGGGGAGGCCCTCTATGAGGTGGATTGATTCAGTGACTGGGGTAATCGGGGTAGGTGTGTCAGAGACAGTGAGGTTAGCACAGGATAGAGCAGGGCTGAAGGCTGTTATACATAGAGTCGCTATTAGTTGCAGGTGACTTTACAATATACAACAATAACAAAACAACCAATAATAGATACAGTTGATCAATTTGGATCCATTATGATTCATCCTATGTGTGTCAGAGTAGAACTGTGCTTACTAGGGCTTTTTCGTTTTTATTGTTGTTTGTTTTCTACAGGCCTTTCTTCCAAGGTTCCTTTGAATGCACTTGAATATTCAACCTTTCAGGTAGCAGCTAAGGAAATTAACAAACTGAACCACATAAGAAATTCACCTTATTTAATGTTGTTAGATATTGTTGAGTTGACTACCATTTAGAGTGATCCTATGAAAAACAGATATGAATCTTCCTATCCTTCACCGTCCTCCCAATCTCTGTCATGCTCAAGCCATTGTGGTCATCACCGTGTCAGCCCACCTTGCTGAGGTGCTTTGATTCATTCGTGTGCTTCTAGTTTGATCCTTCTTTATTTCATTGACCCTCTTCTTTTACCAGCATGATGTTCTCTCTCCAAGGACTGGTTCTTCCTGAAAATAAGCCCAATGTAAGTGAGACTAAGTTTCACCACACTTGTCTCTCAGGAGCATCCAGATTTCATTTCCTTCAAGACAGATTCATTTGTTCTTTTGGCAGTCCAGGGTATATTTATTAATGTTCACTAACAGCACAATTCAAAAACATCAATTCTTCCTTCTTCCTTATTCGTTGTCTAACTTTCAGTTGCATAGGAAGCAATTGAAAATACATACCATGGTTTGGATCAAATTGAAAGTGAAGAAAATAAGTCTGTGAGAACCAAATATGACCATGAGTGCAACCCAGCTGAATTTAAAAACCCTCTTAAGACTAAATCTGACACACTATTGACCAAAGAGCAGATGAGTTGTACAATTACATGAAGGACCTCATGATATGAAGGACAACATGACATGAAGGACATCGTGAAGAACATGAAGGACATGATGAAGAAAGCAAAAGACAAGGAAGAGAAAAGATACCAAATGTCAGAAAAGATCCTGAAACTTGCATTGGAATGAAAAGAAGCTGAAACAAAGGGAAGGAATGTTACATTAAAGGAGCTTAACAGAAAATTGAAGACACCTAGAAAAACAACAACAACCCCCAAAGTATTATAGTGAAATGTGCAAAGAATTGAAGTTAGAAAACCTAAAAGGGTAGAACATACTTAATGTTTCTCAAGACTAAAGAACTAAAGAACAAATTCAAGCCTTAAGTTGCAATAGAAAGATTTTATAGGTAAAATCTTGAATGACACAGGGAACATGAAAAAATGATACAAGGAATACAGAGAGCTATTGGACCAAAAAAGAATTGATCAATACTGAACCATTTCAGGAGGTAGCATATGATCAAGAACCAATAGTACGAAGGGAAGAAGTTCAAGCTGCACTGAAGACATTGGAAACAAAATAAAGCCCTAAGAATTGATGGAGTACCAAGGGAAGTGTTTCAGGAAACAGATGCAAGACTGGACACACTCAGTTTATTTAACAGCTAGAAAATACTAATTTATGTGAATGTATTGTGTATCAGTCACCTTATTTTCTGGATAACAAATAATCACAAAAGATGAACCACTATTAACAATAAGCATTACTTTCTCAACCCCCACTGAGGTGGCTCTGTTTCAGGTTCAAGTCTGCAGATTAACTGAGGCAGTTTTTCTGCATATAGAAGAAAAGGAGATAACCAGATTGTTATTTTCATAATAATGACAGGCGCATGATGAAACAAATTTTATTTGAAACTTGTGATCATATCATGTCTGCTAACATATCACTGGCCGAAGCAATTTACAACTCCAAGCTCATAGCTGAGAAATGAGAAAGTATACTCCACCACCTTGAGGCCATGATAAAATCATTGTTATTATTATTTGTCGTTAGATGCTGTCCAGCCAAGTATAACTCATAGCAATCCTCTGAGAAACAGATCTGAACCTTGACTTATCCTGTGCCATCCTCAATATCTCTGACACACTTGTGTCCATTGTTACAGTTACTGTGTCAATCTATCTGGTTGAGGCTCTTTCTTTCACCATCCCTCCACCTTTCCAAGTATGATTTCCCTCCCCAAGGAATAGTCTTGCAAAGAATGTGAGATGAAGTTTTGTTATATTTGTTATCCATGGAGCACGCTGACAAAACCAGATATGTAACATTATTATAAGAAGTATAATTGGGACCAATATTGCAATTTACCATAAATTCTATTTCTTTATACTAGCTCTATACAAATGGATATTTAAGATTTTTCTACCTTTATTTATTGTTGTTGTTGTTGTTGTTGTTAGGTGCCGTTGAGTCATAGACAACTCATAGCGACCCTATGAACGAAAGGCTTGAGCATTGTTCGTATATAGAGTTTCCGGAGGCAAGCCATTTCTGAAGTGGATGCCACTCCTGCTTCCAGGCTTGTTTTAGTTGGGAAGCTCCAGCAAACACTGTCCACCATGGGTACCCATTACCACGTTTGGCACATCACTGTCCCAGTGTTCAGCATCACAGCAACCACGAGTTACCTCTGTACAGCAGTGCACAGACCAGTGCTATATCACCTGGAAGAATGCTTGACAGGAAAACAATTTGAACCTGGCCTGAGGGCCGCAGATTACTTCTTTATATATTTTAAATTAATCTCAAGGTTGAAGTCCTCTTCTACCAAAGATACGGATTTTTTTTTCTTCTGTCATTAGTGATAGTCACCATAGTCTCAGAGCCATACTCTGGTATTAGCTTCATATGCAGTTCAATAGCAGACAAGTTTTTCCTAGTCTCCACAGTGGTTCCCACTACTTAACCATAGAAGAAGGGGCCTAGGGGACTGTGACACACTATTTTCATATCACAGGACTCTGCAGTGAAGCTCAGATCTTGTGCTTCTAGTTTAACCTCTAATAACAATGGCGTCTATGAAAGATATTTTGAAACTTTTTTTTTCAGAAAAGGATATGCAATGGTATAAAGTCAGATCTCTTTTTTCATTATTGCAGCATGACATGTTAGATAGTTTTGCTACTAAAAAATATTCAGATGGAATTATCAAGAAAGAAAGTATGTTACTACACAATTGTTCTGATTGATACTTAGTATGTACTGAGAAGAGTATAGTGTCTGGGAGGAAGAAGGAGCTCTGGCTCAGTGGGAAGGAATTGCACTGGAAACCAGTAGCAAATTATCTGAACCCACCAGCCAACCAAAGGGAAAAAGATGGGAAATTTCTCATGCCTCTGAAAATGTGCTGGAAGTTCAGCAGTGAAGTGATTCCTACTTGATGGCATGCAGCAGCAACAAAAAAGGAGAAGAAAAATTTGACACAGAATATGTCCACTTAATGCTTTTCCAAGACTGTACAATTTTCATAAAAGGCAAATTGAACATAGAATGTAAAGACTGTGGTACTTTGCCATATTCACAAATATTGTTGTGGGATTCTTTAACTATATAGATTGAAAATAGTAGACATGGAGTGGATGCCATTTTAGATTTGAATTGTGTTTCATAGGGTTTTCAATAGTTGGTTTTTCAAAAGTGGATCACCAGACCTTTTGTCAAAGGATATTCTAGGTGGATCTGAACTTCCAGCTTCTTGATTAGTAGCATGTATGGAACATGTATTTTTACCACTCAGTACAAGCCTAACTACATGATTATCTGCTTAACATCCAGGAAAGTTTTCTGCCTTAACATCTTTTATCTCTAAGAAAGTACTAACAATAATAGATTCATACAATTTGCAGATGGTACAACCTTGCTTTCCAAAACTGAGGATGACCTGCAGCATTTACTGCAGAAAGTCAAGGATTGTAGTCTTCAATATAGATTGAAGTTCAATATCAAGAAAAGAAAGATTCTCACCAGTGGGCCAATTGACAGCACCATGATAGATGGAGAAGAGATTGTAGTTGTTAACAATTTCAGCTTGTTTGGATTCACAATCAACACTCTTGGTACCAGAAGTCAGGATCTCAAAGAAAAGTTTTCCTTGCTTTAGGGAACTCTGCTGCCAGAGACCTCTGCTAAATGCTAAAGATCAACGATGTCATTTTGAAGACAAGGTGCACTTGATTTAGGCCATGATCTTTGCAATTACTTGCGATACACCAGGGAGCTAGACAATAGCCAGGGATGACAGAAGAAGAATTGATGCTTCTGAGTGGTGGTGCTGGAGAAAAGCATTGAACGATCAAGAAAACAAACAGGTCTTTCCTGGAGAAGGATAAACCAAGTATCTCCTTAGAGACAAGGATTTTGAAATTCTGTCTCTCATATTTTGGACATGTTACTAGGAGGATCAATCCTTGGAGAAGGACATCATGTTTAGAGGGGTGGAGGCATAGTGCAGGAGAGGAAGACCCCAGATGATATGGATTGACACAGGGACTCGGGTAATGGGGGTAGGTGTGTTGGAGATAATGAGACTGGCTCAGGACAAGGCAGGGTTCAGAGCTGTTGTACATAGGGTCATTATGAGTGACTGAGTCACAGGTGACTCAATGGCACATAATAACAACAACATACAGATTACTTATCTAAGCTCCACACACTGGGATGCAAAACTAAGACAACACTTTTCCTTACCCAAGGAACTCACAAGGGAGTCTAGCAGAACAAGCAAGCAGAAACTAGTTCCCTAAAGTTAAAAATACATGAAAAGCAACTTATAAAGATATGAATTTGGTACAAAGGAAGGGCCGATGGGGCAGATTTCATGTAAGAGGAGAAACATGAATAAGGTTTTGAAAAATGAATTAAAGGATGAAGAGTGGGGGTCCCAGGATGATAGATGAAGGCATGAAACAGTATAGTGTTCCCAGAGAAGCAGAAACAATCAGGTTGGCTAGAGATTAAGACATAAGGAAGGCAACTAGTTATTGCTAGGAATTACCACTGAAATGAGTGAACAATTAAGCATAGATGTGATCTCAGGAGCTGTCTCTGGGTGGTGCACAGGTTAATATGCTTGGCTGACTAGAATTTGGAGAGGCGCACGGTTCGAATCCACCAGATGCTCTGCAGGGGAAGGAGGGACAGTCTCCTCCTGTACCAGTCAGATCTGATTTGACGGTACACTTACACAAAAATAATAAAATTAAAAAAAAATTAAAAAAAAGACTAGAATTTGGGTCACCCAGAAGCACCTTAAAAGACACCCCTGATGATTTGCTTCCAAAATATAAATCACTGAACACCAAGTTTATACTTTGGAAAGACTACTTTCTAAACAATATGGACGGTTGGCAGGGCCTGAGAGTGGGTAGGTGACTAGAAGAAGAAGTGGGAGACCATGGTAACACACTAATGGAAGTTAGGAGGTTTAAGAGGAATATGAATCCCAGAGTGACTGAACTTGAATATTTTTGGTAAAACCCATCATGCTTTTCTTTCACTTAAAACTGCTCAGCAGCTGCTCTCGCTCATCGGCTGGTATAAGGAGGCCTTAAAGAGTTTTACTGCTATTCTTTCCTGCTTCCCAACTCCCTCCGTTTCCATCTTATAAGCCACTTCAAGTTTACTCCTGGCTAATTAACCTAAAATAAGCTGTTCTCTTTCCCACCTGATCAATATATATATTTAAAATCTTACTTGACATTACCTTACTTGGGAAATCACTTTGGATTCCCTATCCCCTCTGCTGTGGGCACTTCAGAATGCCTTGGGTTAATTTTATCGTGGAATTCAGTCCGTCACACTGCAAATCTTATCCTCCAAATACAGAGTGAAAACCTTGAAAGCAGGAGCTATATTTTTTGTTTCTGAATCTTCAAGTTCTGGAAAAAACTCTTTTGAATGGGTTGAGTGAAGTGGTCCACCAATGCCTGGGACTCTGAATTGAAGTTCCGCCACTGCTGGAGTTGTTTTAATATAGTAAAGGAATGTGATGTTATAACTTAGATTTCTGGAAAGGAGTTGGAACATGTAGCATTGTTAATAGGGCCAAATCTTAGAGGAAGCATCTGCCGCAGGTCCTGGCAGATTTCCTTGCCTCTTTCTAATCTGTTCTTTCAACCAACATATGTCTAAGTGCTGCAACTTCAAGAGGATTAATAGCTCAAGCACTGAGGGTTAGGGTGGGGAGGGACTTTCTGAACTTTTATCAATGCCTAGGATTAACATTTTCCTGTCCTCAGGTATGAATTCCATTTTATTGTATTCTTTTCAGATGCTTACATAAATGTAACTGTGAGGTTAGTTGTTAAGAATGTATTATTACTAGTTATGGAAGAAACGACAGATGGGCTTAGAACATCAAGATCTAGTACAGAAGAATGGGATCCAGGAATTAGAGCAAATGGTAGAGGACAGTTAGGACAGGAAATAAGTTGGGGAAGTTTGAAGGAGGATAAGAAGAGAACAACCCACAGTCATGAGGGCACCTTGGGTTTATCTCCTTATTGATTTAGGCAGTGGTCTTTTTTTTGGGGGGGTGTTATTGTATTATTTTTACGTGTACCGTCACATCAGATCTGACTGGTACAGGAGGAGATTGCCTCCTCCTTCTCCAGCAGAGCATCTGGTGGATTTGAACCACATACCTCTGGGATTGCAGTGCAGCATCTTGCCACTAGGCCACCAGAGCTCCCTTAGGCAGTGTTCTTAAATTTGTATTTTCTTAGTCACCACATAGTAAAATCACAGTTACTAAATTCTAGAGGTCTCATACTTTGTTCCAGACTGAAAACAGACCTTGGTTAGTCTAGTAATTGCTCATCCTGAGCTGAAACTGCCAATCTGATATTTGTATAGAAACTTGTGAGGGACAAAGCTTTTCTAATTTATTATCCAAACCATAAGTCTGTAGGATAAGTTGGATCATTATTCAGTTTTTCAGATACAGAAATTGAAGCTTAAACTGTAACTTGTATATGGTTTCATGTCTTTTATTGATAAAATTGAGTTGAACTTGCAAATTCCAGGACTCTAGTACTGGCGTCTCCACTATACCACAAAGACATTTCTTTATGGAAAAAACATACTTAGAATCAAGGATAGAGAAAGACCGGACAAAATATAAAATATATACTTCTTAGTGATCAAATAAAAGGAGGAATAGGGCTAGGACAAGGCAGAGTCCCAGTGCTTGAGAATAAATTTCAAATTGAAAGATTCAAGGAATTACACTGATTTATGAAACTGGATAAATATTTATTGTGGCCTTACCTGTTATCAACTAATCATAAATAGTTGGCCTTATCAAATCCACTCATTCATTAAGAAATTTTCTCCTTACATTTAAGACAGACCTAGCATTATGTTGTTGGCATTTCTTTTAAAAATAAATGCAGGAAATAATTAGCAAAGATTACAATCCCAAAATATAGATTTAATAAGGAACCTAAAACTTCCAGTCATGTATCAAAGAAGAAAAATTGATGTGGCACATACTAAAAGAAAATTTCATTTTTTTCTTGAATCATTCAAATACTTATTTTGGACAATAACACAATTCTGAAACTATTAATGTGAGAATTTTTAAAAATTGGTCTTCTCTCTTGGTCAGCTTGCTTGAAAAGAAGGGAATATCAATCAATAAAGAGAAAGTCTATGAAAATCTTCAAAGTAGGTCTTTGTTGTTATGTGCCGTCAAGTTGCCTGCGACTCATAGCAACCGTGTGTACGACAGCCCTAAAACCTGCTCTATCACACCTACCCCCATTACCCCAGTAATTGAATCAATACATCTCATTGAGTGTCTTCCTCTCTTGTACTGTCCCTCCACCCTCCCAAGCATGACACCCCTCTTCAAGGATTGGTTTCTCCTTGCAACATGTTCAAAGTATGTCAGATGAAGCTTCAGAATTCTTGCCTCCAAAGAGAAGTCTGATCTCACTCTTTCCAGTACCAACCTGTTAGTTTTCCTAGCAGTCCATGGTATATTCACCACTCTTCTCCAACACCACATCTCAAAGGCATCAATCTTCCTTCTATCATCCTTAGTCATTGTCCAGCTTTCTGATACATAGCAAGCAGTTGCAAAGACTATGGCCTGTATTAGGCACACCTTAGTTTTCAGACTGACGTTGTTCTTCAGTACTTTGGAGGGATCTCTGAAAGCAGACTTTCCTAATGCAATTCATCTTTTAATTTCCTGGTTGGTGGTACCAGGAGTGTTAACTGTAGAGCCAAGCAAACTAAAGCTGATAACAATCTCAATCTCTTCACCATCCATCATGATGCTGCCAGTTGTTCCAGTGGTGAGAATCTTTGCTTTTTTGATGCCAAGCTTCAATCCATGTTTAAAGTTGCAGTCCTTAACCTTCTGCAGCTAGCATTTCAAGTCCTCCTCAGTTTCAGCAAGCAGGGTTGTGTCATCTGCATAATGCAGATTGTTGATGAATCTTCCTCCAATCCTGATGTCACATTTTTCCTCACAGAGCTCAGCCTCCTGGACAGATTGAAAAGATATGGAGATAGGACACATCGCTGGTGTACACCCTTCCAAATTTTGAACCACGTAGTGTTTCCTTGCTCTGTTCTGACGACTACCTCCTGGTCCACGTATAGGTTTTGCATAAGCACGATCAAGTGTTCTGGGATTCCCATTCTTCTCAGAGTCTCCACAGTCTGTTGTGATCCACACAAATGCCTTTGTATAGTCAATGAAGCACAGATAGACAATCCTCTGGTGCTCTCTACTTTCAGCCAAGATACAGCTAACAAAAATTACTATTTATACATTGCTCATTGTGGGCTAAGTTGTTCTTCCCACCTCTTAATCTAATAACTCTATGGATTAAGTATTAAAGATCCTTATCAATTATTCACAATTAATGTAGTTTTTACAAATAAGTACTTAAATTATGCAAAGCCAGGCAGGCAATAAATGGTAGATAGAAGTCAGAGGTAGAAGTCAGATGTCTAAATACGAAGTTCATACTTTTTTTTTTAAAGGAAGCATTTCTTTAGGTGCTCTGAAGCATCAAACTATAGCCAGCTTTCCAAGTTTTCCCATTATTTGACACAAACAACTTATCCCCATAACATTCAAGTGGGATGCATTTCAGAAATATTAAGACAGTGGGTGTTAGGTTTTGATGGCCTTCACCAAAGCAAGTCACTCAAATAAAAACCACAAAACAAATACCAAGAAAGTGTAATGGAAACTTGCATTAAAATCAATATTACCAGTAAATTCCCCTCAGAATGGTCTGAAATGCAGGGTTCTTCAGTGGAAGTTCATACTCTTAACCTTAGCAAGGTATTCTTAGCATTTACAATAGAGTTTCCCTGGAAGTTTTTGGAGTTGATACCTAATCCACTAAACTCACAGCCATTGAGTTGATCTCACCTCATAGTGACCCTATAGAACAGGGTAGAACTGTTAAGTTTTGCAAGGCAGCTTCATTTTTCTCCTTCAGTAGGTTGACACAACTGGGTTTCTGGTTCCGGGTTGAATGATTTACCTCCAGCACCAGAAGGGCTTCTAATTTATTTCCAAGTTATTCGACGTTCTGGCTATTGTGAGCCAGTGGTCTAATTGTTAGCCCCTAGCTGTCTGTCATACAAACGAAGACCGTTTGAGCACATTCTCTTCAACAACCACAAGATGGAGCCAATGCACCAAAAAGACATCAGGATTTTTGGCTACAAGACAGGATTTATTCTAGGAACTCAGGAGAAGTCAGCAAAAGCTGCTTTTGATTGGAGAAGTGTTAGGAAGATCACTCCTTCTGACAGTTAGCTTTTTTCTTTTTTTTTGATAATGTAGATGAAGAGGAAGATGAGAGGTCTCTGGAGGTGTAGAGAATTGCTAGAGCCAAGAACTATGTGGGATGAATGCATAATCAAGGAATTCTGTTCTTTCCCAAGAGTGGTTTTAAAATGTAATGTGTGGCTGGGTTGGTAGAAGCAGACAGAGCCCAGCCTTGTGGAGTCTGCTTTCACATACAGATTGCAGCCTTTCACATTATCTGAAACTGTGTTTCATTGACTCCGTACTCAGTGTTGCAAATGAAATGTCTAAAATAATGATGATGATGATGATTGTTATTACACTAGTTTACAGGAATGCTGTTGTTATTGTGTACTGTTGAGTTGGAACTGACCCATAGCTGACTCTTTGGGGCTTTTCAGAGGCAGTTAATCACATGCGAGGAGATTACCCATCCCCCTCCCAGGAGCAGTTGGTGTCCTTGAACCACATGCTTTCAGGATTGCAGCACAGTTTCTTGCCACTAGGCCACCAGAGTTTACAGGAATAGCATTTTGTAAGATCCATTCCACTCATATTAATTTTTAAGGTAGATGAAACCTCTGACAGGGACCAGCTAGCCACATCATATAGGACATGGCAAAGGGTCTCTTTTCCTCTCTGTCTATAAAGGTAGATAACTTGCTCTCTTTTGGGCTTGAGAAGAAAATGCTGTCCCTTCTACTATCTTTTCTATGGTTCACAATGTCTTATCTTAACTTCAGCAGAATCAGTTGACTCATCTGTTCTGCCCCTGAAAACATGATGAATTGACAACACTATTCTGTGTAATTATACAAAATACATTTTTAAAAACAGTATCTAAAAAAAAAAATCAAGAGTTTTACAAAGTATGGCTTCCAATCCTTATCATTCTATGTTATAAGGCACTTTGGAGAATTTTCTTTTCACAGAAATAATTATGAATGTTATTTTAGTAATAAAATTTTGCAGTACAGTGGGTTACTGAAAGCTTTTGTAGTCATGGTTTTTGGAACTCTCTCCACATGGTGGTTGTTGGGAAGTATCATCGAGTCAGAAGTGATCCATAGCTGAACATCCAGGGAGTGTTTGGAAGCAGTAAACTGCTTGGGAGGAGATTGCTATGCAATTGGGCCCATAGAGGGCATTGGATGGAATGCTAATAATGTAAATAGGCAAATGCCATCTTTGGGGTGGGATCATGCAAATAAAATATGTAGGACCCTAGTTGGCCAGTTTTGCTCTTCTACCAGGAATCCCAGGACACTTGATTGTTCTAATGCAAAACTTATACTTGAACCAAGAGGCAGTCATCAGAACAGAGCAAGGAAACACTGCATGGTTCAAAATTGGGAAGGGCGTATGCCAGGGCTGTGTCCTGTCTCCATACCTTTTCAACCTGTATGCAGAACAGATTAACTGGGAGGCTGGGCTCTATGAGGAGAAATGTGGCATCAGGATTGGTGGAAAATCTATCAACAATCTGCGTTATGCAGATGACACAACCCTGCTTGCTGAAAGTGAGGAGGACCTGAAGCACTTGCTTCTGAGGGTCAAGGACTGTAGCCTTCAATATGGATTGAGGCTCAATGTCAAGAAGACAAAGATTCTCACCACTGGACCAATTGGCAGCATCAGGATGGATGGTGAAGAGATTGAGATTGTTCACAGCTTTAGTCTGCTTGGCTCCACAATCAACACTCTTGGCACCAGCAGCCAGGAAATTAAAAGACATATTGTGGTGGGAAAGTCTGCTGTTCGGGACCTTTCTAAAGTACTCAAGAGCCATGATGTGCCTCTGGAGACTAAAGTGCGTATGGTACAGGCCTTGGTCTTTGCAATCACTTGTTATGCGTCAGAGATCTGGACGATGACCAGGGAGGATAGAAGGAGAATTGATGCTTTTGAGCTTTGGTGCTGGAGAAGAGTACTGAGAGTGCCATGGACTGCTAAGAAAACAAACAGATTCATCCTGGAGAGGGTTAAACTGGGCTGCTCCTTGGAGGCAAGGATTCTGAGGCTTAGTCTGACATACTTTGGACATGTTGTAAGGAGGAACTGGTCCTTGGAGAGGGACATCATGCTTGGGAGGGTGGATAACAGGTGCAGGAGGGGAAGGCCCTCTGGGAGATGGATTGATTCGGTGACTGGGGTAATTGGGATGGGTGTGTCAGAGAAATGAGATTGGCACAGGACAGAGCAGAGTTTAGAGCTGTTGTACATAGGGTCGCTATGAGTCGCAAGTGACTTGATGGCACATAACAACAACAACAACAACAACAACCATCACCACCAGGCTTAAATGGAGCCATTGCAGAGGTAGAAACTGGAGATCTCACTACCATTACAGAAGAGCAAGCAGAGAATGCAGCATATCCTTGAGGTCTAAGATCCCTGTACAGAAACTGTCTTGACCCAGGAGAAGCAGAGCTGTGACATCTAAGTCACACAAATAGCAGAACAACAGCAGCAGCAGAGGCAGCAGAACCAGGAGACTGGAATGAGATGGAGAGATGGGCTCCTTCCCAGTGATTGAAGAAAGCTGAGTACCTGTTGATAGGAGACTTGTGGTAGCATGCTACTCAGGCACTTAAAAACAGAAGTGGTATTTTGTTTGGGGTTCCCCCCCTTTTTAAAATTTTAATGAACATTTACAGAGATTTTGGATTTCCATTCATTCATTGTTGCACTATTTTCTCTACCTCCTCCCCCCTGTTTGTTTGTTTGTTTGTTTTTTTAAAAACGTGTACCTTTAGGACTCTTTATTATTATTATTTTTTAGTGCTTTTGCTTTTTTTTTTAAGATACATTCATTGTTGAACATTTCTTACCACCCTTTCACTCTCTCCACCCCCAGGCCATTTTGCAATGCACCTCTTGTTCCAGATTGTTGTTATACATGTACCTAATCATATATTCCTTTTGGATATTTCTTCCCCTTATCTGTTCCAATTCAGTGCTCATTATCCACTCTTTTCCTATTCTCCCACCAACCACCCATGTCAATCATATTATGTAACAGCAAAGTTCTGCAGTATCTGTTCTTTTGTTACTGAAATATTTCTCTCAGCATAATGTCCTCCAGGCTCCTTCATGTTGTGTAATGTCTTATAAGTTCATTGTTTTTCAGTGCTATGTAATATTCCATTGTGAGAATCTACTATCTTATTTCTATCCATTTATTGATGGGCACTTGAGTTGCTTCCATCTTTTTGCTATTTTGAATAACAAAGCAATAAACATGGGTGTGCATACATCTTTTTGTGTTTTGGTTCTGGTTTCTTTGGGGTATTTTCCCAGTTGTGGGATTCCTGTGTTAAATGGTATTTTTATTTCCAACTTTTTGAGAAAGCACCAGACTGCCTTCTATAGTGATTGTATCATTTTACAGTCCCATCAGCAGTGAATAAAGGTTCCAATCTCTCTACAACCTTGCCTGTATTTGTTGTTTGCTACCCTGTTGAACTTGGCTATTGTTGCTGTGATGAGATGATATCTCATAGTTGTTTTTATTTGCGTCTCTCTGAGAGCTAGGAATTTTGAACATCTCTTCATGTGTTTGTTTGCCATCTGGCTATCTTCTTTGGTGAAGTGTCTATTCATATTCTGTGACCATTTGGGAAATGGATTATTTACCTTTTTATTGTTGAGGTGGCTAAAAAGAAGTTTGTGACACTTGTTTAAGAAACCAGAGGCCAGAGAGAGAAGACTGCCTGTAAACATCCTTGAGGAAGGTGGCCCTGAATGAAGAACTGGATCCTGAGTGTTCCTGAGCTTCAAGTTTATCCTGTTAATTCCATAATAAACTCCATAATTGTATCACCTATGAGTTCTGTGTTGCCATTACAATGAATTATCAAGTTCACTGCAGAAGTATTGAATACCATGGGAGGGATGATTGGTGTCAGAATAGGTCGACAAGTCATTTGGAGCATGGGTGAATGTCTAACCTCATGATAACTGGCTGCTGCTGTTGATGATGCTCAGGGGGATTCTTCACCCTTTAGAAGTTAGTAGGGATCAGATGCCGCTGTCTCTGGTATACACCCTTCAGAAAAGTGTAGGGAACTCTTGTGGCATAGTCGGCAGGAAGTTAGACTTCTAACTCAAAGGTAGTGTCTTTTGGGTGTTTCGAATCCATTTCCACAGGAGAAAGATGGGCACTCCTCCAGCATGATTTACAACCTCTGAAAACTTACCGGAAGGTCAGCTATGAGATGATTCCAACTCAAGAGGATTGAGTGAGTCAAGTTTTCAGTGAAATGTAGAAGCAGTAAATGTTAGATCTGAGAGGATCCCTAGAGACCATATATTCATATGTTTAGATTTCTCCATTTGACAGATGGGGGGGGGGAGAAAAAGATGACTTTCTCAATGTGACAAGGATATTTCTTGAGAATATACACCCTGAAAACCAAGCACAGGCCTTCTACTTGCAGCTGCATTACTTTTATTAAACCCTACAACTGTGCAACAGTGGATAGACTACAAATGTCCAGGCAGTTGTGCTGTATCATGTGTCTAAACAGAACTAGTAAAAATAGACCAGCACTGAGTAGGCTAATTATTAATCCAAAGGGGGCAGGGAAGAGGAAAGAAAATGTTGAAAACTTGTGTTTCCGCTGAAGGAAAGGTGCTAACCTGAAGATAGCCCAGAAAATTAGTGTAGAGTGAGTGGGAAGAAAATAATTGCACTTTTGGCTTCTATGGGCATTAGGTATAATAATGAGTGGTACTGTACTACTTGAGTACACTTCTTTTTTTTCTTTCTCTTTATCATTTTTTTATTAATTTTAATGAAAATTTATTGAGATTGGATTTCCATTCATTCATTGTTACACTTTTCTCCCTGCCTGCCCCTCCCCCTGCCTTCCAGTACACTCTTCTATTTAAAAAGTAAAAGAAACGTTCCCCCATTGTTTTACAATCCCTCCCCCTAGGTTCACACCACTATGCAGCCTTCATTCTGGACTCCTGTCATGACAATAATACCTAATTGCATATCCCTTTTAAACAGTTTGCTCCCTCATCTGTTTCAATGCAGTATCCACTATCTATCCCACCATTCTCAGTCTCCCCCAAACCCTGATGCCAGTCCTGTTCTACAACCGTGGCACTATGCAGTATTTGTCCCTTGACAAATGCCCTTTTCAATTCAGACCTGGTATTGACTTCTTACCAATGAGTTCACTTGCATCGTTACTTCAACAAACAACCCAACTCACTGTCATTGAGTCACAGCTCACTTATAGCTGACCTTCTAACAGGAATTCTTTCAAAGTCTGGAAATCACATAAGAGAAGATTGCCCATTTTTCTCCTGTGGAGCCACTGATGGATTCAAATTGCCAAAGAGGCATTCATTGCCTTTGGGTTAGCAGCACAACTCCCTGTAGACTACGCCATCAGAGCTCAGAGCATGACTGAGGAGTTATGCTTGTAAATTCACTAGGCTTTCTAAGTGGATATGGTGAGATACATGTTACACTTTGATCTATTAAGGCAGAGTTTGTGTACAAGTTTAGCATTCATAAATTTTATTATCATTTTTATTCTAACCTTCACCATTAATTTCA
>NW_006399817.1:7691264-7693180 GCF_000299155.1 Elephantulus edwardii | reverse complement strand
GTCAAATGGTCTTGAGTACACTTCTATTGAGACCTACCAAATGGCCTTGTACCCACACAAATTTTAGATACACCACCACAAAATAATAAATAAGCACATATGGATATATATGTAGGTTTGTGTGTATGTGTGTATAAATATATTTATATATGTTGTTGTTGTTGAATGTTGTAGAGTCTCAATCAACCCATAGCTGACCCTCTATTGGGTTTTCAGAAGCAGTTAATCTCATGCGAGGAGATTGCCCATCCTTCTCCCATGGAGCAGCTGGTGGCATTCAACCATGTGTCTTCAGGATTGCAGCACAGCTTCTTGCCACTAGGCCACCAGAGCTCCCTATATTTATATATAGCAATGAAATAAATTTGTATATTATTCTATAAATTCATCTTAATGAGGTTTCCAGACTGGAGACAACATTGTTTGATTAATCCATTCGTTTAGAAAATTCTAGCACTCAGTGCTGGTCATCAGGAATCCTATTTAGCATCAGGATGTGTTGTGACAGTAGAAGAAATGATAAAGAATACTTTAAATCTAACATTTAGCTCTTGGAGATAATGTGATGTCATTCAGATATCTTACAATTTAGCTTTAAAGGAACTTAATTTTTAAAATTCTATTGGAGAGAAATTTGATGACTGAGAGAAAAGTGGCATCTCTGAGAGTTGTAATAAAGCAGAGAAAGTATTTCCCTGTCTAAAATAAACAGCTTTAGTTGGATGGGAGACGGAGAGAGGGGCTTTGGTTAGTGAGTAGGACTATGAATTCAATACAGGCACAATTGGGTGAAGTTTAAGAATTGATCACATGATAAGAGCCCAGAATGAGAGCTGCATGGGTGAGTGGACTGGGGGGGATTGTATAATAATGAAAGTTGGGTTTTTTTTAACTTGTCAAAGGGAAAAATCAGCTGAGGTGGGGGAGAGGTGGTCAGGGAGGAAAATGTGCAACAATGAGTGAATGGAAAGAAAAAGAATTGATGACAGCGGTAATGGCAAGAAAAGTATAACAACAACTTCAAATTTTTGTTCACCAATGCAATTCAATTCAGTTGTAAAACATTTTCTGAGTTCCTGATATATGCCAGGATGCAATGTTTTCAGTGCAGCATTAAAGAGAGATTTAAGTTACACAGAAAAGAGATTGTGTTTAATGGAAGGCAAGAGAATATCTGAGAAGACAACCCCAGAGAGATGTTTCTGATCTAGGTTTTGTACATAAATAAAAGTTTTCTAATGGACAAGGATGAGGAAGTTTGAAAAGGTGACAACAAAGTCATCTCCCCAAATCAATTATTGTCTAAAAAACCAATCAAAACTTAATGATTAAGACAATCCTAATAACATTTTCTTTATAATCTACAATTTGAAACAAGCTTGGTAGGGATGGCTTATTGCAGCTGACACAGCTTTACTTTTTTGTTGTTGTTGTTTAAGGAAAAGAAGTTTTTAAAAGCAAAGGGCACACTGTTAGGATTCTAAGAGGTTCCCAGGCCTGGCTTGCTGGTGAAGATAGAATAATGTAATACTGAATGACAGTTAAATGCAGGAAAAAGAGAAAGTTACTCTTGAAGAGACGCCTAGTGGGATGAAGGAAAAAGACCTCACTCATTCTTGGTACCACCAGTCAGGAGATCAGGAGACATTTCTCACTGGGGAAGTCTGCAGTCAGAGACCTCTCCAAATCATTGAGGAGTAATGATGTCAGTTTGAGAACAAAGGTGTGCCTGATTCAGGCCATGGTCTTTTCAGTCATTTGCTATGCATCTGAGAGCTGGATAATGACTGAGGATAACAAGAAAAAGAATGGATGCCTTTGAACACTGTTGTTGGAGAAAACTGCTGAAGATCCCATGGACTGCCAAAAGAACAAACAGATATGTCTTGGAGAAGCTATAGCCAGTGTGCTCCCTG
>NW_006399817.1:7689314-7690604 GCF_000299155.1 Elephantulus edwardii | reverse complement strand
TATAAAACAGGACTGACACAGGGCTTGCGGAAACCAAGAAAAAAGGGGATAAATGATGAACACTGTATTTTTTTTTTCTGAACACTGTATTGGAACAGATGAAGGAAAGAACTTTTTAAGAGGAGTATATGATTAGGCATTATTGGCATGACAACATTCTATAATAAGAAGTGCATAGCAAAGTGGACTGGAGTGGGTTGGGGAGGGAGAAAATGATGCAACAATGAATGCATTTTTTTTTAAAAGCAAACGGGATGAGGGTTAGGGAGGAAAATGTACAACAATGAATGAATGAAAATCCAAGTTTTCTGTAAACTTCTGTTAAAATCATAATGAAAATGATTTTTTTAAAGTGAAATAATACCGTAAAAATGATAAATGATAAAAATGATGGTAAAGCCCTTTTAATATTAATTTATTCATCCATTTACCCACCATCCACCATCAATCTACTTCCATGCATCCCTGCATTTATCAAGCATTTATTAAACAGCTACCATATAACAAGTTCTGTACAAGAAAACTGACCAATATAAAGAATTATTGGTCCTATAATGATAAATACCTAGCTTTGAAGCCATGCCAGTAAATAAGAATGTATTCTTTAAAAAGTGTTTACTGGTACATGTGACTTAATTGATGACCAGAGATAACTGTCTCCTTTTACTGTTTACATTTTAGGTTGTTTCAACTTCTTTTTAAAAGTATTAAATGGAAAAAATGAATAAATTCTTGGAGCATTTTAGTTTTTACAAAAGCAATACAAACAAGCTCAAATAGCTTGCTTTATTAAGTTTATAACACTTAGCAGCTGATCTGCTCTATTTGGCCAGAATTGTGGATTTGTTATCATAGTATTTCTCAGTGCTGTATATCTTTCAGTGTCTGTTTTTCAATATATTCTTGGTTCACACTGTTGTTATATGTCTTCAAGTCACTTGTGACTCATAGGAACCCTATGTATAAGAGCCATAAACCCTGCTCTATCCTGTTTCAACCTGTCTCCGACATACCTACTCCCACTACCCCAATCACTGAATCGATCCATTTCATTGAGGGTCTTCCTCTCCTGAACTGTCCCTCCCCTCTCCCAAACATGATGTCCCCCTCTAAGGACTGGTCCCTCCTTGCAACATGTCCAAAGTATGTCAGACAAAAGTTTAGAATCCTTGCTTCCAGGTAGCAGCCCAGTTTCACCCTCTTCAGGACAAACCTGTTGGTTCTCCTAGCAATCTCTTCTCCAGCACCATCGCTTAAAGGCATCAATTATCTTCTATCATCCTTAGTCAC
>NW_006399817.1:7680473-7681083 GCF_000299155.1 Elephantulus edwardii | reverse complement strand
GCCATCCTCACAATCCAAGACATGCTTGAGCCCATTGTTACAGTCACCATATCAATCCATCGTGTGAGGATCTTCTTTTCTTGGTATTATAGTTCTGCAATTACTAGCTATGTGACCTTGGACAAGTTAACATCTCTATATAGTAATTTCTTTGTCAGTAGGATGTGGACAATAGTAGCTATTTATAGGTGCCCAAAATGAGCCCAGGTGGTGATGCTAGGAGAGCTCAGCTATCAAAGCCACCAGTTGCTCTGAGGGAGAAAGATACAGAAGTTTGCTTATGTAAAGATTTACAGCTTTAGAAACTCTATAAAGAACTTGGTTTGACTTTTATAGCCAAATTCAACATATATTGAGAGTTTTTATCAGGAATTATACCAAGAGGTTTACATACATTATTTCTTTGTCGTAAGAGAGCAGCATCAGGATGGATGGTGAAGAGATTCAGATTGTTCACAGCTTTAGCCTGCTTGGCTCTACAGTCAACACTCTTGGCACCAGCATCCAGGAAATTAAAAGACATATTGCAATGGGAAAGTCTTCTGTTAGGGACCTCTCCAAAGTACTGAAGAGTAATGGTGTCACTCTGGAAACTAAGGTGCATCTAATA
>NW_006399817.1:7678992-7680003 GCF_000299155.1 Elephantulus edwardii | reverse complement strand
GAGAGCTAAAGAAATACTTGACATGAAATGTTTGATACAATTCCAGGTAAAAAGACTCCATAAATATTGGATTTTTGATATCTATGATATTTTTATTAAGAGGTAAAGTAATACTACCTTAGTTTGTGCTTCCATAACACAAATACTATAACTAGGTGCATCAATAGAACACAAATTTCCTTTATTTTTTCTCTCCACTTACCAAATTACCATGTGATTTCTCTTCTACTCATTTTTAACTCTCTGCTCCAACTTCTTACCCCATTGGGTCCCCTTACATATTTAGTAGTTATCCTTTTATTTTTACAATTATGGTCTTAGGCAGTATTTGTCTTTATAAAACTGAGTTAGTTAACTCAGCATAATGCTCTCCAGTCTCTCCCAAGTTATATAGTATTTTTTTAAAGTCATTGCTTCTGAGTGCTGCATAGTATTCCATTGTGTGAATCTATCACCATTTCTCAATCCATTCAGTTGTGGTTGACATTTGGGCTGTTTCTGTGTATAGTCCAATGTTAATTAATTTTATGAAGCATGATGAGCATAGGAATGAATGTATGAAACACAATGTGAATGAAGAATAATGTGAAACACAATGTATGTGAACTTTGTAAGCAAATCAATATAAAATAAAAATTAAAGAACAGAAATTTATTGTCTCATAGTTCATGTGACTAGAAATAGAAATTCAAGACATGGGCTCCAGGGAAGGGTCCTCCTTTGTCTTTTTCAACTTCTAGTAGTTTCCAGCATCTTTGATGTTCTTGGATTGTAACACTATCTTCAGCATTATGTGACATTTTTCTTCTTTCTGTGTATGCCTATGTGCCTTCTTCTCTTTTATAAGACATAACTCAAAAGAGATTAGATTTAAGGGAGCTCTGGTGGCCTAATGGCAAGAAGCTGCACTGCAATTCCAGAGATACATGGCTCGAATCCACCAGATGTTCTGCTGGAGAAGGAGGGGCAATCTCCTCCTGTACCAGTCAAAAATCTGATTTGATGGTACAC
>NW_006399817.1:7677945-7678534 GCF_000299155.1 Elephantulus edwardii | reverse complement strand
CCTCATAATCCAAAATATTAGCTACATTCCTAGTAACTTCCTTTACATCTTAAGAAGCAGAGTAGAGGAACACTTACAGAAGGAAGAAAGTAGATGGGAAAACAAAGGATATAAAATAGTGACTTTTATGTAGAGGTTGCCAAGAGCTGGCAAATGACATTTCTGTGGATATTCTATTGTCTAGAGCTTATACACATGCCCAATCCTAGCTGCCAAGGATGGAAAATATGAGTATATGTGATTTGGCTTAGACCTTGAAGCTTCATTACTATAAATTGAAGGAGAGAAAAAACACCTATGTAACTTGTTTTTTAAACAAGTGCAAATAATTGGAATATGAATTATTTGTCCAATGACTTTTACCCCTATACTCTGCCTAAATCACTTCTTCCTGTGGACCTCTTTTAATGGTGTTTCAGTTTGACTTTGTGTACTTTGGTCACTTTGGATTATCAGAGTAATCTTATTCTAGTTTGTGACCGCTAGGTTTTGCCTTTTAAAAACATCTATCTGTTATTTAATCCCAAACCCTTTTCCTCTTCCCTGTAGTTTAAATTAGATTATAAGTACACAAGAACCAAAATTCAAC
>NW_006399817.1:7673251-7676515 GCF_000299155.1 Elephantulus edwardii | reverse complement strand
TAATAAAATATAATTATAGAAAACAAAACAAAACAAAACAAAACAAAACCCAAAAATGGCTAAGAGGGAACTATTTTAGAATATACATATGATCAAGACTAAAGTTGAGAGATTTCTGCTGGGCAGCACAGGACCAGAACAGTTGCCTACAGGTACCAAACTTGCCCTCCTTTCCCTGGAGATAAAATGCCTTAGCCAGGGGCCTGGGTGCTGGAAGCATTGCAGATCACCTGAGGACTTTAATAGACTTTAGGAAATGTGGATTACAGCAAGTCAAGATTCCCACCAGGTTGTGTGGGCCAGATATTGTGACTTGCCCTCCCCTTCCCTGGAGAGGAATTGCCTCAGCCATAGGAACTTCCTCACTGTACACTTGAAGGACTTTGAGGAAAAGGCAAGCTTTCCCACAGCACACGGCACAGCACCAGAAGAGACTTCAGGTAGACCAAGTTGCTCTCCTGCATAAAAGGAACACTTTAAGTCTGCAACTATTCATAGCATCATAAAGATAAAGAACTATTAACAACCTACAAAGATGCAACAGAAATAGCCTAACACATACCAAGAAAAACTTCACATAATGTTGAGAAAGCAGCAGATAGCTCAAAACATTATGTGTGTGTGTGGGGGGGAAACCCCCTGAACAAGCCTTTTTCTAAAATAAATCAAATAATATTGCAGGCTCAATGAATAACTTAGAGACAGGGAGGCAGAAGGAATATATCAACGTGGAGTTAAAATCAACAGCTATTGAAGAAGTTACACATTATAGAAGAAAGAATTAAAACCGTAAGTAAAGCAAATACCCTACACACAGGGAGCTCGAAGAAATATGTTGACATGGAGTTATGTGAGCAACTACTCAAGAAATTGGAAATGATGGAAGAAAGAATTGAAATTATATAAAAAAAGTATCAGAACTTAAAAGAGCATCACTAGACAGAGAAGGTACAAATGACACAGTACTGGAAGGAACAGAAATGCATGAAAATGCAATCCAGTATATCAAGACTGAAAAGAGAGAATTTCCCAACATGCTTGAGGGACAAAAAAAAAGCTGAACAGAAGAGATGGAACAGAAAGTCAGCAAATTAGAAGACAAGAACCTCAATGGACATGTACTAGAAGAAAAAACAGGAGACAGAAGAAAAAGGAAGAAATTATTAGAATCATATAGGATAACACCAAAAGGAACAACATATGTGTGATTGGAATTACCAAGAAAGAGGCAAAGAAAGCACTGAAAAAATTGTGTAAGAGGTACTAGAAGAAAACTCTACAAATATCAAGAAAACCACATTCAAGAAGCTCAGCAAACCACAAACACACAAGACTCCAAAAGAAAAATTAAGACATATCATAGTCAAATTTTTCTAAATCAAAGATAAGGACAGAATACTAAAGACAGCATGCCAAAAAAAAAACCAAACCCCAACAAAAACAACAGGTGTCAAATACAAAGGAGAACCAATTAGATTAACCTTTGATTTCTCAGAAGAAACCATGCTAGCAAGAACACAATGGGATGACATATACAGAAGGTTGAAAGAAAACAAACTGCCAGCTCAGGATCCTATACACAGGAAAGCTGTCCATCAAATTTAAAGGAGAAACTAGGTCATTCGCAGAAAAGGAGGAACTTAAGGAATTTGTGAAAACAAGACCAACTCTACAAGAAATACTAAGGGAAGTCCTTCACACACACAGACAACAAAGGAAAGTGGGTGGACCAAAGTAACCAGAAACAATAGAAAAAGAAACACAGCAAAATGGCAAAGATAAAACTCAACCTGTCAATAATCACATTTAATATGAATGGCTTAAATGTAACAATTAAGAGCATGGATAACCCCCCAAAGCTCATCAATATATTTGTTGCCTGTAAGACACACATTTAAGAAATGAGGGGAAAAATAAACTAAGAAATGAGGGGGGAAATAAGCTAAAAATCAAAGGCTAGAAAAAAAAGCAAAAGACATCCATAGCTGAGAAAGAGTGGCAGTATTATTTGATAAAATATTCTGATGAAAAATACTTCAGGGTGAAAATCACCATGAATAATAAAGAAGGACACGATAATGATTAAAGGCATAATAGAGTAAGAAGAAATAATCTTTGTCAACATCTCTGTACCCGACGATAGACCTGTAAAATACATAAAAGAATGGTTAACAGACTTGAGAAAAGAGATAGGCATCACCACACTAGTTGTAGGAGACTTTTACTCATCATTCTCAACAAAGGTCAACTCTCAACAAAGGTCAACTCTCAACAGGTCACTCTCAACAAGTCAACTTGAAAGAAACTCAACAAAGATGCAGAAGAACTAAGGTATACAATTAGCCAAACCTTGTAGATGTATTTAGGGCACTACACCAAACTAAAACTCACATTACTTTATTGTCAAATGTACATTGTACATTCTCCAGAGCAAGCCTCAACAAATTAAAAAATTATAAATTAATGCAAAGTATCTTCTCAGACAAAAATGACATAAAACTAGAAATTAACAAGAGAATACAGGATAAAAACCTATCCATATGGAAGTTAAGTAACACTTGCTTGAATACTATTGGGTTGTAGAATAAAAAAAAAGTGAAGTTATAAAGTTCCTTGAATGAAAATACCTTCTATCAAAATCTTTGGGATTCAGCAAAGGCAGTCCTTAAGGAGCAGTTCATAGCAATAGGCAAACTTAAAACAGGAAGAAAGCAGTAAAATTAATGATTAACTCAATACCTCTATCAAACAGAGAAAGAACAAAAAGCTAATCCTACAGCCTCTAGAAGAAAAAGAAATATAAGGATAAGGGCTGAAATCAATGGGATAGAAAACATAAAAATAATTGAAACCATCAACAAGACTAGGAGCTGGCTCTTTGAAAGGGTCAGTAGAATAGACGAACTATTGGCAAGCTTAAACAAAGAAAGAGAAGACACAGGAATTTGAAAAAGAAATGAAAGAGGTATCATCACAACAGAACCAGCCAAAATTAAGTCAATAAAATACTCTGATAAATTAAAAACCCTATAGGAAATGGAAAAATTCCTAGAAAATTACATCCTATCCAAATTGAGGAGGACCTTATGCACTTACTGCAGAGGGTCAAGGACTGCAGCCTTCAGTATGGACTGAGGCTCAATGTCAAGAACAGAGATTCTCACCACCGGAATCAGGATGGATGGCAAAGAGATTGAGACTGTTCACAGCTTCAGTTTGCTCGGCTCCACAGTCAACACTCTTGGCACCAGCAGCCAGGAAATA
>NW_006399817.1:7669715-7671906 GCF_000299155.1 Elephantulus edwardii | reverse complement strand
TAAGACAAGAGAAAGAAATAAAAGGCATTCAGACTGGTAAAGAAGTGGTATAACTGTTGTCATATGTAGGCTGTTGGTTGCCTAGTGGCAAGAAGCTGGGCTGCAATCCCAAAGACATGCAATTCGAGGCCACCAGCTGCTCCACAGAATATGGATGAGCAACCTCTTCTTGCCTCTGAAAACCCATTGGAGGGTCAGCTATGGGTCGGTTCTAACTTGACGGTAAACAATAACCATAATAACAACTCCAACAACAACAACAACAACAATGTATGTAGATTATATTTTAGTGTACACAGAAGCCCCAAAGACTAAAAAAAAAAATTTTTTAGATCTCATAGACCAACGTAATAGAGTGGCAGGATATATGATCAATATACAAAAATCTTATAAGCAAGAGTGGCATCCACTTCCTAAACAACATGCCTCTGGAAACTATATGAACTTTGATAAATGATTATAGTTATAGAAAGGCTTCAGGCCTATTGTTCATAGGGTCACTATGAGTCATGCTTGACTCGATGGTAAGCAACATCAACAACATATAAAAATCACTCAGCTATACAGTAACAAAGAAAATATAGAAAAAGAAAGTAGGAAAGCAACACCATTTACAATGTTGTTGTTGTTATGTGCCATTGAGTCACTTGCGACTCATATGTACAACATATGTATATTGTATGTACAACAGCTCTGAACTGTGCTCTAGATTGAGCCAACCTCATTGTCTCTAACACACCTAACCCCATTACTCCAATCACTCCATATCATCCAGGGTCTTTCTCTCTTGCACTGTCCCTCTAGCCTTCCAAGGATGATGTCCCTCTACAAGGACTGGTCCCTCCTTGCAACATGCCAAAGTGTATCAGATGAAGCTTCAGAATCCTTGCCTTCAAGGAGCAGCCTTTTTTCAAACAGGATGAACCTGTTTGTTCGCCTATCAGTCATTCAATACTCTCTTCCAGCACCACAGCTCAAAGGCATCAATTCTATCATTCTTAGTAACTGTCCAACTTTCTGACACATAGCAAGTAATTGTGCAAACCATGGACTGGACTAGGGGCACCTTAGTCTCCAGACTAATATCATTGTTCTCTAGTACTCTGTGGAGGTCCCTGACAAAAGATTTCCCCCAATGCAATTAATCTTTTGATTTCTTGGCTGTTGAATCAAGAGTGTTGATGGTGGTGCCAAGCAAACTGAAGTTGTTAACAATATCAGTCCCTTCACTATCTGTCTTGATGCTGCCAATTACTCCAGTGGTGAGGAGAAATATTTGTTTTCTTGATGTTAAGCTTCAATCTATATTGAAGGTTGCAGTCCTTGATCTTCTTTAGCAAATGCCTCAGTCCTCCTCAGTTTCACCAAGCAAGGTTGTGCCATGTGCATAATGCAGGTTGCTGAGGAGTCTACCTTCAATCCAGATGCCGCATTCTTTATCATAGAATCCAGCCTTCCAAATGATCTGTTCCGCATATAGATTGAAAAGGTATGGAGACAGGATGTGTCTCTGGTGTACATCTTCCCTGATTTTGAATGATGCAGTCTTTTCTTGTTCTGTTCTGATGACTGCTTCCTGGTCCAAATATAGGTCTTACATTAGCACAATCAAGTGTTCTGAAATTCTTATTTTTCTCAGAGTTAGTCACAATTTGTTGTGATCCACACAGTCAAATGCCTTTGCATAATTAATGAAACACAGATAGACATTTCTCTGGTACTCTCTGCTTTCAGCCAAGATCCACCTAACATTGACTGTAATATTCCTAGTGCCATGGCCTCTTCTAAACCCAGTCTGCACGTCTGGCAGTTCTCTGTTGATGTCCTGTTCCAGTCGTTTTTGGATAATTTTGAGCAGGATCCTGCTTGCACATGTGATATTAAAGATATTGTTCGATAATTTCCACACTCTGTCGGGTCACCTGTCTTTGGAATTGGAACAAATATGGGTCTCTTCCAGTTAGTTGGCCACGTGACTATCCTCCAGATTGCTTGGCACAACTTGGTAAGTGTGTCAAGGTCGGCATTTGTTTGTTGAAATATGTTAATTGGTATGCCATCAATTCCTAGGGCCTTGTTTTTTTTTGCCAATTCCTTCAGAGCAGCTTGACCTTCCTTCTTTATCACCACAAGCTCTTGATCATACGTTGTTTTGTGATATTTTCCTGTATCAACCAATTTTTTTTTTTTT
>NW_006399817.1:7629460-7668730 GCF_000299155.1 Elephantulus edwardii | reverse complement strand
AAGATCTTCTCTCACTACTCTAAAGGGCCCCTTTGGCAGTAGGAAACACATAGACTATTATGGAGATTGATTTTGGAATTCAGATGCACTCTTATTGACTACTGATCTTTCTTACCTGTTCCTAGCTTCTGTATTCTAGTCACCCATTACTATTAATGCATCTTGATTGTAGGTTCAGTTTATTTCTGACTGCAAAAGCTTGTAGAAGTCTTCTATTTCTTCCTCCTTGGCTCTGGTTGTATATATGTTGTTGTATGTATTTGAATGATAGTGTTATTCACTGGACTTTCTTGGATATATATGGATATTATTCCATCATTCACAACATTTTATTTCAAGATGGATCTAGAAAGAGCCTTTTTTAGCTATGAAAGAAATTACGTTTTTTCTCACCTTTTCATCTCAGGGTAGTGGCTCTGATTAAAAATGCCCCATGTCAAGCCATCTCATTCTGCCAATATCAAATAAATTTTGGAGATGATGTGGAGAGGTTCAAACTCTCATGCACTGATGGTGGGATTGTAAAAGGGTTCAACCACTTTGGAATGTAGCTTGTTTTCACTCCAAAAGCTGAATATAGAAATCTCATATGACCCAGATATTCCACTTCTAGGAATATACTCCAAGGAAAATAGAACTGAGACATGAACAAAAATCTTTACACCTATGCTCATAGCAGTGTTATTCACCATAACAAGAAAATAGAAACAGTCCAAACGCCCATAAACAAATGTATGGACTGAGGAATTATGGAACATTCATGTAATGGAATACTATGCAGCACTGAAGAGCAATATACTTTATAACATGGGAGAGTCTAGAGAACATTAGGCTGAGTAAAAGAATTCAGTCTTATAGGGAAAATTCTGCAGAATGTCATTATTTAAAAATTATAAAGATAACTAGTAAGATGTGTATAAAGGTGTAAAAGGGGAAAGAGGAAGGGAGAAGTGAGCTGAAAATGAGGAAGTGGTGAAATCATTAGAATTTCAGAGTTTATTGAACAATTGGGGATATTAAATAGAAAAGATCCAGTGGGGACTTGAAAATGCAGGATAATAATAGGCATAGATCAATAGTTATTAATTTTATAAAATAGTGTACATGAATGATTTTATGAAACACATGTGAATGAAAGATTGTGTGAAACACAATGTATATGAATAAAACATAATGTGCATGAATTTTGTATACAAACCAACTGTTCTTGTTGTTAAGTGCCATATACAATTTAAATTTTTCTTCTAAAAATGTTAATGCTGCAATAAGAGAGACAGACACAAGTCAAAACCACAATAAGATATCATCTTACTCCAGTAGTAGTGGCAAAGTTTAACAGGACAGCAAGTAATAAATGTTGGAGAGGATGTGGAAAGATAGGAATTCTTTTACACTGTTGATGGAATTGTAAAATGGTACAACCACTCTAGAAGGCAGTTTGGCATTTCCTCAAAAAGCTGAACATGGAAATTCCAAATGACCCGGCTATTCCACTACTTGGAATATACCCCAAGAAAATGAGAAATGAGACACAAATGGAGATTTGTACACCAATGTTCATAGAAGCAGCATTCACTATCGCAAGATCATGGAAACAACACAAGTGTCCAACCACAATTGAATGGATTGAGAGATGGTACATTCATGTGATGGAATACTATGCAGTACACAGGACCAATGATTTTTAAAAAACCTACTACATTATTTGGGAGCAACTGGAGAGCATGCTAAGTGAATTAATTCAGTCTCATAAGGACAAATACTGTATAAGACCATTATTGTAGAAACAGATAACTAGTAAAACAAATATGAGCCCCCAAAGGGGCAAGGGTTGGGGCAGCGGTGATAATTATAGGGTTGCACAATTTGATAAGTTGTGGGAGAGGTGGGTAAAGGAAATGAGAAAGATCAGTGTTGAAAACAATGTATATGAACTTTGTAATCAAACAGTATAAAATACTTTTTAAAAAAAGGAAGCTTGCAAAGATGGAATAATACTAGGCTTAGAGCAATGGTGATTAATGATATAAAATATAATGTATATGAATGATTGTATAAAACACAAAGTACCTGTACAAAACATGATGTATATGAATGATTATATGCAAATCAATAAAATAATAATTAAAAAGCCCATGCTGATGAAGGAAGAAGTTCAAGTTGCACTGAAGGCATTGGCCAAGAATAAGGCCCCAGGAAAAGATGGGACACCAATTGATGTGTTTCAATGAACAGATTTTCTGTGGGAACTGCAATGATTCATTTAGGCTCTACTTATGAGGTTCCATCCAGCTGCCCCATTGAACCTTTACAAGTCTTTGCATCAACTACCTTATTAAAGATACTATTATTCAGGATCTGCAGGTGGTGTGGACTCCATATTCTATCTGTCTCAGGAAACAGTAATGTGAGCAGAACATCCATACCCCCTTTCTAACTGATTATGTCTTTATGTCTTCCTCCTTGAAGATTTTTCTCTTGTTCTTGGCAACAGGTTACAAGTTCAGTGACTGTAGACTTCTTAAATATGAGTGGGGTGCATTCTGCTCCTCTTCATTTTTTGGAGCCACCCCAGGGAGAGGACAACGAAGAGGACTTCTCTGAAGAGCTGGGCAATATCTGAGAGATCACTTTCCCATGCCTCTGGTGCTTCTCTTCTGTCTGTTCTTGGTGAATCAGTTCAGAACCTCTATCCCTGGAAGACATGGGAGGGTCACAGCAAGAAGTAGACTTCAGAAACCATGTTCTCAGTAATAACTTCACAAGGTTCAAAAATATGTTATCAGATTCCCACAAGAACCTGTTGCATTTCTGTGTAAAATAAATCAATCTTAGAACAGGAAGAAATCTTAGAGTTCTTCAGGTCCAACTGTATTATTTTACAGATAAGGCTTCTCAAGTTCTTTGAGAGGAAGTAACTATGTCCAATCATCTACTTTAAAACTGGTTTTGGTTTTTTTTATGTCTGGTTTGCATTTCACTATGGCTGGGTGCAGAAATATGCCTTCAATTTATTATTTTCTTTTTTCTAATCTGGAGAAGGTACACATTAGAAATATGGCCTATTTCTCTTTTCCCTTCTTGTAGCAGATTCCAAATGAAAATATTTTGTTATTAACTCTAATATAGGGCTGGCTTTTAGGCTTTTTAGAATCACGTTATTACACTAAATAAATTACACTAAATAAATAAAGATGAGTGTTATGAACATTAAAAAACTGATAGCCTATCCTTACAACACCATAGATGCAAAAAGACATGTTAAGGCCTTACACTGGGTGCTGGTGAATATGGCCTTGCTTGGAAATAAAGGCTTTAAAGACATTATTAGGGAAGTTAGCATGAGGCCATACCAGAGCTGGATAGGTCCTGATCAGATCTAAGGGATTTTCTTTTTAAAGAGAAGAAATTCAGAGAGACAGACAGAAGAAGCACAGTCATGTGAAGAAGGCGATGTAGGTGATAGAATGTCTCAGCCCACCTGAAACTGGGAAAACCAAAAAAGAATTTTTCCCTAGAGATTTTGGAGGAAGCATGTCCTGGAGGACATGCTAGTTTGGACTTTTAGGCTCTAGAACTGTGAGATGATAGATTTATGTTCTTACAAGCCACCTAGTTTGTAGTGTTTTGTACCACCAGTGACCCTGGGAAACAAGCACACTCTTCCTATTGGACGGTGAGGACATGCCTCGTACCATCCATAAACTGATGGCACGCTAGTGCAGAATGCACTTCCTTGTCTCCATGGAGTCAGAGAGCCCAAGCTCAATTCTCAGCTCTATCTCTGACTAGCTGTCACCTTAGGTAAGTCACTTCACCTTTCTGATTCTGTTTTCTCACCAATAAAATGAAGAAAAAACCCAACAACAGTGAGCTACTCTAGTTGTCGTGAGAATCAAGACAGAAAATGGAATAAAAGTCCTTTGTGAATATAGAGTTATACAAATGTTACTGATTGCTTTTATCTGGCCGGCTAGGTAGGGGGTCACTTTGTGTATTATAAATAAGACTTTATAAGATTTAATGGTATTAGAAGCTTACACAGAGCTTCAAAGGGCTCCTGCAGCGTAAAAGATGATGTGTACTTCATGCTTAAGTCTTATCCGAACCCATAACCATTATTATTTAGAATTCAACAGATGCAGCAAACTAAGTCTTCTGGAAATATTCTCCACTTTGTAAATATAGCTTAGCTTGTACAGCTCTTCTGCCCTGCCAACATTTGCTCATTTCACCTAGCGTCTGAAGGGTCAGGTGTGAAAATCCGAAAATCTTTACAACATACAAATCCAGTCACGACACTCCTATTATTAAAACCTTTGTGCTCCCGTGGCTGGCAGAATAAAACCCAAATGCCATAACTGCAAATCTTGTTATAGTCTGACCAAGTAGTCCATTATAAGTATGTAAGTGAGTTTATTAATCAAACCCCTGTCACAGTGTATGAGGCCCTCTACTGTCTGGCCCTGGTCGGTTCCCTTTTACTCTAACCTCCCACCTGCCTGTGCCACATGCCTGTGTATGACACTACCCACCTGCTCCCCCTCATGGCCTCTCTTTGTTTGCAGTCACTGCCTCCTGGCTGCAGGGAGCATCCCACTCTCTCCTCTCCTCCTGCTCGCTGCTTTCCTATTTGTCCTTCAAGACCCATCACAAAAGCCGCCTCCTCTGTGAAACCATGTCTGACCTCTTCTTCCTTCCAGAGAGGATTAATCATTTCTCGTTTCTTCTCTGAGCAAGCAGGGTGTGTGTATGTATGTGCGTGTGCGTGTCAGTGCAGCATTTTCCACACGTTTCTGTCCTTTGTTTAGCTTTGCTTCATTTGAAATTTTGCCTAGCCATTAGTCTATAAGCATTTTGCATGTTGAACTGGGACCTTTTTTGGTTATTTTTTTGCATGCCTGCATCCCATATCCAATGTTATATGCGGGAATAGCAGGTGCTCAATGAATGAATTAAATGAATGTTTATTGAAGAACACAGGGCGGAATACACAAGGAAAACAGGAACCTGCTAGTACTGTCTGATATTAGACTCTCAACAACCTCTATCCCTAGGACTTGTGCTGTTATTATTTTGAGTCTTTAATATCTATCTAGGGGCTCATCATCCTCTAATTATTAATTAAACAAAAGTGAAATACTAATACAAGGACTTATTTTAAAGTTTCACCTGCCAGACTTCTCTTAGTCATTTAGCTGAATAGTCAGGACCTGGAAAACAGAGTTTCTCCCTGCTTATAACACTAGTAAGCTATGTGACTTTAGCCAATCACTTTTAGTCTTGAACTTCAGGTTTGAAATATTAGAGAGTTAGATATTTTCAGAGATCTCTCTCAGTTCTGACAATATCTTATTTATAACTGAGCCTTGGAAAGCTGAGTAAGCAGAATTAAAGCAAATCTTGCAGCCGGAACAGAAAGACTTAATTGTAGTAACACTTGAGGGTGGGGTGAGGAGATTCAGGACAGGGACAGGTATAAAAATAAAAGCTTAGCATTACTTTTTTTCCTTCTTGTTGTGTGCCATCAAATTGGATCCAACTGGCACAGGAGGTAATTGCTCCTCCTTTTTCAGCAGAGAGTCTGATGAATTCAAACTGAGAGCCTTTGGGATTATAGCACAGCTTCTTGCTGCTAGGCCACCAGAGCTCTCTCAGCTTTACTTTTGGAGTTGATATTCCATGGGCTGCTGAGAGAACAGGTTTTTCCAGGAGAAGGTAAAACAAAGTTGCTCTTTGGAGGTAGGGATTTTGAAAATTTAGCTCACATACTTTTGGCATGTTGCCAGGATGAAGCAGTCCTTAGAGGAGGACATCAAGCTTGGAAGGGTGGAAGGGTAACACATGAGAGGAAGACCCTGGATGAGATGGACTGACTCATTGACTAGAGTTATGGGAGCAAGTGTGTCAGAGATCGTGAAACTGGTTCAGGATAGGACAAGGTTTAGAGCTATTGTGTGTAAGGTCGTTATGAGTCACAGGTGACATGATGGCACCATATCAACAACAATAATATTGTTGTCTAATCGTTTCTTCAAGTAGAGAGTAAGTCTTCATAACTCACAACACACCTTCTTCTGACTTCTTTCTTGCTCCTCCAAGATGTTCTGTATCCCTGGAATTTCCCCCTCAAATCTGGTCATACAATCCTTTGGAATATGCCCCCTGGAATTATTTTATTTTTAATGTTTGGGTTTTAAAATTTTCTACTAGTTTATTTACAATATTTGAATACAAATTTGAACAAATTCTTTCAATTTCCCCTGGAATTCTTGCTCACTTTTCTTTCTCCATCATCCCAGAATTTCAACAAAAAGCAGAATGAGAAAGTGCAGAAAGGTCAGAGGGATTTAAGTAGCTGCTTGAATAGGCAAAAAAGAAAACAAACCAAGCCCATGTGATCAAGTTGATTTTGACTCATAGTGACCCTGTAAGACAGAGCAGGGTTGCTCCACAGAATTTGTAAGACTGTTAACTTTTACAAAAGCAAACTGACAGATCTCTCTCCAGTGGAACAGCTGGTAGTTCGGCACATGAACTTTCAGTCAGCAGTTGAGCACTTCACCACTGTGCTGCCACTAAGGATGTTTGAATGAGAGGAAAAAAGTTTCCAGAAAGAGTAGGTTTTTTTCAAAAGTTGTCAATTGCAGGGAGCCCTGGTGGCCTAGTGGCAAGAAGCTGTACTGCAATCCCAGAGGTATGCAGTTCAAATCCACCAGACGCTGTGCTGGAGAAGGAGGGGCAAATCTCCCCCTGTACCAGTCAGATCTGATTTGACGGTACACCCACCCAAAAAAGAATATAAAAAAAATTTTTTTAAAGTTGTAAATTGCATGGGAGGAGATCACCCCACTGTCTGCTGAGTAGCAGCTGGTGGATTTGAACCATCTGCCTTCGGGTTGACAACACAACTCCTTATTCATTTCTCACTAGAGTTCCCTGGAATAAGAAAGGCAGTCAGTAAAAAAGGGCAGAATTGGTGAGAGCTCTGCATAGAAAAAGAGGAAGTGAACAAAGAGGAGGAGTCAGTGATAAGAGAAAGGAATTGGACAAGACACGGTGAAGAGTTTTAGGTAAAATGTTTGGGGGAGGAGCTTGTTGAAGAGAAACAGTGTGAGGGACACCCAGACACACACCAGTCTGAATAAAAGGGCGGTTCAAGGGCAAAAATTAAATATTTTACAAAAGATAGTGTTTTAATTTGTCTATATCTTTTATAAAAAAACCCTGTTTGTTAACTGAAGTGCAGAAACGTTAGATGGAGCAGCTATGACTGAAATTTTAAATTAAATCCTATTATTACTCTAACAGGGGTGAAGCCCAACTCAACCAAAATGGAGAAGGTTGCTGCCAACAAAAAGGTTAAAATAAACAGTGTCTGTTAAGAAGGAGACGGGAATGAAAAAAAGGATAAAAGGAAAGGAAAAGAAAAATGAAAGAGGACGTATGTGTAGTTCTAAGGGGCCTGTGGGCCAGCCACTCTGCAGCAAGCGTTAATACAGACCTGTCTCCCATCTCTACAGTCACCCTTTACGTAATAAGAACAGGATAACGCAGGATAGTCAGAAAAATATTGCTCAAAATTAAACTAAAGATAAGTAGCAGCAAAGATATATCTAGTCCCTCGGCAAAACTACTGATGTTGCATAGCAACAACTGCCTGGTTTTATTTCTGTCACAGTATTGCCATAAGGAAGCTTTGAAATTCAATGTTGGTTGTTTTTTTTTTTTTAAACTATGTATTTTATTTAAATAAGGTATAATACTTTACTGCACTCATTTAAGTCACCTGACTCCTACTGAAACCGGAAAGGCAGCTTTTCAAAGGGGAGATAATTAAGGCAATGAAAACAGAAACAGGAAATTATTTAGTTTCTGTGAAATTCTTTCCCATGTTATCTTATTTAATCCTGACAGAGCCATGTGAGGCAAGTGTTGTTCCCATTTTGCTTATGAGATGACTCAGAAGAGGATAGAAACTTTGACCAACTCCTATAACTGATAAGAAGCAGGATTGAGACTTGAGTCCTCACCTTACTGTTTCCTAGTCTTGCTGTGATGGAGATACATATCTCTTAAAGTTTAGGAGGTTAGAGGTCCAAGGTGTCAACTCTAGGGGAGGCCTGTTGTCTCTGTCAATTCTGGAGGGAAGTCCTTGTTTCTACCAGCATCCATAGGCCTAGTGTTTCATGGAGACTTCCATGCGTCTTGGCCTTCCCAGGACAGGGATTTCCTAGCACAAGGATGTGATAAGGTGTGTTCTGCTCACGCTAATTACTTCTTGGTGGTACTGATGTCGTCTCCTCTTGACTCACTTCCCTCTCTTTTGAACTCTTGTGAGACAAATGAAAGGTGTTATAGGCCATCCTTAGGGAAACTCCTTTTACATGAGATTTCGACTATCATAGGATTAAGTGATTTCGCCTTCCACCCTTAATCCTTTTATAACTATTTGATTTATCAGATCACAGGAGATCAGTATGTAGATCTCACATTTATAGTATTACATAGTGCATTTTGAGGGAGTAGAATTCAATCAATGATACCCTTTGCCCTGCTAATTTATAGCCCAGTGGTTTCCTTATTCTACACTACTGTAAAATGTAACTTAGTGGAGCTTATTACATCGAAGGTGTCTGGGACTGGTTTTTGAAGGTAATCCAAGGTGGTAACACTTTCAGAAGAAAATCTTTGGTCCCATATCTGACACCTTGCTGATATTGCATGGTATCAGTTAACCTGGGAAAATCTGAATTTAGGGTTAATCTAGTGCAAGAAACTCAGAGAAACCAAAGGCTCTTTCTGTGAGAATAGTATCAGGCACTTGTATTTTAAGCTGTTTGAGGGTAGCTCTTACTATATATATATATATTTTTTTTTTTTTTTTTGGTCTTAGTATATAGTAGGGGTTATTCAAGAAATAAAAGCCCTATGAATTGGGTAATTTTCTTTATTATTGAAGTGAACTCTGGTGACATAGTCTGTATTCAAAGGCTATTTCTCATTGGTGGTCCAAATCCATTAGTGGTTCTTTGGGACAAGGAGAGGTAATCTCCTCACATGCAATTTACAGCCTCAGAAGCCCACTAGAGGATCAGTTATGAGTTTGTTCTGATTCAATGACTGTGAGGAAGAATGAGGGAACCATTAATGGTCTTTCTTAGTAATTGCTTCAGTGTCTATAAAAAAACCCCCAAACCAACAGTACTGAATGCACAGACCTAAAATTGAAGACTTTGGATATTTATTCTTCTGCTTGGGGTTCTATCATCAAAAGAACCCAAAATTCCAATTGCTAACTGTCCACGTAGAGCTTTATATAAGGAAGAAATTTAATTCAGCAATTTTTCACTGGGCATTTACAGCATGTTTGGCATGGTATTGAATACTGACAATACCAGCTCTGTTACTCACGACCCCAAAGAAGTTCTTTGACTAATTAAAGATGTTGTTATATACTGTTGAATCACCTGCAACTCATAGCAACCCTTTGTACAATAGATCTGAAGCCTGCCCTTTCCTGAGCCAGTCTCACAGACTCTGACATTCTAACCCCTATTGCCCCAGTTACTGTATCAATTCATCTCATCTGGGGTCCTCCTCTCCTGCATTGTCCCTCCACCTTCCAAACATGATGTCCTTCTCCAAGGATTGGTCCCTCCTGGTGTGCCCAAAGTATGTGAGACAGAGCTTCAGAATCCTTGCCTTCAAGGAGAAATTTGGTTTCACCCCCTCCAAGACAGACCTGTTTGCTTTCTTGGTGATCCATGGCATGCTCAAGACTCAGCACCACAACTCAGAGGCATTGATTCCTCTTCTGTCAACCTTAGTCATTGTCTAGCACTCTGATGCATAACAAGTAATTGCTAAGACCATGGCCTGGATTAGGCACACTTTAGTCTCTTGACTGAAATCACTGCTTCTCTGTACTCTGGAGAGGTCTCTGACAGCAGATTTTCCCAGTGCAATTCATCTTTTGATTTCCTGATTACTGGTGTTGAGAGTGTTAATTGTGGAATCAAGCAAGCTGTATTTGTTAACAACCTCAATCTCTTCTCCATCTATCATGATGCTGTCAGTTGGACCAGTGATGAGAATCTTTGTCTTCTTGATATTGAGTTTTAATCCATATTGAAGACTACAGTTATTGACCTTCTGCAGCAAGTACTTTAGATCCTCTTCAGTTTTAGCAAGCAAGGTTGTGTCATCTGCATAACACAGGTTGTTGATGAGTCTTCCTCCAATCCTGATGCCACATTCTTGTTCATAAAGTCCAGCCTCACAATGATCTGTTTCACGTATATATTGAAAAGAAATGGAGACAGGATACATCTTTGACACACTCCTTTCCTAATTTTGAACCATACAGTGTTTCCTTGTTCTGTTCTAAGGACTATTTCCTGGTCTGAGTATAGGTTTTTACATGAGGATATTGAGAGCTAATTGTGCTACCAATGCAAAGGTATGTTGTTTGAGTCCACCAGCTGCTGCACAGAAGAAAGATGGGCAATTACCTCCCATGCAATTTACTGCCTTTGAAAACCACTGGAGGATCAGCTATGAGTTTGTTCCAGCTTGACAGTATATAAGAACACAACGATATAAAGAACTCCTCTAGGAGTTCCAGGGCAGTGCAAATCATTGAACACTTGACTACTAGCCAGAAGGTTGTTGGTTCAAAACCACCTAGAGGTGCCTTGGAAAATGGGTCTGGTTAGCTACTTCTGAAAAATGAGCTACTGAAAATTCTTGCATAGTTCTCCTGAAACAATTTGGTTTGCTGTGAATCCGAGTCAATTTGATAGAAACTAGTTTTATTATAAGAGTGCCAGATAGCTAAAAATACTGAAAAGCTAGGGCCAGATTGATCATCCTAAAATGTTTACACTAATATCTACCCTCTTATCATCAAATTAAAACAGGGCTTCTTTAAGCCAAGAGGGGATGGGGAGGGGGAAGCTGCTAGATATCATGTAGTCAAGTACTGTTAGACCCTGCAACCTCTTCTAGTCACAGCCTCTCACTGCAGAGGTCCTGCTGCTCTGGCATGTCACAAGGTAGCAGTCCTGTCCAAGTGACCTGGCACCACCTCGTGGGTGCTCACGTGAATTCCACTGCTTCTGAAAGTCTCAGCTCTCAAGCCTGATGAAGCCTTAGTTTAAAAAATCTTCAACAGTTATAGACCTCAGGTTCCTTAATCTGAGAAGTAATGCATATCCAAGAAGAAGCCATCTCTACTTTTGCCCTGATGGTATTTGCAAGCATAACTAGTAGAGTATCCACAAAGGAACGGTGATTTTTCAGGGAATAAGGGTAGGAATTTCTAGGTTTGGAAGGAACGTTGGTAGTGCAGTGGTCAAATCCTTGGCTGCTAACCAGAAATTTGGCAGTTTGGATCTACCAGCTTCTCTGAAGGAGAAGGATGTAATTGCTGTCTGCTTCCATAAGGATTTACAGCCTTGGGAATTCAGTGGAAAAGTTCTACTCTGCCTCACAGCATCACTACTAGTCAGAATCTACTTGATTGCAATGGCTTTGGTTTTAGTTTTTCTAGGCTTAGCTTCCATTATCTTAGGTCCTCCTAAGATTTAACTAGGGCACAGTGGATCTCTTTATTATTTCATTTTAGAGCCTATGATTGTTTTAAAATGCATGTTACACATGGAGTCCTTGTTACTCATTTAGCAGGCAGTTAGATATGACTTTATTTTGGTTTTTAATTATATTTTTCTTTTACCCCTAATTAAGTTATTAAATGTCAGCGTTTGTACTTCCTACAGTCTATGACAGAGAGCTCTGGTGGTTTGTTGTGTTCTGTCAAGTTGCCTGCGACCCATAGCGACCCTATGTACAGCAGCTCTGAACCCTGCCTGGTCCTGAGCCAGTAGCACTATTCTGACACACCAATCCCCATTGTCCCAGTCACTGTATCAATCCATCTCATCCAGGGTCTTCCTCTCTTGTGCTGTCCCTCTACCCTTCCAAGAATGATGTCCTTCTCCAAGGACCAGTCTCCTGGCCATGTGCCAAAAGTATGTATGACAAAGCTTCAAAATTCTAGCCTCCAATGGTTTCACCCTTTCCAAGACAGACCTATTTGTTTTCTTGGTGGTCCATGGTATGTTGAAGACTCTTCTCCAGCACTACAACACAAAGGCATAAATTTTTCTTCTGTCATCCTTAGTCATTGTCCAGTTATCTGAAGCATAACAAGTAATTGTGAGTACCATGGCCTGGATTAGGCACACCTTAGTCTCTAGATTGACATCATTGCTTTTCAGCACTCTGGAGAGGTCCCTGACAGCAAATTTTCCCCAATGCAGTTCATCTTTTGAACTGCTTGTGCCAAGAGTGTTGGTTGTGGAGCCAAGCAAGCTGTAATCCTTAACCTCAATCTCTTCTCCATCTATTATGGTGCTGCCAATTAGCCAAGTGATGAGAATCTTTGTCTTCTTGATGTTGAGTTTCAATCCATATTGAAGAATACAGTAGTTGACTTCTGCAGCAAGTGCTTCATGTCTTTTTCAGTTTCAGCAAGCAAGATTGTGTTATCTGCATAATGTAGGTTGTTAATGAGTCTTCCTCCAATCTTGATGCCACATTCCTCCTAATAAAGCCCTACTTTCTGAATGATCTGTATGTAGATTGAAAAGGCATGGAGACAGGAGTATCCCTGGCACACTTTTCCCCTGATTTTGAACCATGTTGTTTTTCCCTGCTCTGTTCTGAGAATTGCTTCCTGATCTAAGAATAGGTTTCGCATAAGCACAATCAAGTGTTCCTGGATTCCCATTTTCCTCAAAGTTAGCCACAATTTGTTGTGATCCACATAGTGAAATGTTTTTGCATAGTCAATGAAACACAGATAGACATTCTTCTGGTACTCTTTGCTTTCTGCCAAGACATTGGCAATAATTTCTCTAGCGCCATGACCTCTTCTAAACCCAACTTGTATTTCTGGTAGTTCTCTGCCAATGACTATTCCAGTAATTTCTTGATAATCTTCAGCAGGATTTTGCTAGTGTGTGATATTAGTGATATTGTTCAACAAGTTCCATACTCTGTCAGGTCACCTTTTCTTGGAATAGGATTAAAGATGAACCTCTTCCAGTCAGTTGGCCAATTAGTTGTCCTCCAGATTTCTTGTCACAATATGGTTAGCATTTCCAGGGCAACATCTTTTTGTTCAAATATGTCAATTCATATTCCATCAGTTTCCTGGGCTTTATTTTTTTGCCATGTCCTTCAGAACAGCCTAAACTTTCTCCTTAATCACCATTGCCTCTTGATCATATGTTGTTTCTTGAAATTCTTCTGTTTCAGCCATTTCTTTTTGGTACAATGACTCTGCATACTCCTTCCATCTTCTTATAAAGCTTTCTGAATGCCATAGCATCCTTAACATTATAACTTGCAACTTGAATTTGTTCTTTAGTTCCTTCAGCTTAAGACATGCTAAGCATGTTCAGCCCTTTTGATTTTCTGACTCTACTCCTTGCACATATCATTATAATACTTTGCCTTGTGGTGCCAATATAATACTTTCCTTATTGGTAAGGAATTGCACTGTCAATGCAAAGGTACATGGTTTGGATTCACTAGCTGCTCTGTGGGAGAAAGATGAGGACAGTCAACTCCCATGTGATTTAATGCCTCTGAAAACCTGCTGGAAGGGCTACAGGGCTGCTTCCAGTTTGATGGTACCCAACAACAAAACAGTCTATGGGTGGTAAAGGATAAGTGAAAAAGTGGAAAACCCTCGATGAGATGGATTGACACAGTGGATTCAACAATGGATTTAAACACAGCAGAGATAATGAGGATTGTTAAGGGTTAATCATGGCTTCCTTTTCTTGGACAATGAAGTCAGCACAACAGCCTAATCTCCTCCAGTACAATTTACTGCCTCTTAAAACCCTCTGTAGTGTCAGCCTATGGGTGGTTTCCAACTTGATGGCACAAAATAACATGCTTAAATTAAGAGTGGATAGATAATAAACGTTATATTGGAACAGATGAAGGAAGGAACTGTTTAAAAGGAATATATGATTAGGCATTGTGTATATGGCAACAGCCCAGAATAAGGGGTACATTACAAAGAGGACTGGGGAGTAGGGTAAGGGAGGTAATTGTGCAACAATGAATGAATATTTAAAAAAAATGAGCTGGAAGAGGGGGAAAGGAAGCAGAGGGAATAAAATGTGTAACAATGAATGAAAAACTAACTTTTCTGTAAACTTTCATTAAAATCACAACTAAAAGAAAAAATTTTATTAACCTCCCCTACTTGCTGAATAAACAGGCGAATAAATTGCTAACTATAAATTCACTTATATAGGTTGAATTGAAAGGACTGAGGCAAGCACCCTAGTTTACCTCTCAAGGACAACACTGGTTTCCTTTGATCTTCATTCAGCTAATTATCTCAAGGTCAGTGAAGCTTGCAAGTAGGGAAAAGATTATTATAAAGGATGGAAACGTGTCCAATAGGTTAGTGTAGAGATTTAGCTACTTGTTGGGTGCAGAACCGTGAGCAAATTACTTAATCTACTTTGTGCCTAATTTCTTTATCAATGATATTAATCTATTGTGGAGAGTCAGCATAGTAGAAAAGAGCCTAGAAGATGTTGATTCAATCCTTGCTCTGTTGTCAGTCAGCTAATCTTGTTAAGCCTAACTCCAAAATTCTGAAATACCTTTAAAGTAGTGTATGTGGGGGTATGTGTGCATAAGTTATCTATTGCTACACAACATTACCCTCAAATTTAGCAATTTAAAAGAGCTCATATTTATGATTTTAAACTGTTTCTGGTAATTGAGGATCTAAGAGTGAATTGGCTTGTTGATTCTTGTTGGTCAAATATATTTCATGAGGTTGCAATTAAGATTGGATATTGAATGAGGTTGGTCAGGGTTTCAGACATTTCGATGCCCAACTGTCTCTGAAAAACTCCTTCCAAGCTCACTCACGTGACTATTAGCAGGCTTCAGTTCCTCATTACTAGTGACTGGCTTCTTTTAATCTTCAGTCAGCTAATTATCTGAAGGTCATAATTTGGGCATATTGTTGGAGGGGCAGTCCTTGGAAAAAAGCCTCATACTTGGACAGATGGAAGTCAGTGAAAGAGAAGAAGACCCTCAACAAGATGAGTTATCACAGTGAATGTAACAATGAGCTCAAGTGTATCAGAAAGTAAGAGGACATTACAAGAGAGGGCAAGTTTCACATCTGTTGTTCATAAGGTTATTGCGAGTTGTAGTCAACTTGATGGCACTTAACAATGACGGTGGCTGAAGACTTTAGTTCTTTGACATAGGGTTGTGCACAATAGGGTAGCTAGCTTCCTCCAGAGAAAGAGATTCAAGAGATCCAGAGATCCCCAGAGAAAAACAGCAATCAAAATAAACTATCATTTAAATAGTGAACAAACAAACAAAAGGACATTACAGTCTTCAATAATGTAATAATTTCGGGAGTGGATTTTGAGCATTTTTGGTGTGGACTGTACTGCACAGATCCATCCTGATACAACATGAAAGTGGAGCACAAGGATGTGATACCAGTGATCACAGGGGCCTCTTGAAGACTGGCTCCAACAGTATTCAATTAGCAGAATTCTCAGTAAAATTCCTGCCCTTTCTCATGGCTTGACTGTCTTTCCTGTGAGATGGCAACTTGCTATTAGCCACTTTACTATCAGCATCAAGAAAATAAAAATTCTCACCATTGGACCAATAGATATCATGATAGAAGGAAGAAAGATTGAACTTATCAAGGACTTAATTATACTTGGATTCATAATCAACACTCGGGGTAACAGGAGTCAAGAAATCAAAAGAGGTGTTTCATTGGGAATTCTGCTGTCAGGAACATCTCTAATGTCCTAAAGAGCAAGTTTAAAGACTAAAGTGTGCCTGATTCAAGGCATGGTCTTTTCAGTTACTTCCTATCCATGTCAAAGTTGGACAATGAACAAGAATAACAGAAGAATAATTGAAGGGAAGGGACAAGACACATATGCTGGAATGGGAGTGGAGACACTGAATGCATTGGTTACTTCTGTAAGGGAAGTGTCTTTCATCTGTATCTTTAAGTAAAATGTTTGTTTGACAAATATTGTTCTAAAACTAAACATCCAAATTAAGACTAGGAAGAAGGATTGGCCATCCATTTGAGTTGTGGTGTTGAAGAAGGGTACTGACTTGTTATGTTTTTGTATTGTTATGTGTCATCAAATCACCTTATGTACCTTTGAACCTTGCCTTGTCCTGAGCCAGCCGCACTCATTCCAACACACCAACCCTAGTTGACCCAGTTACTATATCAGTCCTTCTCATCCTGGGTCTTATTCTCCTGCACTGTCCCTCTATCCTTCCAAGTCTGATGTCCTTCTATAAGGACCAGTCTCTCCTGGCTATTTGCCCAAAGTCTGTGAGACAGAGCTTCCTAGCCTCCAAGGAGAAACTTGATTTATCCCATGGGAAAACCAGGTCTGTCTCAGAGAAAGTACAGCCAGGGTGCTTCTCAGAGGCAAGGATTGTGAAATTTCATCTCACATACATTGAACATGTTGTCAGGAGTGGTCTGTCCTTAGAAAGGCACATCATTCTGAAAAAAATGGAGGGTCAGAGAAAGAGAAGAAGACCCTCAACAGGATGGATTGACACAATGACTGTTCTAATGTTCTCTACCATATCAGAGATTGTGAGAGTGGTGCAGGGTAAGGTAAAGCACAAATCTGTTCTCCACAGGGTTGCTGTGAGTCATAGGCAATTCCATAGCATCTAAAATGAGCATCAGCCACTGCATCATCCTCATGTGCATGGGACCTGGAAAGTGACCCAGCCAAAATGTTTCATTTTCAGTTACTGAAATGAAATGTATAAACAGATATTTCCTACACTATCTCTATGTTTCAGCATCACCTTTAAACATATTTGTTTTCATTGTTATAAAAACTTTTGTTTTCTTTTTTTATGGGATGGAAGAAGACTTGGAAAACCTCTGGTATAACCTCATCTCTTTATAGATATGTAAATGGATGTCTTTACAGGTCACCTTACTTGCTAGCATTGGAATTAAGACAAGAAACTGGTCTCTAAACTCTTCGTTCTCTGTACTTTCCACTTCACTCTCTCTTAACTTCAGTCTTTGTGAGTTAGAATTATCCTTGACATAGAATTTAGTAGCTCTGGTAATAAATCATCTACCTCTGCAGCTCTCCTTTTGTGCCATGGCCTTACTTAGCTCCACTTCCATTGAAATATTCAGTAATGCTTTCATCTGATTTTCCGTCTAAATTATAATTTTTTCTTTCCAGTTAACTTTTCACTTCTGTGGCTCTAACCCTAAATGTACTGAACAGCCAAGGTTTCATGAATATTAAGTTCTAATATTAATTCCCACTATCATTTTCCATGCTCTGTTTATTTTTTATTCTTATAATGCAGTTATTAGTTATGTGTCTGAAATGGCTTCTAGTTTAAAAAGCAAAAGCAAGAATTCTTTGGCAAGAAGCCCTATTTAAATCACAGAACACAGTTTTGCTATATTTTCTCATTTCCTTATCTAGCACTAGCCTCATTAAAAACAAACAAACAAAAACCCTTTTAGATCTTAACATTTTTAAGGTGAAGCTGTCTTTTCAAACTTTACTGATATTTGAAAGAGCTTTTCTCCACTCTTCTCTCTGATAGCACATTGCACATAAAGCTATGACAATACACATCACAGTGTATCATTGCTTACGTACATCTTCTCTACTGGACTTGGCACTTTGAGGGTAGGCATTGCATCGTACTTATTTTTTAATATATCCAGTACCTCATAGTACAGCTCCTAAAAGGAACTCTCTTTGTATTTACCCAGTGGAATCAGCCAACTCTTCATGTCATTTAAAATTTTAGATGAAAATGTTCTCTTTCTGATAGTGGTAGTACTTACATAAGATCTTTTTGTACTTCTCTTAGTAGTTATTGTTAGCTGCTGTTGAGTTGGTTCCCAAATCGCTGCAATCCATACACAATAGAATTGAACTGTTATGAGTGGCTGATTTTCAGAAGTAAATGATCAGACTTTTCTTTCTACTTAGTAAGAGACAGAGACTGATTTTAAGAAAAGCCCTTGAGTAGATTGTAGTCGAGTGTCTGACTTAGTGGAACCATTTGAAAGTCCACCCTCCCAAAGACCATTATTGTAGAATGAGTATGAGGATCCAAGGGGGAGAGGGAAGGTGGAAATAGAGGGGTGAGGATGAGCATGGGGGGGGATTGTTAATCATAGGGTTGTGCAATTTAATGGGTGGGGGCATAAAGGAAATGGGAAGGATCTTTTGTGAAAAGCAATGTATTCCAACTTTGTAAATAAATCAGTATAAAATGAAAAAAAGAAAGAAAAGGAAAGATGAGCTCATGGATCAGTGGAGAGGACTATAGATTTTGAACAAAATTGACTTGGCCTCTGGCGAGCATGTTGGATAAGAGGGAACTTTGTCATTCTCAATTCTAAATTGTACTCTTGGTGTGGAAAAGAGCTGTGATGACAGTGTCATGAACTTTAGATTTTCTGGTCTCCGCCATGATGCTAAGAAGAAGTTAATCCTCACATTTGCATTGTAAGAACCTTAGAGTTTATGGCAGTCCTCACCTGTTCTACAACTGATAATGACTTTCATTTTGACAGTCGCTTCTTGGGCACTTGTTTTTCCCCTTCACTGTATACTTTACTCTGATTAGAAGGGATACTGCTTATGGGTAAATAAAATGTAATTCACTTTAGATTTAGGTAAGAATAAAAAGAAAACAACAACAAAAAAAGAAGGATAATTTGAGATACGCCTGGGAAGAACTGTCCCTCTTCCTGCCCCACCTCTATGCATGATCCTTTTTCAGATAAACTTGAGTTTTTATTCTCATTTTGAGCTTGAAAATTTTATTTTACATGATGCTGCTTTCAAAATCCAGATGTTAGTAGTGCAATAATGAGTGAATATAAAAAAAATTGGGAAGTGAGCTGGGGGAGGAGGAAGGAGGTAGAAGGGAGAAAAATGTGTATCAATCAATGAATGAAAGTTCAACTTTTCTGTAAACTTTCATTAAGATAACAATTAAAAATTATTATTATAAAAACTCAAAAAACCAAAATCCTGATGTTTTAAGGGAAGACTCCATATTGTCTCTTATCTCTTGATCCATCAGTAGGAGCAACATGACAGCAGGAGGAGCTAGAGATGCAGACCCAGTCCTGTGGAATAAAGCTTTCTGCCTTGAATGTAGGTAGGAAGGAATGGAGAATGGAAAGTGACAAAGAACAAATACAAACCACAGGCTTCCTTGTGCACATTCAGCTCCAAGAGAAGGGCTTGGTGAAAAGTGGGAAAGGAAGCAAATAAATGCCTTTTGTCTTCTCCCACTTGCTTTGACTTTCTGGTTTTCTCTATAGTTTTTCAGATGTGTATTTCTCAGACTCTTATCAAAAGCTAGGAAATTAGCCACGATGCTGCCACTAGCTGGCTTGCTCTCATATCCTAAGCAGCCTGGCAAGACATGACCGCGTGTTGTTCTGGCAGCTGGGAAGAGCTGTAGAGACACTTTGCTCGCCAGAGGGTGCTATGCTGGCAAATGTCTTCCCCGACAAGGATGACCATTTCTAAACCATTCTAAAGTTAGCTGCTGGTTTATGAAATTCGGTTTTATCTTTCTGATTTGACATTCCATACAGTCTATATACTGAATGCTAAATGTTTAGTTTTAAATTAAAGGTTAAAATCAATAAAATTCTTTTGAAAACTTAAGTTTTTCCTCCTTAAATTCTCAGTGGGATATAAAGACTTACATAATGCCAGGAAACAAGTTAGCATATTGATTTGCCTTCTTTTATAACAAGTCAACATGTCTGCTGCCTTTTCATCTGATGTCCAAGTGTTTACCTTCATAAGGCAATCTCCTGAACAGAGGTGGAGCTGAAGTCTCAGGAACAGACTGAAGATCTTTTAGGATTAGACATTCACTAGCTGAACACATTCATGATAGTCCATCTCTATGGTTTTGAGACTAGCTCAAGGCACAGTTCTTAAGCACAGGGCAGACTGTGAGGATGGGGAATGATCAAAAAAGCTTTAAATGTATTGTAAATAGGGTCACTATCTAGGTGAGAAGTACTGAACAAGACCCTTCAAGGAGGCCTTCACAAGCCACTCCAGAAGTTTCAGGCACATTTAGTTGTTGTTGAGGGCCATCGAGTTGATTATGACTCATAGTGACTCTATGTTAAGATTAAAATTTCCTCGGGTGCAATCCTTAGAGAAGTTTGCTAGGCTGTAACCTATACAGGAGAATATTGCTAGATCATTCTCTTTTGAAATCTCTGGATGGGTCTAAACTGCCAATCGTCTGCTTAAACTCCCAAGCTACTAAACTGTTGCACAACCAGTGCTCCCTGGACATATCCTAGGTTTCCCCAAGATGACATGAGTGGAAATGTCTAGCCTGTGACTGACCGCTATCATTGCTATCCCCTGAGCAAGCTCAGAAAGCAGCCTCATAACATGCAGACAACTTTTCACTTCTATTTTGCAACTTCTGTGTTCCTAGTCCTGAGAACCACCCAGATCCTTACTTTTGGCTTCTCTTCAGATACTGTGCTCCAGTTTCCATTTAAACTTCATGAAACAGGAACTGATGTAGCTGCTAATGCTTCTTAGCATTTCAGTGTTGTTACATTTATAATGTTATCCAATTTAAAAATAAATGTATTCTCTACTTAGTGACTCTTCTGTTCTCTTTCATTCAGCTGTTTAATAATGCCAACTGCTTAGAACCCAGATTAGAATTTCTTACAATGGTCTCTGATTAAACCCCAATAAAAGCACAGTCAGGAAAATTCATAATATAAGACATGCTAACTACCTCTTGGAAGTTCAATTTATATTTTGTAAATCTAAAACTAATTCAAGGATGACGTCTTAAACGAAAAAGCTTTATAGGTACTTGGGCAAAGTACTACTAGTAATAAATAAAAAAACAAACAAAAAAGTTGTGTAATTTTGTTTATTCATTAATACCTTTTACTCTGTCAACTTTCAAAATATGATTTGAAATAATATGCATAATTCTGTAAAATTACAGAAATAAAAAATACAAGCATAGAGACCAAGCAATGAAGAACATCAAAAAATAATTCTGGAAAACCTAGGCTGAAGGTAATAATGCTTACTTTTAAGCCCAACGTTTAGTTCTAGACTTTACTGTAGCTAAGACAGAAAGGAAAACTTGTTGGATTGTTGCTGTCAGTTTGCCAGCAACTTGACAGTGACACCCTGATGGGAGTAAGCACAATGGAGATAGACCACTCTGGGAGAGGATCAGAGAGTCAATCCAGCTCGATTTTATTGAGATAAACACTGCACTTATGCACACAGGAAAACAGGATAGGGTGGGTTTTCAGACGTGGGACATGCAGATTGGTTAGGAGAACCTCAGCCTCTTGTGGATCACTCCCAGCTCAACAAACATGGCAGTCGTCTTCCCAGGTGGTGAGCTTTCTCAAGCTGGTACAGCCAAATTCAGGGGAGCTTTCTCTACCTTGTATTAAAGGCCATTGGGAGGCTTGCTCCTATCTGGAGCTCAGGTGATCTCTCCTGACCAGAGGCCCTCCCTTCCTCCCCAACATTCTGTAACATTGGATTACAGGGTCCTCATAGCTGTTATGAATAAGCATACTGAAGCCTGAAGACTTTTAGTTTCTAAGAGACTCCTGAAATTGTCTCTCAGCTGTTGCTACCTTAGCAAGATAAATACCCTCAATGGAGAATAAATGTCTTTCTAAACCTCAACTCTTCATAAAACTTGTATTGGAAAAGCTTTGGAGAAGTTTGTCAAAGCATGATCAACAGAATGGAGTGCTCCTTGTTTTGTATTATCTATACAAAAATGGTTGGAAAAAGGTCATCAAAAGAAAGGAAGCCCCTCAATGCGACTGATCAACACATTACTGACTACAGTAAATAGCTGGAACACCCAGCCTTGGGATGTGAGGATGGCACAGGGTAGGGCGAGGTTTCAATCTGTTATTCAGAGGATTGCTGTGAGTTGTTATTAGTCAACATGATGGCACCTAACAACAACAGAAAAAACCAATAATCTATAAAAACTTGAAGCCCTGGTGGTGCAATGATCAGAGTGCTTGACTGCTAACCAAAAGGTTGACAATTTGAATTTACTAGTCACTTGAGGAAGAAAGATGAGGCAATCTACTTTTTTTTTAGGCAATCTACTTTTTAAAAATTTTCTTTTTATTATTATTATTAATTTTAATGAAAATTTAGAGACTTTGGATTTCCATTCATTCATTGTTGTACTTTTCTCTCTGCCCACCCCTCCCCCCCAGTTCACTCTTCTCTTTGAAAAGTAAAATTCTTTCTTTGTTTTATAATCCCTTCCCCCAGGTCCACTCCACTATACAGCCTTCATTCTGGACTCCAGTCATGACAATAATATGTAATCACATATCCCTTTTAAACAGTTTTCTCCCTCATCTGTTTCAGTGTAGTACACATTATTCACCCAATCTTTCTCAGTCTCCCCACAACCCTGACATCAGACCCGTTTTACAACAGTGGCACTATGCAGCATTTGTCCTTTTGTGGCTGAGATATTTAACTGAGCATAAGATCCTCCAGGGTCATCCATTTTGAATAATATTGCATGAGCTCCTTGTTTTTTCAGTGTAGCATAATATTCCATTGTGTGAATATATCAGAGTTTCTCTATCCATTGATTTGTTGATGGGGACTTAAGTTGTTTCCAACTCTTTGCTATTGTCAAAAAAGCTGTGATAAACATGGGTGTGCATATATCTGCTTGGGTGACAGTTATGGTTTCTTTGGGGTATACTCCAAGTTTTTTAATTGCTGGGTCAAATTTCTATTTGCAACTTTTTGAGAAAGCGCCATACTGCCTTCCATAGTGGTTGTGCCATTTTACACTCCCACCAACAGTGAAAAAGGGTTCCAGTTTTTCTACATCCTCACCAGCATTTGCTGCTTGCTGTTCTGTTAAATTTTGCTATTCTGACTGGGGTGAGATGATATCTCATAGTTGTCTTGATTTGCATCTATCTTAGAGTGAGGGATTTTGAACAGGCAATCTACTTTTGTAAAGATTTACAGCCTTGGAAACCCTGTGGGGTAGTTCTGCTCTGTCCTATCGTGTTGAAACGAGTCAGAATTAACTTAGAGGCAGTGTGGTGGGTTGGGTTGGTTTGGATACATACTTCAAAAAGTTTCTGGTGGAAAGAATGTATAGATAATGAACACGGAACTGGAATGGATGAAAAGGAGGACATTCTGAAAGGAATGAACGATTAGAAGCCATGTGTGTGACAATTATGGGGGACCTAAGGGAGGTGGTGGGAGGAAAGTGGGAATAATAATAATAAAAAAATTGAAAATAAAATAAAACATAAAAAGTAAAAGAATAAAGAGTAATTCAGGTAAGTAAAAAAAAAGGGGTGGGGCGGTCCTTGGTGACACATTTGGCTGATAATAAAAAAAATTGAAAATTCAAACTCACCTGGTGGTTCCATAGGTCAAAAACCCAGTGATCTGTTTGCATAAAGATTTCATATGACCCAAACCTCATGAGTCAATTTTACTCTGTTCCATGAGTTATACCTAATAACAAATACGAAGTCTTTATTTTAAAAATGAGGTCATCGATTAAGTTGCAATTTATGAAGCTATCTCTGTAAGGAGCTACAGTATGTTTAGGTATGTATTTTTCTGGTGAGATGATATAATAAAGCTTAGAAATTCTAAAAGAAATATTAGCCTCTATTGCCACAAGTTAACAAAACCCTTTCTCATTACTGTTGAGTCATAATTAGCTCATAGCTGATTCTTCAGTATGCTTCTGAGGCTATCTGTCACATGGAAGATTTTCCTTCTCATAGCTGATTCTTTGGTATGTTTCTGAGGCTATAAGGGGAGGAGCTTTCTCTCCCTTTTCTTTGGAGCTGCTGGTGGATTAGAACCACCAGAGAGGCATGACTTTTAGGTTAGAAGCACAACCCCCTACACACTATGCTACCAGAGCTCCCTACAAGTTAATTAGAGACTTCTATCTCTCGTACGATAGTCCCTCAATTTGGGTTCTGTACTGCAATAATTTATTATGTCTTGATTGTAGATTATAAAACAAAAAAGGGATACTAATAGCAATAATTTTACTAATACAATTACCTCTGCTTGACTATTGACTATATCTGACTTTTTCCCTAGATAGACTTTCGGTGTCTACAACTTCAGCTGACATCTGACTGCAGCTTCATGAGAGATGCATAACCAAACCACTCTTGATTCCGAACCTATATTAGTGGTAAGAACATAGTAAGTGATTATTTTTGTTTTAAGACATTAGCTTTGGAGCTGTCTGCCACACAGAAATATGTAACAAAAAGAATAGTTAGAAAATTCTGGAGCTCAACAAGTTGTGGAGAGGCCTCTTGTGACCATGGGAGGTAGCCACTCTGGAGTTTATTTACATTTTGGAAGACATTGAAGAGAGACTGGAAAGAAGTTGCTTTTTCCTTGTCCACAATGAAGTCCTTCTCACTTCTATACGTGCTTATTCATTAGCAGTCGATTCCTTTCATTGCTAAAGTAATTGTAGATTTCTAGTGCTTTTTAACTGTTGGATTGGGGTAGGAAACAGGAGGATTTTGGTAGAATGAATAGAGTACAGGAAGAGTACAAGAATACACAAAAGTCACACTAACTGAATAGAAAGGTGACCTCAAACAGTTAAGTTATGCTTTATAGCATTTGTCCATTTAAAGAATATTAATTGGTGCTAAATAATACTAAGCAAGTGTTGGTCCTATTCTAGTATGATATAGTAGGCCCCTTAAGTCATGCATGGTTTTGTGACTTTTACAAAATGATTAGGTGGGAATGTGGGGGGAAAAAAAGGTGCTGTGGCTCTCCCAGGGGATTGGACAGCATTGTTAATAATGCAAATCAGATGAAAACATTCTTTTTTTTTGGATGTGACCAATAAAATAAGGTGAATGGAACTCTAAGAAGGGGATTGGTTATTTTTGCTATCCTGCTGTTCTTAAAAGAGAGCCAGAGGCAGGCATCTCACTACCACCAAGAGAGAAGAGCCAGGAAAGGAATATGCACCCTTTGGACCCAAATTCCCCCAGATGAGCACCTCCTAATCCCAGGATACAGAGATAGCTGTAGCATTTGAGATGGCAAGAGACAGAAATTGCAGAAGCATGACCCGTACGCCAACAGGAGATAGTTATGGCAGGCTTTCTGGTCCACCAGGTGAGTTGACCCACAGTGGGTGTGCCAGCCAGCCCAAGGAGCAAAATAGCTGAGTGTCTTCAAACAGAAGGCTTGCTGGTGAGTGAAGTACCTTTAGATACTTGATGAAACTAGGCTCATCTACCAGCGGAGTGAGACACCGAAGAGTGAAGTGAAACACCAACCAATAGAATGAGACAGAGTTGAGCCCTTTTGAGCCAAAGCTTTCTTGGAGAATGGTACCTCCAGCATTTGACAGTGGAGCTAAAGAGCTTTGTAATACTTGCCAAAACACAGCAGGGACTGATGCGCCAAGCTAAGGAGCTGTAAGTTGTAAGCTAGAAAGAAGTTAGCCTGTGGGCATCACTGGGAAGAAGCTGTCCTGATCAGAAACTATGGACTCAGTTCCAGATCTTGAATGTTACTTTCTTAATTAATTCTTTAATTGCAAATATAGTTTGTGTGCTCTGAATAGTCAATGCAATGAATAGTAGAGAGTGCCATGGGGGTAGGGGTACTGGTGTCAGAATTGGTAAAAAGATTAGAGGATGGAGGAATGTTTGACTTCTACCTCCTAAAAGCCAACCAATAGGCTGGTAATCTTGTTCCTCTCCCCTCCCAACCCTCCCGCCCCAGAAGTTAGATGAGGAGGTTTGACAGCCTCACTGCTCCAATTTAACAGGTAATATTTGGAGATATAGTGGTGAACACTGTAAACACAGTACTTGCCATTATATAGTTTATTATTCTTGATGTAAAAGACAGACAATAAACACATAGTTTCATGTATAATAAAAGAATTAAGAAGGGAAGTTCTGGACATGAGGGCTTCACATAAAAGGAAATCTAAACTCTCTGACATGTGACATCTAAACTGAAACCAAACAGCCACTTGTGTGGAATATAAGCCAAGGCTAGATTATTACAGAAAAGTTCTGTGTATGATAATTTACATTTTAAACAAGTACTTCAGTATTTTTTTAAAATTTAAAATGGCAATTATATTTCCATTTCAGCAATCTTTATATGTACAGTTTCAAATGTAAACTCATTGCTGTTGTGTTGGAACCAACTCATAGCTGACCCTTATTGAGTTTTCCAATATTGTAGATCATTTGGGAGGAGTTTGCTCCTTTTTCTCCTGAAGAATTACTGGAGGATTTGAACCACCAGAGAGGTACAACTTCTGGACTAGCAAAAAAACTCCCTACTGACATGCTACCAGAGCTGTCATTAGGTGTCATCTAGTCTAACACTACTCATAGTGACCCTATGAATTCTGCCCTATTCTGTGCCGTCCTCACCATCTCTGAAATACTTGAGCCCTTTGCTGCAGTCACTGTGTCTATCCATCTCCTTCAAGGTCTTTCTCTCTTACACTGACCCTCCACCCTTCCAAGCATGAAGTTCTTTTCCAATGCCTGGCCCCTCCTAACAGCCTCCCCAAAATACTTGAGACCAAGCTTTACTATCCTTGTCTCCCAGGCTTGCCCTGGCTGCACCTTCTTTAGAACACGTTTGTTTATACTTTTGGTAGTTCATGGCATAGGCAGTACTCTTCACTAACACCACAATGCAAAGGAATCAATTCTTCTGTCCTCCTTAGTTGTCATCAGACTTTTGGGTGCATAGCAAGTAATTGGAAAGATGTACAGTTAGCGACATTAAATTATGCTAGTCATTTCAATAATCACCATTATCCAGTCTCAAATCTTTCTCCTAAGGCGGTACTCCTGATGTATGCTGGACTTTGAGAATTCTTGCTTTGGGACCCTCTTTTTGTTGTTACGTACTATTGAGTCTTACTCCACAATCAACACCTTTGGTATGAGCAGTCAGAAAAATCAGGAGATTTATTGCACTGATAAAGTCTTCAGTCAGGTACCTCTCCAGATTATTAAGGAGTACTGATGTCGATTTGAGGACTAAGATTCAGGCCATGGTCTTTCTAATTACTTGCTACATATCTGAGAGCTAGATAATGAATAAAGACAACAGAAGAATAATTGATGCCTTTGAGCTGTGGTGTTGGAGGAGAGTGTGGAACAACATCCCATGGACTGCCAAAAGAACAAACAAATACGTCTTAGTGCAGTCAGAGTGCTTTTTGGAGGCAAAGATGATAAAGATTCACCTCACATGCTTTAAGCATGTTGCTTGGAGAGGCTGTTCCTTGGAGAAAGACATCATGCTCAGACGGGCAGAAGGTCAGTGCAGGAGAAGACGACTCAATCATGAGGACTGATGTGGTGACTGCTGCACTGGGAGTCAGAAAGTGTAAAGATGGTAGAGGTTAGGACAGGGTTCAGATCTATTATTCATAGGGTTGCTATAGGTCGTACTCAACTTGACAGCACTTAACAACTATTGAGTTGGAATCAATGCATAGATGATCCTCCAGTGGGTTTTCAGAGCCTGTAAATTGCAGGAGAGGAGATAGTCCATCTATCTTCTGCAGAGCTCTTGGTGGATTTGAACCTTCTGTCTTTTGGTTGGCAGCTCAACTCCTTATTGCCCAAGCCCCTTTGTGACCTCAGCTGACTAAAAATAATGTTAACTCAGTAGCTCATGGGGTGGGGGTGGGGATATTTCGCTTTCTGTGCTTGCTTTTCAGGCCTGTGAACGGAGTCCCTCAGTCATAAACCTCCTTGCCCATCTAGGTTCATGTGTCCTGTTTCCACAGCTGTGCTGAATCAACTAAATAAAACATGTGGCTTATGCGTAGTTTAGATTTTTCATCTCTTTCAGTGAACATTCTCCAATGTTTCCCTTCCTCCAACCCTGCTCTATTTTCTGCCACAAAAGAAGCATGTTGCTTTGCATTTTAGTTGGTAATTTATTTGCCATTGAATTGTAGAAGGCCACTCTTCTCTAAAAACATCTTAAGTGTATGTTGCACTCATTCAGTGTTTTGTAGGAGGAAAAAGCATTTACATTTTTTCATTTCTCACCTTCATCAGTAAAGGTTTGTTTTTCTTCTCCAAATTATCTTTACTTCTGAATAAAAGACTGAGATAATCCACAATAGCTTTTCTCAAACATCACAACCTTAAAAAAGAAAACCCTGATGTAACAAGATTTAGGGCTGTTTCTCAGGAAATCTCTAGATTCTTACAGTTTGGCTCCTTTGCAATGTTAGTGAAGCCAACATTTAAATTGATATGATCAGATTTTAGAGCTTTAAAAAGCCTAAGGGATCATAGAAATTCTAGAAAGATCACCATTTTCTTTGTTTTACAGGTGAGGAAAATAGAAGCTGAAAGAAGTGAGACAAGTTACATAGTTGGATAAATTAAACTCTGCTTATTGTTTAGAAGCTGTGATTTTGGAATAATTTTTTTTGAACATTTATTTTCATGACTAAAACTCTTCCTTATTTTGCATGTGTCACTAGGGATGTTAAACCCTGTCCAGATTCTCCAGGTTTCCCCTACTTAGCTGCTAAACTCCCAAGAAACCTAGCACCTTCCGCACTCGGTGGCTTTAGTGTCTCCGAGAAATGAAAGACGCTTGTATCAGAAGGCGAGAACTGACCCTTACACCTGAACTTTGGCTTCTAGGTCTTTGTCAAAAGGTTATGTGTGTCTTAAACATGGAGAAGAAGGGAAAAAAATATGTTAAAGCCTTTTTCATTCGTTGTCTTCAGTCTAAAAATAGGGTGACAGAGGGATCGTGGGATAAGCAGCCCAAGCAGGGAAGAGTCGGTTGCCACAGTAACCAATGAGCCATTTCGCTGCATTTGCCTTGACTGTGTGATTTCTGAAAGGTTCCCCCTCCCTTCCTTCTCATGTGTGTGGAGGTGGGGGTAGGTGGTGGGGGCATTTTTAGATTATATAATATGAAACTAGATTCCTTGCTTTTGGAATCAACGCGCCTTCGTGAAAACGCTGTTTTATCCTCTTTACTCCCAGTCACCCCTCCCAACAGTCTAGGGTCACTTCGCTATGCTGGGTTCCAAGAGAAAGGATAGGCTTACAGTCATCAATAATTACAGTAGTGCTTTTCCTGAACACTTTCTTAATTAAAAAAAAACAAACAAAACCTAGCTCTATAGAATTAGTAGCCCCTGACACCTCATCAGGTTCCTTATTCCCACAGATTCCCCAACTCACTGGAGATCTGTGGAGCTCTCCTCTGTTCTATACAAGGGGGGAGGGAAGTCCTGCAGATGTCTTGAGTCAGCAAAGCCACTCTGGTTGCAGTGCAACATGCTATGGACTATGCCACCAGCACTCCAGCAATAGTCTCTCTGAGGCTGACCTGAATCTGCTGCCATCACCTCAAGGCCTGTCAATAGAGTTTAAGGGGTAAATACCATTTTCCAAATAGATCTCCAAATTGTGAATCTTGAGTGCCCCATCTTGGCCTATTAATCATACGGCTTTTTTTTTTTTGAACCAGAGTGACTGTGAGGCTTTAAAGAGAAGAATTATAAAGCAGCTAAGACCATGTCTAGCACATACATATGAACAAAACCAGAACAAAACCCAAACTAAAGCTCATTGCTGTCAACTGCCTCACAGGGTTTCTAAGGTGATGTAGCATTTACAGGAGCAAATTGTCATCTCTTTCTCCATTGGAGTGGCTAGTTGAATGGCCATCCTTTCAGCTAGCAGCCGAGGAATTAGCCACTGTACCACAAAGACTCCTTTGGAATGTACTAAAAATCCTCATACTGGTTGTCATTGAGCCAGAATTGACTTACAGTGGGTTTTCAGGAGGCCGGAAATCGCAGAAAAGGAGATAGCCCATTTTTCTTTCTCAGAGCCACTGGTGGATTCAAACTGTGCCAAAAAGGAACCATCTTTGGGTTAAGAGTGCAGCTTCCTAAAGATTATGCTACCAGATCTTCCGTTGGCATGTATCAATAAAACAATCGTCCTACTTCTTTGCCAATAAAAACATCATTCTACTTCTTTGTCAATTTCATTATCCTTAACTTCTTCCTCAATTCTCTTGTCATCCTCTCTTATCCTCGTGACATGATAGAATTTTAGCTTTTTATGTACGGATTTTTGAACGAACTAACCGACTTAAGGGGACACCTCATACTGTATCCATCCTTTCTTGCCAATCTCATTACAATCCTCATTCTCCTCTCTGGCTACCTCGTGATCTTGCATGTCATCCTACCATGCTGCGGATCTTTCTTGATTCCTTTTTATCAAAACATGTTTATCTTCTTCCCCATTCATGAAAAGCCGAGGTGTTTGGGTACTTAATAAGATTAAAATTAGAATGAAAACCTGTGTTCAATGGATTCAAATAGGTAAAAAAATGATGAATGCAAGTTCTAACATTTACTGCTTATTGTTGTTGTTGTTAGGTGTTGTTGGGTAGACTAAGACTCATAGAAACTCTGTGAACTACAGAGCTGAGCCTTGCCCTGTGCCGTCTTGACCATCTCTGATATGCTCAAGCCGATTGTTTACTGTCGCTGTGTCAATCCACCTAGTTGAGGCTGTTCTTCTTTATGACCCTCTACCTTTTCTAGTGCCATGGCTTTCCCAAGGACTAGCTTCTCATGACAACTTGCCCAAATTATATGAGGTGAAGTGTCACCATCCTCACCTCTAAGGAGCACCCTGGTTACACTTCCCCAAGACAGACCTGCTTGCTCTTTTGGCAGCCTGTAGGATATTCAGTACTCTTTGCCAACATTAATAGATATGAATGAGAAGCTATTGTTTTAGAAATTATTTTTAGGTATAGTGATGAAAATTCAACCTGAGCTCAACTTAAACTCTCCCCTTCTTACCAAAAAGGGAATTTATTAGGTAAAGTAACTAAAAAGTCCAGGAAGAGAACTGACCATGGGAATCCCAGTGATTCAACTGCATTTGCTCCTCAAATAAGAATTATCTTATGATCTGACATCTTGCATTTATGAAAAAAATTGGGAAAAAATTTGCTCATTAACAACTTATGCCTGGAAATAATAAACATTGAAATAGGAGTAATACTTACTGTGATGGTTAAGGTTATGTGTCAACATGGATGGACTATAATTTTCAGTGGTTCAGCAGTGATTTAATTTTTCAGCTTAGTAATGATGTAGTCATCCTCCATTTTATGATCTGATGTAGTCAACTTCTGTTTTTGAATAATATATATTTTCACGTAACCACCTGGTCTTTGGAATTTAACCAGGTTGAGAAGGGTGGAGTGGATATGATGACATCAGAGTTCTTTCTGTTCCTTATGTCTGCATGTCTGTGTTTCTCCTTTCTTACTCTTTTTGTCCTCTCTTACATTCAGGATTTTTCAAAATTGGTAATATGATATGGGTATTTCTAGCTCCTTTGATTCAAGAAATTAGACCCCTTATCAAAATCCAAGGTGGATAATTCCCAACATTGGCTTTGATTAGCCTGGTTTGGGTCTTATACCCATACTGGACCAGTTATATGCCTACATATGCAATGGCTAGCAGATTGTTGAAATTGTTACTGTCAAGATAGAGAACATTTCTATCATCAAAAAACCTCACATATTGTTTTTTTGGTAGTCATATCTACTTTCTTCCTATCAATCTCTTTTCTGTCATTTGAAGAATGTTACATAAATGGGATAATACAGTATATAACATTTTAAGATTGTCCTTTTTTACCTAATGTAATTTTCTGGAGATTCTTCTAAGTTCTTTAAGGTACTCAAAGCTCCTTTTTATTACTCGCTAGTATTCCATGGTATAGATATGACCACATTTTTTGTTTATCTGGTCTGAGAAGGACATGTGGATGGTATCTAGTTTTTAACTTTTACAAATAAAGTTGCAATCAGTATTTGTATACAAGAGTTTGTGTGAAAATAGTTATTTCACTAGTATAAATATCCAGCAGTATTATATCATATATGAATACTGAGTTTTATTGGTTTTTTGATTTGGTTTTGTTTTTAAGAAGTGACAACACAATTTCCATAACGGCTGAAACATGTTACATTCCTACCAGCAATGTTAAGAGTGATCCAATTTTTCTATATCCTAGCTAGCTAGAATTTAATGGTGTCACTGTATTCTATTCCAGCCATGCTGATAGGTATATAAAACTCAAAACCCATTGATTTAAAGTTGATTCTGACTCATAGCTACCTTAAGGGGCAGAAGGTTTCCAAGACTGAAAATCTGTAGAGGAACAAAACAGTAGCCAGGAAAGCAAAAATCGTATTGCGATGGGAAAGCCTGCCATTTATTTTTCTAAGAAGCATCTGGTATGTTCAAACTCCTGATCCTTCTGTTATCAGGCATGTATTTTACTACTCTACCCTACTCTATATTTGTTCCCATTTCAAAGAAGGGTGATCCAACAGAGTGTGGAAACTATAGAACAAATATCATTGATTTCACATGCAAGCAAGATTCTACTGAAGATTATCCAAAAGTGGTTGGAACAGCACATCAACAGAGAACTGCTGGAAGTCTAGGCTGGGTTTAGAAGGGGTCATGGTACTAAAGATATTGTAGCTAATGTTAGATGGATCTTAGCTGAAAGCAGGGAATACCAGAAGATTGTCTATCTGTGTTTCATTGATTATGCAAAGGCGTTTGACTGTGTGGATCATAACAAACTGTGGCTAGCTCTGAGAAGAATGGGAATCCCAGAACACTTGATCGTGCTAATGAGAAACCTATACTTGGACCAAGAGGCAGTTGTCAGAGCAGAGCAAGGAAACACTGCATGGTTCAAAATTGGGAAAGGTGTATGCCAGGGATGTGTCCTATCTCCATACCTTTTCAACCTGTATGCAGAACAGATTATCCGAGAAGCTGGGCTCTGTGAGGAGAAGTGTGGTGTCAGGATTGGTGGAAGATCTATTAACAATCTGCGTTATGCAGATGACACAACCCTGCTTGCTGAAACTGAGGAGGACCTGAAATGTTTGCTGCAGAGGGTCAAGAACTGCAGCCTTAAGTATGGATTGAAGCTCAATGTCAAGAAGACAAAGATTCTAACCACTGGACCAATTGGCAGCATCAAGATGGATGGTGAAGAGATTGAGATTGTTAACAACTTTAGTCTGCTTGGCTCCACGGTCAACACTCTTGGCACCAGTGGCCAGGAAAGCAAAAACCGTATTGTGATGGGAAAGTCTGCTTTAGGGACCTCTCCAGGGTACTGAAGAGCAATGGTGTCACTCTGGAGACTAAGGGGCGTCTGATACAGGCTATGGTCTTCACAATCATTTGTTATGCATCAGAGAGTTGGACAGTGACTAGGGAGTATAGAAGGAGAATTGATGCCTTTGAGCTGTGGTGCTGAAGAAGAGTATTGAATGTACCCTGGAGTGTCATGAAAACAAACAGATGCATCCTGGAGAGGATTAAACCAGGCTGCTCCTTGGAGACAAGGATTCTGAGGCTTAGTCTGACATACTTTGGACATGCTGTAAGGAGGGAGAGGTCCTTGGAGAGGGACATCATGCTTGGGAGGGTGGAGGGACGGCGCAGAAGGGGAAGACCCTCTATGAGGTGGATTGATTCAGTGACTGGGGAATTATGATGGGTGTGTCGGAACCAGTGCGATTGGCACAGGATAGAGCAGGGTTTAGGGCTGTTGTACATAGGGTCGCTGTGAGCTGCAAGTGACTTGACGGCACATAACAACAACAACAACCCTACTCTATCAAGGTTCTCGGATGTATAGTATCTCATAATGGTTTTCATTTTAATTTTCCTAATGACCAACACTTTTGACTAACTGTTCATATGCTCACTTAATATCTATAAATTCTTTTCAGCAAGGTATAAGTTTATTGTTGTTGTGTGCCATCAAGTCCCTTGCAACTCATCACAACCCTGTGTAAAACAGCCCTAAACCCTGCTTTATCCTGTGTCAATCTTATTGTCTTTGACACACCTACCCCAATTACCCTAGTCACTAAATCAGTTCATCTCATTGAGGGTCTTTATCTCTTGTGCTGTCCCTCCACCCTCCCAAGCATGATGTCCCTCTCCAAGGACTGGTCCCACCTTGCAACATGTCCAAAATATGTCATATAAAGCTTCAGAATCCTTGCCTCCAAGAAGCAGCCTGGTTTCACCCTCTCTAGGATGAACCTGTTTGTTCTCCTGGCAGTTCCAATGCAATTCATCTTTTAATTTTTTGCTGCTGGTACCAAGAGTGTTGATTGTGGAGCCAAGCAAGCTAAAGCTGTCTTCATCTATCATGATGCTGCCTGTTGGCCCAGTGATGAGAATCTTTGTTTTCTTGATGTTGCACTTTAATCCATATTGAAGGCTGTACCACGCTCAGCCTCCCCTGTGCATTGTTCTCCAAAGTTTTGAAGGTGTCATCGTTGACCCATGGGCTTCTGGAAAACATAGGTGTACCTGCATTGTTTTGTTAATTTTCTAATGGAATTGTTTTCAAATTGCTGAGTTTTGAGAGTTCATTATATGTTCTAGATACCTCATGTGTTATAATTCGTAACCCCTATGATGTTAGTGAAGCAGGATTAGAGGCATGTAAAGATGTAGTTATTCCTTATGATGTGATCTGAGATATAATCAGTCAGCTAATTGTAAGAGGGTTAGCGTGGGATGCAACAACCTTAGTTGCATCAGGGCTTCCTTAGAGAAAACAACCCTGATCTCATGAAAAGATAGTTCCTCTGGGTTGTACCCTATTGTGACCTTTTGTCTTAAGAGAGACAAAAGGACAGAGAAGTGAGCAGAGAGTAGAAAGCTTAGCATACTTAGAAAAACCAAGAACAGAACACTTTCCCTTGACCCAAGTTCTTAACTAGGAATTTCCTTAATACAGTGAAAGGCTAATATAAGTGGAAATCTCTAAGGAATGCCAAACCTAGAGTTACTGAAGGAAATAAAAATCTTCTTCTGGAACAATCAGAGAGAAAACCTTCTCCTAAGGATGTTTTTTCTGTTATGTGCCTTCAAGTTGATTATAATGCTTAGTGACCTATGAATACTTTCTCTGAATCCTGCCCTACCCTTAGCTAATCTCACCATCTCTGACACACCTGCTCAAATTGTCACAGTCACTGTATCAATCTGCACCATCTAAGGCATTCCTTTCTTGCACTGACCTTCTAACCTTCCAAGCATGATATATATACTTCTCCAAGGATTGGTCCCTCCTGGCAACATGCCCAAAGTATGTGAGACAGGGTTTCAGATTCCTTATCACCAAGGAGCAAACTGGCTTCACCCTCTTCAGGACAGACCTGTTTGTTCTCTTGGCAGTCTATGGTATGTTCAGTACTCTTCTTCTGCACCACACTTAAAAGTCATCAATTCTTCTGACCTCTTTAATCATTGTCCAGTTCCACTAAAGTTAGCATCCTGAATTTGAACTTCCTAGTATCCCAAACTATAATAGAACACATTTTTCTCTGTTAAAGCCACAGTCCCAGCCTGTGTCAGAAACCCCAGGGCTCCCAGAGTCTGAGTTTCACCATTTGCACCCCTAACTCAGCATCGGGAACCCAATAGCTTCACACAAGTCAAGATCTGAGACCACCTTTTAATCTTCCTGATCAGGAAATGCTCATTCTCTGAGAATTCCCTTGGGTCAAAGACACAATACCAGCATACCAGATCTAAAGGAGAACTAGACCTCACATTGGAAATTATTGTATTGTGACAGCAGTATGGTACAAAAGGAAGAACAGAGACACTACATCACAAAACAGCAGAAGCTCAGGGGTAAGAACCTTTTACCAGTACTGTCTCAGACAAAAATCTTTCCCTGAAGGTGGTACATGGGATTTGGACTTACATCCTCCAAAACATAAGACACATCAGTGTGCGAGACCAGCAGCATTGCAAGGTGCAAGACTTCACAGAATGACTTGTGGCCTAAGCCATCATATCAAGGGTAGCTGAGAGAGGGAGGTACTGGATGTAGTAGGGGAGAATGCAAGGGATGCTGATGTGGAGACAGTAAATAGATTACTTCTGTAAGGGAAGTGTCTTTCATCTGTTTTTTTTTTTTCAGTAAAAAGCTTGTCTGACAGATATTGTTCTAAAACTAAACTTCCAAATTAAGACTAGGAAGAAGGATTGGCCATCCACTTCCAAAATATAACAGAACTTCGAAAATCTTATGTACAATAGAACACACTTAGAGTAGACTGCCAGATATGCCAACTTAGGCTGAGTTCTCAACTTTGGAAACACAAAATAGAAGGAACAGTTGTGTGGAGAAACTAATGATTAGAATTGTAGAATGTGAGAAGCATGGATATAGAAAAACTGGATATCATTAAGAAAGAAATGAAACACATAAATATGACATATTAGGTATTGGTGAAATGAGATGGATAGGCATGAGACATTTTGAATCAGACAATCATATGATCTACTATTCTGGAGATGGAAAGGTGAGGAAAAAAACCCAGCACTTTCGTAGTTAAAAAGGCCATTTCTAACAAATGAAATAGAAAACAGAGAAACAATTGAAACCATCAACAAAGTCAGGAGTTGGTTCTTCAAAAAGGTCACCTCACACTATACACAAAAACCAATTCAAAGCAGATCAAGGACCTAGGATTAAAACCAAGTACTATATACTTCATCAGAGAAAAGCCTGGAGGAACTCTATAAGCCCTAATCTAGTAGCCCAATGTGAACAGTCTTCCAAGTATCCTGAAAAACCTATAGCCAGGAGAGAATAAAATAGATGCATAGGGCCTTCTAAGAATCAAATCTCTATGCACATCAAAAAACTTCTCCAACAGGGTGAAAAGGAAAGCCACAGACTGGGGAAACATATTTGATAATGACATGTTTGATAAGGGACTTATTTCTAGAATTTATAGAATATTCGAGCACCACAATAAGAGAACGGTAAACAACCCAATTGCAAAATGGGCACAGAATAAGAACAGACACTGCACCAAAGAAGACATTCAAATGGCAAGCAAACGTATGAATAAATGTTTAAAATCCCTAGTTCTAAGAAAGATGCAAATCAAAACAACTATGAAATATCATCTCACTCCAGTAGGAATAGCAAAATTCAACAGAGCAGTAAAAAACAAATGCTGGTGAGGTTGTGGAGAAACTTGAACCCTTACTCATTGTTGGTGAGAGTGAAAAATGGTGCAATCACTGTGGAAGGTAGTATGGTGCTTTCTCAAAAAGTCGCAAATAGAGATACCGTTTGACCCAGCAATTCCACTACTGGGAATATACCCTAAAGAAACCAGAACTGCCACCCAAACAGTTATATGCACATCCATGTTTATTGCTGCATTGGTCACAATAGTGAAGAGATACAAACAACCCAAATACCCATCAACAAACAAATAGATAGAGAAGTTGTGGTATATTCACACAATGGAATACTATGCAACACTAAAAAATAAGCAATGAATAAAATATTATACAAAAGGTGTCACCCTGCAGAACATTGTGTTTTGAAATATCTCAGTAAGAAAAGGACAAATACTCCATAATGTCACTGTTATAAAAACATGGGGATTGGGAGAAACTAAGAAAAGAGAGGATAAATGACGTACACTGCATTGAAAAAGATGAGGAAAAGAACTGCTTAAGAGGAATATATGATTAGGTATTATTGACATGACAACAGTCTAGAATAAGGGCCAGATAGCAAAATGTACTGGGGTGGGGTTGGGGATTGTGCAACAATGAAATAATTTTTTCAAAAGTAAAACAAGGTAGGTAGGGAGGAAATTGTGCAACAATAAATGAATGGAACTATGAGATATCATCTCACCCCAGTAAGAATAGCAAAATTTAACAGAACAGCAAACATCAAATGCTGGCGAGGTTGTGGAGAAACTGGAACTCTTATTCACTCTTGGTGGGAGTGTAAAATGGTACAACCACTATGGAAGGCTGTATGGCGCTTTCTCAAAAAGTTGCAAATAGAAATACCATTTGACCCAGCAATTACACTACTGAGAATTTACCCTAAAGAAACCATAACTGTCACTCAAGCAGATACATGCACACCCATGTTTATTGTGGCTTTGTTTGCAATAGCCAAGAGCTGGAAACAACCCAAGAGCCTGAAACAACCCAAGAGCCCATCAACAAATGAATGGATAGAGAAGCTCTGGTATATCGACACTATGGAATACGAGATGAGAAACTCATGAAGTATGCAAAATGGATGACCCTGGAGGACATTATACTGAGTGAAATATCTCAGTCACAAAAGGACAAATATTGCATGGTGCCACTATTGTAAAACAGTACTGACATCAGCGTTGAGGAGAGACTGAAAAGGAGGAGAGGAATGATGTACATTCCATTGAAACAGATGAGGGAGAGAACTGCTTAAAAGGGACCGATGAATGGATATTTTTGTCATTACAGAAGTCCAGAGTGAAGGCGGCATAGTGGAATGGACTTGGGGGGAGGGATTGCATAGCAATGAAAGAGTTTTTCTTTTCAAGAATGAATTGCGGGGGAGGGGATGTGTAGGGAGAAATGTACAACAATGAATAACTGGAAACCCTAAGTATCTGTGAACTTTCATTAAAATTAATTAAAAAAACCAAGATCATATAATCTATAAATAGAGCTTTGTTTCTTCTTTTTCCATTTGGATGCCTTTTATTTCCTTTTCTTGCCTTACTGCTTTTATAATATTGAAGAGGAATGGTGACAGATGACATCCTAGTCTGATTCCTGATTGCAAGGAAAATGTCTTCACTCTCTCTCCATAAGACTCAGTTGGCCTTTGCTATTGTATATACCCTTTTAATAATACTGAGGAATTTATTTTTTATTCCTATTTTGTTAAAAAATTTTTATCAGTAAAGGATGTTGAATTTTATCAGATGCCTTTATTGCACTGATTGCTATGATCATGCAGTTTTTTGTTTTATTTATATTGTGGGTTACACTACTTGTTTTTCCAATTTTAAACTATCTTTTCATAGCTAGAATGAATCACATTTAATGACAATGTATGATATTTTATTTTTTTAAATTTTTTTCTATAATTATATTTTATTGATTTTC
>NW_006399817.1:7619294-7627805 GCF_000299155.1 Elephantulus edwardii | reverse complement strand
TCCCCCACTTCACTGATTTCATCTCCTTGTCAAAGATCAGTTGACCATAGATAGATGGGCTGATCTCTGGATTCTCAATTCGATTCCATTGATCTATGTGTCTGTCATTGTACTAGTACCAATGTATGATATTTTAAAAGAATATAATGTTGGATTCTATTTACCAAAATTCAGGCACAGGTGTAAATTTCAACAGAACCATTAAAAAAAATTAGCAGGTCATCAAAAAACTCAACAAAACGTTTTAATCCAAACAGCTTCACTGGTAAATTCTACAAATCATTTAGAGAAGAACTGACACCAATTCTATTCAAACTTTTTCAGAATGTAAAAAAAGTAAGTAATATTCCAGATTCCATTTGCTAAATCAAATATTACCCTGATAATAAAACCAGGCAAAAAAATAAAATTATAGACCAATAACCGTCATAACTCCTGTAATGGACTTGAGAATGTCAGAGATGATGATGGCACAGGCTAGGGTTGCACTCAACTCTATGGCACCTAACAACACCAAGTGTTAAACAGGATGTGATTATATTTACATGTACTCGATTCCCCCCCGCCATCGGATCTTTCTATTGATTTCTAATTTTATAGTACTATTATATAAGAAATTGCTTTGGAATACTTAATTTTTCTTTTTATTTCAATGTTTTATTTGTTTATTGTGGCTTGATTTGTAATCTAACATGTAGTCTGCTCTGGATAATATTTCATGCTTATTAGAGAAGATTATAAATTGTGTTCTTGATGGGTGCAGTGTTCTATATATGTCTATGAAGTAAAGTTATTTAATTTTATTATTTAGTCTTTATGTGTCTTTATTGAGTTGATTTCTAGTCATTCCGTCCTTCATTGAAAATCATGTATTGAAGTTTCATATTCTCATTATTGTTGTTGGTGTTAGGTGCTATCAAGTAAGTTCCACACATAGCAACCCTATGAACAACAGATACGAATTCTGTCCTATCCTGTGCCATCCTCACACTTCCTGACACACTAGAGTCTGTTGTGGCAGTCGCTGTGTAAGTACACCTGGTTGAGGTTTTTCCTATCCTTTGCCAGTCAAGCACCAAAAGATAGCCCTTCATAGCAACATGTCCCAGTATATGAGGCGAAGCTTCATCATCTTTGTCTCCAAAGAGCATTCTGACTGCATTTTCTCAAACACGTATTTGTTTGTTTTTTTTGGCAGTCCATGGGATGGATGTTCAGGGCTATTTTCCAACATCACAGTTAAAAGGCATGAATTCTTCTTCTGTCATCCATATTCATTGTCCAGCTCTCAGATGTATAGCAAGTGATTGGAAAGACTATGGCCTGAGGCAGATGCACCTTAGTCCTCAAACTGATATCCTTGATCCTCAATAATTTGGCGAAGTCCCCAACTGCAGATTTGCCTAATGCAATGTTTTCTGATTTCCTGACTGTTGGTACCAAGGGTGTTGATTGTGGATCCAAGCAAGACGAAGTTGTTGACGTTTTAATCTTTTCTCCATCTAGCTTGATGTTGCCTATTGGTCCGGTGGTAAGAATTTTTGTTATAATGCAGGTTGTTTATGCAGTTTCCTCCAATCTTGATGCTACATTCTTCTTCATATAAGTCCAGCTTCTCAAATAATTTGCTTAACATGCAGATTGAATAAGTATGAGGACAGAATACAACCCTGATGCAGTCCTTTCTTAATTTTAAACTATGTAGTGTTCTTGCTCCATTGACACATCAGCCTCTTGGTCTATATAGATTTCGCATGAGCACAATTAAATGCTCTAGGATTCCCATTCTTTTCAATGTTAGCCATAACTTGTTATGATCCACATAGTCAAATGCCTTTGCAGAGTCAATAAAACATAAATAAACTGTCTTCTAGTATTCTTTACTTTAAGCCAGGATACATCTGACATCAACAATGATATCCCTGATGTCATGGCCTCTTCTAAATCCTGCTTGAACTTCTGACAATTCCCTATCTATGCACTGTTCTACCCATTCTTTAATGATCTTCAGCAGTATTTGCTTGCATGTGTTATGAATGATATTGTTTGATAATTTACACATTCTTTCATGTTTCTTGGGGATGGGAATGGGAACAAATATCAACCTCTTCCAATCTGTTGGTCAGACAATTGTCCCCTAAATTTTCTGGCATAGACAAGCGAGTACATCCAGGGCTGCATCTGTTAATTGATGGTACCTTATTTTTTTTGCCAATGCCTTCACTGCAGTCCCTACTTCCTCATTTATTACCATTGGTTCCTGCTTATATGGTTCTTTTTGAAATTTTTCAGTGTCAGCCAATTCTTTTTTGTACAGTGACTCTGTTCCTTCCATTTTCTTTTGATGCTTCCTGGATCTTTGAACATATTGCCCATATCATCTTTTAATATTGTGACTCAAGGGTTAAATTTGTTTTTCAGTTCTCTCAACTTGAGAAATACAGGGCAAGTTCTTTCCTTTTTATTCTCCAATTTCAGCTCTCTGTACATTCCATTGTAATAGTTCACTTTGTCTTCACCAGCTGCATTTTGAAATATTTTGTTCAGCTCTTTTACTTCAGCATATTTTCTCTTTGTTTTGGCTTCTCAATGTTCTAGTGAAATTTTCACAGTGTTTTCTGACATCTCTTTAAGATTTTTTTCTTTCGATTCTGTCTTCTTAATAATTGTTTGCTCTTTTCATGAATGATATCCTTGATGTCATCCATAATTCATCTGGTTTTTGGTCATTGATGTTCAGCTCTTCAAACCTATTCTTTTTTTTTTTTTTTATGTGTGTACCGTCAAATTGGATCTGACTGGTACAGGAGGCGATTGTTCCTCCTTCTTCAGCAGAGCATCTGGTGGATTTGAACCGTGCACCTCTGGGATTGCAGTACAGTTTCCTGCCACTTAGCCACCAGAGCTCGCCTCAAACCTATTCTTAAGATGATTTTTTTTTTAAAACGAGAACAACTTGTTACATTTTGGATAATCACCAGTGATCACATTATTACCAATTAATAAGACATATGGTTCAGGTACACACGACATGACTTTGGCATTTGTGACATTATCTCCCTTACAGTTATCTTTTAGGATACAGGAAATATTTATTAATTTCATACTTGCAACTAATTTTCATAATTTAGTTTTATAATTACGGCGATTAACAATCTAAATTTCTTCTACTGATCCTTTAGCTTCGACTTTATTTGATGGAGCCCAGTCGTACAAGTTCGAATCTGCAGTAACCTTTTCCTCCAGCTGACAGGTGAAGTAAAGGTGGATCTGGAACATATGTCCTTTAAGATTCAGCTTGAATCCTCATCGTCAGAGTCAGCAATATCACTATCCTTATTTCTGTCAGTCGAGACATCTTTGCAAAGCATACCAGCTTTTCAGGAAACCACCTTGTACTTTCAGTGTTCAGGTAGGAAGACTCCTACAGCAGTTACTCCGTTGGCCGGCAATCAGGTTTAGATAAATTTAGGGAGATCTCGCCGGAGCCTCCAAATGTAATGGAGCGAGTCCCCAAAAAGATAACTGAACCAATTAGCCAAATTAACAAAGTTTATTTCGAGTTAGAACCCCGGCTCCCGCGTGCTGACACAGCAGCATCCACCCGAGAGCTTAAGATGATTTTTAATTTTAGGTGGAATAGACTTAAGATCATATATTGTTCTCATGGACTAGTTTTCATTTTCTTTGGCCTCAATGTGAAATTGCACGTGTGTAATTGATGGTCTTACCCACAGTCTGTCCCTTGCCTAGTTTTGACTGCTTGTTGAGCTTCACTAATGATTCCTTCCACAGTTGAATCAGTCTGTTTCCTACATAGTCCATCAGGTGAGGTCCATGTGTAAAGTCACTGTTGGTGTTTCTTTTTTTAAAACAAAGTATTTGGAATGAATAAATCGTTGAACATACAAAATATGATTATTTTATTTCTAGACAGCCTCATTTCTGTCACCAAGTCAATACTTTCTGATTTGTTGCTGTTATTAAGTACCATCTAGTGGGAACTTACCCATAGCTGATCTTCAGTGGGTTTTCATAGGCTGTTAATTGCACAGGAGGAGATTGCCCATTCTCCTCTGCAACAGCTGGTGGATTTGACCCACCTGTCTTTGTGATTCTAGTACAGTTCTGACTACTATATATTTTTCATTGTTTCCCACTTTTGCATTCCAGTCACCACTTATTAACACACCTTGATTGCATACTTGGTCAATTTTGGATTACAAGATTTAGTAAAAATTTTCAACTTTTCCTCTTTGTTTGTTGTTGTGTAATGTTGAGTTAGAACTAACCCATAGCTGACCATAGCTGAGTTTTCTGAGGCAGTTAATTGCATAGGAGGAGATTGACCATCTTTCTTATGTGGAGCTGCTGCTGGATTCGAACCATGTACCTTCAGGATCATATGAATAATATTCTATCATTTACAATGTTGTTCTTGAAGAGAGAACTCAAAATTGAATTTTTGACTATGAACACAACACCATTTTTCTTCTATTTTTAATATCCAGGTAGTATACCATGTGATTATCTGATTCAAAGTTGCCAATGCCAGTCCACCTCATTTCACTAAGGCCTAGAATATTGAGCCCCATTTCATTTTTCACAGCTTCTAGTTTTATAACATTCATGCTTCATACATTCCATGTTCCAATTCTTAAAGAATGTTTACCATTATTTTTTCTCATTTCTATTCACTTGCAATCTGGACTCTACTTCTAATATTATAACTATCCATGTTACTGTACTGTTCATAGGGTTTTCAGAGGCCTATTTAAGTAGTGGATGGCCAATCCTGTTTTCTATTCTGTTTTCATCTGGAAGCTCCATTAAAACCTGTCCACCATGGTGTTTGAGACACTGGTCACATAGCTTCCAGAATCACAGCAACCCAAAGTTATCTCAGTACAGCAAACTGATAGATAAGAATTTTACTAATTAGAATAATGCATTTCCCAGATAAAATCAACTATCAATTGAGTATTTTATCTCTAATAGCAAATCATGCTTCACATAAGTCCTGAGGGCCCAACCAACTGTTAGTTACAAAGGCCTACCATTGGGTCCTAATTGCTTTAAACAAGAGGCTCCCAGCCCCCAACCAACTAACGGTTAATAAAAAAAAATTAAAAAAAAAAAAAAGGTCTTCCTTCCAGAACCCAACTGGTTTAATTAAGAGACTCCAAGACTCCAACAGACTGTTAATCACAAAGGCCAATCTGTTGTTGATGATGATGATTGCCTTTTGAGTTGAGCATGACTCATAATGACTCTACGAACAAACTGCCATTTATTGAAGTTCATACAGTTTCCAGAGGCATGTCATTTAGGAAGTGGATGCCATTCCTGCTTCCAAACCTCTCATATTATGTTATTCTGGTTATGTGCCATTGAGTCACCTGCTGTATATAGTGACTTTGTGTACAGCAGCTCTAAACCCTTCCCTGTCCTGAACCAATTATTAATCACAAAGGCCCACCTACCAGGTCCTAATTGCTTTAAATAAGAGGCTCCCAGCCCGAAACTGACTGTTAATAAAATTTAAAAAGGTATTATAATAGTAGAGTTGTCTATTTCATTCTTTAAATCTGTTAAAATTTTATTTATGTGATTGCTTCTTGACCTTTCGGTTAAGATCAAATGTAAAATTTGATTTATGGATCTTACAGCTTTGTCATTAGGTATGTGGATCTTAATCATAGCTATATTCTCTTGTTAATTTGATCCTTAAATCATTATTTTATATCCTTCCTTTTCTCTAACTAGGGAGTTGTAGTGGTAAGGTTCAAAAGGAGTTGGGCTCACGGACTGGCCGGCATGGAGCTGCGTCACCTCGTCCGGCCGCCCGTTAACGTCACGCACCTTTGACTCAGCATCCCTTGAACCATGGGCTATCATCAAGAGGGGAGTTTTGTTACAGATGGGTGCCTTCTGGAAGGTCCTACCAGGGTTACTGGTTGGCATCTGAATGTTCTTCAGAAAGTTAAAGGATTGGTTAAGAGGGAACTGGTGCGAGGTACCTAACTCAGGTCCTCATGGCCGGATCCTCAGAGGACTGACAGGCCCAGGCTCCCAGCTGGAAACAAAGGAGGACACGTCAGCAATTCACATCCTCCCAGAAGAGCCATAGGTGTGCAGTGACTTTGCAGACTGCAACAGTTTCATGTTAAAATGATGCATCTCCGAGAATATGAACGTGTATCCCTAAGCACAATTGATAACAGTGGATCTAAATTCCAAAAAAAAAAAAAAAAAGGAGTTGGGCTGCTAACCTAAAGGCTTAACATCTCCAGTGGATTGAATCCAACAATAACCCTATGGGAGAAAGATATACAGTCTCCTTCTGTTGTGATTTACTGCAGCCTTAAAAATTTGATGAAGAGTCACTATGAGTTAGAACTTCTCTGATGGCAGTGAGTTTGAGGTTTAGGTTTTTGTTTCATTTTGTTTGTCTTTTATGCTAGTTTTATCTTTGAAGTCTATTTTATTATAAATTAGTATTATTACTACTCCTGCTCTTTTTGTTTCTATTTTCTAGTTATATCTTTTTCTGCTCTTTGATTTTTGGTCTACTTTTGTCTGTATATCTTAAGTGTGTGTCTCTTATAAATAGCATCTTGATGGATCATGTTTTCTTATCCATTCTTCTAATATTTTTCTCTTGAGTAATGCATTTAACCAATTCATATTCCGTGTAATTCTTGGTAAGTATGGTTTTGTTATTGTCTTTTTGCCGCACTCTCCCAACCCCCTTTGTGGTATTTCTGATAGCTTTGTTCCATCTACTTTGTCTACTTTTCTGTGCTGAGGTAATTTTGTTTATAGGTTTTCTTATTTATTTCTTTCTGTTGTATTAATGTTTATTTATTGTTATTATGTACCATGGAGTTGGGACAAATTAATAATTGACCCTCTAGTGAGTTTTCAGATGTAGTAAATAGCATGGGAGGAGATTGGCCATATTTCTTCTGCAGAACAGCTGGTGCACTCAAATCACTTGCTTTGTGTTAGCAGCACAATCTTTACCACTAAGCCACCAAAGCTTCCTAATGTTTACTTAGTCTTTATTATTTACGTTTTCTATTTTTATGAGATTTATTAATTTTTTTAGGTTACCATGTAAGTTATTCATTCCCAAATTCAAAACAATTCACTCTATCTTGTAATTATCTTTATTTATAAATTCTGTAACTGTACTAATTTATCCTTTTTGCTTTATAGTGCTGATTTTTTAGACTTATATGTCTGATATTTAGTCTCATGTTTATTTTACTTTGCATATTAAAATGTCTGAGTTTGTTTCTGGATAATGTCATGGGTATTAATTTTTAGTTGTCTGTTTCTTGTTCACTGTCTGAAGAACTGTTTAATGTTTTTGAGATTGCAACATTGGTCTTGTTTTAAAAATTTCCTTAATTTCAGTTTATCTGGAAATCTTATTTTTCATGGTATTTGTTGGACAATTTTGGTGGGGACTATAACTCTTTGTTGGCATATTTTTTTTTTCTTTCAGAGTTTTAGATATATCATCCCTTTGCATTTTTGTCCATACGTGCCAGTTGAGAAATACATGTTTAGTCTTATTGATTCTCCTATATAAGTAACTCCAACTATTGGTGTGGTATGGGCTAGGTGAAGAATTCAACAATCAGAGGCAATTTCTACCACTAAAAGAGGTAACTAGAAAGTAAGACTCCAGTCAGATAGGATGCTTCTATTAATTTAGGGACTAACTGCTGGATAGCATGCCTCCATCTTCTAGGCACAACATGCTCCACTGGCACCTATAGATAGATAGCCTGTGCATTATTGTAGAGATGTGGGAGCATTCAGCTCTAGATACACAATGGTACAGGCCTGACCTTAGGCAGAACTAAGGCAAAGGAAGGAAACACTGCTTGTCATCTGTTAGGTAGCCTAGGGAAATCACTTTCCTGATTTTTGAGGATGTATAGGTAACAAAGGGGAATCATACCTTTAGTGTTGCCAGCCACTCATTGACTTGGATATTGTTACAGTTTTGAGTTACTGCACTGATCAGAAGGTTGCTTGCAAACATTCAAAATGATTGCTATTGCGGTCTTTTCACAATTTACTGTTCTTTCTGTTTCCTTGTTTGATGTTTTAATTCCACTTCATCAGTCAGTGTTTGAACTACTTATTTATCATTTTCTTTGAAATTAAGGATTCCAAGATTGTCACCTCTATCTGTTATCTTTGTTTCCTGGTACCTTAATTATAGATGGTCTGGGTTGCTATTTGTCTATCTACTACTCACAAGGAACCCTCATTTGTTGATTTTAACTTTCAGTTTATTTGCTTTCATTTTCTTTTCTTTTTTTTTATGGAAAAGTAAAAGAAAAGATTCTTTCATTGTTTTACAAACCCTCCCCCAGGTCCCCTCCACCATGGAGCCATCACTCTAGACTCCTGTGATGACAGAAATACCTAGTCAAACAGTTTTCTCCCTCCTTTGTTTCAGTGCAATATACATTATTGAACCCATCTTAC
>NW_006399817.1:7613585-7618104 GCF_000299155.1 Elephantulus edwardii | reverse complement strand
GGCAGTGTAGTAGGATTTGAAATCAGGGAGTGAGATACCTCCTACCGTTCTTCTATTCTTAAGGAGTGCTTTGCTAATTCGGGGCTTTTTTCCGTTCCATACGAAATTGGAGATTGCCTTTCTGAAGTTTATTACTTCTTTCTACTTGCTTTAAATTTATTTTACCCATAGTTTTCTAGATTTTTTGAGGTGAGGGTTTTGATTGTGATTTAAGATTTCTTCTTTGTCTTAAATATGCTCTTTCTTTTTTGCTATAAGTTTATCTCTGAGCACTGCCTTAAAGACATGCCCCATACATTTTAATGTGTTATCTTTTCAAATGTTTTTTAATGGGTTTTTAAGAGTGGAAGTCTAGGGTCCTTACTTGCTCTTTACGTATGTGGGAGGGATGTAGTTGTTATGTGCTGTCAAGTTGCCTGTGTCGCATAGTGACCCTATATATGACAGCTCTGAACCCTGCCCTGTCCTGAGCCAGTTTCATTAATTCTGACACACTGACTCCCATTGCCCCCATCACCATATGAATCCATCTTATCTGGGGTCTTCCTCTCCTGCACTTTCCCTCCACCCCTCCAAGCACAATGTCCTTCTCCATGGACCAGTCTCTCCTGGTCATATGCCCAAAGTATATGAAACATAGCTTCAAAATCTTTGCCTTCAAGAAGAAACTTGGTTTCACCCTCTCCAAGATAGACTTATTTGTTTCCTTGGCCATCCATGGATGTTCAAGACTCTTCTCCAGCACCACAATTCAAAGGCATTGATTCTTCTTCTGTCATCTTTAGTCATTGTCCAGCTCTCTGAAGCATAATAAGTAATTGCAAGCATCATGACCTGGATTAGGTTCACCTTAGTCTCTAGACTGACATAATTGCTTTTCAGTACTCTGGAGAAGGCCCTGGAGAAGTTCCTGACAGCAGATTTTCCCAATGCAATTCATCTTTTGATTTTCTGACTGCTGGTGCCAAGAGTCTTTATTTTGGATCTGAGCAAGCTGTAATTGTTAGCAACCTCAATCTCTTTTCCATCTATCATGGTGCTGCCAATTGGCCCAGTGGTGAGAATCTTTGTCTTCTTGATGTTGAGTTTCAATCCATAATGAAGACCACAGTCCTTTACCTTCAAGGGCTTCAGGTCTTCTTCAGTTTCAGCAAGCTAGGTTGTGCCATCTGCATAATGTAGTTTTTTTCTGAGTCTTCCTCCAATGCTGATGCCACATTCCTCCTCAGAAAGATCTGCTTCCTGAATGATTTTTTTATATGGATTGTACAGATGTAGATACAGTATGCATCCTTGACACATTCGTTTCCTGATTTGGAACCCTGCAGCATTTCCCTGCTCTGTTCTGAGGACTGCTTCCTTGTCCAAGTATAGGTTTCACACACACACACACAATCAAGTATTCTGGGATTCCCATTTTCCTAAAGGATAGCCAAATTTTGTGGTGATCCACACAATAGTAGGAGTATGGGAAGGATAGAGCCACCATTTTTGTGCATGTGTTTGACTGTTTGGTGCCATTGAGTTGACTATAACTTAGAGTGATCCTATGACCAATAGACTAGGTCACTGAAGATTTTTTCCCCCTTCAGTAAGTTTACTAGTTGATTCTGCTGCTCAGGGAGGTTTAAAAATTGTGTAAGCCTTCCATGCATATTGACCTGTGGGTGATGTTTAAGTGGTGAAAAAAAGATTCAATAGTCATCAGCATATGATCAATCTTATCTCTACCTACATTCCTTCTCTTGAATGGACTGGTTTTAAAACAAATTTAAGATAACACTGACATGTCATTAATAAAATTTTCAGTCTGTGCCTGTAAAAAATAAATATATTTTAAGAAAATGATAATACGTTTATCTTGTAACAAAATTGATAATTCTTTACTATCATCAGATAACTCATTGTCATCAAATCAGAACCAGCCCATAGCTGACCTTCTACTAGGTGCTAAGCTGCTGTAAATTCCATGGGAAGAGACTGTCCTTCTTTCACTCTTGGAGAAGCTGGTAGATTTGAACCATTTGCCTTTAGGTTGACAGTTCAACTACTTAACCACTAGGCCACCAGAGCTCACTGTTGAATATTCCCCAGTGCCCTCATGAATATTGTTTTTATAGTTGATTTATTTAAATCAGGAGTCAAGTAAGGTTCATATATTGCAATATTTGATAAGGCTCTTTTTTAAAGTCTCTTAATCTATAACAATGGTTCTCAAAACATGTTCCCAGAGATCAACACGCACAGAGCCACATACACAGAGCAAGCAGGACAGATGGAGTTTAAGTGAGAACTATTATTAAAATAATTAGTTTGGGAGCTGCATGAGCAGCAAGCCTTGGCAAGGAGCAGTGAGCTTCAGCAGGGAGCAGTGAGCCACAGTGGGACACACCTGCCAAGAGCAAGCAGGACAGCAAGAATTTGAGTGAGGTACTTGGGGGGCGGAGGGTCACTGCTGATTGCTTGGCTACATGGGACCCTTTCTGTGGGAGGAAGTGAGACAGCTGATGCTTTACTTGAGTGGCAGACCATGTTCTCAAGGGGAAAACCAAGGCTTCCTGGTTTTCCATTCAGGTCTGAATGCACACACCACCCCATGTGAGTTTGCGTGTGTGTCCCCACTCCCCGCCCCTGTGAGTGTCTGCACATGCACCCACCCTACGTGCATCTGCATACATGCCTACATAACCCTCTTCTGGAGCAGTGAATTCAGATCAAAAACCTATCATCACCTCAGGCATGAAAAACTCTACCATAGCAATGTCATGAAAGAGGCAGGCTACTCACACTGTACACAAGCCCAAAGCAAGATATCACTCTCAAAAAAGGGACATACTGTCAATGGATTTCCTGAAGGCAGAAAGTTTGATGGAACTTTATGACACAGAATTTAAAAGAACAATAATGGAATATTTTCAATGGGTGAAAGACAAACTTAGAAGAATTATAGGACACTACAAGCAAAAACCCAGAGGAGCTTAAAAAACCAATTCAAAACAATACAGATAAAACAAATGAGGCATTAGAGGCTCTGGAAAAACAAGAAACCATAACCCAAAATATATATGAGGGCCAACGTTTCAGATGCTGTCAACATGATGGAGGGACACATGAACAGGGTTGAAGAGATGGAACACAGAAACAGTAAAATAGAAGAAAGAATTGTCACCAATGATCTACTAGAGTAAAGAGCAGAATAAAAAAGGGAAAAGAAGAAAATCTAAGAAAATGTGGGACACCATCAAGAGAAATAACATGTGCATCATCAGAATCACAGAACAGGAAGAAGCAAGCAAAGGCACCAAAAAAGTTGTGGAAGAATCAATAGAAGAAAACTACCTAGGCACAATGAAGAATGAGAGAATATATATTCAAGAAGCTGAGTGAACACCATATAAAATAGATCCCAAAAGAAAAACACCAAGACATATCCTAATCCAATTTGCCAGAACCAAGAAAAGGAGAGAATTCTGAAAGCAGTGAGGGAGAAACAGAGAGTAAGCTATAAGGAAGACCAGTGAAGATTAAGTGCCAATTTCTCAACAGAAACCATGCGAGCAAGAAGACAGTGGAATGACATATCTCAAACACTTAAAAACCACAATTGTCAACCAAGCAAAATTGTCCATCAGATATGAAGGAGAGATCAAGATATTCCCAGAAAAGCAGAACCAAAGGGAGTTTGTTAAAACAAGACAAGCATTGCAAGAAACACTGAGAGACATCCTTCTTACAGAAGTGCCACAGAAAGTAGGATGAACCAAAGTAACTAGCAACAATACCAATAAGAACTCAACAAAATGATAGCACTAAAACTTTGCCTCTCTATAATCACACTGAATGTGAATGATTTAAATGCATGACTGAAGAGAAAAAGAGTAGTAGAATGGATAAAACCCCAAAATTCTTCAATACACTGTCTACAAGATACACACCTGAAAAATGAAGATAAAGAAAGACTAAAAATGAAAGGGTGGGAAAAAAGATTCCAAGAAAAAAAGCAGGAGTAGCAATATTAATCTCTGATAAATAGACTTCAATGCAAAAATCACCACAAAGGACAAGGAAGTTCACTACATAATCCTTAAAGGGTCAATAGAACAAGAGGACATAACAATAATAAATATCTATGCACCAAATGAAAGACCTACAAAATATATAAACAAACATTAACAAAACTGAAAAAGGAAATAGACAACACCACTATAGTAGTGGGAGACTTTAATACACCTTTCTCAAGAAAAGATAGAATGACCAGAAAGAAACTCAAAAAAGATGCTGCAGAATTAAACCATACAATAAAACCCCCTTTATCTCATAGATATTTAGAGGCTAATGCACCCCCCAAAAAGCACAGTCCACCTCCAATGTACATGGAACATTCTACAGAATAGATCACATTTTAGATCACAAGTCAATCATCAATAAATTAAACATAGAAATAATACAAAACATCGCCAATCACAATGGTACAAAATTAGAAATTATTTTTTAAAATTTTTTTTCTATAAATATATTT
>NW_006399817.1:7601179-7606934 GCF_000299155.1 Elephantulus edwardii | reverse complement strand
ATGACTGGGTACTAGAAGAAATAAAAAATGAAATGAAAAAGTTTCTTGAGACAAATGACAAAGAAAAGACCACTTATCAAAACCTCTGGGTAACAGCCAAAGCAATAATCAGAGGTCAATTTCTAGCAATAAGCAAACACATCAAAAGGCAGGAAAAATGACCGTTCACTGTGTAACTCACCATCTCCAACAAATTGAAAAAGAACAGCAAGAAAACCTGATACTCTCTTAAAAACCTGAAATTATAAAAGTTAGAGCAGAAATAAATGAAACAGAAGAACAATTGCAATTATCAACAAAAGTAGGAGTTGGTTCTTCGAAAAGATCAATGAAATCAACAAACCACTAGCAAAGCTAACAAATGAAAAGAAGGAAAAGATAAAACAATGAAATAATTTTTCTTTTACTTTTCCAAGAGGGTAGTGTACTAGGGAGGAGGGTTGGGAGGGGATAAAAGTGGGACAATTAATGAATGGAAACCCAAAGTATCTGTAAATTTTCATTGAAATTAATAATAAATTTAAAAACAAGGAGGAAAAGACACAATTCCAATAAAAGATGAAACGGGCAACATCACAACAGAACCAACTAAAATAAAAAGGCAAACATTGGACTATTATGAAAAAGTATACTCAAACAAATATGAAAACTCAGAGAAAAAGGGCAAATACTTAGAAATGCACAACCTACCTAACCTGACACAAATTGAAATTGAACACCTGGACAGACACATTATAAAAGAAGAAATTGAAAAGGCAATAAAACAACTTCAAGCCAAGAAAAAAAGAAATAGTGCCCTGGGCCAAATGGTTTTACAAATGAATTTTATCAAACATTCGGAGAAGAACTGTCACCAATTCTACATTAACTATTTCAGAAAATAGAAAAATATGGAATTCTCCCAGATGCATTCTATGAAGCAAACATATTCTTGATACCAAAGCCAGGTAAAGTCACCACAAAAATAGAGAACTATAGGTCAATATCTCTCATAAACATAGATGCAAAAATTCTGAACAATATCCTAGTCATTAGAATTCAGTAATACATCTAAAAAAATTCATCATGACCAAGTGGGATTCATAAGAGGTATGCAAGGATGGTTCAACATAAGAAAAACAATCAATGTAATTCATCACATTAACAAAGCAAAGAACAAGAACCACATGATTCTATCAAGTGATGCAGAAAGTGACTGGGACAAAACCTAACACCCTTTCCTGATTGAAACACTCACTAAAATAGGATTAGAGAGGAATTTCTTCAAAGTAAAAAGTATATATGCAAACCCCAGCGCCAACATTGTTCTCAATGGAGAGAGATTAAAGTCATTCCCTCTGAGAACAGGAATTAGGCAAGGATGCCCACTCTCACCTCTCCTATTCAGTATTGTATTTGAAGTCTTAGTGATAGCAATAAGACAGGAGAAGGAAATAAGTATCCAAATTGTCAAAGGGGAGGTCAATTTATCTCTATATGCAGATGGTATGATAGTATACTTAGAAAATCCTAAAGTCTTAGCAAGAGAACTACTGGACATAGTTGACCTATTTAGCAAAGTGGCAGGATACAAGATCAATGTACAAAAATCAATTGGATTTCTCTACAGGGACAAAGAGAATATAGAGCTGGAGCTAAGAAATACAATACCCTTCACAATAGCTAATCACAAGATTAAATACTTGGGATTAAACCTAACCAGACACACAAAAGATCTATTCAAAGAAAATTACAAAACATTACTACAAGAAACAAAAAGAGACCTGGAGAAGTGGAAGAAAATCCCTTGCTCATGGATAGGAAGACTCAGTATGGTGAAAATGACAGTACCATCAAAGTCAATTTACACGTCCAATGCAATCTCAATACAAATACCAATTCCATTCTTCGAGATGGAAAAGACAATCTCCAATTTCATTTGTAATGTAAAGAGGCCTCAAATAAGCAAAACACTCCTTAAAAAGAGAAGCATGGTAGGAGGCATCTCACTTCCTGATTTCAAATCCTACTGCACTGCCTTAGTGGCAAGACAGCTTGGTACTGGTACAATGACAGACACATAGATCAATGGAATAGAATTGAGAATCCAGTAGGGAAACAGCCTTTTTAACAAGTGGTATTGGCAAAATTGGAAAACTATCTGTAGAAAACTCAAGCAAGATCCACACCTCACTACATACACAACGGCCAACTCAGAGTGGATCAAGGACCTATGATTAAAACCAAGGACTATAAACTTCATTAGAAAAAAGCTTGGAAGAACTCTAGAAGCCCTAATCCACAACATAAACAGTCTTTCAAGCATCTTGAAAATCCTACAACCAGGAAAGTATAAGACAGGTGACTGGGACCTTCTAAGAATCAAATCCCTATACATATCCAAAAACTTGTCCAACAGGGTAAAAAGGGAAGCCACAGACTGGGAAAAAAATATTTGGTAATGACATGTCTGATAAGGGACTTGTTGTTGTTATAGCTTGAATTTATAAAATACTCAAGCACCGCAACAAGATAAAGGCAAATAACTCAATTGAAAAATGGGCACAGGACATGAACACTTCATCAAAGAAGACATTCATAAAAGACACTTCATCAAAGAAGACATTCAGATGTCGAAGAAACACATGAAGAAATGTTCTAATTCCCCAGCTCTAAGAGAGATGAAAGGAAAAACAACTATGAGATATCATCTCATCCCAGTAAGAATAGCAACATTTAACAGAACAGCAAGCAACAAATGCTGGTGAGGTTGTGGAGAAACTGGAACCCTTACTGTTGGTGAGAGTGTAAAATGGTGCAACCACTATGGAAGGCAGTATGGCGCTTTCTCAAAAAGTTGCAAATAGAAATACCATTTGATCCAGCAGTTCCACTGGGAATATACATTAAAGAAATCAGAACTGCCACCCAAGCAGATTCATGCACACCCATGTTTATTGCAGCTTTGTTCACAATAGCAAAGAGTAGGAAACAACCCAAGTGCCCATCAACAAATGAATGGATAGAGAAGTTGTGGTATAATCACACAGTGGAATACTATGCTGCATAAAAAAACTCATAAAATATTATACAAAATGGGTGACCCTGGAAGACATTATGCTGAGTGAAATATCTCAGTCCCAAAAGGATAAGTACTGAGTAGTGCCACTGTTGTAATGTGGGACTGAAATGGAGGTTGTGGGGAAAGAGGGGATAATGTATACTGTATTGAAACAGATGAAGGAGAGAACTTTTTAGGAGGAATATATATATGATTATTGTCATGACAAGGGTCCAGAATGAAAACTGCATAGCGGAGTGGACTGTGAGAGGCAGGAGAGGGGGGAATTATTTAACAATAAATTTTTTTTTTTTCATTTTCAAAGAGAAAAGGAAACTGGTGGGGGAGAGGTGGGCAGGGAGTAAAGTGTGCGACAATGAATGAATAGAAATCCAAACTCTCTGTAAACTTTCATTAAAATAATAATAATGAAAAATTCTCCATACCAGTACCAGCAGTACCTGGGAACTTGTACAAATTCAGATTCTTGGCCCCAAGCCCCACATCTACTGAACAAGGAAGTCCAGAGTAGGGCCTGGAAATCTGAGTTTTAATGGATCTTCCATGATTCTCCTGCATGCTTAATTTGAGGTCTACTGATTTTATAGCTTCCTACTTTTAAGACTATCCCAAAGTTTGGAGATTCCCTAGAAGAGTCCATGAACCCCAAGATCCCATTGTCCTCACAGTTAATGTTTATTACAGCTAGATCATAAAAGAAAAAGGCGTGTATAGATGGTAAGATAAAAAGACCACAGGTAGAGTCTGGAGAGATATCCACGGGCTTTCTTGTGTTCTTTCTCCAGGAGAGATTACCCAGAGTGCAGTCTTCCCCCTGCAGCAATGTATGATGTTGTATGATGTTGCTGTCTAGGGATGCTCACTGGAAATTAAAAGGCCAAGATTTTTTATTGAGGCTGGTTGCATAGGTAGGTAACCTGTCCATTTCCAAAATCCCAGACTCCCAGGAAGAAAGTTCTGCACACACCACAATAAATAATCTAGGCTCAGTGAGTCACTCTTATCAGTTGACTCTTGACTGGGCAAAATCCAAAAGCCTATATCCCAGATGTCAGACATGGGTGACCTTGCAAGGAGGCCTCTCTAAGGCTAGAGAGCCTTACTCTGTTAACTCTTTTCTATATAGTTCATCGTCTATAATATGTTAACTGTTTTCTACACAGTTTCTCCTTAAGAGCAGAATAATTCTCTATGACCCTATCTATGCAGCCGTCTCGATGAGCCTGTGGTATTGACCTGAGTTTCATCCTCCAGCAGCCCTAGATTTGGCCATTTCTAACAAGTTCCATTTTGGAAGCAGATGTGGCATCCAATTCTTAAACAACATGCCTTTGGAAATTCTATGAACTTTGATAAATGTTGATGTAGAGGAGCTTCAGGTCTTTTGTTCATAGGGTCTTCTGAGTCATGCTCGACTCAAGAGTAATCATCAACAACAACGACCAATAGTTATGAACCTTGCCTTATCCTGTGCCATCCTTACCTTTTCTGTTGTATACAAGGCCATTTTTAGTCACTGTGTCAATCCATCTTGTCAAGGTTCTTCCTCTCTCTGACTTTCTTTCTTTCTCAGCATAATTCCTCCCCCCTGCAGTAATGGCCCCTCCTCAGAATATGCCCTAAATTTGTGAGAAAAAGTGTCACTATCTTGTCTCTAAGGACCATCCTGGTTGCATTTCTTCCAACATAGACTTGTTTGTGGGGTTTTTTTGTGAACCCCATTGAATGTTCAGTACTCTTCTCCAACATCACAATTCGAAGTTATCACTGACCTTTCTTCTGTCATTTCTTATTTATTATCCAAGTTTCTAATTCATAGGAAGCAGTTGGAAATAGGACGGCTTGGTACATGTGCACTTAAAACAGACATCCTTGCTCTTTAGCACTTTGAAGAGGTCCTAGATAACAGCATGTCTTTTGATATCATTTTTCTTTTTTAAATTTGTTGTGTGCTATCAAATCAGATCAGACTGGCACAGGAGATTGCTCCTCCTTCTCTCAGCAGAGAATCTGGTGGATTTGAACCGCCTTCCTTTGAGTTTGCAGTGCAGCTTCTTGCTCCTAGGCCACCAGAGCTCTGTCTTTTGATACCTTGAATGCTGTTAACATGGGGTTGATTGTAGACCCAAGTAGTGAGCTGAGGTGATGACCATTGACTACTTTAAATAAATCATATGAAAACAACTATGAGATATCATCTCACCCCAGTCCAAATAGCAAAATTTAACAGAACAGCAAGCAACAAATGCTGGCGAGGTTGTGGAGAAACTGGAACCCTTACTCAGTGTTGGTGGGACTGTGTAAAATGGTGCAACCCCTGTGGAAAGCAGCATGGTGCTTTCTCAAAAAATTGCAAATAGAGATACCATTTGACCCAGCAATTCCACTACTGGGAATATGCCCTGAAGAGACCATAACTGACATCCAAGCAGATATATGCACACCCATGTTTATTGCAGCTCTGTTCACAATACAAGGAATTCAAAACAACCTAAGTGCCCATCAACGAACGAATGGATAGAGAAGTTGTGGTATATTCACACAATAGAATACTATGCTGCATTGAAAAACAAGGAACTCATACAATATTATTCAAAATGGTTGACTCTGGAGAACACCATGCTGAGTGAAATATCCCAGTCACAAAAGGACAAATATTGCATGGTGCCACTATTGTAGAATGGGACTGTCCTT
>NW_006399817.1:7595497-7599429 GCF_000299155.1 Elephantulus edwardii | reverse complement strand
TAAATAAATCATATGATATATTAAGCTCATATTTAAAAGAATGAAAAATTGAAGAAAAATTATCTTGCTTTCATCATTAAAAAGAATATTTATAGACATGTACTGAAGTACAATGCTGTGAGTGATAGGATACTATCCAGACGAATACAGGGAAAATAGTTAAATACTATTATTCAAATATACATACCAACCACTACAGGTAAACGTGAAGAAATTAAGAGCTTTTACCAACTTTTGCAGTCTGGAATTAATTGACTACACAAGCAAGATGCATTAATAATAATTGGGGACTGGAATATAAAAGTTGGAAACAACGAAAAAAACCTTGTAGTTGGAAAATAAGGACTTGGTCACAAAAGTGAGATTGGAGATCAAATGACAGAATATTTAATGATTTTATTGAATAGTGACAACCAATGATGATTTTATTCATTGCAGTATTATTCACAACAGTAAAAAATGGGAGGAATTTAAATGTCCATCAACAAATGAATGGATTGGGAAATTGTGGTACATTCACACAATGGAGTACTATGCAGCATTTAGGAAAAATGATTTTGTAAAATACTGTGTAACATGGGAGAGTCTAGAACTTTATGATGAGTGAAAATAATTCAATCACATAAGGACAAATACAGCATAAAACCACTGTTGTGAAGATTGAGGATAACTGAGCAATATATGTATAAATGTTCAAAGGAGAAGGAGGAATAAGGAGGACAGAAGGAGAAGTGGGAAAATCATCTAGGGTAGTAGAGATTAGTGGTCAGAAGGTGGTGAAGGAGTATGAAAGGTTAAATGGGAACTTAAAAAGATAGGGTGGTAATAGGCATAGATCTATAGTAGTTAATTATACAAAAGACAATTTATAGAAATGATTACATAAAACACAATGTACACAAAGGAAACAAAATATGTAGTAATTATTGTATAAAAACCAGTGTTTTTTTTAACCCATCAACCAACCAACTACCTAACAAAAACTATAAAAAGCAACTGTACACATGAGCCTCATTTGATAGACTACACAGGAACCAGGTTGACTACATCTGTGGAAAGAGTTGATGGGAAAGTTTAATACCCGCTGTCAAAATAAGGCCAGGAGCTGATAATGGAACAAACCAGTAATTACTCATGTTCAATTTCAAATTGAAGTGGAAGAAAATGAAAACAATTCCATGGGAACCAATATATGAAAAACCATCTCAAGAATAGTTTTGATGCATTGAACACTAATTGACTGAAATCAGAAGAGTAATAGGATGATACCAAGAACACCATATATGAAGAAAGCAAAAGGTTATTTGCAAAGACAGGAATGAAAGAAAAAAAAAAAGACCAGAAGAGATGTCAGAGGAGACTCCAGTACTTGCACTAGAACAGAGTGGCCAAAATGAAGAGAGAAAAAAAAATACTCAAGAGAGATGAAGTGTTTGGCTGAAGTTGAAAGATTATTGGTGAAAAGTTTAATTTCTTACTTAACTGTCCCTTTTACTGGAAAGAGCAGGCTCCTTGGTCTTCTGCTCCCTCTTGGAAGCACACAATGATGTTTCAAGTTTGCCAACTTCTTCAACGTCAACTTGAAATATATGAGGCCAAATGTGACTTACAGAAACTCACCATTATGTTTGTTGTTCCTCAAGACTTAACATTCCTAACTTATCAACCTTCCTTTCTCCACCTTTCAGAATCATTTATGGATTTTTAAATTTCCTTTTAAAAATTCTATAAGTTGGAAGGATTATTTACTTTAAAAATGTAAAATATATTACAATGCTGTTATTAGGTGCCATTGAGTTAAGTATGACTCATAGCAACCCTATGAGATCTGAACTCTGTCCTATCTTGTGTCGTATTCACCATCTCCAACAAAGCCCATTGCTGCAGTCACTGTGCAAATCTTCCTGGCTAAGGGTCTTCCTCACCTTCACAGTCCCTCCACCTTTCTAAACATGATGTTTCTTTCCTGGGAATAACCACTCTTAGAAACATGCTCAAAATATATGAGATGAAGTTTTATCATCTTTGCCTCCAAGGAACACTCTGGTTCCATCTTCTCCAAGATATACTTGTTTGTTCTTTTGCCAGTCCATTATATCTTTAGTACTCTTCTCCAACATCACAATTCAAAATCATCAATTCTCCTATCATCCTTACTCACTGTCCAACTTTCAGACACATAGCAAGTAGCTGAGAAGACCATAGCCTTAATCAGGCACACCTTAGTCCTCAAACTGGTATTATTGCTCTTAGTAATTTGGAGAGGTCTCTGACTGAAGACTTTTCCAGTGAAATATTTCCTAGTTTCCTGACTTCTGGTAACAAGTGTATTGATTGTGGATCCAAGTAAGATGATGTCATCTTACAGTTTCAACCTTTTTTCCATCTATCATGATGTTGCCTATTGGTCCATTGGTGAGGATTTTTGTTTTCTTAACACTGAGAGACAATCCATTTTGAAGGCTGCAGTCTTTAACCTTCTTTCACAAGTGCTTTGAGTCCTCATCACTTTCAATAAAGCAGTTGTGTCATCTACAAAACAAAGGTTATTGGTGAGTCTTCTTCCAATCCTGATGCCACATTCTTCTTCATAGACTTCAGCTTCTCAAATAATTTGCTCATCATACAGATTGAATAGGTATGGTGAAAGAAAAAAACCAAAAAACCAACTCTGATGCACACTGTTCCTAATTTTAAACATTGCCCAATTTTAAACCCTTGCTCTACTCACATACGAGGCTTCTTGGTCTAGGTATACGTTTTGTACAAGCATAATTAAGTGTTCTGAGATTCCCATTTTTCTCATGCCAGCTGTAATTTGTTTTGATTCACACTGCCAAATGTGTTTGTATAGTCTATAAAGCACAAATAGATAGTGTTCTGGTATTCTTTGCCTTCAGCCAGGATATGTCTGACATCAGCAATAATATCTCTGGTACTATGGCCTCTTTTAAATACAGCTTGAACTTCTGACAGTTCTCTATGTGCTGTTCTAGTAGTTTTAAAAATTATCCTCAGCAGTAGTTTGCTTGCATGGATATTAATGCATTAACTAAGGATATCATCCATGAAGAGAGCAAAAGGTCACTAAAAAGGGGGGGAAATCCTCACAAAAATGGAAGTCAGAAAAGATCCTGAAAATGGCAGTACAGAATTGAGAAACCAAACCAAAGGGAAGAGATGCTAAAATAAAAGAGCTGCATAGAAGATTTTTAAAAGGCAGCTTGAGAGAACAAAGAAAACTAATATAACAGAATGTGCAGAGATGTAGAATTGGAGAATAAAAAAAGGAAGAAGTCACTCAGCATTTCTCAGGCTGAAGAAACTGGCAAAGAAATTCAAGACAAGTGTTGCAATATTTAAGGATGCTATGGTCAAAATCTTGAATTACTCAGGAAACATAGGAAGATGGAGGGAGTACACCTAATCACTGTACCAGAATGAATTGGCAGACACTGAAATGTTTCAGGAAGTGCCATATGATCAAGGGCCAATGGAAATGAAGGAAGAAGTATAAGCTTCACTGAAGGCACTGGCAAAAATAAGTACCCAGGAATTGATGAGATACCAGTTGAAATGCTTTAAATGACAGATACAACCCTAGACATGCTCACCCAGTTTGTGCCAGGAAACTTGGAAGACATACTACATTACATTTATGTAGCAGATATTGGGGCTATTTCCAGGCTGGGAAGGTGAGGGGAATGGCCAGATTCTGGTAAGGTGTGTTTTCAGGTTTGAAGTTGAGGCTAGGGTGTGGCTGCTGCTCACAACAGGGTGTGAATTGATTGGATTTGGCCTCATACTTAAAAAGGCTTTTGTGCACACCAATGTTTATCGTGGCTTTGTTCACAATAGCAAGGAGTTGGAAACAACCTAAGTGCCCATCAACAAATGAATGGATAGAGAAGCTGTGGTATATTCACACAATG
>NW_006399817.1:7589369-7595007 GCF_000299155.1 Elephantulus edwardii | reverse complement strand
TGGTCTCTTGAAACTATGAACTTGGAGAAAAGATGAAATATTTGCGTTCAAGACTTTCATTCATAGAGTCACTCTTTGTCATCTATGACTCTCAGGCACTTACCAACAACAACAACAGAAGATATTACTATTATTTGATATTTAATATACATTTCTTTAAAAATATAGAAAATATTTGTTGATACCACTGAGTCATCTCCAACTTGTAGCTACCCTGTGCACAGCAGATTGAAAACTTGCCTGATCCTATACCAATTTCACAATCTTCATTGCACTTAAGCTCACTGTTGCAGTCACTATGTCAATTCATCTTGTTGCAGATCTTCTTCTCCTTCCACGACCCTTTACTTTGTTAAGCATGCTGCCTTTTTAAAGGACCAAGTACTCCTAACAATATATTCAAAGGGTACTGGTTGAATTCTTAACATCCTACCTTCAAGGCGCACCTTAAGTGTACGTCTACCAAGCAGATTTATAATTATTATTTTTCTTTACAGGTCAATACCTACATATTATGTTTTATTTCCCTATTTGTGAGAAAAAGATAGAAAAAAGTGCAATGACTGTTTTTTTGAGAGCAGAAGTCCTTAGCTGTCCTTTAAAGAAGGAAGGGATAAGACAGGTTAAGTAAGTGGAACAACTATTATCATACAGAAGACAGATTACCTACCTTTTTCTTTTCTATTCTGCCCATCCCCCCACTCTATCATGCTATCTGAATTCTCACCCAATAAATGCAGGTGAGATTCTTCCATAACTCTAACAGTGCTCACCAACCTAATAAGGATTCTGAATGAGGAAATGATTAGCAACCTGTGATTTAATACAACAGCAAATTCTCCTTTCTTATAAACAACAATTGTCTATAATTTTCTTTTTGTTTATAAAGAAGAGACATTTGAGAATAAGCCCCAAATGCTGTGTCTAAAAATAATATACTACTTTATGTTAAGACTTGATTTTAGACTAATAATACCCTTAAAGGTACCTTTTCAGATTGTCCCCTTCTTTAATCTAGCCATTTATTGCTTTTCATTTTACACAGGGAAATTTGTAAAAACCAGAACTTGAGAGATTGCTGTATTTTTTTAGCTCTTGAAAATGACCCACCTTTAACAGAGGGTAACTGTACCACTTTTGTATCACTCATTTTAGTGGAAAATAGCCTAGTTTTCCTTTGTAATGTATTTCTCCCTCACATTACTGTATGTATTATTTCACTGATTTCCTGTGAAACATCATTTGTAATCTGTCTCCTTTCACTTTTCCTCACTCCTTTGTACACATACCTGGTTAGCGAAGGTGAACCTATCAAGTCCTTTGGAATCTGAGAATTTTCTGAGCCACATTTTTCAGGGAGGAAACAATGCTTTCTTTCTGATTTTATCCAAAGCAGGATATCCATAGGATTGTCTGCCCATATATCTGTAACTGCTAGTGTGAATGTTTTTGTTTAGAACATTTATTCTTTAAGAGCAGGATCCAAATGGATTTCTTTTTAAATATTGAGAAAAACTTCTAATACAGGCCTCATTGATTTGACTTATAAATTAAAAAAAAAGTGACCTTTCTGAGCAGATATCCACCTAAGGAAGACTGTCCTAGGCAGGTAGCCCTGTTGGTACTGTTCTTCTCACTGCCATGGAATTTTCTTATCTATGATATTTGTTTACCCCTTGGAAAAGCAATTCACTGCTTCTCCACCTTAGCTGGCACGATCTCAAGCTGGCTTTAGTCTTCAGATTCTCTTCTATACTTTCTTTCTATATGATCAGTCATATCTAGTTTCGTTGCTCTAAATAATAGCTATATGGGAATTATGCTCACATTTATATCTCTAGCCCTGATGTCTTCCTTGAGTTCTAAAATCATATATGCAGCTGTCTACCATCACCACCCAGTTCCCTAACCATCAGCAAGCCTTGTCAGCTCTACCGCCAAAGCACATTTGAGTCCATCTGCTTCTTTCCTATTTTGACTATCACAGTCCAATCCAACATAATCTTTTGCCTGAATGGCTTCAATAGCTTTCTAAAGTCATCTCCTGGCTGCTCTGTTCGAGTGTGACTACAATCAATTTTCCACTGGCAATCAGAGTGATTTTAAAGATAAAAATCACTCTCCTTTAGAACTCATCAATGGCACTTCAAGTAAAATGTAGTTTAAAATCCAAAGTCTTATGTGATCTAGTCCCTGCTTACTTGCTTTGGTTGATCTCTTACACTCCAGTCACATGGACCTTCTGATTCTTTCCTGATATGCTAAAATTACAGCCTTGGGGCCTTAACATTAGCTCTCTCCCTGCTTGCGCTGTCTTTCTCCAGTTCTCTGCTGCAGAAATGTCTGTCTCTATTTTGTCATGTCCTCAGTGATATCTCCTTTTGATCCCACCCTCTAACATACACTCCTGTATTTTCTCCTTATGGAGTTAATTTATCTCCAAATCTCCCTCAATTGTTTATTTCCCTATTGTCTGTTTCTAACATTTCTTTACAAGGAACACGAAAGCAGGGCCAGCTTGTCTGCTTTATTGACCATTCTATATCCAGAAAGTTGGAACCTCTGGGTGGTACAGTTAACACCCTCACTGCTACCCAAAATACTGGACTTTTCAGTTGTAATCAGAGATACCTGGAAAGCAAAGATCAACAATCTACATCTGAGAAATCACCAACTGAAACCCCTATGAAGCACAGTTCTACTCTGACACTCCTGGAGCCACAAGGAATCAGAGTTAATCTGAAGACAGCTGATAAAAGCCAACAAGAGTGCCTGGCCCTCTTCTCAATAAATACTGCTGAATGAATAGATGAACACTGCTTTCTTCTCTTTCCCAGAAATCCTGATCTTTTCCTCTTTCATCCCTACCTTGAGCTTGTATTTCAGCTCTGCAGAGGTTATTCTGGGTTGTCCTGATCTAACTGGATGAACACAAGTCCTGAAAATGGGCCAATAATAGACAAAAGAACAATTGGTCAAAAGTGTTTTCATGTTCTAAATAAAATGCTAAACTCTCAGATAGGTTTTTAAGAATTGGCTTTAAAATTCCTGAAGGATTGCAGGGGAGGGGGAGGGTGGAAGCAGAGGGATGAGGATGTGTGGGTTGGGGGGTTGGGGTTGTAAAATTTAATGGGCAGGGTGGTGAGAGAAATTGGAAGAATCTGGTCTGAAAAACAATGTATTCCAATTTTGTAGATAAACTAGTATAAATCAATTTAAAAAATAATGAAGGATTGTAAATCATAAACATATTTTTGGTCCCAAAGCAATCACAGTCTTCAGTGTGTTTGATGGACTGTTGTTAGGGACTCTTGAGTCGGAACTGACCCAGAGCTCACTAGACTAAGGAGCACTCCAGTCTTGGAACAAATAGAAAGTACGCCTAAGAAACATAAAACCAAAAGGCCTAATAAAATAAACATATAGTTTATACAAAGAAAACAAACACTTCAGCAGTTTAAATTCAAGGTAAGACTATCACTTAAAAAAACAACAACAGGAAAGTCTTACTTTACATGATTTTCTAACTTAACAATAAGGACTGAAGTGCACCTGACCCGATCCATGCAATTTTCAGTTGCTTTGGCTACATGTAAAAGCTGGATGATGATTAAGGAAGATAAAAGAATTGATGTCTTTGAATTGACAAATGGTATTTATAAAGAATATTGAATATATTCTTTACAAATATTGACTAGACGAATCTGTCTTGGAAAAAGTGCAGCCAGAGTGTTCCATAGAACTAAAGATTGTGAGAATTCATCACACATACTCTGGAAATGTTATCAGCTGGGCCAAACTCCTGGAAAAGAGTGTCATTCTTGGTAAAGTAGAAGGTTGAGGAAAAAGAAGAACACCCTTAATGAGATAGATTGACATAGTGACTGAAACAGTGTGCTTAAGCAAGCAGAGATTGTGAGAATTAGGCAGATGGTCAGAAAAAACATGAAGAAATGCTCAAAATCATTAACCATTGTTCCTGTTGTTAGGTGCTGTTGAGTATAACTCCTAGCTACACTGTGAACAATGGACTTGAACCTGTCCTATCCTGTGTCATCCTCATCATCTCTGACACACTTGAGCTCATCGCTGCAGTCACTATGCCAATCCATCTCATTGGAGGTATTCCTCCCTTTTTCCTCTTACTCTCTATTTTTTCAAACATAATATCATTCTCCAAAGAATAGCCTTTCCTAGCAACATGCCTAAAATATGAGAAATGAAGCTTTAACATCTTTGCTTTCAAGATGCACTTTGGCTCCACTTATGCCAAGACATGTCTGTTTATTCTTTTGGTAGTCCATGGGATATTCAGTGCTCTTCTCCAACACCATAACTCAAAGGTATCAATTCTTCTGTCATTTTTATACATTGTCCGTGTCTCAGATGCATAGCAAGTGGGTGAAAAGATCTTGGCCTGAATCAGACACACCTTATTCTTCAAACTGACATGATTACTCTTCAGTACTTTGGAGAAGTATCTAAAAGTAGACATTAGCCATTCAGCAGTTACAAATCAAAGCAACAATGAAATATCTTCTCATGCTAGCAACAATAGCAAATACAGAAAACAACAAATTATGGTGAGAATGTGGAAGGATTAGCACTCTCATACAAGACGAGCGGAAATGTAACATTCTACAATCATGGAAAGCAGTTTGATATTTCCTTAGAGAGAAGGGAAGAGAAATCCACTTGACCCCGCAATTCAATTTGTTGTTAGGTACCATCGAGTTGAATATGACTCAGAGCAAACCTCTGGACAACAGATCTGAACCCTGTCCTATCTTGTATCATCCTCATCGTCTCTGAGCACACTTGAGCCCATTGTAGCAGTCACAGTATCAATCCATCTTGTTGAAGGTCTTCATCTTTTTTACTGACCCACCTTTCCAATTTCTTGACTTTCCCTGACAAGGAATATCCTCTCCTAACAACATGCTCAAAAACCATGAGACAAAGCTTCACTATCCTTGCCGTTAAGAAGTACCCTGGTTGCACTTTCTCCAAGAAATATCTTTTTACTCTTTTGGTAGTCCATGAGATATTTACACTCATGTTTATTGCCATTTATTCACAAAACAAAGAAATAGAAACAGCCTAAATGCTCATCAGTGGATTAATTGCTAAGGAAACCATGTTCCAGTCCTACTGGATAGCATTATGCAGTACTAAAGAACAACAAAAACATTCGTGAGAATATGAGAAAAGATGGCAGACTAGACATAGGACATTCCAGACCTCTTCAATAAAGACACTAGAAAACAAAGATAACAGATAATGATGATAATTCTGGAACTCTGAGTTTAAAAAGAAAAGAAAAAGAAATGCTTCAAACACCAACTGAAGGAAAAAACTGAATGAAAAGACATTAAATGAAGATATAGACAGAACAAAGAACCATAAAGAGCATTTTTGTTGTTGTCATATGCCTTCAAAACAAGTATAACTCATAGTAACTCACCACTGGACCAATTGGCAGCGTCAGGATGGATGACGAAGAGATTGAGATTGTTTACAGTTTCAGCTTGCTCGGCTCCACAGTCAACACTCTTGGCACCAGCAGTCAGGAAATCAAAAAGCGTATCATGATGGGAAAGTCTGCTGCTAGGGACCTCTCTAAAGTACTCAGGAGCAA
>NW_006399817.1:7583838-7588434 GCF_000299155.1 Elephantulus edwardii | reverse complement strand
CATAGACTTCAATGCCGTAAACATATTTCATCCAGTTTTTCTCAGTCTTATCCCCACCCCAATGCCAGCCTCATTCTACAACAGTGGCACCATATAGCATTTGTCCCTTTGTGACTGAGATACCTCACTTAGCATAATGACATATGCACTTTTAACAAGGACTGGCCCCTTCTGACAACATATCCGAAGTCATACTATCTTTGCCTCTGTAGAACACCCTGATTTTATTTGCTCCAAGATAGATTTGCTGGGTCCTTTGACAGTCCATGGAATAATACACTCTTTGACAACATAACTCAAATGTTGTTGTTGTTGTTAAGTGCCATCGAGTTGCAGGCGACTCATAGCGACCCTACAAGCGAAAGACCTGGACCCTGGTATAACTTTCATCCTTTCTTCAGTTTCATAGGGTTCCCAGAGGCAAGCTATTATGAAAGTGGATGCCACTCCTGCTTCCAAGCTTGTTTTAATTGGGGAGCTTCACCAAACACTGTCCACCACAGGTAGCCATTCGCGAATTTGACACATCAGTGTCACAGTGTTCAGCTTCACAGCAACCACGCTGTACAACTCAAATAAGTTGATTTTTTAAAAATCATCCTTATTCCTTGTCAAGTTTTCTGAGGCATAGGGAGCAACTGAATGTCCATGGCTTGAATCAAGTACACTTTAATCTTCAAACTAATATATTTGCTTTTTTAGCAATTAAGAGAGATTTTTGAGAGCAGATTTTCTCAGTTGTTGATGTTGTTATGTGCCATCAAGTTACCTGTGACTCATAGTGACCCTATGCACAATAGCTTTGAACCCTGTCCTATCCTGAACCAATTTCACTGTTTCAGACTCATCTACCCTCATTGCCCCAGTTACTGTGACAACTTATTTCCTCCAGGGAGATAATTGCACTCTCCTTCTATCTTTCCAAGTATGATATCCTTCTCCAAAGACTGGTCCCTCCTGGGAACATGCCCAAAGAATGTCAGCTGGAGCTTCAAAATTCTTGCCTCCAAGGAGCAACTTGGTTTCATTCTCTTTGGGACAGACCTGCTTTTTCTCTTGATGGTCCATGCATGGTTCAGTATTCTTCTTCTTCAGCACCACTCAAAGGCATTGATTCTTCTTATGTCATCTTTATTCATTGTCCAGCTCTCTGATGTATCCCAAACAATTGTGAAGATCATGGCTCGGATCAGGCACACCTTAGTCTCTAGGCTGATATCATTGTTCTTTAGCACTCTGGAGATATCCTTGATGGTAGACTTCCCAATACAACTTGTATTTTGATTTCCTGAGTGCTGATGCCAAGAGATTGTGGAGCCATGCAAGCTAAAATTGTTAACAATCTCAATCTCTTCCTCATCTATTATGGTGCTGCCAATTGACCGAGTGGTGAAAATCTTTGTCTTCTTGATGTCAAGCTTCAATCCATACTGAAGACTGCAGTCCTTGACATGCTGCAGCACATGCTTAAGGTCTTCATCAGTTTTGGCAGGTAGGATTTCTTGGTTGCTCTACATCTCTCATGATGTTATTATTTGGTCCAATCAATTAAACAGATTGCTCTCATGTTGCAACCAACTCATGGATGACTCTTCAGCAGACTTTCAGAAGGCTGTAAATGTTAAAAGAGGAGATTTCCCGTCTTTCTTCTGTGGAGCCACTGGTGGATTTGAACCAGAAGAGGTGTTATCTTTATGTTAGCAGCACAACTTCCTGTGGACTACACCACTAACGCTCCCTGTTTGTCTAGCTGTTCTTGATATAAGCTGTTGATACAAGTACAGCTCATAGCAATCCTTTGAAAAACAGATCTGAACCATGTCCCATCTTTTACCATCTTCATAATCTCTAACATACTTGAACCCATTGCTGCAGTCACTGTATTAAATCATCTCACTGATGGTCTTTTAAAAATTTCAATAACTTTCCACCTTTCAAAGCATGTTGTCCCTTTCCAAGGAATAGCCCCTCTTAGCAACATGCTCAAAGTATATGAGACAAAGTTTTGCCAAATTTGCCTCTGAGGACCACAATGGCTAGACCTTCTCCAAGACTTATGTATTTCTTATTTGCCAGTCCATGAAATATTCGATATTCTTTTCCAATACCACCAGTCAAAGGCATTGAGTTGTCTTCTGTCATCCTCATTCATTGTCCATGTCTCAGATGCTTAATACATGATTGAAAAGACCATGGCTTGAATCACATACACCTTAGTCTTCAAACTGACATAATTGCTCCTCAGTACTTTTGAGTGTTCCTTGACAGCAGAGTTTCCAAAGCAACAGGTCTATTGATTTCTTGATTGCTGATACCAAAGGTGTTGATTGTAAATTCAAGCAAGATTAAATCATTGACAGTTTCAGTCTTTCCCCATTTATCATAACATTAGCTATCAATCCAGTGGTGAGGGTTTTTTGTCATCTTAATGTTGGGATATAATCCAGATTGAGCGCTGTAGTGTTTGATATTCTTCACTAAATGTTTCAAGTCCTCATTTTAAAAAACCAAGTTGTGTCATCTACATAATGCTTGTTGTTTAGTTTCTTGATGAGTTTTCCTTCTATCCTGATGTCACATTTTTCTTCATAGAATCCAGCTTCTTCAATGATTTGCTCAGTATACATACTGAATAGGTATGGAGGAAGGATATATCCCTAACACACTTTTTTCTCGATTTTAAACTATGTAGTGTTTCCTTCTGGAAGTAGGAGCACATCCACTTTTGAAATGGCTTGCCTCTGCAAACTCTATGTACGAACAGTGCTCAGGCCATTCATTCATAGGGTCGCTATGAGTTGTCTACGACTCGACGGCATCAAACAACAACAACAACAGTGTTTCCTTATTCTATATGGACAACAGCTTCTTTCTCTAGGTATAGGTCCAAGAATAGGTTTTACATGAGCACAATTAAATGTTCTGGGATTCTCATTCTTCTAAATGTTAACCATAGTTTGCTTTGACCCACATAGCCAAGTGCCTTTGCATAGTTAATAAAACACAACTGGACATTCAGTTGGATAGCAATAACATCTCTGGTGTCCTGGCCTCTTCTAAATCTAGCTTGAACTTCTGACAGTTCTCTGTCAAGAAACTGTTCTATCTATTTCTGGATAACCTTCAGCAATATTTTACTTTCATGTAAAATTGTCTTAAGAGATTTTGTAAATTTCTCTAAGCATCAGGAAGTAAGACAAAGGGAAGAGATGTAGAGGTAAAAGAGATGAACAGAAGATTTCAAAGCGCAGTTTGGGAAGACAAAGCAAGTATTATAGTGGAATGTGGAAAGAATTGGAGTCAGAGAATAAAAAGGGAAGAACTTGCTTACTATCTCTCAAGCTGGGAGAATGGAAAAACAAATTCAAGCTTTGATTTGCAATACAGAAAGCTATTATGACAAAATCTTGGGTTATCATCAGCATCAAAAGAAGATGGAGGGGAAAACTCATAATCACTAGGTCAAAAGAAACTGCTGGACACAGAAGTATCTCAGGAAGCAGTATATGACCAAGATCTGATGGTAATGAAGGAAGAAGTTCAAACAGCACTGAAGACATTGGTACAAAATAAGACCCTAGGAATGGAGATATCAACTGACATGTTTCAACTAACAGATGTTGCTCTGGATAGGTTCTTCAGTACCAGGAAGTTTGGAAGATAGCTGCTTGGCCAACTGACTGAAAGAGATCCATATTTGTTCCCCTTCCCAAAAAAAGGTGATATAATATAATATGGAAATTATTGAACAATATTGGCCCAATAGTGAGCAATTTGTTTCCTTGGCATAGAGATAGTGAAATCTGTTGGTAAAGAATTGTGATGCCAACCCAAATTCTTGTGATTGGAATCCATCAAATGTTTCCTAAGGGAAAATGTAGCAATTTCCTCCTGTGCAATTTATTGTCTCTGAAAATCCACTGGAGGCTCATCTATGGGTCAGTTTGAACCTACAGGTAGACAATGACAACAGATGTTGAGGTATAATCTATACTGAAGACGGTAGTCTTTGACTTTCTACAGTAAATACTTCAAGTCTTCTTCACTTTCTGTAAGTATGGTTGTGCCATTTGCATAAAGCAGTTTATTAATAAGTCTTCAGTCCTGATGCCAAATTATTTTTCTACAACCCAGGGAACTCTGGTGGCTAATGACAAGAAGCTGCGCTGAAATCCGAAGGCATGGAGTTCAAATCCACCAGCTGCTCTGCAGGAAAAGGACAGGCAGTCTCCTTCCATGTGATTAACTGCCTCTGAAAACCCACTGGAGGGTCAGCTATGGGTTGGTTCTTACTTGAAGATACATGACCACAAGAACAACCAGCCTCTCAAACGGTTTTCTCAGCATACAGACTAAACAGGTGTTAAGAAAAGATACAGCACTGACATAGAGCATCCAATGTTATAGTTTTTATTCCAACACTCTGGTGGCCTAGAGGCAAGAAGCTGTGCTGCAATGCTGAAGGCATTTGGTTCGAGGTCACCAGGTGCTCCACAGGAGAAGGATGGGCAGTATGCCTCTGAAAACCTGCTGGAGGTTTCAGCAATGGGTTGGTTTGACTCTAAGGTACACAAATACAACAACAATAAAATATAA
>NW_006399817.1:7558269-7583738 GCF_000299155.1 Elephantulus edwardii | reverse complement strand
TTATTTATATTATTTTAATATTTTGCACTTAGGCTGACCTATTGTGAGGTAAGTTCCAATCCACTATTTTTGGTCTCTATTTAAGACTCAATATTAAAGCCTTTTCAGCTCACAGGCCTAGGCAGGACTCAAAAGTAAGCATTAGAGAAACTTAAACTTCATTAATTGTCCACACATAAGAGAGTGCATTGGAAAAAGTGTATTGCATAATAAGTAAATACATTTTCCCTAATAGTTTGTTTCAAATCCATTTAGGAAAAATAATCTGTGATAGCTTTTTGAAATTTTATTTTAATGCTGGTGAAAATACGGTGAGACCATTAAGATAATTTGCCTGGAAAGCTTAAAGATTAGCGTATTTTATCAGTCTCTTATAACAGATTCTTTAATGGAGTCTTTCTTTGTAATTTTACAGATACTAGCACTATCTAAATTTAAGTTAGTTTTTTTACTGGTGTTGCAAACTCCAACTGTGACTAATTTAAATTGTTGCCCTTTCTTTTCCTTCATGGATGCACTTGTGAGGCCCATCAATTAGGTGACTGTGGTTAAGGGAATAGGTCTTTTATTATTATTAATAATAGATTTAAATAATAATCTTTATAATTATATTATTATATATTCTAATACAGTATTGTATATAATATTTTCTATTATAATGTTACTATTAATAATATCATAGTATTATTGAATATGGGTTGATAGAAAGAGGATTGATGCCTTTGAACTGTGGTGCTGGAGAAGAGTGTTAAATATACCATGGACTGCTAGAAGAACAAACAGGTTTGTCCTGGAGAGGGCAAATCCACAGTGTTCCCTGGAGTCAAGGATACTGAAGCTTCACCTGACATATTTTGGGCATGTTGCAAGGAGGGACTGGTCCTTGGAGAGGGACATCATGTTTGGCAGAGTGGAGGGGCAGTGAAGGAGAGGAAGACCTTTGGTGAGATGGATCGATTCTGTGACTGGAGCAGTGGGAATAAGTGCGTTTGAGATGGCTAGGTTGGCACAGGAAAGAACAGCATTTAGAGCTCTTGTACATAGGGTCGCTATGAGTCACAAGCAACTCAATGGCACATAACAACAACAACAACATTGAATATGTTATTGTTAGGCTTCATCAAATTGACTACCACCCATAGCGACCCTATGAGTAATGGTTCTGAACCTTGCCCTATCCTGTGCCATCTTCATCATCTCTAATAAACTTGAGCTCATCGTTACAGTTTCTGTGTCGATACATCTTGTAATGTGTCATTCTTTCTTACACTGACCCTCTACCTTTCCAAGCATGATGTTCTTTTCCAAGGACTGATCCCTCTTATCAACATGCTTAAAATATTTGAGACTAAGTTTTAGTATTTTTGCCTCTAAGTAACACCCTATTTATACTTAATACAAGTCATATTTGTTTTTTATTTTTGCAGCCCATGGGATATTCAATATTCATCTCCAACATCACTCAAAGGCACTGATCCTCCTTCTGCCATTCTATTCATTGCCCAACTTTCAGATGCATAGCAAGTTATTGGAAAATATCGTGGTTTGGATCAGATGCACTTTAGTCTTTAAATCAGCATCATTGTTCTTTAGCACTTTGGAGAACTTCTTGACACCAGATTTTCTAATACAATATGCATTTTGATTTGGCTGCTGGTACCAAGGGTGTTGGATTCAAGTAAAAGGAAATTGTTGACATCAGTCTTTTTTTTCTATCTATCATGCTGTTCCTATTGGCTCAGTGGTGAAGATTTTTGTTTTCTTGATGTTGAGGTGTCACCATATTGAAGGCAGTAGTCTTTGATCTTCTTTAGCAAGTGCTCCAAATCTTCACTTTCTACAAGGAAGGCTGTGCCATCTGCATAATGTAGGTTGTTGATGAGTCTTCCTCTAATCTTGATGCCACATTTTTCTTCATGTAATACAGTTTCTTTAATTATTTGCTCAGAATACAGATTGAATAAATGTAAACAAAGGATACAATCCTGATGCACCCCTCTTTCATTTTTAGAGTGTGCTCTGTTTGCATGACTTCTTCTTGATCTATACACAGGTCTCGTGTGCATACAATTAAGTGTGCTAGAGTTTTCTTTCTTCTCAATGTTATCCATAATTTATTATCATCCATATAGTTAAATGCCTTTAGTTAGTAAATAAAACACAAGTAAATATTTTTCTGGTATTCTCTGCATGTTTCAGCCAAGATCCATCTGACATCATCAATGATAGCCTGTTCCACATCCTTTTTTGTATCTAGTTTGAATTTCTAACAGTTTCCTGTTGATATACCATTTTAGATATTTTAAAAAAATCTTTAGCAAGATTTTACTTGCATTTAATATGGACTATATTGTTTGATATTTTCTGCTTTCTGTTGGGTCACATGTTAGGGGGGAAGGTAGGGGAGAATGGCCACTTATGTATCATTTTTCCAGTTGGTTTGCCAGGTAGCTGTATTTCAAATTCCTTGGCATAGTCTAGGGAACACAGTCAGACCTGTATCTTTACATATTTTAATACCTGAATTTTTATTTCATCAATTTGGAGGACTTTATTTTTTTTGCCATTGCCTTCAGTGTACCTTGGAATTCTTCCTTCAGTATCATAGATTCTTGATCATTTGGTGCTTCCTGAAATGGTCCAGTGTTGATCAATTCTTTTTAGTTCAGTGACTGTGCTTTCCTTCTGTCTTCTTTTGATGCTTCCAGCATCATTCAATATTTGGCCACAGGATTGTCCATTATTGGAACTTGAAGCTTGAATTTCTTTCAATAATAGTAATTTACGTGTCACAATTAAGGTACCTTGTTCTACTTTAACACAAAATATTTTCCTATATTGTCTTCTAGATGATGCATTGTTTTGCCTCTTATAGTAAATCTACAATTCATTCACCTATAATTGATCTTTATATAGAATGAAGTTGAGATTGGATTTATAATTTTCATATAAAATTTCAGTTATACAAAGATAATTTTGAAAATACTCTCCATTTCTCTGTAGTAGTATTCATATCTTTATGTGGATCTATTTTCATATCTGATTTTTGTTCTACTGGTGTACTTTTTTCTGTCCCTAAACAGTACCCTCTTAAAAAAATCCCACATAAACAGTTCCATTGAGTTAAGTTGCAAATCTACATTTTTCGTAGTATAATTATCTTCATTGAGTTTTCAATGCTTGGTGTTTAGGTAGCTCATCAGATCATTCTTCTGATATACTTTGACCTTTAACCTTTAACCTTTCAGTTAGCAGTCAATTACATTAACCATTTTCGGGGAAATTTGCTATCACGTACCTCGCCACAGTACTAAAGAACAGTGATGTCAGTTTAGAGATGAAGATGTGCCTGATTCAGGCTGTGGTCTTCACAATTTCTTGCTATGAATCAGAAACTGGACAATGACTAAGGATGACAGATGAATTAATGGCTTTGAGTTGTGGTGCTGGAGAAGAGCACTGAACATACCATGGACAGCCAAGGGAACAAATAGATCAGTCTTGGAAAGAGTGAAGCCTAGTTTATCCTCGGAGGCAAAGATTTTGAAGCTCTGTCTCACATATTTTGGGCAAGTGGCCAAAAGGAACAAGTCCTTGGAGAAGGACATCATTCTTTGAAGGGTGAAGGGACAGTGCATGAGAGAAAGGCCTCAGGTGAAATAGATGGACATAGTAACTGGGGCTAGGTGGCTAAGTATGTAAGAGACAGTGAGACTGGCTCAGGATAGGGCAGGGTTCAGAGCTATTATACATAAGGTCACTATGAGTGGCAGGTGACTCAATGGCAGATAACAACAAATGTATTTACATTTTTACTGAGCTAATCCTATAATTCTTGAAGAGGATATTGCCTATTCCTAGTCTTGTGCATTTTCACACAAATCTTAGAATAAATTTGTCAATGTATAAAAACCCATCTACCTGTTAGAATCTTAATTGCATTTCTTTGAACCTGTAAAACAGTTTGGGGAGAGTTATTATTTTGTAATATTATGATTTTAAGACTATGAACATGATGATGATGTGTGTACCATAGGGGCAGAAATGACCCATAGCTGATTCTTCGGCAGATTTTCAGAGACAGTTAATTGCACAAGAGGAGATTGCCAATCCTTCCCTGTGGATCAGCTGGTGGCCTCAAACTGTGTGCCTTTGGGATTGCAGTGCATCTTCTCGCCAGTAGGCCACCAGAGCTACCTGAACATGATACAGTCTTCCATTTATTGTTACTTTTGTAAATATCTTTCATAAACATTTTCTTTTTCAGGATAGTATTCTCTATGTGTTTTGAAGAACTATTCCTAGGTATTTGATATTTTTATGCTTTCATGTATTTAAGTTATTTTGAAAATTTGTTTTTCTTAGTTGTATATATAAATGATGTATATACATCATGGTATAAATCATAATGTATATAAATTTCTTTTTCTAATTGATACTATGTTCAGTAACATCACTATATTTAAATATTTATCTTCAGATAACTTAAATTTTCTATTTACACAATCATATTATTTATAAGTGATGACAATATTATAACTTTCAACACTATATGTAGAAATTTTCTTTTCTCTTCTTCATTGTGTTAAAACCAATGCAATACCATTATTGTTCTAATTTCGGAGAGGCAACATTAGATATTTTACTATTAATTTGTTTGCTATGTCATTGCTGTTGTTATGTGCTACCGAGTCACTTGCCACCCATAGTGACAATATATACAATAACTCTGAACCATGCTCTATTCTTAGCCAGTCTTACTGACTCTGACAAACCTACTCCCATTACCCTAGTTACTGTGTCAGTTTGTCTTATCTGGGGTCTTTCTCTCCTGCTCTGGCCCTCTACTTTTACAAGCATGATATCTTTTTTCAAGGACTGGTTTCTCCTGGCCACCTGCCCAAAGTATACGAGGCAAAGTTTCAAAATCCTTGCCTCCAAGGAGAAACTTGGTCTCTCCAGGACAGACCTATTTGTTCTCTTGGAAGTCCATGGTAAATGTTCAGTACCCTTCTGCAGTACCATAACTCAAAGGCATCAATTCTTCTTCTGCCATCCTTAGTCACTGTTCAGCTCTTTAATGCATAGCAAGTAATTGTAAAGAACATACTAGATCAGGTGCACCTTAGTCCCTAGATTGACATCATTACTCTTTAGCACTTTGGACAGATCCTTAACAGCAGACTTCCCCAGTGCAATTCATCTTTTGATTTCCTGACTGCTGATGCCAAGAATGTTATAGCGGAGCTGAGCAAGCTGAAATTGTTAACAACCTCAGTCTCTTCTCCATCTACCATGGTGCTACCAACTGACCAAGAGGTGAGAATTTTTGTCTTCTTGATGTTGATCTTCAATCCATGTTGAAGATGACAGTCTTTGACTTTCTGCAGCAAATGCTTTAGATCTTCCTCAGTTTCAGCAAACAAGGTTATGTCATCTGCATATCACAGGTTGTTGATGAGTCTTCCTCCAATCTTGATGCCACATTTCTCCTCTTAAAGTCAAGGCTCTCAGATTATCTGTTCTGCATACATTGAAAAGGTACGGAAACAGGATACATCCTTGACACACTCCTTTCCTGATTTTGAACCATGCTTTCTTCTTTGCTCTGTTCTGAGGATTGTTTCCTGGTCTAAGTGTTGGTATTGCATGAGCACAATTAAATGTTCTGGGATTCCCATTCTTCTAAAAGTTAGCCACAATTCATTATGATCTTCACAGTCAAATGCCTTTGCATAGTCAACAAAACACAGATAGACATTCCTCTGGTACTCTTTGCTTTCAGCTAGGATCCATCTGACATTGGTAATAATATCTCTGGTGCCACAGCCTCATCTAAACTCAGCTTGTATTTCTGGTAGTTGGGTTTTGGATGATCTTCAGAAGAATTTTATTTGTGTGTGATATCTCCATATATTTTAAACCTGTATGCAGAACAGATTATCTGGGAGGCTGGCCTCTGTGAAGAGAAATGTGGGGTCAGGATTGGTGGAAGATCTATCAACAATTTGTGTTATGCAGTTGACACAACCCTGCTTGTTGAAACTGAGTAAGACATGAAGTGCTTGCTGCAGAGGATGCTTGATGGATGGTGAAGAAATTGAAATTGTTCTCAGCTTTAGTTTGCTTGGCTCCACAGTCAACACTCTTAGCACCAGGGACCTTTCCAAAGTTCTGAAGAGCAATAGTGTCTCTCTGGAGACTAAGGTACATCTGATACAGGCCATAGTCTTTGTTGTACCAGCCACCAGGAAATTAAAAGACATATTGCAATGGGAAAGTCTGCTCTTAGGAACCTTTCCAAAGTTCTGAAGAGCAATAGTGTCTCTCTGGAGACTAAGGTGCATCTGATACAGGCCATAGTATTTTTAATCACTTATACATCAGAGAGTTGGACAATGACTAGGGAGGATAGAAGGAGAATTGATGCTTTTGAGCTGTGGTGCTGGAGAAGAGTATTGAGGGTACCATGGACTGCTAGGAAAACAAACAGATTCATCCTGTAAAGGGTTAAACCGGGCTGCAACTTGGAGGCAAGGATTCTAAGGCTCCGTCTAACACACTTTGAACATGTTTTAAGGAGGGACAGGTCCTTGGAGAGGGACATTATGTTTGGGAGGGTGGAGGGACAGTGCAGGAGGGGAAGGCCCTCTATGAGGTGGATTGATCCAGTGACTGGGGTAATCGGTATGGGTGTATCAGACAGAGACAGTGCGATTGGCACAGGACAGAGCAGAGTTTAGGGCTGTTGTATATAGTGTCGCTATGAGTCACAAGTTACTCAACATAACATAACAACAACAACAACAGTGATTCTTAATTTTCACACCCTGTCAGATCACCTTTCTTTGGAATGGCCTGACAAATCCTATGGAGCAGTTATACTTGGTCCTACAGGCTTTCTGTGAGTCCACAACGGGCTTTGTTTGACTTTAGTTTTGGCATTTTTTTGTCCTGATACTGATTTTAATTAATATGCAAAAAATACCATTTTTGTGGAAAAGATTGTAGGACTCTTTAGATGTTCTCTTGTATTACTCCTTGTGAGATTATTTTCCCCTCAGGAATTGGTTCATTTAATAAAAAAATGTAAAATATATTACCGTAAAGTTTCCCATAATATCCTATTTTATTACCTTTTTAATACTTGAAGAATATATTACAGTCTCACAAGGAAGGGTTAGGGCCATCAAGGTCCTAGTATTTTTAGCAGCACTGCACCCAAAGCAGTCTTTATTTCACGAGAAAAAACTGGTAGGCGATGGAAGCCCCCATGTCTCTGCTGTACTCATCTAGAATTTGTCCCTGTAGCAGGTAGCGATGAATTGCATTGGGAAAGTCAGCTGTGAGGGACCTCTCAAGAGTACTGAAGAGTAGCGATGTCAGGCTGGAGACTAAGGTACACACCTGATCCAGGCCATAATCTTTGCAATTATGTGCTATGCATCAGAGAGTTGGACAGTGAATAGGGATGTAGAAAGAAAATTGATGCCTTTGAGCTGTGGTGCTGAAGAAGAGTGTTGAATATACCATCAACTGGTAGGAGAACAAACAGGTTTGTCCTGGAGAAGGTGAAGCTGGAGTGCTCCTTGGAGGCAAGGATTCTGAAGCTTCATCTGACATACTTTGGGCATGTTGCAAGGAGGGACTGGTCCTTAGAGAGGGAAATTATGTTTGGTAGAGTGGAGGGGCGGCAAAGGAGAGGAAGACCTTTGATGAGATGGATCGATTCTGTGACTGGAGTGGTGGGAATGAGTGTGTTTGAGATGGCTAGGTTGGCACAAGATAGAACGGCATTGAGGGCTCCTGTACATAGGGTCGCTATGAATCACAAGCGACTCGATGGCACATAACAACAACAACAGCAACAAAGCAGGAAGCTGGGGAAGTTGCTTCATGCTTATGTTAGGAAGATAGCCCTTTGAATAGCAGCTTAGGGAAGAGAAAATCCTGTGTACTTGGCTGCACCAATTATGGGCTCAGTTTCCGTGTTGTTGAGCTGGGAGTAAGTAAGCAAGTCTTAAGTAACCTACAACAGACCTTCATTTTTCTTCCTAAAGTTTAGCAAATTTTATTTTAGTAATTGTTTTTCTATTTGTTATATCCTTTAGGCCATTTCTGGATACCTTGATGAAAAAAATTTTTTTTCACCCCCTTTTCTGGGGAACAGGTTAGCAGAGGTTCTTGTGTTGCCATACCAGCAGCCACTCTCACAGACATTTTTCTTTCTTTTCATATGGCCTTTTCACATGGCTAGTTTGAATTTATTTCACAACATCTAGCTTTGAAAGTCATGTAGAATCACTACCTTTGGATTTTATTGATTCTAAGCAAGTCACGATTCCTATACAGATTCAAATGAAGACTACAAAAAGGCATAAATACAGGTGGGAGCTAATTTTTGTGACAAGCTGCTATATATTCTTATATTTCAAATGTGTTACTCAGAAACAGTATATAGAGTTGTGGTGTTTTTTTTTTTTATTTGTCTGTGGGCCTCATGGATAGAAAGCATTATGCTACCATGCCAAATGTGGCTGATTTTAATCTGTGCCCCTTAGACTTGGTTTTAATTGTTTTTGTTCATATATTCTTCTAAGTGGAGTAACACTGGTCTGTGCATTTGCTGTATAGAAGTAACTCGTAGTTGCTGTGATGCTGAACACTGTGACACTGACGTGTTAAATGTAATACTGGTTACCCATGGTAGACAGTGTTTGGTGGAGCTCCCTATTAAAACAAATTTGGAAGCAGGAGTGGCATCCACTTTGCCTTTGGAAACTGTGAACTTTGAGAAATTATGAAAGTTATACAAGTGTTCTGGTCATTCGTTCATAGGGTCGCTATGAGTCGTCTACAACTTGAAGACACCTAACAACAGTCTAAAAAATAATTTAAAATGGATTGTTTTTTCCATACATTTAATGTAATTTTATGCATATATTGGATTTTGTGGATCCATTTTTCTACTTGTCTACTTACTTCACTTGCTTGTAGGTCTTCCTATTCCTGTCTTCATTTTTGTATTATATTCAAAATATGCATTGAGTAGTCTTTACTATGTTGTTATTTTTTTTCTATAATTATATTTTATTAATTTTCATAAACATTTACAGAGATTTTGGGCTTCCACTCATTCATTGTTGCACTATTCTCTCTACCCTCCTCCCAGTTTGTTCTTGTCCAAATGCCACAGTGCTTGTCAAAGCCAGTTCTGATTAATCTTCTTTGTCAGTGTATCCTTTGCCATTCCCTATCACTCCTCCCTGAGAGAGACTTCACCCTGACTATGTTGTTATTTTTGTTGTTGTTAGGTGCTATAGAGTCAAGTATGACACATAGCTTCCCTATGAACGACAGATATAAACCCTGTCCTATCCTGTGCCATCCTCGCGACCTCTGATAAACTTGAACTCATTACTGTAGTTACCATATCAGTCCATCTTGTTGAGGATCTTCCTCTCTTTCACCGACCTTCTGCTTTTCCAAGCTTGTTATCCCTTTCCAGGAGATAGGCTTCCCAGCCACAAATCTAAAATATGAGAGAGAAAATTTTTTCATCCTTGTTTCTAAGGACACTCTGGCTCTACATTTTCCAAGACATGCCTGTATATTCTTTTGGCAATTCACGGGAAATCCAGTACTCTTCTCTAACACCACAACTCAAAGGTATCAATTTTTCTTCTGTCATTCATTGTTCAGCTTTCAGATGCATGACAAATAATGGAAAAGATCATGGCCTAAATTGGGTCAACCTTAATCTTCAAACTGATATCATTACTCTTAGGTATTTTGGAGAGGTCCCTGACAGCAGACTTGATCAAAGCAATGCATATTCTTCTCTTCTAATTGGTTGATTTTTGCTATTTCTACATGGTTGCTAATGGGTTTATTGCCAGTGAATTATTATTATTTTTTTATACTGGTTTGTTTACAAAGTTAGAATACGTTGTTTTTCACACTGGATCTTACCCATTTCCTTCACTTCCTCCCACCAACCAAATTGTAAGATCCTATGATTAACACCCCCTCCGTCCCCTCATTCTCACCCCCTGGCTTCCACCCTTCCCCTGCCTTGGTTCCCCATACACCTTCTACAATAATGGTTTTACACAATATTTGTCCTTATGGGTCTTAGTTAATTCACTCAGCATAATGCTCTCCAGTCCCTCCCAAGTTAGGGAACAATTTACAAAAACATTGCTCCTATATGCTGCATAGTATTGCATTGTGTGAATGTACCATGGTTTCTCAATCCATTCAATTATGGTTGGATATCTGGGCTGTTTCCATGTTCTTGTGATGGTGAATAATGCTGTTAAGATCATTGGACAGCAAGTAATAAATATTGGAGAGGACGTGGTGAGATAGGAACTCTTACATTGTTGGTTGGATTATAAAATGATACAAACATTCTGGGAGGCAGGCAGTTTGGCTTTTTCTCAAAAAGCTGAACATAGAAATTCCATATGATCCAGCTATTCCACTGCTTGGAATATACCCCGAAAAAATGAGAAATGAAGCACAAATACAGGTTTGTATGCCAATGATTTATTGGTTGACATTTTTTTCTGGCTATAGAATTTTTTATTCCTATCATTTCCCCCCCCCAACACTTTGAAGATGTAACTATTTTCTTCTGACTTTTATTATTTCTGATTAGAAGTCTGTGCCTGTCAACTTGTTGCTCCTTTGAAGTTAGTCTTATTTTTTGTCTGCTTTTAAGAGTTTTCTTTATATTTTATATTGTCAGTTTTATTATTATATATCTAAATGTGTAGTGGATAAGGAAAACCAAAGAACGAAGACCACAGTGCCTTTGAATGTGGAATTGGCGAAGAATATTGAATATTCCCTATGTCTTGACAGATGTGTAACCACAGTGTTCTTTAGATGCAGGGATGGTGAAACTTTATGTCATATACCTCCTTTCTCTACCTGTATTATATTACATTAAACAGAGAATAGTGGAAACAAAAAAACATTTACTTATCTGTTAAATAGGATGTTGGGAAGAGCTCAGTGAACACGATTTACCTGTGTTCCCTGGTGCCTGGGGTCTTAGTTGGGAAGACTAAAAATGTGAGGGCTAGGATCACCTGAAGATTCACCTACTTATGTGTCTGATGCATAGGATCAAAACCAAGGACTACTGACAGGATCGTATAAATTAGCTTTCTCATAGCATGGTAGACCCAAAGTCATTTAATTCTAATACTGGCAATTTGAGACTGCCAGTGTGACTGTTACAGTGGACAAAAGGGAAGCTATGTTTCTCTTTTTGTCCTAGTCTCTATCCTATCTTTAATACTTGCTATGTACTCTGTTGGTTGAAACAGTTATCAGTCCCACCCACACCAGGAGAAAAGAAAATACACCATACTTCTCAATGAGAGGATTGTCAAATATTAGATTGTAGAAAGAGGATGTGAAATAGTATATACTGTTGAAGCTGTCTGAAGAAATATAATCTGTCACATGATCTCCTATATTGCTGGCCTCATGAATAGGGAGCTGTGCTGTCAATTCAAAGGCGAGCTGGAGGGTTCAGTTATGAATTCATTCCAACTCAATGACAATGAGTTTGAGTTTTAGCAAGCTCTAGCGGCCTAGTGGTTGCACTGCCAACCCAAAGGTGGGAGGTTTGAATTCACAAGCTGGTCCTCTGGAGAAAGATGGCTAACTCCTCCAGTGCAATTTACAGCATCTGAAAACCCACTGGGAGGTCAGCTATGAGACATCTCTGATTTGATGACACGTAACAACAGCATATTTTTACTTTATCACTTCAAAACTATTTTCTATTCCTTGCCCACAGTCTGCAAGGGCGAGATGTACCTATTCTTTGCCAAGACTGTTGTTTCCACCTCTATGCTCCTCCTCCTTCAGGCTCTATTTTATCAGTGCTGTCTCTTGGGCTTTTTAAAAAATTTCTTTTTACTTTTTTCTTTTTTTATGTGTCTGTATTTCCTATGATATAAAATACGTTCTGTGTTATGTACTATAAACCTCACCACTAAAAAGATTTCCACTGATCCTATTTTATCTTTAAATTTGTGCTATTATACTGTTTCCATTCTCATTCCAAATATGTTTCTGTGTCTTATTTACATATCATCCACTCGTTGTTTAACTGCTCTGGCTTCTCTCTCCTACATTCCTTCCCTTCCTCTATAAAGGTTATCACAAAGGACATCGTTAAAATTTTAAAGAACAAAGATGTCCCTTTGAGAACTGAGGTGTCTGACCAAGCTGTGGTGTTTCCAGTGACCTCATATGCATGTGAAGGCAGCACAGGAATTAGGAAAATTGAAGAACTGATGCTTTTGAAATAGGGTGTTGGTGAAGAACATTGAATAGACTGCAGATTTCCGAAAGAAGAAATATGGTTTGGAAGAAGTGTAGCCAGAAATACTACTGAGCAGTACTTTGTATTCTGTACTTTGGATAGAGAGATCAGTCCTTGGAGAAGAATACCAGGCATAGTAAAGTATAAGGTCAGAAGGAAAAAAGAAAAGAAAGACTCTCAATGAGATGGATTGGCCTGGCCTCTACAGCAATGTCTTCACACACAGCAGTGATTGTGAGGGTGACACATGATCAAGAAGTGTTTTGTTCTGTTGTACAGTCAAGAACTTTATCCATTGTGTCACCAGGGCTCCTCTAATGATGTGCATGTACCCATATAACTGACCTAGTTAACCTGAAACTCTCCCAAACACCTGCTTTTTGGGTTTTAGGTTTTTTTGACCCTTATTTATCAGTGCTATACCCCAAAATTTGTAACATTTGTTTACTAAACAATTATGTATTATAGACATCCTTTCTAAGTTTTATAATTATGATTATTGAAAAATTTTAAAGTGCTTATAAGCATTGATGAGTTTTGGTGTTTACTTCTAACATGTGCATGGATTTGTCCAACTCCTATTGTTGTTGTTGTTGTTATATGCCATTGAGTCACTTGCAACACATAGCAACCCTATGTACAAGAGCTCTGAATGTCAGTCTATCCTGTGCCAGTCTGGCCATCTCAAACACACTCATTCCTACCACTCCAGTCACAGAATTAATCCATCTCATCGAGGGTCTTCCTCTCCTGTGCCGCCCCTCCACTCTGCCAAACATGATGTCCCTCTCCAAGGACCAGTCCCTCCTTGCAACATGCCCAAAGTATGTCAGATGAAGCTACAGAATCCTTGTCTCTAAGGAGCACTCTGGCTTCACCTTCTCCAGGACAAACCTGTTTATTCTCCTAGCAGTCCCATGGTATATTCAACACTCTTCTCCAGCACCATAGCTCAAAGGCATGAATTCTCTTTCTATCATCCCTATTCACTGTCCAACTCTCTGATGCATAGCACGTAATTGAGAAGACTATAGACCGGATCAGGCGCACCTTAGTCTCCAGCCTGATGTCATTGCTCTTCAGTACTCTTGAGAGGTCCCTCACAGCTGACTTTCCCAATGCAATTCGTCTCTTGATTTCCTGGCTGCTGTTAGCAGGAGTGTTGACTGTGCAGCCAAGCAAACTAAAACTGTTAACTATCTCAATCTCTTCACCATCCATACAATCCTATACCACCACCATATTAAAAATGGAGAATATTCTTACCACTCCCCAAATTCTTTTGTATTTCCTCTTATGTAGTTAAACTAGCCCCATTGACTCTGAGAATCGTTCCTATAATTCAGCCTTTCCAGAATGGCAGATAAACGAAATGATATGCATTATTTTCAGAAATGCCTTCTTTCACATAGTATTATTTGGCCAACAAAGAAGATCTTAAGAATGAAAAAACGTCTGGACTACCTGAGTTCAGCAAGATTCCAGAATTTAAGGTCAACATTTAAAAAACCCATTTTTAGAACAGTGAACAATTAAAAAATGAATTGAAAAAGTGTCATTTACATTAACTCCATAAAAAATGATGTACTTACATATAATAATGTCTTCAGTAGTACTTGATATTGTCTTTTTTTTTTTTAGCCATATTAATTGCTCTGTAGAGAGCTCTGGTGGCCTAGTGGTAAGAAGCTGTGCTGCAATCCTGAAGGCATGCAGTTCAAGTCCACCAGCTGCTCCACAGGACAAAGATAGGCAATCTCCTCTAGTGCGATTAACTGCTTCTGAAAACCCACTAGAGGGTCATCTATGGGTCAGTTCTGACTCTATGTCACACACCAGCAACAATAACACAATTACTCTGTAAGAAGCTCTGATGTTATAGGTATAATTTGTGGGGAGTTCAGAGGCTCCATAGGAAAATGGTGGGCAATCTCCTTTCAAATGACTTACAGCCTCATAAACCTGATAGAAGAAGATCACCTGAGTCATTTCCTACCCAAGGATAGTAAGTTTGAGGTTTTGTATTGAATTGCTCTGTGGTAGTATCCCGTTTGTAGTAGAAATCCTATGAGGAGGTTCCACTCTGTCTTGTAGGATCTAAAAGATAATGCAACAGCAATGGGTTTGGTTTGGGCCTTTGGAATGGCTGATGAGATTGATCATGTTTTTATGCACTATTTTTCCACCTATATATTTTCTTTAGTGAGTTGCTATTTCAAGCCTTTACCTATTTTTTAAAGCTGGAGTTTTTTTTTTAAATTATCATTATATTTTTTTCTCTCTGACAAAGTCTGGAGATTTTTCATCACCCCTTATATGTCAAGTAACTTGGATCAGATTATATTAACATTTCAGTTGTCATGGTATGGAATGCTTCTCTATCATATTTGAGTCTAATGTAGAATATTGATTTTTTGCTTGCTGCTTGTGATAGTTAATGTTGCTTGTCAGCTTGGTTATGTCATGCTTCTCAGTGATTTAGCAACGCTATGTAATCACTTCCATTTTGTGATCTGATGAGAATAATATACTGTGAACATTATTTGTGAGCAATATGTGAATAACTAACTGACGGAGGAGATACCTCAGTGGTGTGGTATGGCCCAGTATGTAAACAGATTCTCTGACAAAGCTCTTTCTCATGGCTCTGACTTTTCCTGTCTTTTGAATTCTGGTTCTTGGGACATCTCAAACTCAACAGATCATTTGCCCATTTAGTGAAATCAACTCGTAGCTGACCCTCCAGTGAGATTTCAGGAAACTTTAAATCACCTGGGAGGAGCAGATTATCCATCTTTCACTGTGGGGTTGCCGGTGGATTTGAACCACCAGAGAAGCACCGCCTTTGGGTTAGTGCACCTCCCTAGAGACTAGGTCATGTGCAGAAATCTCTAATCTGCTCTCTGAACTGCAGATTTGGGGTCCATCATGTCCTCAAAGGGGGATCTGGTGGTGAAGTCCACAGGGAGTTGTGCTGATAATCCAAAGAACATATACCTCTAATGCTTAGAATCCATGGTCAGATCTGAGAGCGAAAGCTGGGCAGTCTTTCCTCCTATTGCATTTTATATCCCAGGAAACCCAGTGAAGAGTTGCTATGAGTCAGAACTGACTCAATGGCAATAAACTTGAATTTTGAGTTGTGCCCCTACAAACACACGAACCAGTGTTGTCTGACCAATGACTTTGACACTTGCCTGTCCCCACAATTGCTGTAGCCATTTTCTTAACATAAAATTCTTTATTTCTATATACCTCACTAGTTTTAATCTCCTAGAGAAACCAGATTAAGACATTTATCTTGACGTATTAGTTATTTATCACTGCATGACAATTTATTCCAAACCCAGAGTTTAAAAGAGCATAACAAGAAACATTTATTCTTTTCTAATTTTGAGACATGTGATGTGAAAAAGGCTTATTGTTCAAAATTACTTTCCTAGTGATGGATTTTTGTGATATTTATTATATTAAAAAGGTAAGAGTAGTGTGAGATACAAGCCCCAGCCTACTAGAGGCCTATATCTTGTTATTGTTGTTAGGTGCTGTTGAGTATGACCCATAGTGACCCAATGGACAACAGGTATGAATCCTATCCTATCCTATCCTATCCTATCCTATCCTATCCTATCCTATCCTATCCTATCCTATGCCATCCTCACACTTCCTGACACCCTAGAGCCCATCACAGCAGTAGCTGTGTGAATCCACCTGGTTGAAGGTCTTTCTCTCCTTTACTGACCCACTGCCTTTCTGAGCATTACGTTCCTCTCCAAGAAACAGCCCAGCCCCTCCTAGCAACATGCCTAAAGTATGTAGAGTGAACCTTTATCATCTTTGCCTCCAAAGGTCACTCTGGCTTCCCTTTCTTTCAGATATATTTGTTTGTTCTTTTGGCAGTCCATGTGATGTTCAAAACACTCTTCTCCAATACCACAGCTCAAAGGCATCAATTATTCTTCTGCTATCCTTATTCATTGTCCAGCTCTCAGATGAACAGCAAGTAATCAGAAAGACCATGGACTGAATCACACACAAATTAGTCCTGAAACTGACATTATTACTCCTCAATAATTGGAAAAGTCTTTAACTGCAGATTTTCCCAGTGCAGTGTGTTTCCTTATTTCTTGTCTGCTGGTACCAAGGATGTTGATTATGAATCCAAGTAAGATGAAGTTGTTGACAGTTTTAATCTTTTCCCTAACTATCATGATGTTGCCCATTGATCCAGGGGTAAGGATTTTTATTTCCTTGATGTTGATATGCAATTCATATTGAAGGTTGTATTCTTTGATCTTCTACAACAAATGCTTCAAGTCCCCTTCACTTTCAGCAAGCAAGGTTTTGTCATCTGCATAATGCAGGTTATTGATGAGTCTTCCTCTGATCATGAGGCCACATTCTTCATAGAGTCCAGCTTCTTTAATAATTTGCTCAGTATATAGTTTGAATAGATATGGAGAGAGAATACAACCCTGACACACTGTGGAGTGAACAGAGGAAGGCAACAGAACATGGTTTAAAATTAAGAAGGGAATACATCACAGTTATGAGGCCTATGTAAGTTTATGGAAATCCAATGCTCACACTTTTTTAAAAGAGAAAACTTTTAGTATTTAATTCACCAAACTCCATGTAGTTAACACAGATTCAGCCACCAGGACACAGGGCTCCCAACACCTTTAACCTTCTCCTCAGCTCTTCTGCTGAAAAATTTGGCTTTCATAGTGACTGGTTGCTTTGGGAGCTTTCTTTTCCCCTAAACTTTGTAGTAGCCAGATTGAACCACATCATTTATGGGAACAGCTCCAGTCTTGTTTTGGACAGCATTTACCCTTGTCTGCTCACTGACCAACATCCATAATTTGTCAAGGTTGACAGTTGGTCAGAAGCTCTGGTTCCTCTTCAAGTGGAAATGTCTCATACCAACTTTTCCAAAATAACCTGGATCATATTATCAAAGTTCATCCTATGGTGACACAAGTCATCAGAATATTACTTCAGCCTCCAAGGTGCTTCCAGTTTTTTCCACTGAAGCTGTGGCCATGGTTCACATGGCCTCTGAGATTCTGAGTCTTCCTAGGTTTTCCTCAGTCTTGATGGCATGTTGGTGGTCTACACACTCATTCACACACAAACTCTCTCTCTCTCTCTCTCAAAAATGCTTACACTCTTTGGAGACACTCCCTCTCATCAGACACAACATCCAGCTGCACCACAACTGACATTCTACAGGATCTTTGCTCATTGCTCACTGTTAATCTCTGCAACACTGGCCTGTATCACCGACAGTTGTGTGAATCATTTCTATGACAGGTTTGAGTTTCTGTGAGACCTTCCAATGAACACAGAACCCAAGGGACATAGAGTGGGGAAACTGCATGAAGGAGGAACAGTTGATGTTTGAGTTATGGAATGGTACAGCAGATCAAACTTTTGGGATATTGTTGACTTTGGCATTTTAGTAATTTGTCTGCTACTCATCTTAGCAAAAAGACTGTAAATACAAGACCAGAAACTGAATGTGACTTTGCTGAGTGGTTCTTATAAGGCCGCAATTAAAGTGTTAGCTTGGTCTGCAGCCATCTGGGACTTGATTAGGTCTTGAAGATCCACTTAAAGTTCATCACTTGGATGTTGACAGTATGATTCCAGTTCTTGACGTGTGGGCCTCTCAATACACACCACACACACACACACACACACACACACACACACACACACAGACACAGAGAGTCACACACACACAGACACAGACACACACACACACACACACACACACACGTGCATGCGCGATTTTTGTTTCTAGGATCAGGCTTTTCTTGGAGCTCTGGCTTTCTATGCTTGATTCACAGTGCTGGGACTTGGTTGCTGTTTCAAAAACCAAAACCAAAGCAAACAACCAAGAACCCAGAGAATTTGCTGCCTAATTGTTCAGAATTCAAGTTGTCCTTCCTTCCTCTGTGTAGGTACTACTATTTTCTTTTCATCTTTTAAATGATTTTTGTATGCATTCTGGCTATTGTTCTAGTTAAATTCAGCATAGGGTTGGTTGCCAGAAAAAATTTCAGACTCCTTGTATAATTTTTGAGTATAAGTTTTTCTCAAATATTGCATGGGACATGCTTACATTTTCTTTAAAAAGTATTTATTGTTTCATCTGAAATTAAAATTTAACAGTTTTGTTGTTAGTTGCCATCAGGCCGGCTCATGAACTCTTGAGGTTGACCTATGAAGAACAGAAATGAACCTTCTGCTATCCTGCACCCATCCTCAAAATCTCTGATAAGCTAAAAAAACTACCCAAAAAGTATGTTTCAGCACTTGCCCTGTACTAATTTGCAATTTTTTAAAAATTTACCAACCTAAATATTTAGTTTCCTCTATTAGATCAAAATTATTCCTTGAGTGTATTAAGGTTATTTTATATTTCTTTGTAATATTATCAAGTTCTATCATACTACTTTTTAGATGCTGGTACATAAATTGTAGTTGTCTAAGAGAATTAAACTTGCCTTTTTTGATCTTGTTGTTATGTGTCATTGAGTCAACTACAATTCATAGTGATCCTATGACAATAGCTCTGAACCAATCCTATCCTGAGCCAATCTTACTGTCTCCCAATACACCTACCTCCATTATCCAAGTTACTGTGTCAACCATCTCATCTAGGATCTTCTCCTGCACTGTCCCTCCTTCATTCCAAGCATAATATCCTTCTCTAAGGTCTAGCTCTTTCTGGCAACGTGCCCAAAACATGTGAGATGGAGCCTCAAAATCCTTGGTTCCAAGAAGCAATTTAGTTTTACTCTCTGCAGGACAGACCTGTTAATTCCCTTGGCAGTTCATGACATATTCAATACTCTTCTCCAGCACCACAACTCAAAGGCATCAATTCTTCTTCTGTTATCTTTGGTCATTGTCCAGCTCTCTAATGTACAGCAAAAAAGTGCAAAGACCATGGCCTGGGTCAGGCGCACTTTAGTCTCTAAACAGACATTGTTGCTCTTCAGCACTCTGGAGAAATCCCTGATAGCAGATTTCCTAATGCGATTTTTCTTTAGATTTCCTGACTGCTGGTGCTAAGAGTGTTGATTGCGGAACTGAGCAAGCTGAAATTGTTAACAATCTCAAGCTCTTCTCCATCTATCATGATGTTTGACCCAGTGGTGAGAATTTTTGTTTTCTTGATGTTGAACTTCAATCCACATTTCAGACTACAGTCCTAGACCTGTAGCAAATGCTTCAAGTCCTCCTCAGTTTCAGCAAGCATGGTTGTGTAATCTGTATAACACAGGTTGTTGAATCTACCTCCAATCTTGATGCCACATTCCTTCTCATAAAGTCCAGTCTGCTGAGTGTTCTGATCTACATATAGATTGAAATGCATGGAGACAGGATGCATCCTTGACACACTCCATCCTTGATTTTTGAATCATGCAGTGTTTCCTTGCTCTGTTGTGATTGTTGTTTCCTGGTCCGAGTATAGATTTCATGTGAACACAATCAGGTGTTCAGGGCTTCCCATTCTTCTCAATGTTAGACACAATTTGTTGTGATCCACACAGTCAAATGCCTTTGCATTGGCAATGAAACACAGATAGAGATTCTTCTGGTACTCTGCTTTCAGTCAAGATACATCTGACAGTGGTGTATTGGAGTGATGTCCCTGGTGCCACTGCCTCTTCTAAAACTAGCTTGTATTTCCAGCAGTTTTTCATTGATGTATTATTTAAGTCATTTTTGGATGACCTTCAGCAAGATTATTCTTGTGTGATATCGGTGATATTGCTCAATAATTTCCATGCTATGTCAAATAAGCTTCTTTTGGAATGGGAATAAATGTGGATTTCTTCCAGTCAGTTGGCCAGGTTATTGTCCTCCAGATTTCTTGGCACAACCTCGTAAGCGCATCTGAAGCTGCATCTGTTTGTTGAAATATGTGAGTTGGTATGCCATCAATTCCCTCAGAGTAGTTTGAATTTCCTCCTGCATCACCATTGCTTCTTGATCATATGTTGTTTCATAAAATTCTTCTGTGTCAGCCAGATTTTTTTGTACGGTGATTCTGAATACTCCTTGCATTTTCTTTTGAAGCTTCCTGGATCATTCAATATTCTTGCCTATTTTTTAGTATTGCAACTTGAGGCTTGGATTTATTTTTCAGTTCCTTCAGTTTAAGGAATTCCAAGTGAGTTTGTCCCTTTTGATTATCTTAGCTCCAGCTCTTTGTACATTTCATTATGTTTTCCTTTGTCTTCCTGAGCTGCCCTTTGAAATCTTCTGTTCGGGTCCTTATCTTCCTGAATTCTTCCCTTTGTTTTGGCTTCTCATCACTCTAGCGCAATATTTAGAGTCTCTTCTGACATCAATTTTGCTCTTTTCATCCTCCTCTGTCTTTGAAATGATCTTTTTTTATTCCTTCCTGATGATATTCTTGATATCCTCCCATAGCTCACCTGGTCATGATCAATTAGAATTTTAGGCCTCAAACCTGTTCCAAAGATGGTTTTAAATTCAGGTAGGATATACTGAAAGTCAAATTTTTGTTCTTATATATTTTATTTAACTTTTTTTAGCTTTAATTTCATATGGGGAGTTGATAGTATTCAGTCAGCACCTGACCTAGTTTTCACAGTTGAAATTGAGCTTCTCCAATGATTCTTTCCATAGATTTAGTCAGTCTCATTCCTGTGTAGACCACCTGGTGAGGTCCGTGTGTATAGTCACTGTCTGTGTTTCTTATAAAAAGTACTTGCAATGAATACATTATTGAGTGTACAGAATTCTTTCATTCTGTTTCCAGCTTCATTTCTGTCAGCAAGCTCATATTTTCCAACTACTTATCCTTGTTCTCTTTTCCTAATTTTTGTATTTCATTATTACTAATGCATCTTTGTTGCATGTTTGATCAGTTTCTGACTGCAAAAGTTGGTTTTTGTTGTTACCTGGACTCATATTGGCCCTATGTACAACAGCCCTAAACCCTGTGGCAATCTTATTATCTCTGACACAGCTACTCCCATTCTCCCAGTCACTGGATAAATCCATCTCATCGAGGATCTTCCTCTCCTGCACTGTCCCTCCACTCTCCCAAGCATGATGTTCTTCTCCAAGGATTGGTCCCTCTTTGCAATATGTCCAAAGTATTTCAGATGAAGCTTCAGAATCCTTGCCTCCAAGGAGCAGTCTGTTTTAACCCTCTCTGGAATGAACCTGTTCTTTATCCTAGCAGCCCATGGTATATTCAATACTCTTCTCCAGCACCACAGCTCAAAGGCATCAATTCCCCTCTATCACCTCTCTGATACATAGCAAATTATTGCAAAGACTGTGGCCTATATCAGGCACACGTTAGTCTCCAGACTGGCATAATTGCTCTTCAGTACTTTGGAGAGGTCTCTGATTAGACACTTTCCCAATGCAATATGTCTTTTAATTTCCTGGCTGCTGGTGCCAAGAGTGTTGATTGTGGAGCCAAGCAAATGAAAGCTGTTTACAATCTCAATCTGCCAATTTGCCCAGTGGTGAGAATCATTGTTTTCTTGATATTGAACTTCAAGCCAAGAAATCTGGAGGACAACCACCTGGTCAACTGACTGGAAGAGATCTAGATTTGTTCCCATTCCAAAGAAAGGTGATCCTACAGAACATGGAAATTATCAAACAATATAATTAATATCACATACAAGCAAGATTCTGCTGAAGATTATAAAAAACTGACAGGAATAGCATATCAACAGAGAACTGCTAGAAGTGCAGGCTGGATTTAGAAGGAGTTATGGTACCAGAGATATTGTAGCTAATGTTAGATGAATCTTGGCTGAAAACACGGAATACCAGAGGAACGTCTATCTCTGTTTCATTGACAGTGAAAATGCGTTTGACTATGTGGATTAAAACAAACTGGCTAACCGAGAAGAATGGGAATCTCAGAACCTTGATCATGCTTATGCAAAACCTATATTTAGATCAGGAGGCAGTCATGAGAACAGGTCAAGGGTACACTGCATGTTTCAAAATTGGTAAAGGTGTACATCAGGCATGTGTCCTATCTTCATACCTTTTCCATTTATATGCAGAACAGATTATCTGGGAGCCTGGGTTCTATGAGGAGAAGTGTGGCATTAGGATTGGAAGAAGACTCACCAACAATCTGCATCATGCAGACAACACAACCCTGTTTACTGATACTGAGAAGGACCTGAAGCTCTTGCTATAGAAGGCCAAGACCTGTAGCCTTCACTAGGGGTTCATTATCAAGATTCTTACCCCTGGCAAAAGTTGGTAGAAATAATCTATTTCCTCCTCTTTGGCTATGGCTGTTGGTGCATATATTTGAATGGTAGTGGTACAAATCTTCCTTGTATTCATATGGATATTATCCTGTCACTCACAACACTGTCATTCAAGATGAATCTGGAAATAGTCTTTTTAAGTACGAATGCAACCCCGTTTCCCCTCACCTTTTCATGTCTGGCATAATAAATCATATGGTTATCTGCTTCAAAATGTCCCATGCCAATCCATCTCATTTTCCCAGTGCCTTGTAGGTAAATATTTATACAATCCACTTCTTCCTTAACAATATTCAATTCTCCTACATTCATGTGTCTCACATTCCACATTAGAATCACTAGTATCTACTTGGAATTCTTCCTCCTTTGTGTTTCCCAATCAGAGGACTCAGGCTTAGGTGCCATATCTGCTAGTCAATCTAAGTGTGTTTTATTTTGCATAAAGTTTCCAAAGGCTTGTTGTTACAGAAGTGGATGACCAATCCATTTCCCCTATTCTGCATATCTACCCAAATGATTAAGGGAGATTGAAGAAGAATCGATGTCTTGTAATTGAGATATTGACATTTTTTAAGCTGAAGGATGGAAAAACAAATTTAAGATTTGAGTTGCAATAATTAAGGATAGTTAAGGGCAGAATATGAAATAATTCAGGAAGCATTAAATCAAGATTGAAGGAGTGTACAGAGTCACTGTACCAAAAGGAATTTGTTAACACAGAAGAATTTGATGAAATACCATACGAGCAAGAGCCTATGGTGATGGAGAAGTTTAAGCTGCTCTGAAAGAATTAGAAAAAAAAATCCCAGGAATTAATGGTGTATCAATTGACATATTTCCTTTTCTTTTAATTAAAATTTTAGTGAAAGTGTATAGAGACTTTAGATTTCCATTCATTCATTTTTTGCATTTTCCTCCCTGCCCACACCTCCCCCAGTTGGTTTTTCTCTTTGAGAAGTAAAAACACCTCAAACCCCCAACTTTCATTATTATACAATCCCTCTCCCCAAGTCCACTTCTCCATGAAGCTCTCATTCTGGACTCTTGTCATGAAAATAATACCTAATCATATATTCCTTTCAAGCAGTTATCTCCCTCATCTATTTCAGTGCAGTATATATTATTTATCCTCTCTTTTCTTAGATTGCCTCCAACCCCAAAGTTAGTACTATTTTATAACACTGGCATTATGCATTATTTGTCCCTTTGTGACTGAGATATTTTACTCATCATAATGTCCTCCAGGATCATCCATTTAGTATAATATTTCATTAATTCCTTGGTTTTAAATATATTCTTTGTGTGACTATACCACCATTTCACTATCCATTCATTTGTTCATGGGTACTTGGGTTGTTTCCAACTCTTTGCTATTGTGAACAAAGCCACAATGAACATCGGTGTACCTATATCTCCATGGGGGCAGTTCTGGTTTCTGTAGGGTATATTCCCAGTAGTGGAATGGTTAAGTCAAATGGTATTTAACTTTTTGAGAAAGCACCACACTGCCTTCTATAGTGGTTGCACCATTTTACACTCCCACCAACAGTGAAAAAAAGGTGCCAATTTTTCCACAACCTCGTCAGCATTTTTGTTTGCTGTTCTGTTAAATTTTGCTATTCTTACTGGGTAAGATGATATCTCATAGTTGTTTTGATTTGCATTTCTCTTAGAGCTAGGGATTTTGAACATTTCTTCATGTGTTTGTTCACCATCTGAATGTCTTCTTTGGTGAAGTGTCTGTTAATATCCTGTGCCCATTTTGCAAGTGGTTTATTTACTTTAACTTGTGGTGCTTGAGTATACTATAAATTCTAGATATAAGTCCCTTGTCAGACATGTCATTACCAAATATTTTTTCCCCGTCTGTGTCTTCCCTTTTCAGTCTATTAGAGAAGGTTTTTGATGTGTATAGGGATTTTATTCTTAGAAGGTCCCATTCATCTGTTTCATCTTCTGATTATAGGTTTTTCAGGATGCTTAGAAGACTGTTGGTACTGTGGATTAGGGCTTCTAAAGTTCTTCCAAGTTTTTCTCTAATGAAGTTTATAGTCCTTGCCTTTAGTCCTACGTCTTTGATCCACTTTGAGCTGGGTTTGGGTTTTGTTTTTGGTTTGCTTTTTTTGTTTTGTTTTGTTTTTGTTTTAATCTTGCTTGAACTTCCTGCAGATAGTTTTCCAATTTTGCCAAAACCATTTGTTAAAAAGGCTGTCGTTTTTCCACTTAACTAATTTCATCTCCTTACTAAAATTCTATTCCTATGTGTCTGTCGTTGTACCAATACCACGCTGTCTTGACCATCACAGGATTTGAAATCAGGGAGTGAGATGCCTCCTACCTTGTTTCTGTTTTTAAGGCATGCTTTCTTACTCAGAGCCTGCTTCCATTCCAAATGAATATGGAGATTACCTTTTCCATCTTGTTGAAGAATGGAATTGATATTTATATGGGATTGCATTGAATGTGTAAATTGCTTTTGGTAGTATTGTTTTTCACAATATTGAGTCTTCCCATCCATGAGCAAGGTATATTCATTCTTCCATTTCTCCAGATCTCTTTTTGGTTTCTTATAGTAATGTTTTGTAATTTTCTTTAGTCTTTTGTGTTTAGATTTACTCTAAAGTGTTTAATCTTGTGATTAGCTATTGTGATGGGTATTGTTTTCCTTAGGTGCAGTTCTATATTCTCTTTGTCGCTGTACAGAAACCCAGTTGGTTTTTGTACATTGATCTTGTATCCTGCCACTTTGCTGATTGGTCAGTTATGTTCAGTAGTTTTCTTGCTGAGTCTTTAGGGTTTTTTTAAGTATGCTATCATGTCAT
>NW_006399817.1:7545517-7551810 GCF_000299155.1 Elephantulus edwardii | reverse complement strand
ACCCTATTGGAGAAGTTTTTGGATGTGCATAGGGATTTGAGTCTTAGAAGATCCCATTCATCTATGTTATCTTCTCCTGGTTGTAGGCAATGATAGGTTCTTGATCTGAAGTCAATGCTACATAAATGGACATGGCAGTTATTCTATCTGTGTTTCTCTCTGAACTTATGAACCAAGGGAAGTTTCTGTTCAGGGTCTGTGAAAGTAGCCTCTTCTGTTGGATAATTGTTATAGCTAAGTCAGATCAAGGCACTCTGGATTAAATGCACTTGATGGACTGGACATGAGGAGATATGAGGCTGAGCACAGGGTTGGCACCAGTGGGGTAGGCACATGCACAGGTGCACATCAGGTGGATGTGAGCCCAGATACTCATCAGTTGGGCACCCTTGGGAACCTCACTCAGATTTTAGCTGTCCTGATGGGCACACATGGGGACCTCAATCAGATTATAGTTGTCTGGCTCATGCCCAGCGGTGCTAGCTGTCCAGGTGGGAACACACAGGGACCTCATTCAGGTTGCAGCTGTCTGGCTCAAGCCTGGTGGAGTGCATGGTTCCAACAGGGTGTGCAGTTCTGGAGGGGTATACAATTCTGGCGAGGCTGGCATGCATTTCCAGTATTGCTGGCATGCCTTTCCCTTGGAGCTGGTGCATGGTTCTGGAATCAACTGACATTTTTCAACACATATAACACACACCCCGCCCCCTGCAATCACCAAGTTGTGCCAAGAAATCTGGAGGACAACCACCTGTGTAAATGATGGGAAGAGATCTCTCTTTGTTTTCATTCCAAAGAAAGAGGACATGACAGAGTGTGGAAATTATCAAACAGTAACATTGCTATCACATGTAAGCAAAATTCTGCTGAAAGTTATCAAAAAATGACTAGAACAGCACATCATCAGAGAACTACCAGATGTAGATGGAGGGTTTCAAAGAGCCTGTGGTGCTATCGATATTATAGTTAATGTTAGATGAATCTTGGCTGAAAGCAGAGCATACCAGAGGAATGTCTATATGTGTCTCATTGATTATGCAAAGGCATTTGACTGTGCGGATCACAGCAAATAGTGTCTGGCTATGAGAAGAATGGATATATCAGAACACTTGACTGTGCTGTGCAAATCTTATACATTGGCCAGGATGCAGTCATCAAAACTAAATAGGGAAACACTACATGATTCAAAATTGGGAAGGTTGTATGCCAAGGATATGTCCTATCTCCATACATTTTCAATCTACATGCAGAACAGATGATCTGGGAGACTGGGCTCTATGAGGAGGAATGTGATAGCAGGATTGGAGGAAGACTCATCAACAACCTGTGTTATCCAGATGACACAACCTTGGTTGCTGAAACTGAGGAGAATGTGAAGCACTTGTTGAAGAAAGTCAAGGACCACAGCCTTAAGTATGAATTGAAGCTCAACATCATGAAAACAAAGATTCTCAGCACTGGGATAATTGGCAGCAGCAGCATGATATATGGTGAAGAGGTTGAGATTGTTAACAGCTTCATTTTGCTTGGCTCCACAATCAACACTCTATATATCAGCAGCCAGAAAATAAAAAGATGAATTGCATTTGGAAAGTCTGCTGTCACAGATCTCTCCAGAGTACTTAATAGCAATGATGTCAGTCTGGAGACTAAGGTGTGCCTCATCCAGGCCATAGTCTTCACAATTACTTGCTATGCATCAGAAAACTTGACAATGACTAGGGATGATAGAAGAAGAATTGTTGCCTTTGAGCTGTGGTGCTGAAGAAGAGTATTAAATATAAAATCGACTACTAGCAGAACAAACAGGTTCATCCTAAAGAGGGTGAAACTGGGCTGCTCTTTTGAGGCAAGGATTCTGAGACTTCATCTGGCATACTTTGTGCATGTTGCAAGGAGAGACTTGGAGATGGACATCATGCTTGGGAGGCTGGAAGGGTAGTGTGAGAAGACCCTTGATGAGATGAACTGATTCAGTGATACTGGGTGTAGTTATGTCAGAGATAATAACTTTGGCAAAGGATAGAACAGCATTCAGGGCTGCTGTACAAAGGATTAATTTTAGTCTCAAGTGACTTAATGGCATATAACAACATTGAATTTATATACCATGGACTATGAAAAGTATATGCAACTGACTCTTGGGAGATGTGTGATCAGAGTATTCTTCACAAGCACAGATATTGAGGTATCCATGATGTAGAAGCAACAGTACTGGAGAAGGGACATTATGCTTGGAAAATGGAAGGCCAGTGAAAAAGAAGAAAATTCTCAATGAGATGGATTCACAGAGTCACCGCAACAGTGGGCTAAGAACAGGGATTGTGAGGATAGAGTAGGATCATTGCAGGGTTTCATTTGGTGTACATGGAGTTGTCCAATTCAACCACATCATAAATTAGTTTAAATCATAAAGATGGATAGTGCACAGGACCAAGGTATCTAGAGCCAGTGCTAGTTTTATCCACTAGCTCAATGAGTCAATGAAAGGGAAAGAAATGTTTTCTCTTTCTCTTGCCTTCTCAGGTAAATCCTTAACCCTCAAATGAACCACAGGCACTTTTCATTCCCCTTTCTGGAATACAAAATGATTATACTTGCCACTTGAAACTTTAAACCACTCATTATGGGGAGAGGGGAGGAAGTATTTTAAAGTAATATTTGTAGAATAAGGAAGAATGTTCTCTTTTCTGAGAGTTCTACAAAACATCTTATTGACTCTGATTTTGTACCAAGTCCCTCAAGCCAGGGAAGCTGGATATACTGATTGACTACATGAGGGCTGGCTCAGGAGTCTAAATCTACCAAATTCCGTAGCTGAAAATGGTTTTTCAGAGAAATTTCAAAGCACTTTTAAAAGGAAAAAGGAGGTTGTATAGCTAAATAATACCAAATGTTTTTTTATAGGAACCTTCTTCCATGTTTCAATTTCTTTTCAAATATTCTCTGAAATAATTTTGTTTTTTCGTCTCTACTCCTTTCTTTGTATCGATAACAGATAACACTTGCTAGAAGCTTACTAATAGTAGGGTATGTTTAAGGAAAATGTTTTTCTAAGGGTCAAATAATTTCCTTTGAGATACTTGTGAGTTGTAATTATTCACTTAGAAAAAGCAACCAGTCTCTTTAACCACCTTCATTAAAACTAACTTATCCTTACGTACCTTTGCACTTAATATAAAATGAAAATACCAACTTTCTTCTCCAAAAGCAGGTTTAACATATGGTTGTAGGAGGGTTCTCACTTCTAAATTGAATTTAATTATAATGATTTGCCTGGGCAACAATTATACTGAGCTGAATTGGAAAGAGGATAACATTTTTCATTAAAATGCAGACTCAATTGGACAATTGAAAGCAGCTGCCCTGGGTAGGGGCGTATTAAAAAAAATACTAATACACTTAAAGAAGTCTAATATCCAGGAAGTGAATGTGAGTATGTCCTCTTTCTCTGAGTTTTTGGTCAGTATCTTTAAGGAAAAATTAAAAACAAACAAGCAACTGCAGGAATTTGCAGATCAGGAAAAGGGTAACCTGTTCCACTTTTTCATAATTTCCTTATGTGTGATGCTAAGGGAAGGTTTTGCAGATAGCAAAATTAATGCAAATTAAAGGCACAGAGAGTTGAAGACTAAAGTAAGAAATTTTTGCCCTTCATTTAATTCTTCTTGTTCCTCTCGAACCTTAGGCCACATAAGGTGATAGTCCATTCTCCCTGTTTATAGACAGAAAATTTCTTTGGGCTGCAAAGAGCAGTTAAGTATGAATAAGTCAGCTCTTCTTAGGGTAGGATCACAGAATCATGACAGACAAAGGCCATTTTTTCTATAGAATGTAGGATAAATAGCTTCCAGGCCTTTGTTCTCTGGTTGCTAAGCAACTATGTAGTTGCTGCATGGTTTCTGTAAGATGGGAACAATAATATACCTACCTCACTAATCAAACATCTGCCATTATAAGTAAATCTTCATTAAATCAGTTAGCACAGTAGTTGGCACATCGTTAGTCTTCAGCAAACCTTACCTTAAAGTGGACAATGAGGTTCATTGCTTAAGATTTTGTAAAAATGAAAATTGTTTTCTGTGATCAATTTCCTTTGTCCACAAGTCCCTCAGCAGCTACTTCTTCAAGTTTCCTTGTCAGACAGTTGATAAATCAATGTAGATCACATTGTATTTGAAATAGTCTAAAAACTGTGCAACAAAATTAGGATCTGGAATTAACTTTGTCTTTATATTGCTCATACTAGTTGTTAGTTCATACTAGTTGGTATTCAAGTATAAACAGAAAACTAACACTAAAAATAGTACCAGTTCCATTTTTCTTAGTCTTGTCTGCTGTCATAGTATTTCTCATACATGTTTATTTACTTGATTCATGATAATGAGTCTTTTATTATACTTACACCAACAAGTTGGACTCCACAGCAGCGCTGTTTGACTAGTAAAATCTTTATTACTGGTGAAACATGGCGAGTCTGCCTTTGCATAATCAAACACAAATAGACATTCTTCTGGTGTTCTCTGTTTCAGCTGGGATCCATGTGACATCAGCAATGATGTCAGCAGTGCCACAGGCACTTCTAAACCCTGCTTGAGTTTCTAACAATTCTCTGTCAGGGAACTATATTAGCCATTTTTAGAAGAGCTTCAGCAATATTTTGCTTCATGTGGTATTAATTATTAGACAATTTTCCATTCTGTTTGGTCACCTCTTTTTGAGAACGGGAACAAATAATGGATCTCTTTAATCAGTTTGCTTCTGGCATAGTGTGATCACCGAGGCTGCATTTCTTTTTGAATATATCAATTGGTATCCCATGAATTTATAAGGTCTTATTTTTGGCTGTTGTTTGTTGTTATTAGGTGCCATTGAGTCTAGCATAATTCATAGTGACTATGAACAAATGATCTGAACTCTGCTCTATCCTGCACCATCCTCACACTTCCTGACACACAAGAGCCCATTGCAGCAGTCACCATATCAATCCACCTGGTTGAGAGTCTTCCTCTCCTTTGCCAACCTTCCATCCTTCCCAACATCATGTCCTTTTCCAAGGAATATCACTGCCTAGCAACACGTCCAAAGTATTGAAGGCATTTTTGCCTCCAAAGATGATTATGGCTGCACCCTCTCCAAGACATATCTGTCCATTCTCTTGGCCATCCATGGGATGTTCACTACTCTTCTCCAACATCACAACTCAAAGACATCAATTATTTTTCTTTCATCCTTATTGATTGTCCAGCTCTCAGATGGACAGGTAGTAATTGGAAAGACTGTCACCTGAATCATATGCACCTTAGTCTTAAAACTAATATAACTATACCTCAGTAATTTGGAATTTCCCAGTACAATGTGTCTCCTTATTTCCTGACTGCTGGTACCAAGGGTGCTAATTGTGGATCCAAGAAAGATGAAGCTATTAACAATTTCCATCTCCTCCTCATCCATCATGATGTTGTCTATCAGTCCAGTGGTAAGAATCTTTGTTTTCTTGACATTGAGATATAATCTGTACCAAAGGCTGCCTTCTTTGATCTTCTGCAACATGCACTTCAACTCTTCCTCACTTTTATCAAGCAAGGTTGTGTTATCTGCCAACCCAGGTGGTTTATGTGTCTTCCTCCAATCATGAACTTCTTCCTTCATCACCACTGATTCTTGATTATATGCTACTTCATGAAATTATTCTGTTTCCACTGATTCTTTTTGGTACAATGACTTAGTGTATTTTTTCTTTATTCTGTTGATGCTTCCAAAATAATTCAAGAATAAGATTCAAATCAAAACAAATATGAGATCTCATTTCACCCTAGCAACAATAACAAAGTTCAACAGGTATGCAAACAATAATTACTAGTAATGGTACAGAGAAATTGGAACACTCATACGTTGCTGGTAAGAGTGTAAAACGATGCAACTATTATGGAAGACAATTCCTCAAAAAGGAAAATGGAAATGCCATTTTATCTAGCTATCCTATTGCCAGGAATAAACCCTAAATAATCAGAGTTGTGACACAAACAGATTTATGTATACCCCTCTTTGTTCAGTATTATTCACAATAGCTAAGAGAAGCAGCTCGCGTGCCCATCAACAAATGAATGGGTAGAGTAATCATAGTATATTTACTCAAGGGAGTCTTGCTCAGCACTGGAAATAAATTACTTTTTAAGAAGTAGATTACAGGCAACTCTGGATGGACTTGTATTGCCAGCATTTTGTTTAGCGAATAGGCATGTTAACTCTTTGCATGTTAACCACCAGGGGCTCCAGAAGCATTTCACTGG
>NW_006399817.1:7542333-7544611 GCF_000299155.1 Elephantulus edwardii | reverse complement strand
TACACACATTGTATATGTATATGTATATGTATAATGTATATGTATAATATATATGTAATATATTTTATATATACAGTTCAATCCATAATACTGCTATGCCACCAGTGAATAAAGACAAGAGCTGTATTGCTGTATCAGATATTGAGTGTCATCTTGCCTCAGGCCAGGCTTTTCTATGAATTCCACTGGGATATCTCCAATTTTGCAGTGGAAATTGTCATGTATGAAATGCAGCATGGTCTTCTTTTTTCCTAAGCACTAAGGGAGTCGGTATGAGAGGGCATGGCTAGTGTGCTAAGGAGCACTATTGTGCCTTTGAGTGGCTTAGATTGGAGCTATTATGGAAACAATTTATTGCTGTTTGAGGAGAGAGTGGGGATCCCCAGTGTGTATAACCATCCAGTCAAAGCAAGACTGCATTTCTACAAAATTCTTGGGAATGCACTATTTTTATGCTACTGCTTGCTGAGACTCTGGAACTAAACCTCTACATTTTAGAGGTTTTAGATTTTATTTTATTCAAGGGTCAGAATAGAAATTTGTAGAATGTTCCTTGGTCTAAATACTTGGGAAGGGTTTGTAGAACCCTTGTAACTTGTTGAAAGATTTTGTTCTTAATAATGTGCTTGGCAAGAAGACATAGATTCTTAGCTGTTGTTATTTGCTAAGTATAGAAGTAAAGTTGTGTACAGTGTAGTCATAATAGTTAGCAATTAACTTCTCTCATTGTTTTACTATCTAAGCATTTCATTTATTCACTTAACATTTACTAAATGCCTAGTACATGTGTTGCTGTTGATTGCTGTTCAGTCAAGCATGACTCATAGTGATCCCATAAACAAAAGGCCTGAAACCTTTCTGTAACTATCAACATTTCTAAAAGTTCATAGAGTTTCCAGAGGCATGTTGTTTAGGAAGTGGATGCCAGTACATGTGTAGCCTCATAAAACTAGCAGATGTTTATTAAGCTTCAACTCAACTCATTATCATTGAGTCAAAACTAACTTGTAGCTGACCCTCCAGCAGGTTCTGAGAGGTTATATCACCTGGCTCTTTCTATCAGAGGAGCTGGCAGATTGGATTTGAATTGTCTGCCTTTAGGTTGGCAGCTCAATTCCCTATCCATTACGCTAACAGAGCTCCCCTCAGTAAGAGCTGTATGATTACAAAGGGATTTTCACTGTTGTGATTGAGACATGAAATATAAGACTATGGCTCAGCCTTGACTAAATGGCAACTTTGACAGAATGGCAGCCCTGATGGAACTTCAGTGAAAGGTGCAGCAAGACAGACAGCTGGAGTTTGAGTGAGAAAAGTCAAAGGCAACTGTCAGCACATGCCAGAGAACTGCTTGCTGATGTCACGCACGCACTGGAGAGCTGCTTGTGGACACCACATACACATGCTGAGAAGCTGCTCATGGATGCTAGGCAGCATGTGCCAGGGAGCTGCTTTCTGATGCCAGGCACACACCAGGGAGCTGCTTGTGTATACCAATCACACTTCAGGGAGCTTCTTGGGAATGCCACACATGCACTAGGGAGCAGCTTGTGGACACTGTGCACATGCTGGGGAGCTGCTGATGCACGTACCAGGGAATGATGCACCGGGGTGAGCAGGAAAACTGAAATTTGGAAATTAAATGAGTGTGAGCCCAGAACTCAAATCCCATCACTACAGGACTATGCCTGGAATTCCAGTACTGATGCCACTGGTCCACGTCCAGAACACCACTCCCAACATGTACCAAAGTAACACTGGAACTTGAGTGAGGAATTTTGTGTGTAGTCACTGTTGTTTGGCTGGATCACGTGGGACCCCTTACACTCAATCAAAAGGGAGTGAGACAGCTGGATCTCATTCTTAAAGGGAAAACCAAGACTTCCTGGTTTTCTAATCAGGTCTCCATGCTCCACCTGTGTCTCCTCACATCTAATCTGTCAACTGCCTTTAGCCCACAACACCTGGAAATACCCTAGCAATGGCAGTTGTGTGACAAAGAAGGCTCCTTCCACAGGCCTTTCACTATCAAATTGAGAGAAACCCAGACAGGGTAGCTGACCCACATTCCTTTGGAGCAGTGACTTCAGATCACGAACCTGCTATTGCCGCAGACATGAAAAACTCTGTAACAGCAATGACACATAGGAAGCAGGCTCCCTCAACCCTACACAAACACAAAGCAAGATGTCACCCCCCAAAACGTGACAGTATCAATAGATTTCAAAAAGTCAGAAAGTCTGCTGAAACTTTCTGACACAGAATTAAAAAAAAAAAA
>NW_006399817.1:7539639-7541681 GCF_000299155.1 Elephantulus edwardii | reverse complement strand
ATTTCTCAGCAGAAACCAGGTGAGTAAGAAGACAATGGAATGACATATATCAAACATTCAAAGAACACAACTGTCAACAAAGAATATCATACCCAGCAAAACTGTCCATCAGGTATGAAAGAGAGATCATGGTATTTCCGGAAAAACAGAACCTAAGGGAGTTTGTAAAAACAAGAGTAGCATTGTAGGAAACACTGACAGATGTCCTTCTTATGGAGGTGCCACAAAAAGCAGGATGGACCAAAGTAACTTTCAACAACACCAAAAAGAACGCAACAAAATTATAGCAATGAAATCTTGCCTTTCAATAAGCACACTGAATATGAATAGTTTATTGTATTATTTTTGTGCGTGTACCATCAAATCAGATCTGACTGGTGCTGGAGGAGATTGTCCCTCCTTCTCCAGCAAAGCATCTGGTGGATTTGGACTGCATACCTACATATACAGCTTCTTGAATATGAATGGTTTAAACACACACTGAAGAGAAAAAGAGTAGCAGAATGGATAAAAAAACCCCAAAACCCATCAATATGCTGCTTATAATAGGTGCACCTGAAAAATAAAGACTAAAAAGAAAAAGGTGGGAAAAAATATATCAAACAAATCACAACCAGAAAAAAGTAGGAGTGGCTATATTAATATCCAACAAAATAGATTTCAATGCTAAAACCATCATAAAGGACAAGGAAGGTCACTACATAATGACTAAGAGGTTGATAGAGCAAGAAGATATAACAGTAATAAATATCTATGCAACAAATGAAAGACCTGCAAAATATATAAAACAAACATTAACAAAACTGAAAAAGGAAATAGACAACACTACTATAGTAACTGGAGACTTCAATACACCACTCTCAAGAAAAGATAGAACTTCTTGAAAGACATTTTAACAAGATGTTGCAGAATTAAACCACAAAATAAACCAACTTGATCTCATATATATTTATAAACTAATGCACCCCCCAAAATCACAGTATACCTTCTTCACCAACGTGCATAAAAAAATCTCCAGACTAAGTCACATTTTAGGACACAAGGCAAGCATCAGTAAATTTAAAAGCACAGAAATAATAAAAAGCTTCTTCTTAATGCTACAGAATTAGAAATTAATAACAAGAGGATAAAGAAGGGGAAAAATACATTTGGAAGCTGAACAACACCCTGCTTGAACATGAATGGGTACAAGAAGAAATAAAAAAAGGAATTAAAAAGTTTCCTGAAACAAATGACACTCTGCCTAAACTGACTCAAACTGAAATTGAACACCTGAAAAAAGAATAAATTGAAAAGGTATTAAATAAAACATTCAGCCAAAAAAAAGCCATGGACTGGATGGTTTTACAAGTGAATTTTATCAAACATTCAGAGAAGAACTGTCACAAACTCTATACAAACTATTTCAAAAAATAGAAAAAGTTGGAATTCTCCCAGACTCATTCTATGAAGCAAACATATCTGTGATGCCAAAACCAGGTAAAGACACTACCAAAATAGAAAACTATCAGCCATTACCCTCATGAACATAGATGCAAAACCCCTGAATAAAATCCTGGCCAATAGAATCCAATGATACATTGTTTTTGTTGTTGTTATGTGCCGTCAATTCTCTTGTGTCTCATAGCAACCCTATGTACAATAGCCCTAAACTCTGCCCTATCCTGTGCCAATCTCACCATCTCCAACATACCTACCCCAATTACCCCAGTCACTGAATCAATCCATCTCATTGAGGGTCTTCCTCTCCTTCACTGTTCCTCCACCCTCCCAAGAATGATGTCCTTCTCCAAGGACTGGACCCTCCTTGCAACATGTCCAACCTATGTCAGATGAAGCAATCTTTGCTTCCAAGGAGCAGCCCGGCTTTACCCTCTCTAGGACATATCTGTTTGTTTTCCTAGCAGTCCATGGTATATTCAGTATTCTTCTCCAAAACCACAGCTCAAAGGCATCAATTCTCCTTCAATCATCCCTAGTCATTGTCCAGCTCTCTGGTGAATATCAAGTGATTGCAAAGATCATGGCATGTATAAGGTGCA
>NW_006399817.1:7536248-7537363 GCF_000299155.1 Elephantulus edwardii | reverse complement strand
TAAGAAAAACAATACGCATCACAATAGCTAATCACAAGATTAAACACTTGGGAGTAAATCTAAACACAAAAGACTTGTTTAAAGAAAATTGCAGAGCATTACTACAAGAAACATGAAGAGACTTGGAGAAATGGAAGAATACCTTGCACATGGATAGGAAGACTCAATATTGTGAAAATGACAATCATGTTAAAGGCAATCTACACATTCAATGAAATCCCAATACAAATACCAATCCCATTTTTCAACAAGATGGAAAAGGCAGTCTCCAATTTCATTCAAATGGAAAGAGGCCCTGAATAAGCAAAGCACTCCTTAAAAAGAGAAACAAGATAGGAGGCATCTCACTTCCTGATTTCAAATCCTACTACACTCCTGTGGTGGTCAAGACCGTATGTTACTGGTACAATGACAAACGAACACATAGATCAATGGAAAAGAATTGAGAACCCAGAAATCAACCCATCTACCTATAGTCAACTGATTTTGACAAGATGAAGTTAGTTAAGTGGGGAAATGACAGCCAAATAAGAAAAATATCTGCAGAAAATTTAAACAAGACCCACACCTCATTCCATACACAAAACCCACTCAAAGTGGATCAAAGGCTGAGGATTAAAACCGAGCACTATAAACTTCATGAAAGAGAAGCCTGGAAAAACCATAGAAGAACTAATGCACAAGTGAACAGTCTTCCAACCATTCTGAACAACCTACAACCAGGAAAGGATAAAATAGATGAATGGGACCTTCTAAGAATCAAATCCCTATACACATCCAAAAAATTTCTCCAACAGGGTATAAAGGGAAGCCACAGACTGGGAGAAAGTATTTGGTAATGACATATCCCTGGATGTACTCACTAAGTTGTGCCAAGAAATCTAGAGGACAGCCAGGTGGCCAAGTGACTGGAAAAGATCGATATTTGTTCCCATTCCAAAGAAAGGTGAACCAACAGAGTGTGGGAATTATAACACAATACCATTACTATCACATGCAAGCAAGATAATGTCAAGAGAGAACTGCCAGATGTGCAGGCTGGATTTAGAAGAGGTCGTGGTACTAGGGATATTATAGCTAATGTTAGATGGATCTTGGCAGAAAGCAAAGAATGC
>NW_006399817.1:7534047-7534668 GCF_000299155.1 Elephantulus edwardii | reverse complement strand
CACTCAAGCAGATATATGCACATCTATTTTTATTGCTGCTTTGTTCACAATAGCAAAGATTTGGAAACAGCCCAAGTGCCTATCAACAAACAAATGGATAGGGAATCTGTGGTATATTATCACAATGGAATATTATGCAGTACTCAAAAGCAAAGAACTAATGCAATATTATACAAAATGGGTAACCATGGAGAACATTATGCTGAGTGAAATATCTTAGTCACAAAAAGACAAATACTGTATAATACCACTGTTATAGAATAGGACCGATTGGCGCTTGAGTGGGAACTAAGAAAAGAGGGGATGAATAATGTACACAGCTTTGAAACAGAAGAGGGAGAGAATTGTATAAAAAGAATATATGATTAGATATTAGTGGCATGACAAGAGTCCAGAATAAGAGTTGCATAGTAAAGTAGTTGGGGGGTGGGAGGAGGCAGGGGGAATGGGACTGTATAATAATGAAAGAGCTTTTTTTTCCCAAAGGAAAAATCAAACTGGGCGGGGAAAAGGGGACAACGAGGAAAAGGTGTAGCAATGAACAAATAGAAATGGAAATAAAAAAGTAATATGTTCAAACTTTTCAATACCAAATAAAGTATGCATTTTCTAAAAAAAAAA
>NW_006399817.1:7506711-7520741 GCF_000299155.1 Elephantulus edwardii | reverse complement strand
AATTTAAACAACAACAACAAAAAAAAGGAGTTAGTTTACTATGTACTGTCTGTGACCTTGGGAAAGCTATTGAAGCCTTTCTTAGCTTTAGTTTTCAAATGAAGGTGATAATGAAGGGTTATCATGAGGATCAAATGAGATCATCCCAGTAAAGTGTGAGTACAGTACCTGCTACATACCAAGCCTTTATTAATGGCAATAATAGTTGAACTGTTAAATTTATATTTACCTTTACCCTGGGGAAATTGAGAAGCTCCTAGGGATATTTTTCATGTAGGGATATGATGTGAGCAAAAAAATCTTTTTGGAAGGTGAAGGTGCAGCTGTGGAAAGACAGAGACTAGAGGTGGGAGTTCCAATTAGAAGCAGACTTCAGTCATTCTATGAAATAATGAACTTCATTATGGTGTAGGTAAAGGATGGAAAGAAAATATACTTCACTTTTTTTTTAATTGTTGGTTGTAGAGGGTACAAGAATGGAAAGCTTCCAAGACAGAAATGTATATTCATTCTCTTCATCTTCAGAGCTTATCATATTGCTTGGTAAATAGCTGTCATTAACAAATGGTTTTGAGTGACTAAATCAGTAAAATAGCCAAAGGTGGGTGACCTTAATCCGTGGCCCTCAGGCTTGTCTTTAACTGTGTTTGGTGAAACATTCTTCTAGATCGTATAGCCCTGGTCTGTCTACTTGCATTACAAAGGTAACTTGTGGTTGCTGTGAAGCTGAACACTGTGACACTGATGTGTCAAATGCAAGAATGGTTACCCTGGGCGGGGAGAGAAGTGCAGCAAAGAATGAATGGGAATCCAAAATCTCTGTAAATGCTCATTAAAATTATAAAAAAAAAGGAATGGTTACCCATGGTGGACAGTGTTTGGTGGAACTCCTTGATTAAAACAAGGTTAGAAGCAGGAGTGGCATTCACTTCCAAAATAGCTTGCCTCTGGAAACCCTGTAAACCTGGAGAAAGGAAGGCAGTTGTGCAAGTATCCAGGTCTTTCATTCATAGGGTCGCTATGAGTCACCTACTACTCGACGGCACTTAACAACAACAACAACAACAGCAACAAATAGGTAAGAGAATGAAAAAAAATAAATGAAAAATATCTTTTGTTAGAAGCATAGCAAGAATCGCAATGGCCACTGATCAAATTAACTCTCTTCTTGGAATATTTTTTCATTCATATACTTACTACATATACTTAAGCGTTTATGCACTATATAAACAGTGTTTTGAATCAGTCTACAATTGCTGCTCTTTAAGGAAATGGAACTGTAATGTGTAGTAATTGTTATTATCTGACATCTAGTCACTTGCAACTTAAGCGACCCTATGTACAAAGCCCTAAACTCTGCTCTGTCCTGCGCCAATCTCACTGTCTCTGACATACCTACCCCAATTACCCCAGTCACAGAAGCAATTTACTTCATATAGGATCTTCCCCTCCTGTGCTGTCCCTCCACTCACCCAAGCATGACGTCCTTCTCCAAGGACTGGTCCCTCCTTGCAACATGTCCAAGGTATGTCAGACGAAGCCTCAGAATCCTGCCTCCAAGAAGCAACCTGCTTTAACTCTCTCCAGGGTGAATCTGTTCATTTTCTTAGCAGTCCATAGTGCATTCAATACTCTTCTCCAGTACCGCAGCTCAAAGGGATCAATTCTCCTTCTATCCTCCTTAGTCATTGTCCAGCTCTCTGATGCATAACAAGTGACTGCAGAAACCATGGCCTGTATCAGGTGCACCTTATTCTCCAGAGTGACACCATTGTTCTTCAGTCCTTTAGAGAGGTCCCTAACAGCAGGTTTTCCCATGGCAATGTCTTTTAATTTCCTGTTTACTGGTTCCAAGAATGTTGTCTGTGGAGCCAAACAAACTTAAAGCTGTGAACAATCTCAATCTCTTCACCATCTATCCTGATGCTGTCAATTGGTCCAGTGGTGAGAATCTTTGTCTTCTTGATATTGAGCCTTTATATTGAAGCCTGCAGTCCTTGACCCTCTGCAGCAAGCGCTTTAGGTCTTCCTCAGAAAGTTTCAGAAAGCAGAGTTGTGTCATCTACATAACACAGAGGAATTGTTTCAGTGTAGGGAATTTTGCTTTGCTTTATTTTTTAACTTGAATAGAGATATGAAATATGAAAAGTATTCTTCTTAGAATTACTAAAACTAATGACTATGCAAATATACTAATACATTTCTTTTGTATTTTAGGCTCCAAAGATTGCGATTAAGAGACCTCTCCACTTTAACATTTATGTAATGCTATCAGGCTGCTCCTTGGAGGCAAGGATTCTGAACCTTCATCTGACAAAGTTTGGAAATGTTGCAAGTAAGGAACAGTCCTTGGAGAGGGACATGATGCTTGGAAGGGGGGAGGGACAGCGCAAGAGAGGAAGACCCTTAATGAGATAGATTGATTCCATGACTGGGGTAATGGAGATAGGTGTGTCATAGTAAGATTGGCACAGGATAGAGCAGGGTTTAGGGCTGTTGTACATAGGGTCGCTATGACTTGTGCAGAAAATGATTTGTTTCTTTAAACCAATAAATTCTGCAGAAAATTCAACCCTTGGTTTCTAAAATGTAGAAAATAGCTATAATATGACCAAGACTACAATTTTGTTTTTATTCAAAGATGACTATCAACTACCATTCTGTAGGATATAATCTGAAATCGCTTACTTAAAGATACCAATATTCTTATATTTAAATACTTCATACTCTTTGTTGTTGTTGTTGTTGTTATATGACGTTGAGCCAACTACTGTATGAACCACTGATCTGAATTTTTCCCTAACCTGTGACATCCTATGATCTCTGCTTTGCTGAAGCCCATGATAACAGTCTCTGTGACAATGAATCTCAATGAAGGTCTTTCTCTCTCTGATTTTCTGCCTTTCTTGTATGATGTCTTTTTCAAGGTCTGGCCCTCTGACAACAGTTCCAAAGTAAGTGAGACAAAGTTTTATCATCCTTCCCTCTAAGGAACACTCTGTTTGTACTTCTTCCCAGACGTAAATGTTTGTTCTTTTGGCAACCCATAGAATATTCAGTACTTTCCTCCAATACCACAGCTCAAAGGCATCAATTCTTTTGTCATCCTTATTCATTATCCAACTCTCACATGCATAGGAAGCAATTGAGAATATCACGACTTGAAAATTTATCTTTATGGAACCAAAAAGAGACCCAGTCACTACCATATATGACAGTAGGTCACTAGTTTTTATTCTTGATTCTGTTTTTGAAAAAATTAGCATGGCATTGTAAAAATTCCCTAACTCATTTGTTGGATATTTACTAAAATAATTTTACTTTTTGTAACTAAATGGAATCAATTCCAAAACTATCCTGAATTAAATAGGTGGAATTTAGCCATGTAACCATGTGTGCAATTGAAAACAAGATGCCCCAGGTGCTGTTCAGAAGCATTACATTCCCATGGACCAGTATAATAGAAAATTACTTTCTTACCTGCAGTCTTTTTTCTGTGTCTTGAATTGTGGCAATTATGTAGGATTTTAGCCCCTTTAACTAAGATCTCTCACATATAATTAGGATATTATAGCAATTTGTAGAGGAGTATAGATTTTTGATGCCACAGGAAATAAGGTTATACAACCTGTCAAACCTGCTTTGGTGAGCAATAAGAAAAAAGATCTGTACATGATGCCACAGACTTCCAAATACACCATGTCCTAGAGAAGCAATTTTAAGACTAATTCATCTATATCCTCTGTTGCTGCTCCTCCTCCCATTCATATAATCCTAAGAGAAAAGCTATTCTCCATGTGATAGCAGCACAGGGAGGTAGGGAGATTTTACATCAGCCAAGTGATTAATTGATAGAGAATCACTAATACTTGATGTTTAGTAAGGACCTGAATGGTCATGAGGAAATGTTAGAAACTGGCTAACCCAATTTAATTGTCAAAGATTCACCTCCTGGATTCCCTTCCTTCTGACTCCTTCACAGTGGTGGAGAGAAGACTCTTGACCCAATATAAGGGCTTGCTTTCTATTTAGCCAAAGTAATAATGAGACATATCTTAATTTGGATATTTTCAGAAAGGAAGAAAAAACTCAATTCAAGGAAGCTTATTGCAGGACAGGGGATTTATTGAAAGAATATACAACAGCATCCAAAGCAAAGTTAAGCACTACATTTTAGAAAGGAACATTGCCTGCTATGTACTGTCAAGTTGGAATCAACATATAGCTGACCCAGAAGAGTGTTTTCAGAGGCAGTAATCACATGGAATTTGAACCATATGCCTTTGGGTTGGGAGTGCAATTCCTTACCACTAAGCCACCACAGCTCCCTCTTCAGGGAGGGTAGGTACCAGAATATCTTTGGAAATTGCAAAGTACTAGTAGTACTGGCTTTCCCTCTGGAGCCCTATTCCAGAAACTCAGGTCTCAAAAACTTTCTGAGACTGGAAAGTCTTGATGTCTCCATTTAGTATTTCATAAGAGTAATAAATCTTAATTTCCTGAATTGGGTTATCTGTTCATTCTTGCATTTCTCAGCTATGGTTACTGGAGGAAAGTCAAACAACAGAAATGTGACTATTAGAAGTCATGCCTATGGAGAGTACAAGAAATTCTCTTAGAAGTTACCATAAAAAAAAAATCTATGTTACTAGTTCCTATAGGGAAGCTCTGGTGATCTGGTGGCAAGAGGCTGCACTGCAGTCCCAAAGGCATATCGTCCGAGGCTACCAGCTACTCTGCAAGAGAAGGATGGGCAATAATCTCCTCCCATGTGATCAATTGTCTCTGAAAACCCACTGGAGGGTCAACTAGTGACCCTATGAACAACAGATCTCAAGCATGTCCTATTTTGTGCCATTCTCATACTCACTGACACACTTGAGCCCATTATTGTTTACTGTGTCAATACATTTGGTTGAGGGTCTTCCCCTTTGCTGACCATCCACCTTTACAAACATAATATCCCTTTTCAAAGAATAACTCCTAACAACATGGCCAGAGTATATGAGATGAAGTTTTGTGATCTTTGCCTCTTATGAGCACTCAAGCTCCACTTTCTCTAAGACATAGCTCCTTGTTCTTTTTGCAGTCTATGGGATATTTAGTACTCTTCTCTAACATCACAACTCAAAGAAATCAATCCTTCTTCTATCATCCTTATTCATTGTTCAGCTCTCAGATACATAGCAAATTATTGAAAAGACCATGACCTAAATTAAACACTCTTTAGTCTTTAAACAGATATCATTGCTCCTTAAGAGGTCCTTGACAGTAGACTTTCCTAATGCAATACATCCTGTGATTTATAGAGCTTGCTTGGATCCACAATGAACAATCTTGGCACCAGCAGTCAGGAAATCCAAAGACAAATTGTGTTGAGAAAGTCTGCTCTCAGGGACCTCACTAGAATACTGGTGAGCAATGATGTCAGCATGGAAACTAAGGTGTGCCTGATCCAGGCCGTGGTCTTCACAGTTACCTGCTATGCATCCAAAAACTGGACAATAACTAAGGATGATTGAAGAAGGATGGATACTTTTGAGTTGTGGTGCTGAAGAATAATGTTGAACTTATTGTGGACTGCCAGGAGAACAAACAGGTCTGTCCTGAAGAGGGTGAAATCAAACTTCTTCCAGGAGGCAAGGCTTTTTTCTGTCTCACATACTTTGAGCATGTAGCTAGGAGAGACAAATCCTTGGAGAAGGACATCGTGCTTAGAAGGGTGGAGAAACAGCACAGGAGAGGAAGACCCAGGATGTGTTGGATTGACTCAGTGACTGGAGACGATGGCATTGTTTCAGAATAGGGAAGATTTCAGAGCTAATATACATAGGGTCACTTAGGAGTCGCGGGTGACTCCATGGCACATAACAACAAGAAGTACCAAGGATGTTATTGTGAATTCAAGTAAGATGAAATTGTTGACAACTACAATCTTTCCTCCATCTATCATAATGCTGTCTATTGACCCACTGGTGAGGATTTTTGCTTTCTTGATATTGAGATTTAACCCATATTGAAAAATGTAGTCTTTGATCTTCTGCAGTAAGCATTTCAAATCCTTTCACTTTCAGTAAGCAAAGTTGTCATCTGAATAACCTAATTTGTGCATCGATTATATAGTGTTCCTTTTTTGCTGTTGTTAGGTGCCATCGAGTCACGTATGACTCATAGCACTCTATGAACCACCAGTTTGAAAACTCTCCTGTTCTGTGCCATCATCACAATCTTTGACACACTCAAGCCCATTTCCATGGACACTATGTCAATCCACCTCTTTGAGAGGACTTCCTCTCTTTCACTGCCCCTCAACCTTCTCAAACATGATGTCCCTCTTCTGGTAACATGCCAGAGTATGTGAGATATTTGCCTCCAAGGAGCACTCTGGCTGCACCTTCTCCAAGACATACCTGTTTGTTCTTTTGGTAGTTCACGAGAGCTTCAACACTCTTCTCCAGCACCACAGTTCAAAGACATCAATTCTTCTGCCATCCTTATTCATTGTCCAGCTCTCAGATGCATACCAAGTGACTGAAAAGACCACAACCTGAATAGTTCTTGTGCTGATATCATTACTCCTCAATACTTTGGAGACATCTCTGACTAGATTTTCTGAGTCCAGTACGCTTCCTGATCTCCCAATTGACTGTGGTACCAAGTGCATTGACAGTGGATCTAAATAAGATAAAGCCATTTACTATTGGCTTGATTGCTCAATGTTCTGTGGGTCAGCAGTTTAGGACACACTTATTTGGGCAGTTCTTTCACTGCTCTTACACAGAATCATTCAGATAGTTCAGACTGTAATTAGATAGTCCAAGATAATTTCACCTGCCTGATGTTTGATGCTGACTGTCTGCTTGTAGCTCCTTAATCCTCTACCAGGGGCTTCCATTAGATGTGTCCCAAGAAGACAGAAGTGGAAGCTCTAAGTTTCCTTGAGGCCTGGGAGTCTCCTAGTGGCATATGTTCCAGAAAGACACAGAGTCAGCCCAGGTTCAAAGGCTTGGGAAACAGACTCTATATTTTAATGGGTAAAAGGGAAAAGTCATAAGCAATCAAGGCTGAGAAGGGTTATTTCTGCCATCTTTGGAAACAATGTACTATTACTGAAAACTACCTATATTAAAGAAAAAAGTTTATACACTTGTAAAAAAAAAATCAGCCAAGCAGTTAAGTTGAAAGGTATAAGATTGTACAGTCCCTGTGAGAAGATAGTCTGCAAAAATGATTTAACATTTTTGAAGTTAACAAGGCAGCTGTGTATAATGCACATCAGAAAGCATATTCAATTGAGATTAAGGAGAACTGTGTTATCAGTTTACCAGTTACTGATTTTCTCTGTAACTTTTACAAGCAATTTAGCTTTTGAGCCTTAGTTTCCTCATGTCTAATAAGGACAATGTGTAAATCATTAAATTGTGATGAAAAAGTATTCCATGGGTTGTAAAAATGTTATACAGATGAAAAGTCACTAAAAAAAAATCAAATTGGAAGACCTTAGTCTCCTCCCCACCTCTACTTACAGATTTCAAACAAGGCATACTCACAGGCTTAGGCTGCTACAAAAGAACTGTTTAACAAAAATTCCTTTCATCTACATTTTTTTGATGATTTGCCAGTGTCGTGCAATCTCTAATTTTGCTAAGTGTGCAAAATGTGTGAAATGAAAACACCCGAGAGAAGAGTAATTGGATGTATCCATTTGAGGGGAAAAAAGAAGCATGTGGAAAAGAAAATGAGCTTAAAAGCATACTGTGTATCTTAGAGTAGGATAGAATAATTAAGTCTGATTCCTTTTTATGGATAGTTTTAAGACAAAATTATTTGAATGGGAGAGTGCATACAAAAGTAGACAAAAGAGTAGAAAACACATCTAGCTTTGGAGAAGTAAGAGGAAAAATACCCACCAAACCCGAGTTGCTGCTGCTGCTTCTTTTTTTTTTTTATTTTTTTTAAATGAACATTAATTTATACACACCTTAGCTCAAGAAATACAGGCCATCAATAAACATCATTAAAGAATGGATCATGATACATACAAAAACAACAGGTTTTAGTGTTCCCAGAGAAAAGAAAAATATGATATGAACAGAATGAGTGAGGATTTAGGGAAGTGTTATGAAATAACTTCAGCAAGTAAATAAATTAAAGTAAGTAAGTTAATTGACCCCTTTTAGCACCCTTCCTCATCCCCTGGGCCCAAATGATTTTAGTACACGTCAATGTAGGGTGCTCTAGTGGCCAAGTGAGTAAGGAGTTGAACTGCCAAGTCAAAGGCAGGAAGTTTGAATCCACTAGCTACTCTATAGGAGAAAGTTGGGCAATCTTCTTTCTTGTGATTTACAGCCTCTGAAAACCCTCTGGAGGGTCATTTATGAGTCACTTAAACTCAAGGGCACATTTCCAGGTGCTGTTTTCTATGCATAAATATTTATACTGAATATACTACTGGGTCCACCTATATTTGAAGTCTATGGATTTTTAAAAAAAATTTATTTTATTTCATTATTTTTGTGTGTACCATCAAATCAGATCTGACTAGTACAGGAGGAGATTGTTCCTCCTTCTCCAGCAGGGCATCTGGTGGATTTGAACCGTGTATCTCTGAGATTGCAGTTGCAGCTTCTTGCCACTAGGCCACCAGAGCTCGCCAAAGTCTATGGATTTTGTTACACTGGAAAATCAGAAATCTATATCCTCCCAGAGATTTAGATAAAATGTTAGTGAGGTTAAGGAAGCAATTCCCTATGATCTCTTCTGTAACAGGTAAGAAAGTAATCAAAAGTATTTCAAAAGGCGTCACTAGAGTAAAGGTACAGTTCTGATGGAAAAACCTTGTCAAAATTAAATTTCTGGCCCCACTCTGTAATCTGGCCACTCCCTCCATTAACATATCTTCTCTCACAATAGTTTACCAATCCACCAGCTGATTTGTGGGAGAAGAATGTACAGTCTACTTCTATGCAGGTTACTACCTCTGAAAACATACTGGAGTCCTTCTCTTTGAAAAGTAAAAGAAAAATTGTGTTATACAATCCCTCCCCCCAAGTCCACTCCATTATGCAGCCTTTGTTCTGGACTCCTGTCATGACAATAATACCTACTCATATATACCTTTTAAACAGTTTTCTATCTCATCTATTTCAATGTAATATACATAATTTATCCTATCTTTCTCAGTCTCCCCCACCAACCTTATGTTAGTCCTGTTTTACAACAGTGGCATTATGCAGTATATGTCCTTTTGTGACTGAGATATTTCACTCAGCATAATATCCTCCATTTTGGATAATATTGCATGAGTTCCTTGTTTTTCCAATGCAGCGTAATATTCCATTGTGTGAATATACCAGAGCTTCTCTATCCATTTGTTTGTTGATGGGTACATAGGTTGTTTCCAACTCTTTGCTATTGCGAAAAAAAGCCGTGATAAACATGGGTGTGTGCCTATCTGCTTGGTTGGTGGTTATGGTTTCTTTGGAGTATATTCCAAGCAGTGGAATTTCTGGGTCAAATGGTATTTCTAGATGCAACTTTTTGAGAAAGTGCCATACTGTCTTCCACAGTGGCTGCAACATTATACATTTCCACCAACAGGGAAAAAGGATTCCAGTTTCTCCCCAACCTTGCATACTTGAACTGGAGGGGAGGGGTGGGCAGCGAGAAAAGTGCAACAATGAAAGAATGGAAATCCAAACTCTCTGTAAATTTTCATTAAAATTAATAATAATAATAGTAATAATAATGAAACATGCTAAAAACCCACACTGGAGTAATTTTCAGAGCTATGAGTCAATTCCAACTCAATACACAGCACTGTGTGTGTATAACAATGGAAAGAGAGACATAAAAAGGCATACATAAGGGAAACTACACAACACTACTAAAATAAACCTTAATAATAAGGTAATATTAATAGAAGACCTTATTAAATGGAAACATATTCCCTCTTCATATATTAGTAGACTCAACATTCTGAAAACAATTCCATTAAGCTCATTCTTCTAAGAGATAGAAAGATACCTACTACACAGTTGCAGCAACTAAACCAGCATGGTAGTAGTAAAGTGACAAAAACATAGGCCAATGGAACAGAATCGAGAACAGCAATGGATCCATTGACCCATGGTCACTAGTGAGCTTTCATGGCCTAGTGGTAAAAAGCTGGCCTGCAATCTCAAAGGCATGTGTTTCTAATTTATCAGCTGCTCTCAGGGAGAAGGATGAGCAATCTCTTCCCGTGCAGTTTACTGCCTCTGAAAATTCGCTGAAGAATTTTCAACAACAAGAACAACCCATTTAATGTTCTACAAAAACCCAAAAACTCAGAAACTAGAGAAATGACAACTCCTTGGCAAATGGCACTGGCAAAACTGGACATCTACTCACAGAATATTAATTCTATTGTCTGATAGATAACACATTCAGTTGGATTGCCTTTCTTGGGAATTGGAACACATATGGTCTGCTTCCAATACTTTGGCCAGATAGCTAGCTGTCCTTCAAATTTCCTGGCATAAACTGGTGAGCGCATCCAAGGCTGAATCTGTTAATTGAAATAAGACAATTGGTATCCCATCAATTCCTGGGGATTGACTTTTTGACAGTGCCTTCAATGCAGCTTCTACTTCCCCTTTCATTACCATTGGCTCCTGCTCATATGGTACTTCCTGAAATTTTGCAGTGTCAATCAATTGACTCACTGATTCTGTGTATTTCCCTCCATCCTCTTTCGATGCTTTCTGGGCCATTCAATATATTGCCCATAGTGTCTTCCAATATTGTGACACAAGGCTTAAATTGGTTTTTTAGTTCTCTCAGTTTGGGGCATACAGAGAGAGTTCTTACTTTTTTATTCTCTAATTTCAGCTCTCTGCACATTCCATTATAATACATTGTTTTGCCTTCTTGAGCTGCCCTATGAAATCTTCTGTTCAAGTCTTTTACTTCAGCATGTTTTTCTTTTGTTTTGGCTTCTAAATGCTCCATTGCAATTTTTAGAGTCTCTTTTGACATCCATTTTGACTTTTCTTTTTCCTCTGCCTTTGTAATGACCTTTTGCTTTTTTCATGGATGATATTCCTGATATCATCCCACAAATCATCTAATCTTTGATCATTGGTGTTCAATGCTTCAAACCTATTCCTAAGATGATCTTAAAACTCTGATGGAATTGATTCAAGATTACATCTTGATTCCTGTGGACTATTTTCTTCAGCCTTAACTTTCATACAAGTGATTGATGGTCTGTCCCACAGTCTGCCCTGACCTAGTTTTGACTGCTGATACTGAGATTCTCTAATGATTTCTTTGACAAATGTAATCAATTTGATTTCTATACAGACCATAAGGTGAGATTCATGTATAAAGTCATTTTTTTTCTTTTTAAAAAGATATTTGCAATGATTAAATCATTGTGAATACAAAATTCAATCATTCTATTTCAAGCCTTATTTTTATCACCAAGACCGTATTTTCCAACTACTATCCCTTCTTCGTGACACGTTTTGGCTGATCTTGAGAAAAATGGGTATCTCAGAGCACTTGATTGTGCTCATGAGGAACCTATACCTGGACCAGGAGGCTGTTGTGTAAACTGGGCAGGGGAGCACTACCTGGTTTGTAATTAGGAAGGAAGTGCATCAGGGGTGTATTCTATCTCCATACCTGTTCAATCTATATGCTGAGCAAATTATCCAAGAAGCTCTATGAAGAGGAACGTGGCATCAGGATAGGAGGGAGACTCATCAATAACCTGAGTTATGTAGATGATACAACCTTGCTTGCTGAAAGTGAGGATGACTTGAAGCACTTGTTGCAGAAGATCAAGTAAGGCAGCCTTCAGTATGGATTGCATCTCAATATAAAGAAAACAAAGATTCTTACCACTGGACCAATAGGCAGTGTCATGGTGAATGGAGAGATTGACCCTTGTCATCCAAGCTTCATCTTGCTTGGATCCATCATTAACACCCTTGGTACAAGCAGTCAGAAAATAATGAGGTGTATCACACTGGGAAAATATGCAGCTAGGGACCTTTCCCAATTATTGAGTTGTAGTGATGTCAATTTGAGGACTAAGGTGTATCTGATTCAGGCCTTAGTCTTTCTGATTACTATCTATGCATCTGAGACTTGTACTATGTGAATAAGAATGACAGAAAAGGCATTGCCTTTGAGCTGTGGTGTTGGAAAAGAGCACTGAACATCCCATGCACGGCCAAGGGAATAAACAGATCTATTTCAGAGAGAAGGCAGTTGGAGTGCTCTTTGGAGGCAAGAATGATGAGGCTTCACCTTTGGGCATGTTGCTAGAAGGTGCTACTTCTTGGAGAGAGATATGAAAGTAGAGGGTTGGCAAAGGAGAGCAAAATCCTCAACCAGGTGGATTGATATGGTGACTGTTGCAATGGGCTTTTGTGTGTCAGGAAGTGTGAGGATGGTGGAAGATAGGACTGGGTTCAGATCTTTTGTTCTTAGGGTCACTAACAGTCGTACATGACTCAACGGCACTTAACAACACAACAACCTCCAGAATTATGGTGTTAAATGTTTGTTATTTAAAATGGCTTTCCAATAACTGAATTTGAATTTGGCTTTGCCATGTGGATTGGTGGGAATATGTGAATAGAGTGTGTTAGCTTATCCACAGGGAGATTGATTGGTCTCACCACTAAATTGACCAGACCTGGTGGCAGATTTGAGCTTTTTACCACAGTAAAAAAGAAGCAAACATGCAGTGCTCACTATTTGGTGTTCAAGATTCTTGGGGCTAACCAAACCTTTGGTAGCAGCAGCTGTGGCTGAAACAGAGAACAAGAGATTCAACATGAAATGAAGCTGACTTCAGGACTGCTACCCTCCATGGAACTAGCGCTCAGAGCTTTTGCCCAAGTTTGTCAGAGGACAAAGGAGAGCCATAACTGACAGGACTGAGAACTTTGTCACACTGGCCTAAGTCTTCAAGCCTCAAGGCTGAGATGCCTGTGAGCACATTTCTGAAGCTGTCGTGACTGAACGCATTCTGCTACTAACCTGAGTGTTAGATTTTTGATGTCTTTAATATGATTCTGCTTGGTCTGTAACCTATCACATCAGGTTCTAGACCTAATATCACTAAGACTGGTAGAAAATGATGTGGGATTGTGGGGAACATGTGTGACTTCATAGGAAATGGTTTTCTGTTGCTGGTGTTGTTCATGGAGACAGTTCCCCTTCATGAAGTTGGTAAAGGTCAGATAGGGTCATCCCTACCACAGCCCTTGCTCATTTTACAAGAATATTGAAATGGGATTCACACTTCACACCATACACAAAACCAACAGTAAGTAAAAAGAAGAAGTGCATGTTTGAGGTTGCATGCATGTGTCCTGTGTGGAGGTTATCATTATGGTGGCAAGCCCTGAGAAGAATGGGCATCTCAGGACACTTGATTATATTTGTGCAAAATCTATACTTGGACCAGGAAACAATCCTCAGAAAGGAGTAAAGAAACACTGCATGGTTCATAATCAGGAAAGGGCGAGCTCTGATGGTCTAGTGGCAAGAAGCTGTTCTGAAATCCCAAAGGCACACAGTTCAAATCCATCAGATGCTTTGCTGGATAAGGAGGGGCGATCAATCTCCTCCTGTGCCAGTCAGATCTGACTCGACAGTTCACAACAAGAGAATGAAAGCTGCATAGTGAAGTGGACTGGGGGGCTGGAAGGATTGTATAACAAGGAAAGAATTTTTTTTTACACTTTTTAAAGAGAAAAGCAGATTTGGGGGAGGGGTGGGCAGGGAGGAAATTGTGCAACAATGAATAAATGGAAATCCAAAGCCCCTGTGAACTTTCATTAAAATAAAAAAAATATTTAAAAAAACCCAAACAAATAAAAAATATCCAGAAACAAAACCGAGAAAGGTGTGGGTCAGGGATGCATCCTGTCTCCACACCTTTTCAATCTATGTGCAGAACAGATCATTTGGGAAGCTGGGCTTTAGGAGGAGGAATGTGACATTAGGACTGAAGGAAGGCTTATCAA
>NW_006399817.1:7505518-7506126 GCF_000299155.1 Elephantulus edwardii | reverse complement strand
GTGTCCAGGGGGGACTGGTCTTTGGGGAAGAACATCACCCTCGGGAGGTTGAAGGGACAGCACAGGAGAAGAAGACTCAAATGAGAGGAATTGATACAGTTACTGGGGTAATGGGTGTAGTTTTGTCAGAATTAGTGAGACTGGATCAGGATGGAGCAGGCTTCAGAGCTGTTTTACATAGGGTTGGTATGAGTTGCAGGTGACTTGATGGCGTATAAGAATAACAACAACAATAACATGACCCAGTAGAAAGTGGCCATTTTGGGCATATCCCATGACCATCACTTGGCTTGTATGAAGGCTGTTATCTTTCTTTCACATACTCTCATATTTTAATCCTGTTCTTTTTTTAGTCTAAGTAAAAACTCGATTCATTAAATTTCCCTTTCTTCTAGCATATAAAGTTGATTCCTGCTGTGCTTGCAAAGAAGAGCTTGAACTTTGCTCTGAGAGGGAAAGCAGAGTACCAAACCAACTACCTCTAGAGAGAAGTCTGGTCACACTCAAAAAGACACATATTATTTTACTATCTGGGAAGTTACCTCATCCATCCCCTGTTCACACTGACAACCATGTTGCCTTAAAACATGAACAGAGCAGAGATAAAA
>NW_006399817.1:7483442-7503923 GCF_000299155.1 Elephantulus edwardii | reverse complement strand
TGCAGCCAGAATGATCCTTGGAGACAAAGATGGAGAATCTTTGCCTCTCATACTCTGACCATGTTGCTAGGACAGGCTGTTCTTTGGAGAGGGACATCATGGGAAGGTTGAGGGATGGCAGAAGAGAGGGAGACCCTCAACCATGTGGATTGACACAGTTACTACAGTTATGGGCTCAAATATGTCAGAAATTGCACAGGACAGGGCAGAGTCCAGTTCTGTTGTTTATAGTGGTCACTACAAATCATACTTGATGCAATGATACCTAGAACAACAACATTCTAGTAAGAGAATTCTGAAGCACATTGTACATGATTCCTCAGATTGCTCTCGGTAAGACTCCGTAATAGTAATCACTATTGTCCATAATAGTAATCACTTCATTTGCTTGGTGCTGTTGAATTTGTTCTGACTCATAGAGGCTCTATGTACAAGAGAAAAAAAATGCTGCCCAGACCTGTGTTATCCTCACAAGCCAAACTATGTTTGAATCCATTGTGGAAGCTGCTCCGCCAGTTCATCTGGTTGAAGATCTTGTTCTTTTCAATGATTCTCTACCAAGTCTGATGTCTTTTTACAAGGACTAGCCCTGCTCAGGAACAGTTTTATTATCCTTGATAAAAGTTTTATTATCCTTGATTTTAAAACTCATGCTGTCTAGCCTTTCAGGGGACAGATTTATTTGTTCTTCTGTCAGTTTATGACATGTTCAATAGTCTTCATCAGTAGCATAGTGAAAAGGTATTGATTTTTCCTTCATCTTCCTTATTCATTGATCATTTTTCACACACATGTGAGGTAAATAAAAGTACCATATCTTGGTTCATATATACCATAATCCTTAAAGTGTCGTCTTTGCTCTTTAACACTTTAGAAAGGTCCTTTCCAGGAGATTTGCCCTATTTAATATATATCTTAATCTCCCTCTCCCTGTTCATTGTTATTTAAATTAAAGTTTATGAAGGAAATGGTTTTCATTCACTTATTTAAACAGAATTATCTCTCTTCCCCCTCTTTCAATCCATAATATATGTTTCCTATTCCAAATTTTAATTGTATTACACATAACACCTGATCTTCCATTCATTTTAGAATGACCTTCCATTCACCTATTCCAATACATCTATCCATTCTTTTCCTCCTCTCACTCCCACCTCACCCCACCCAATCTTATGACAGTGGTCTTAGATAGTATTTGCCCTTCTGTGACCTAGTTATTTCACTCAGCATAATGTTCTCTAGACTTATCCATGTTGTTATAGTGCTTCACAAGATCTTAAATATTTTTCAGTGCTGCATAATATACGTCATTATGTGATTGTACTATATTTTCTCTATCCATTTGTTTGTTGTGGATATTTGAGCTGCTTCTGTTTTTTTTTTTTTTTACTATTGTGAATAATGCTGCGATAAATATGGATGTGCATACATCTGTTTGTGTTGCAACTCTGATTTCTTTATTTTCCCAGAAGCAGAATAGCTGAATGTAAAGGTGTTTCTATTTTCAATCTTCTAAGGAAGCATCAGACTGTCTTCCATAGTGATTGTACCATTTTAAAATCCCACTAGTAGGACATGAGAGTTCCAATCTCTGTGCATCCTCCCCGACATTAGCTGTTTTCTGTCCTGTTGAACTTTGCCATCGTTACTGGGGTGAGATGACATCTCATTGTTATTTTAATCTGTTTATCTCTCATAGTGATAAGTCTCTAATAGATCACCACTGTCAGGGCTATTTCCAAAGTTGTGAAGAGCAATGATGACAGTTTAAAGACTACAGTGTGCCTGACTCAACCCACGGTATTTCCAATCACCGATTATTCATCTGCGAGGTACACACAGTGAATAAGAATGACAAGAGAAGAATCGATGCTTTTGAGTTGTGATGTTGGCAAAGACTGTGAAGCTTTGTCTCACATATTTTGGATGTGTTACTAGCAGAAGCTATTCTTTGGAAAGGGACATTATGCTTGGAAAGGTGGAGGGTCAGTGAAGGAGAAGACGCTCAACAAGATGTATTTATACAGTGTCTGTGGGAATGGGCTCAACGGTGTCAGGGACAATAAGGATGGCACAGGATAGGACAGGGTTCAGATCTGCTCTTCATAATGGTCACTATGAGTTGTAATCCACTCGGAGTTATTTAACCAAAGAACAAGAGTGACAGGATAATATCTATTCCTATAAAAGAAAGACCTGTAAATATGATTTTTAACAACATGCCCAACAAATTATATACATAGCAACTAAAGCCAAAGAGGAGAAATTAAGGAATTCTGTCAACTTTTACAGTCCCAAATTGACCAAACATGCAGTTAAGAAGCAGTAATAATTAGTGGTGACTGGAATGCAAAAGTTGAAAACAATGAGGAAAGAATAAATGGTAGTCAGAAATCAAGGTCTTGGTGACAGAAATGAGGCTGGACATCAAATTATTGAATTCTGTATGTTTGTTTATTCACCAGAAATACCATTTTCTAAAAACAAAACAAAAACAACAACAAATGGCATCTTTACACATAGACCTCACCTGATGGTCTGCATAGGACTCAGATTGACTAGATCTGTGAAAAGAATAATTTGTGAAGCTTAACATGAGCAGACAAAACAAGACTAGATATTGACTGTGGGACAGATAATTACTCATATACAAGTTCAAAGTGAAGCTGAGAAAAATTAAAGCAAGTCCTAAATTTAAAAATCATTTCCAGAAAAATTTTGAGGCATTGAATACAAATGAATGATGATCATATGAGTTGTGGGATGATATAAAGATATCATTTCAGAAGAGAACAAAAGATTGCTACAAAGACAGAAGAGAAAGAAAAATCCAAAACAGATGTCAGAAGAGACTCTTAAAATTGCCTGAGAGCTTCAAGAAGCCAAAATAAAGGGAAGAAATGCAAACGTAAAAGAATTGAACAGAAGATTTCAAAGGACACTCCAAAAAGAAAAAGTATGAGAGTGGAATTTGCAAAAAGCTAGAATTGGACAATAAAAGGGAAGAACTCATTTGCATTTCTTAAGGTGAAAGAACTAAAAAACAAGTTCAAGCATAGAGTTGCAATACTGAGAGATGTTGTGGGTAAAATCTTAAATGATCCAGAAAACATCCAAAGAGGATGAAATATACAGAATTATTGTATCAAAATGAATTGGTCAACACTGAAAATTTAAGTTCCATATGAACAAGAGCCAATGGCAATAAAGGAAGAAGTTTAAGCTTCCCTGAAGGCACTGGAGACGGACATTATGCTTGGAAATTTCATGAGACAGCAAAAGAGAGGAAGACCTTCAACTAGGTGGATTAACACAGTAACTGCCACAATGGGCTCTAGTGTGTCATGGAATGTGAGGATGGCACAGGATAGGACAGGGTTCAGATGTTTTATCCATAGAATCACTATGGAGCATTCTCAACTCAATGGCACCTAACAACAACAAAGAAAAATGGATACATTTGAATTATGGTGTGAGTGTAGAATATTGAATATACTATGGGTTACTAGATAAATGAACAGATCTCTCTTGAAATAAAAACAGATTGAATGCCCCTGAGAAGTGAGAATTGTGAGACTTCAGGGACCTCTCTAGAGTACTGAGGGGCAACGATGTTGGTCTAGAGACTAAGGTGCATCTGATCCAGGAAAGAGACTTTGCAATTACTTGTTATGCATCAGAGAGCTGGGCAATGCCTAAGAATGACAGAAAAAGAAACAATACCTTTGAGTAGTGGTGCTGGAGAAGAGTATTGAACATACCGTGGTCTGTCAAGGGAACAAACAGGTCTGTCTTGGAGAGGGTGAAATCAGGTTTTCCCTTGGAGGCAAGGATTTTAAATCTCTGTCTCACATAATTTGGGCATATGGCAGGAGAAATACATTATGCTTGAAGGGCGAAGGGACAGCACAGGAGAAAAAAACATGAGAGGAACTGTATTGACAAAATAACTGGGATATGGAGGTAGATGTGTTGAAGTCAGTGAGAACGGTCAGGACAGGGCAGGCTTCAGAGCTATTGTACATAGGGTTGCTATGAGTTGTAGACAACTAAATTGCACATAACAAGAGTAAACAGTTTCTGAAGTTGGGCTCAGTACATGGTCAGGAACAATTCAGGACCAGAAAGTCAGTGAAAAAGAACCATATTGACACAAAGACTGTGACAATGAACTCAAATGGAGCAACAATTGTGAGGATTCCTCAAGACAAAGTAACACTTCATTCTATTAAACATGGGGTCAAAACTGAGTCAATTACAAACAGCTAACAGCAATGCCATGTTCAAAATAAGACTTTTGAAGAGTATTCTGGCTTTATTTGCTCCAAAAGGGACTTATTCAGTCTTCTGAGGGTCCACAGTATATTCAATATTCTTTACCAACACAGAAATTCAAATGAGTCAATTGTTTTTTGACCTTCCTTTTTATTATTATTAAATTTTAATGAAAATTTACATAAATTTTGGATTTCCATTCATTCATTTCTCCCTGCCCATGCCTCCATTCCCCCAGTATACTCTTCTCTTTGAACAGTAAAAGAATAATTCTTTCATTGTTTTACAATCCCTGCCCCCAGGTCCACTCCACTATGCAACCTTTGTTTAGGACTTCTGTCATGACAATAATACCTAATTCCCATATCCCTTTTAAACAGTTTTCTCTCTCATCTGTTTCAATGCAGTATACGTTATTTATCCCATCTTTCTCAGTCTCCCCCCAACCCGTGTCAGTCCTGTTTTACAACAGTGGCATTATGCAGTATTTGTCCTATTGTGACTGAGATATTTCCCTCAGCATAATGTCCTCCAGGGTCACCCATTTTGAATAATATTTCATGAGTTCCTTGTTTTTCAGTGCAGTGTAGTATTCCATTGTGTGAGTATACCAGAGCTTCTCTATCCATTTGTTTGTTGATGGGTGCTTAGGTCGTTTCCAACTCCTTGCTATCATGAACAAAGCTGCAATAAACATGGGTATGCATACATCTGCTTGGGTGGCAGTTATGTTCTCTTTGGGGTATAATCCCAGTAGTGGAATTGTTGGGTCAAATGGTATCTCTATTTGCAACTTTTTGAGAAAGTGCCACATAGCCTTCCACAGTGGTTGCACCATTTTACACTTTCACCAACAGTGAATAAGTGTAACAGTTTCTCCACAACCTTGCTAGCATTTATCACTTGCTGTTCTGTTAAAGTTTGCTATTCTTACTGGGGTGAGATGATATCTCATAGTTGTTTTGATTTGCATCTCTCTTAGAGCTAGGGATTTTGAACATTTCTTCATGTTTTTGTTCACCATCTGAATGTCTTCTTTGGTGAAGTGTCTGTTCATATCCTGTACCCATTTTTCAATTGGATTGTTTACGTTTATCTTGTTGTGTTTTCAAGTATTTTATAAATTTTAGATATAAGTACCTTGTCTGACATGTTATTACCAAATACTTTTTCCCAGTCTGTGGCTTCCCTTTTTATCCTGTTGGAGAAGTTTTTGGATGTGCATAGGGATTTGATTCTTAGAAGGTCCCATTCATCTCTTTTATTCTCTCCTGCTTGTAGATTTTTCAGGATACTTAAAAGACTTTATATTTCTGGATTAGGACTTCTAGAGTTCTTCCAAGCTTTTCTTTAATGAAGTTTATAGTCCTTGGTTTTAGTCCTATGACCTTCCTTTTTCACTGTTCAATTTCTGCATGCACACAAAGTGACTAAAAAGGCCCACAGCTGAGTAAAGTGCATCTTAGTTGGCAATCTGCTTTTTAACACCTTAAAGAGATATTTTACATTTGTTGTTCTTATTAGGTTCTGTTTAGTCAAATACGACCCATAGCAAACCTTGGAACAGCATATCTGGATCCTGTCCTATCCTGTGCCATCCTCACACTTCCTGACTCACTAAAGCCCAGTGTAGCAGTCACTGTGTCTGTACCCCTGGTTGAGGGTTCTTTTCCCTCCTTCACTGACCCTCTGCTTTTCCAAGCATCAAGTCCCTCTTAAAGGAATAGCCCCTCTTAACAAGGTGCCCAAAGTATGGCAGGCAAAGCCTCGTCATCTTTGACTCCAAAGAGGTCTCAGGCAGCACTTTCTCCAAGACAATCTTTTATGATCGTTTGGAAGTCAATGTTCAGTATACTTCTCCAACACCATAGCTCTAAGGCATCAATTCTTCTTCTATCATCCTTAATCATTATCCAGCTTTCAGAGGCACAGCAAGTGATCAGAAAGACCAGGGCCTGAATCAGATGCATCTTGATCCTCAAATTGACCTCATTACTCCTCAGAGTCATTTGGAAAGTTCCCTAACTGCAAACTTTGCCAATGTCTCCTGATTTCCCAGTACAAAGGGTGTTGATTGTGAATCCAAGTAAGATGAAGTCCTTGACAGTTTCATTCTTTTCTGCATCCGTCATGATGTTGCCTATAGGTCCAGTGGTAAGAATGTTTCTTTTCATGATGTTGAGATGTAATCCATACTAAAGGCTGTATTCTTTAATCCTCTACAAGTGCTTCAAGTCCCCCTCACTTTCAGCAAGCAAGGTTGTGTCATCTGCATAACGTAGGTTATTGATGAGTCTTCCACTGATCTTGATTCCACATTCTTCTTCACAGAATCCAGCTTCTCAAATAATTTGCTCAGCATGCAGATTGAATGGGTATGGAGACAGAATCCAACCCTGGTCCACTCGTTTTTCAAACCATGTAGTGTTACCCTATTCTGTTCACACAACAGCCTCTTGGTCTAGGTGTAAGTTTCCCAGAAGCATAATTAAGTGCTCTAGAATTCCCATTCTTCTCAATGTTAGCTATAGCTTGCTTGTTATGATCCACACAGCCAAATGCCTTTATTGGTATGTGCTGTTGGGTTACCTGTGACCCATAGTAACCCTATGTACAACTACTCTGGACCCTGCTCTGTCCTAAGCCAGTATCACTAATTCTGACCTACCAACCCCCATTACCCCAGTTACTGTATCAATCCATCTCATCCAGGTCTTCCTCTCCTGCACTGTCCCTATACCCTTACAAACATGATATCCTTCTCCAAGGACTGATTTCTTCTGGCCATGTGCTCAAAGTATGTGAGATAGAGCTTCAAAATCCTACCCTCTAGAGAGAGACTTGATTTCACCCTCTCCAAGACAGACCTATTTGTTTTCTTGGCAGCCCATGGTATATTCAAGACACTTCTTCAGCAGAATTCAAAGCCATCAGTTATTCTTCTGTCATCCTTTGTCATTGTCCAGCTCTCTGATGCATAGCAAGTAGTAGTGAAGACCATGGCTTGGATTAGGCTCACGTTAGTCTCTAGACTTACAGTGTTGCTTTTCAGCATTCTGGAAAGGCCCCGGCAGGAGATTTTCCCAATGCAACTCATCTTTTGATTCTTCACTGCTGGTGTTAAGAATGTTGGTTGTGGAGCCAAGCAAACTATAATTATTATCAGCCCTCAGTTTCTTCTCCGTCTACCAATTGTTGCAGTGGTGAGAATCTTTGTCTTCTTGATGTTAAGCTTTAATCCATATTGAAGACTATAGCTGTATACCTTCTGCAGCAAACACTTCAGGTCTTCAGTATTAACAAGCAAGGTGTGTCATCTGCCCATCATAGGTTGTTAAAGAGTCTCCCTCCAATCCTGATGCTACACTCCTTCTCAAAAAGTTCTGCCTCCTGAATCATTTGTTCTGCCTATAAATGGAAAAGGTATAGGGACAGAATGCATCCCTGGCACACTCCTTTCCTGATTTTGAATTGTATAGTGTTTCCTGCCTCTGTTCTGACTTTGGATAGTAAATAACGCATAAATAAACATTCTTATGGTATTCTTTACTTTTAGCCAAGATTTATCTGACATCAACAATGAATCCCTGGTGCCACAGTTTCTTCTAAATCCTATTTGAACTTCTGAAAATTCCCTATCTATGTGCTATTCTGGCCATTTTTAAATAATCTTAAGCAGTATTTTGCTTGCACATAATATTAATGATGTTGTTTAATAGCTTCCAGTTTCTGTTGGATCTCCTTTTGTGCAATTGGGAACAAATATGGACCACTTCCAATCCATTGCTAAGACAGCTGTGCCCCAAATTTTCTAGCATAGACTGGTGAGTACACCTAAGGCTGCATCTGTTAATTGAGTCTATTGGTATCCTATCGATTCCTGGAGCCTTATTTTTTGTCAATACCTTCAATACAGCTTCCATTCTTCCTTCATTACCATTGGCTCCTGTTCATGCGGTACTTTGGGAAATTTTCCAGTGTTAGTCAGTTCTTTTTGGTACAATGACTCTGTGGATGACAAGAGAATTGCTGGCTTTGAACTGTGGTGTTGTAGAAGAGTACTGAACATCCCATAGACTGCCAAAAGATCAGATACGTCTTGATGAAGGTGCAGTGAGAGTGTTCTATGGAGGCAAAAGTGACAAAGCTTTGCCTCACATATTTGGACATGTTGCTAGGAGAGGTTATTCTTTCAAGAGGGACGTCATGCTTGAAAAGGTGAAGGAGAGGAAGACCCTCAAACAAATGGACTGACAGGGTGACAGCAGCGATGGACTTGAGTGTTTCAGAGATTGTAAAGATGACATAGGATAGGACAGGGTCCAGACCTGGTATTCATAGGGTCTCTATAAGTTGTACCTGACTGGATGACACCTAAAACCGAAACAATATGTTTCATAAATCCTAACTTTTATGATGTTCATGAGACAGGATTCGCGACAGGTATGTTAATGAGGCAGGATACAACATAATGTATTAGGTTACATTTTAAGTTTATTTTAAGATATATACATTAGGCAAGTAATCAGTGATCTACTAATACCAAGCCCTCAAACTTACTGTGCATCAAGAAGCCAGAGTCCGGATTCAGCTGACATTAAATATCCCAAGACCCTAGGCGGGGCTTGACCTTTCAGTGTCTTACCAGCCCCACATGCCCAAATATGGCAAATTCCTTGTCTCAGACCCCCAGTTGATCTGGCAAGTCTGCTCTGCCAATCCCCTCGTAGGGCCAAAAACCACCACAAGTGCCCAGACCCCTCAAACCTACCGCACCTCAAGAAGCCAGAGTCCGGATTCAGCTGACATTAAATATCCCAAGACCCTAGGTGGGCCTTGACCTTTCAGTGTCTCCAGGTTTGAGAGCCACAGGCTCTTGGGCCTGTGTCTTTCATTGTTTTTGTTCACACATTCCTATATGTCATATAGCCCTGGTGTACAAGTTGTTGTACCATGGTCACTTTTCGTTGCTGTGAGGCTGAACACTGTAATACTGATGTGTCAAATGCATCAATGGTTGGTTACCCAATGTGGAGAGAGAGTGAGGTGGAACTCCCCGATTAAAACAAGCTTGGAAGGAGGAGTGGCATCCACTTCCATAATAGCTTGCTTCCGGAAACTCTATGAACCTGGAGAGAGGATGAAAGACACCCAAGCATTGAGGACTCTTCTTCATAGGGTTGCTATGAGTCACCTGCTACTAGATGGCACTTAACAACAACAACAACAACTAATACCAAGAAAGAACCAGAAGCAGAACTCACTTTATTGGACTTAGGATTCCTGTACTGAGAATCTTCTAGACCCAGTGAAAAATTGATGTCCATCTATATAGGGATCTGCAAGATACACCAGAGCCACAGATATTGAAAGACAAGAGGAAACTTCCCCTAGAGCTGACGATGACAAAAAGTCTGCCTCTAGAGCCAGTGCTATGAAATTGCACTTCTAGCTTCCTACATTGTGAGAGAATAAACTTCTGTTTGTTAAAACCATCCACTTATTTGTTATAATAGCAGTGGATCATGACATTCACTCTCATTCACTGCCTTTAAGTCAGAACTGACTCAACTGAACTGACCCTCCAGCAAGTTTTCAGAGGCTAAAAATCACATGGAGGGAGATTACGTATATTTCTTTTTAGGAGCAGCTGGTGACTTTAAACTGCCAGAGAGGCATTAGCAGTGTAACCTACCTACCAGTCCACTAGAGCTTCTTGTGGATAAGGAAGGCAATATTGTACATAGAAAGGTTACATCCACAAGGATGGGGCTTAGGATTCCAACATGTATCTTTGGGAAACATAATCTAATCCCTAACACACATGATTTAAAATATTCCCTTTCTGCTCAATGACATAGAGTCTTAATTCTTCTACTTCTCAGACCCTCTTAGTCTCTCTTCTGCTGGGAAAAAAACCCCAAACAAACCCAAAAACAATTCCTAGAAGTGTGGCATCAGGATTGGAGGAAGATTCATCAACAGTCTGCACTAAGCAAATGACACAACCCTGCTTGCTGAAACTGAGGAGGATCAGATGCATTTGCTGCAGAGGGTCAAAGACTACAGCCTTCAATATGGATTGAGGCTCAATATCAAGAAGACAAAGATTCTTACCACTGGGCCAATTGGCAGCATCAGGATGGATGGTGAAGAGATTGAGATTGTTCACAGTTTTAGTTTGCTTGGCTCCACAGTCAACATTCTTGGCACCAGCAGTGAGGAAATTAAAAGATATATTATGATTGGGAAAGTCTGCTGTTAGGGACATCTTCAAAGTACTGAAGAACAATGGTGTTACTCTGGAGACTAAGGTGCTCCTGATACAGGCCATGGTGTTTGCAATCACTTGCTATGCATCAGAGAACTGGACAATGACTAGGGATGATAGAAGGAGAACTGATGCCTTTGACCTGTGGTTTTGGAGAAGAGTATTGAATGTACCATGGACTGCTAAGAAAACAAACAGATTCATCCTGGATAAGGTTAAACCAGGCAGCTCCTTGGAGGCAAGGATTCTAAAGCTTTGTCTGACATACTTCGGACATGTTGCAAGGAGGGACCAGTCCTTGGAGAAGGATGGCATGCTTGGAAGGGTGGAGGGACAGCACAGGAGAGGAAGACCTTTTATGAGGTGGATTGATTCAGAGTTTAGGGTAATCTGGGTAGGCATGTCAGAGATAGTGCGATCGGCACAGGATAGAACAGAGTTTAGGGCTGTTGTACATAGGGTCGTTATGAGTCACAGGCTACTAGACGGCACATAACAACAAGAAGAATAACAGATTTGTTAGGCAACTGGCTTGTCAGGTTTATGAATTAGATGAAGTAAAGGATTTGTTGTGACTATTCAGTAAATATTCTATCTTTTTAAAAAAGCAAGAGAATTTTGTTCCTCATAGGTAAAAGGGCTAGTTTTTGTTTTCTTCCCCCCCCCCATTATATTCTTGAATATGCCATTTAAGATTGTTATGGTTTATCTGCAAAAACATAAAAAATGTATATTTGCAATAATTATAAACCAGGAACTTACCCTCAAATGTTAATAAATGGATAAACATATGGGACTATTAACTTTAAAGCCAAAGATATTTTTTAAAAAATAACAGGGTAGAATGTACTGGAAGATGCCCTAGCAAACATCAGTGAATCCTGGTCAGTATTAAAGAACAAAATGAAACAAATGAAAGGAAGAAAGAAAGAAAAAGAAAAATAGATGCAAGACACTAGACCCTTTGTGATAGTGGTAATATTTGTTAAATTCTACCCTGTGAAAAACAACAGTATATGGGTAAGTTCCAGCTGTGTTCCTATTAACAGCCTGCATTCTTCATTCTGTCTAAGTGATTATTCAGCAGCTGCTTCAGATTTTTACTTTCCAAATGCCCTTTCAAATGGATGCTGAAATTGGAAGTGATATTGGACTCCGGTTGGATATCATTTAGCATAAACAAAAATAAAAACAAAATATATACTCACTTAGAAATGCCTGCTTGCTTTGCTAGGCTGTGAGCTTTTTGAAGAAGGAAATGGTGATGGTTTGGGGATGGGGAAAGGGGAAGCTGGCCATCTTTTTGAACAGAGAATGAGGAGGAGTGAATCCGTTTCCTAGGAGATAAGGCTCTTCTTTATTTAAAGTTTTCCCACAGAAAGCTTTCTGTACTGGTGTCTTCTTCTTAGTCATAAAAACTGCATCATCAAAGAAGTAGCTCAGAACTGCTTTCAATCAGATTCTTTGTAGCAGCTACCAAAGGTGAGCCTAATCTCTTTACCTAAGGCTCATTCTTTTGCTGTTATGGAGTCTAATAAAATCAACTAATAATACTGATTATCAGGCTGCTGTTGTTGTTGTATTTGTTGTTATGTGTTGTTTAGTCAGCTGCAACTCATAGTGACCCTAAGAACAACAGATCTGAACCATACCCTGTCCCGTGCCATCTTCACCATAGCTGGCATGTTTGAACCCACTGTTACAGAGACCATATCAGTCTACCTTTTATGCTGACTCTCCACCTTTCCAAGCATGATTCCTTTCTCCAAGGACTGACCCCTTCTAACAGCATGCCCAAAGCATATGAGATTAAGTTTCACCATCCTTGCCTCCCAGGAACAGGCTGGTTTCACTCTCTCCAACACAGACTAGTTTGTTCTCTTGGCAGATGTCTTTAACAGTACATAACTGGTAAAGCATAGATTTATCATCCTTCTATATAATCCTTAAAACTCTTGCACCCTCTTCCAACCCTTACCCCAGGGCTTCACACCAGCCTTTTCCTGATTTTCTAGAAGGAAGGGAGCATAATAATTGCTCAGATAAAGATTTTAAAGTCAGTAGCAATTCCCTCCCAAGAAGGCTTCAGAGGAATTAAAAGTAGCTTATGAAAAAGGGCACTCCAGCTTGACTCCTGTAAGTTCTTTTAAGCAAGAGGGTCAAATTACTTGGCAAAGGGTGTTTGTGTCCTGGCCATTTGGAGGCAAAACCAAACAAAAGATACAGGCTATTGCAATCCCTGCTTCAGTGTTTCCCCACCTCCAGGGATGACCACTCTTCTCAGGCAGGTAACATCTATTCTGAAGGTACTGAAGTGGTGTGAGGTAGGAAACAAATTTCTGAGTGTCTGCATTGCATATATCTCTCTTCTCTGATCACTATCACCCTCTCTTCACCTCAGATGAACCCTCACTATTCACATTTGTTCAATGAGTATGAAAGTTGATGTTCATTGTTGATTCATCTAAGGTAGATTTCTAATTTAAGATGGGCTGAATAATTCTCTCTTCTAGCGAGGTTAAGCTGAGATCAGGAATAGCTGGCTTTTATCTGAGCTAGCTGTGTGACTGGAGACATCACGTTAAGGGCAGAACAGTTGCTATGCAGGGGCCAGGAGTAAAAAAAGAGCAGGAAAAGAAGTTCAGAGAAATGCAGTGAGCAGGCGCTGAGGGGACATCCTGCCTGGGATCCTGAGTTCTCATGCCTTCTTTCCCTCCCTCTAGAGATCTACCTTGCCTGCTTTTTATCTTAAGCCAGGTTGAAGTTAGCCTTTTGTTATTTAGAACAAGAAGGACCCTGAGAAAGACACACATAAAGATAAGGACCTACTTAAGTGTTTAGTAACTTGTACATACTTTATCTCAAGGCACCCAGGTAAGGAAAGCAGTTGATCTCCATAGAGAGATGATGGTGCTGTCAAGCGCAGGATCTAGAGCAGAACATTCACATCAGGTGTCTGTGTGTGTGTGTGAGAGAAAGAGACAGACAGACAGAGACAGAGACAGAGACAGAGAGCACGCGAGCGCACAGAATGATGAGAGAAAGGGAGATAGAGAGCCAGAAAGTGGGGGAGAGGGAGAAGAAGGGAGAGAGCATTAGGAAGCATATTCATATTTAGGGCCTCTTGTAAAAAATCATTCAATGAATGTTGTGACAGATTTTCTCATTTCAGTTTTACACATGGTTATATAAAACTGTAACCATGGAGAGGGTCTTCACAGAGTAAAGGCTTCTGGTTAAAGGCTAGCACAAGCCTGTTAACCCATCCTTCTTTATCTTTTTAATTTTTCCCCCCCTCCCTCTTTGTCTCTCTTGATCTTTGGAATGCTGAGGCAGAACTTGACCACTTCCACCTTAGGAAAAGCACAGCTTTGAGCAGGTTAATATCTGGTCACTTGGAGCCCTTGGTGTAGAAAGCTGTATTTTCTGTAGTTGCCTTCAAAGCCTTGGGACGCATACCTGGAATGCACCCAATCTGCCTGGAAAGACTTCTCCCTTGAACTTGAGGTGCACACATAGTCTTTGCTATGGGAACTATTTCCTGAGAATGTTGCAGGATTTTTGCAATTTTTCCAGCCAAGGGAAATGATGAATTTTCTTTTTCCTGAACTTTCCAACCATCTGCCTCACCATAACTTGCTTGTCTCCTTTCAGCTACTTTGCTCCTGTGTTCTTCCTCTATCTAGTCCACCAATAGATCAAAAACGGCTGTGATGTTGGTTATTTTTGTTCATCACTGAAGAAGCTCTTTTAGAACTTGAACTATCAGGTACATATTATTAGGTACCAATAGACACAGTCCTTGTGCCCAAAGGCTACTGCTTCACTAAGGCATGGCCTTAGAGCCTGGACCCCAGTGCTGCAGATGGGCAAGCCCTTTAATCTAACTGGGGCATGTCTTCTTTATCTCATTTTACCTCTGACCCAACCTCCCATCTGTGTATTACCTAATCAGTCTTTAGCACATTCTCTACCTACTCCAAGTGACTGATTGACTAGCATTTGACTTTCTCTCCAAATTCTCTTTTTTTCTTTCTTTGATGCGTGATGGGGCACACAGCTATAGCAGAGCTAATCATCCATAACTATTTTCCTCAGCGTTTCTATCTCTGGTGCCTCCAGGGCAGAACTTTCAAGAGGAGAACAGTGATAAACCCATTGCTCAGCAATATCTCAAGGATCAAACAGAGTAGCAGAACCCTATAGGAAGCATGTGCAGGAGCCCCACACAGGTTAACTTTATGTGGAAGGGTGAAATGGAACATGTAGCAGTAACTTACAAATTACCAGAAATGTTGATATATTTTTCTAATAACAGAAAGGAGCTGTGTTGGCCTAGTGGTAAGAAGCTGTGCTGTAATTGCAAAAGAATGAAGTTTGAATTCACCAGCTGCTCTGCAAGAGAAGTTTGGGCATTCTCTCCTAGTGCGATTTACTGTATCTGAAAGCCCACTGGAGTGTCAGCTATGAGTTGATTCTGACTTGATGGCACACACAACAACAGTGACAGAGAACAATGTCAAAATTATGCTAATTTGTGATTTAAGAGAATTACTTAACCTTTTGTAACTAATTTCTGCACACCCTATCGCTATTAAGCTCATCATTGATAGGTATCAGATTAGTTTGATTGTAAATTTGATTATGTTCACAATGCAAAATCCCATAGACACATGCTCAGTCTTCTGACCAGGCATACATAGGCTTCTGTTCACAAGGTTAAATAACTGGGGGAAGCATTATTGGAGACGGAATTAGAATTGGGAACTATTTTTTCGTAAAATGATATGCACATGATAACATCATTAATTATTTACTGTATTTAACACTGCTTTTTAAGTTATGCAAATACAATTTATTGGTGCATCTCATCATCGTCTCATTGATGCCAAGTTGGAACGGACACATAGGGACCCTCTAGTGAATTTTCAGAGGCTGTAAATTATCCGGGAGAATAGTGCCCGCATTTACCTACAGAGCAGCTGCTGGATTCTAACAATCTGTGTGATGTGTAGGGTTTGTTATTCAAAATGGCTTCCTTATTCATTAACTTACTTTGCCATGCGGAAGGTTGGGAATATGCAAACAGAGCGCATTAACCTATCCACAAGGGGACTGGCTTGTCTCCCCAGTCTAGAAGGGGATTGGCTAGTACTGTCATTAAATTAAGTGAATCCAGCAACAGAATCGGAGAATCTCACCACCAGCAAAGGAGAAGCAGGCTTGCAGTGGGAGCCCTTTGGGACCAGAAACTCTTGTGCTTGCTAGACCTATATAACAGCAGCACCAGTTAGACTTACCAGCAGCAATGGCCAAAGCAGAGGACCAGAGACCCAACACAAGACAGAGCTAACCTAGGGACAGCAACGTGCCCGTGGAACCAGAGCTAAGATTCTTTGCCCTAGTGTGTTGGAGGTCTTGGAGGTGGGTGGGAGAGCTGTAATGGGCAGGACTGAGAATTGTGTAATGCTAGCTTAAAGCCACGAGGCTCATTTCGGAAGCTGTCCTGGCTGTATTCTGCTTCTAAATGGAATTACAGCCTTTTGACTTCCCCAGTATGGTTCTGTGTGGCCTGTGAGCTATTGCATTGGATTTTAGACCCAATAAGGCAGTTAGATTGGTGTTGGGAGGAAAAGAAAGAGGTGTGGGAGTGTGGGGAACATGTATGACCTCATGGGAGTTGGCTTTCTGTTGTTAAGATTGTTGTTGGGGACAGTTACCATTTTGTCAAGTTGGCCAGATATGGCCATCCCCAAGTGGCCCTTGCTCTTTTTATAGGCTGTCTTTGGGTTGGCAGTGCAACTCCTTACCCGTAGGCCACCTATGCTTGTCTAGATTAAGACAGAGAAAATCAAACTTGACATCTGCTCCATTTCTCTAGAGGTATGCTGTCCACTGGCTATATATGCCTATTTATGTTTAAATGTTTAAGCAAGATGTAAAATTCAATTCATTGACCATACTTCACAGGCTCAATAGTCAAATGCAGCTAGTGAGATACAGTAGAGCAGATACAGGATATTTCTCTCATGACAGAAGATCTGTTGAGAATGTTAACAGAGTCTAATTAATGGTTAACATTAGGTCCGTCTATCATATAATGATTAGGACAGCTGGCTTAGAATTTCTTGCAAGAATCTGATGGCAGTGAGTGAAGCAGAGACCAAGAGGAATCGACCTTTCTATGAGAAGCAGCCCTAATATGTTAGAAATCTCAGGCCGAAAGATGGGAGGGACTTTATAGATGGTATGAACAGCATCGCTGCTCGTGGAAGTGGGCTGTTACTCTTCAGCGCTGCCTTCCTTGTTCAGTGGGACATAGAGAAGCGGCATCCCAGGCAGCTCACTTTGTTAGCCATACAGTCCAAGGCTGAATATGCAATAAAAATCTGTGGATCAGGGATGTGAAATCTGCTGAACACAACGTAAAATAAAAGCAGTTTATGGAACCCACAGGCCTTGATGCTCCAGCGCCATGATAATCCATCAAAGGAAGGAAGGTGTTTCAGGATTTGGTTTTCCTTTCCAGGTGTCACTTTGCTTTTGGGGATACCCTCGAGTTCCGAATGGAGATTGAGAGCTCACCTGGTAAACACAAAGACAAACCTTTTCATTTGATGGTCATGTCACAAGAACAGCACAAAATGGTCAAAGAACCACTGACAATGATATGGCTGTTAAATTCACTTGGGAAGAATGGGAGCTCCCAAAATCTGCCCATAAGGCCTTATATCAGGATGTGATGTTGGAGAACTATAGAAACCTAATGCCAGTGTTAAGGACAGATCTCCTGCATTGAGCTTTCCTCTCCCTGCCGCTGAAATCTTGAACATATCTAAGGTGCTCTAAAGTCACAGCTTCTCAGTCTATTTCTGGCCCTAGATAAGCGGGTATCTTTTTCTACTACTGTTAAAAAAATCAACTTTTTAATTTGTACATTGACAAATTATTTTATCACAAATACCATATTTTACAATCTGAAAAAAATAAACTCTGTGGATCAGATAATAAATAAAGACATAGTTGACTATGTAGCAAGTGATACTGTTGTTGTTTTTTTTAATTTTAACACTTGTGTATACAGGTATTTGCAACTTATATACCACTTTAAGTCTTTCATTTGATCCTTATAGTCATGTAAAGTGGGGGGGGGGGGGAACTATTAGGCCTTTCTTTCTGATGAGAAAGCCAAGGCCTAGAGAGTTTAAGAGACTTTCTCAGGGCCACTGACCTAGCAAGTAGCAGAAATGTGACTTAAATTCAGAACTTCAAGTTCCAAACACCATGCTCTGTGGCGTCACGTGGCCTCTTAGGGGTCTTTTCAGTAAGGGTATTTCCAGCAGCAGAATGCTGGTGTTGTAAGATCTGAGGATGCCTTTGACACTTAGGGTTTCTTGGGGACCAGTTGATTCAGCTTTGATAGCTTTTGTAGGTTGTCGGCATGAATGCATGGCTTTTATTTCCCGTGTGGCTTGCATTTATGCTTTCTAGGTTTCCCAGGCAGAGTGTATGATATGCTGAAGCAGGGGTGTTCAGACTGTTCAGCCCATTCCGGTAGTTCAGTGGAGGTGCTGTGGGAACTACCTGAGGGAGGGAAGGCTGTGTATTTGTGCTCTGGGCTATCTAGAGCTGATGTGCATTCAATCATTTTAATACCATAAGACCTGTAAGATTTCAAACTCAGTGAGACTTTCTTGTATTTCTGGGTCTTGCAAATTTTCCACTTTGATAGAGCACATCTCTCCACTTTTCTATCACTTGTTTTAATGGAAAATATTTTCTCTGCTTCTCTGACAGTTTTCTGCCTTACATAGGTGCTGGCCTTAGGAAGCTTTATTTTATAATGTTCAACAACAACAAAGTCACTGAAAAAAGACTTCTTTTGCTAACCATTAAAAACCAAAATCACTATTCAAAGGAATTCTTGTGGGAGCTCTCTTCTTTTGACAAGAAAGTAGGACAAGCTGAACTCTCTGCCCAGGCATCATCTAGGAATAGGATTCAACTGTGAACCATGACCTTCTTCTTCCTGTTGCAGATTCTTCCCTAGAAGTTTGATGGCTCCTACACTCTGCAGAGAAACCACTAAAGCAGAGCTGGGGCAGAGGGTCACTGTACTGGGACCAGTTATATGGTTGAGTTGGTCTTCTTCTGGCACTTTACTCTTCTTCCCTACTCAGGTAGGATTCTCCTTCACTATCTTCTTTCCTACATCTGCCAATGGCCTCCATCCATGAGTTGACATTTGATCTTAAGAGTTTGTTGGCCTCAATCAGAAGCAGCTTGGTGATAAGATTTATTTTACTTAGAGACCACCGGTTCTGGTCTTTAATTTTCTGCAGTAGTCTGCTGTTACTCATCTATTCACAAGGCACGGAATTTCCGAGGTCAGAAAACTCCTGATAGCAGTTTTTTAATGTCTTGTTCCTTCCTTGAATGTGAAAGCACTGAAATTGATTGAATAACCTAGATTTTTGTATTATAGTTCTGCCTCGACATAAAGTTTACTGTGTAATTAATATTAAAGCTCTTAATTTTTCACTGATGAGTTTAAATAAGCATGACACTGCTATCAGCACAAAAAAAGGAGAAATGAGATGTGCCATATGGGAACTGGAAAATAAGGTTAACCTGAGCCAGTAAAACTTGAAAAATCCACACATAATAGATGAGGTCAACCATATTTGAAAATTATACATGTGAGAAATAATTGAGAAATCAGTACCCATAAGGCAACAATATACTACAACAAGATGACTAGAATGTAGTGTCAAGACTAAATGGCACCATAGCGTTTGATATTGTTGAGAGATGGACAATGAATAAGGATGACAGAAGAAAGAGCAACACCTTTGAGTTGTGGCGTTGAAGAGTGTTGAATGTTCCCTGGACTGACAAAAGAGCAAGCACATGTATCTTGGAGAAAGTACAGCCAGAGTGTTCCTTGGAGGCAAGGATAGTGAGTGAAGCATTTTCTCACATACTTTGGGTATGTTGTTAGGAGAGGCTTTTTCTAGGAAAAGTACACCATCTTTGGAAAGATGGAGGGTCAGCTAAGAGAGAAAGACCCTCAACAATATGTATTAACATAGTGGTTGCCGCAATGGAATGAAGCATGTCAGAGATGATAAGGATGGCACAGGACAGGGCAGGATTAACAATAATAACAATAACAATGATTGTATAGCATTGAAAGGGTTGTCTGAAAAACTAAGGCATTCTTTATGACGCTGGCATTGTCTAACAAATCTCTATGGTCATTGGACTGAGGGAATAAAAAATATTTTTGTCATTGGGAGAGCTGGATTTAATAATTTCATAGTAAATTTTTATTTGGTTTCTCTAGAGTCTAGGTGAATGTGCTGAATTTTTTAATTAGAAAAAATGTTCTTGTTAGTTGTCTTCAAGGTGGCTTCTGGTGACCTCAGGCACAATGGAAATTGTAGAGTGAAACTGAATGCTACCAAGTCCTACACTGTGTCCATGATCTCTTGTGGAACAGATCATTGTTATTAATGGGATTTTTAAGGGCTAATTGTTTCAGAAGTATAATATCAGGCATTTCTTCCTAATTTACCTTACCTTGGAAGTTCCACTGAAATGTGTTAGGCATTATAGCAACACACAAACTTCTGATGCCAGATGAGTAGGTGTCTATGTTAAGAATCAAGGCTAGGTCTCCCATTGAAAGGCAAAAAAAAAAAAAAGAGAAGAAAAGAAATCTATGTTAATGGAAAAGATTTCTTATAAATATAAATGGGAAAACGAAAAACAAAATCTCCAGAAGCAAATCTTTTTTTAAGAAAAAAATTATTTGAGTGAAGATTTAAAATCATATTGGTAGTGTAGTAGGATTTGAAATCAGGGAGTGAGATACCTCCTACCGTTCTTCTATTCTTAAGGAGTGCTTTGCTTATTCGGGGCTTTTTTCCATT
>NW_006399817.1:7477180-7480087 GCF_000299155.1 Elephantulus edwardii | reverse complement strand
ATTATAATAACAACAACAAAAAAAGTTGGAAATAGAAATATCATTTGACCCAGAAATTCTACTACTGGGAATATAACCAAAAGAATTTTCCACCCAAACAGATATATGCACACCTATGTTTACTGCTGCATTGTTCACAGGAGCAGAGATGGAAGCATCTCAAGTGCCCATCAACAAATGAATGGATAGAGAAGCTGTGGTATAGTCACACAGTGGAATACTACGCAGTACTGAAAAACAATAAACTCATAAAATATTAAACAAACAAAAAAATTCTCATTGCCCCTTTCCCTTAATCCAGTTTATCTATTTATTAATTTTTGCTCTCCTCTCCCTTCCTTCTCATTCCTATTAAACTTCCAAGATTGATTCAATTTATACTCACAAATTAAGAATGACTCTCAGTTGCTGGAGGCTACTCACTACCTACTTGCCAGATACATGAGTCAGAGATTCTGTGTGCTGCATTCTCTGCTTTTTAGATCAAAGACTACTTATGGATTATATAATTAGTTAATATATATAAATTACTGGTAAGGAAAAGAAATGGAAAAGCTGGTACCTGAAAGCTAAGCAGAAAATCCAGGAAGGAGAGATTAGAGAAATCAAACTTAAATGTTTTAGTTTTTAATGCCTTCTTTATCTTTAATGATATCTGGTATTATGCAGACAGCTGAAGCTTGATTACAGAAAGTGAAGAAGACTTAAATCACTTACTGCAGAAGATCAAAGACTGAGCTACACTTCAAAATCAAGAAAATAAAAATCCTCATCACTGGACCAATAGGCAGTGTCATGATGGATGGAGCAAAGATTGACGTTTTCAGCAATTTCATTTTACTTGGATCTATAATCAACACTCATCCACAGTAACAGCAGTAAAGCAGCGAACTCTCGTGGCCTAGTGGCAAGAAGCTGCACTGCAATCCCAGAGGTATGCGGTTCGAATCCACCAGATACTATCCTGGAGAAGGAGGGGCAATCTCCTCCTGTACCAGTCAGATCCTATTTGACAGTACACACACACACACACACACACACACCCCAAATAAACCAACAAACACCATATTGCATTTGGTTTCTCCAAACTGCTAAAGAGGACAATACTGTAAATTCAAAGATTAAAATGTACTTCATCTAAGCTATGGTCTTTTCAATTGTTTCCTATGCTTCTGAAAGTTGGGCAATGCGTAAGGATAAAACAAGAATTGATACCTTTTAGTTGGAGCATTGGAGAAGAGTTCTGAATATTCCATGGACAGCCAAAGTATAAACAAGTTTGAGAAGGTGCAACCAGGTGCTCCTTAGAGACTGAGTTGGTAAAACTTCATCTCACACACTTAGGGCATGTTGTTAGGAGGAAGTGTTATTGTTGTTATGTGATGTTGAGTCACCAGTGACTCATTGTAACCCTATGCCCTATGTACAATAACTCTGAACTCTATCTTATCTTGAGCCAATCTCATGGTTTATGACACACCTGCCCCTATTACCCCGGTCACTGTGTTAATCCATCCCATCTAAGGTCTTCCTCTCCTGTGCCATCCCTCCATCCTCCCAGGCATGATGTCCTTCTCCAACAACTGGTCCCATCTGGCCACATGCCCAAAGTATGTGAGATGGAACTTCAAAATCCTTGCCTCCGTGAGCAAGTTGGTTTCACCCTCTCAGGATAGACTTATTTGTCCATGGTATGTTCAGTACTCTTATTGACAGTCCATGGTGTTCAATACTCTTCCCTAGCACCACAACTCAAAGGCATCAATTCTTCTTCTGTCATCCTTACTCATCATGCAGTTCTCTGATGCATAGCAAGTAATTGTGAAGACTATAGCCTGGATCAGGCACACATTAATCCCTAGACTGACATCTTTACCCTTCAGAACCCTGGAGAGAACCCTGACAGCAGAAAAGACATCATGCTGAACAAAGTAAAGTGTTAGAGAAGGAGAGGAAGATCCTCAACAAAATGGAGTGACTATTACATTGGACTTGGGCATAGCAGAGATCATGAGATTGGTGCAGAATAGGGCAAGGGTCAGATGTGTCATTTATAGGATCGCTATGAGTTGCAATTGACTTGACGGCACCTAAGAACAACATGCGTACTCTAGGCTCTTTTGCCTTTACTCTTCTTCTATATTATTGCTTCTGTTAAAACATAGTTTTTAGTGTCTTAAGGCTTTTACTTACTCTTTCTTCCTTTTTCCTATACTCAAGTCTGGACAAGAAATGTAACTTGTCATTCAACACAAAAAATCTCTAGTTGAGTAGTGCATTACATATTAGGCTGCTAATCTAAAGTTTGGGGATTTGAATCCACCAGCCACTCCCTGAGAGAAAGATAGGCAGTTTCTTCCTGTGAAGGTGTACAACTTTGTATCATGAATTAAATTCATCTCTCCAAAATACGTGTCAACTTGGCTAGGCTATGATTCTCAGTATTATGTAGTTCTCCTATGTTTGTAAATCCTGACAACTATGATGCTAATGAGACAGACAGCAGCAGCTGTAGAATGATGTCATTATTCCCCATGATGTGACCTGAGTTGTGATAAACCAATCAGTTTTAAGAGAATTAGAGTGAGATACAACACCCTTAATTAAGTCACAGTCCTGATCTGATAAAAAAGGAGTTTCCTCAGGGTATGAGCTTTAATATCTTTCACTTCAGAAGCCATAAAAGGATAGAGGAAGTGAACAGAGATAGAGAACCTCAGTACCACCAAGAAGTGGAGGATGTTCTCTGAAGCACGGTTCTTGGTTCTCGTATTGAGAAGTTCCTCAATACAAGGAAAGTCTAAGACATATAGAGATCTCCAAGAAATACTAGACCTGTGGAGAGAGAGAAAAAAAAGTGTTCTTATAGAGCTGGCCTTTAGAATTTATTCTTCTAGCCCCTAAACT
>NW_006399817.1:7467088-7472512 GCF_000299155.1 Elephantulus edwardii | reverse complement strand
CTGGGGTAATCAGCATGGGTGTGTCAGAGACAGTGTGATTTGTACAAGATAGAGCAAGGTTTCGGGCTGTTGTACATAGGGTCGCTATGAGTCGCAAGTGACTCAATGGCACATAACAACAACAACAACAACAACTTGTGGTGTTTCTGCTACAGTAGAACTAGAGAACTAAGATATTCCGGAAACTGATAGAGGGTCATCATGAGTTAGAGTTTACTTGATACAGGCCCATCTAATAGACCTCTAGATGACAACCCATCTCTGTGAGATCAAGTGGAACAAATGATAGAAAAAGACTATTGATAGAAAAGAGAGCTCTGTGGTCTAGTGGTAAGAAATTGTGCTTCAATCCCAAAGGCACACTGTTCAAATCCACCAGCTGAAAACTTCAAAAGACAGGAACTCAGAACTTCCTTTGAAGAATAGTATAGTAGGCAAGCACCTAATAGAGTCTGACCAAGTACAGTGAATTATTTCCTACAATCATCTAAGTAGCTTTGTTATTGTTGTTATTGATTGCCGTTGAGTCAAACATGACTCATAGTGACCCTATGAACAAAAGGCCTGAAGCCCCTCTACAACTATCAACATTTATCAAAGTTCATAGAGTTTCTGAAGGCATGTTGTTTAGGAAGTGGATGCCACTCCTGCTTCCAAACCTGTCAGAGTATATTTTTGTTGTTATGTGCCATTGAGTTGCCTGCAATGTATAGTGACCTATACAGCAGTTCTGAACCCTTTCCTGTCCTGAGCCAGTCTCACTAATTCCAACACACCAGCCCCCATTGCACCAGTTACTGTATCCATCTCATCCAGGGTCTTCCTCTCCTGCGCTGTCCGTCCACTCTTCCGAGGATGCTGTCCTTCCCCAAGGACCGATCTCTCCTGGCCATGTGCCCAAAGTAAGTGAGGCGGAGCTTCAAAATCCTAGGCTCAAAGGAGAGACTTGATTTCACCCTCTCTAAGACAGACTGATTTTTTTTCTCTTGGTAGTCCATAGTATGTTCAAGACTCTTCTTCAGCACCACAACTCAAAAACATCTATTCTTCTGTCATCTTTAGTCATTGTCCAGTTCTCTGAAGCATAACAAGTAATTAACCTATCAGATGCTCTTATACTAAAGTTTCCTAGCTACTGAAAATAGATATTTTAATCACCTGGAAGAAATGCTTCAAGTTTGAATTAATAAATTGAAATTTTGTGCTAAATAAAATAATTTGTGAGATTATTTAGTTTAAGTCCATTTTCCTTAATTCATTGTATCCCAAGGACCTCAACAAATTCTTATTGTTTATCTGTTACTATCTCTCATCATTGCTTTCTAACGGCATTGATCTTTTTGAGATACTAGATTTCTTTTTATTGAAACTTCTTGAGATTCTTTGTTTCCACAGCACTATAAAATAAGATACACTCAAATTTCCAATCATATTTGAAAGGATAAATATCTATGCTCACAGTATGTAAAAAGAGCAAGAGCTGTTTAGGGACAGCCATATTTGACCTTTGTTAATTTCACAAATGTGAATTGTCTCCATCAACAACATCAGTAATGCAAAGCCAATTCCCATGAGGTAATTCATGTCCCACACACTCTCATACCTCTTTATATTCATTTCAAAACCAATCCTACTGCTCTACTGGGTCCAAAACCCGATGTTATAGCTCACAAATCACCGAGAACCATGTCGGAGAAGCCAAAGATTATAATACAGATTAGTATCAGATATAGTCAGAACAGCTTCTGAAATGTGCACCTCAGCCTTGAGCCTCACAGCTTTAGACCAATGTTACAAAGTTTTCAGTCCTTCCAATGTTGGTTCCCCTGTCAGTTGTCTAACAAACTTGAGCAAAGACTCAACTTAACTCTGGTTCTATCTCTGTGTGGTTATTGGCCAGCTCTATTTTATGTCAAGTCTCTAGTCTCTGTTTTTGCTACAGCTGCTGCTGTTATAGGTATAGCTGAAGCAAGGATTTCTGGGTCTGAAGGACATGTTACATTCCCTTGCTGTTGTTTCTTTGCCAGTGGTAGATGAAGGTCTAATCTGCTACTAGAGTCATTTGATTTATTTGCAAGACTAGCCAATTCCCTTGTAGATTGGTGAGACTGGCCAGTTTCCTTGTGGAATGGTGCTATAACTAACTCCCTTGTGTAGAGGGTAACATGCCCTAGTCACATATTCCTGCCCATCCACGAGATCAAGTCAGACTTGATTGCTGTGAAAGTCATATTGAAAGATAAGCTGCACGGGGTATTAATCTGGGTTGAACCCAGATTAATTGTTAAATATGTGTGGTAAAAAGACCAAAGGAACAAGATGATGGACATTTCCAAAGCTTTTAGTTATTGTAATAATATCCTATTGCTACTAAAATAAGTTGTTGTTAATTGCCGTCGAGTCGAGCATGACTCATAGTGTCCCTATGAACTAAAGGCCAAATTATTGCACACTTAATGGCTTAAAAGAACACACATTTATGGTAATACTGTATTGGAAGTCAGAAGTCTGGTTTGCATTTAATCGTTCTTAAAGCATCAGAAGTACATCATTTGGAGGCTGCTCGGCGAACTTTGTTTTCTTGCTTTTTACAGCTTCTAAAGACTAAATTCCTTGGCTCATGATGCTCTTCCAGTCAGCAATCTTATCACTCCAATCTCCGCTTCTTCTTCTCTCTCTTGAACATTCTTGCTTCTTTCTTTTACTTGTAAAAGACCTTCTGTAAACTGTGTCAATACAGAAAATTCAGGATAATTCCTCCAATTCAAGACCCTTAGTATTATCTTGCAAGATCTCTTTGCTTTGTAAGATAATATGCACAGGCTATTGGGATAGGGCAACAATAGGTGTGAGGAAGGGCTTTATTCTATTCTACTGAAGACAGACCCTGGCTATTGACTTTTGAAATAATGGGCCCACGAAAACCATGTAAGTAGCAGGAGAACATTGTCTGACGTAGTGTAGGAAGATGAGACCCTCAGGTTAGAAGAAACTAAAATACCACTGAGGAAAAGTTGTCTTCCAAAGTAGAGGTTACATTAATGGCACAGATGGAGTAAAGCTTTCAGTAATTGATAGATCTTCATTTTTTGTTGTGGCACAACTCAAAATAAGGAGGAGCAGCTGCAAACATCCACTAATAACTGGAACACAGAATGTACACAGTATTAATCTAGGAAAATTGGAAATGTGAAAAAATGATTGCAGTATATGAAGATCAAAATTCTTAGCATTACTGAGCCAAATGGAATGGTACTGACAATTTTGACCAGTCAGTCATAGGACCTACTATATAAAAAATGACTAATTACATTCATTCTCAGAAAAGGACATTTCTGAATCTATCCTGAAGTACAATGCTCTTAGGAATAGGGTACTATCCATGCACATACAAGGAAGTTGATAGAACTATTATTCAAATTTATGAGTCAATCATTAAAGCACAAGATGAAAAATTAAAGATTTCTACCAACTTCTAGAGTCTAAAATTGATTAAAGATGCAATCAAGGGTTGCATTAATAATAACTGGTGATTGGAATGCAAAAGTTAGAAATAAAAATGAAGGATTGGTAGCTGGAAAATATGGCCTTAGTGATAGAAATGAAGACCGAGATAATGTAATATAATTATGTATGATTTATGCATTATAAATACCTTGAAGAAATAAAACATAAAGAGCATCTATGCACCTTCATATTGCCTGATGGAATATAAAGACATCAAATCTGTTACATTTGTGGAATAATGTTATTAGGTACCATAGACTATGATTGATAGTGACCTCCTGAACAACAGATCTGAACCCTGTCCTATCCTGTGCGATTTTCACAATTTCTGACACACCAGACCCCACTGCTGCAGTCATTGTGTCAATCTATCTAGTTGAGGGTCTCTCTCTCTCTGTCATTGACCCTCCACCTTCCCAAACATTATGCCCCTCTCCAAGGAATAGCTTCTCCTAGCAACATGCCTGAACTGTATAAGACAAAGCTTTATCATCCTTACCTCCAACAAACACTTGGGCTGTACTTTCTCCAAGGCATATTTGCTTGTTCTTTTGGCAGCCCATGGGATATTCAGCACTATTCTGCAACTCCACAGTTTAAAGGCATCAATTCTTCTTCTACCATCCTTATTCATTGCCTGTTTCTCAGATTCATAGCAAGTGATCAAAATGACCGTACTTGAATCAGAGGGTGGAAAAATTTAAATATTATCATTCAAAACAGGACCACTGGCTAACTGTGGAAGAGACTAATCATTGCTCATTTACAGGCTCATGTGGAAGTTGAAGTAAATGAAAATAAGTAACAAGAGCCAAAATATAATCTTAAGTATATCCCACTTTAGCACTCTGGAGAGGTCCCGGACAGCAGACTTTCCTAAAGCAATTAATCTTCTGATTTCCTGACTGCTGTTTCCAAGAGTACTGATTGCAGAACTGAGCAAGCAGAAATTGTTAACACCCTCATTCTCATCTCCATCTACCATGATGCTGCCAATTGGTCTGGTTATGGGAATCTTTGTTTTCTTGATATTAAGATGAAATCCATATGGAAAACTGGAGTCCTTGAATTTCTACAGCAAATGCTTCAATCTCAGTTTCAGTGAGCAAAGTTGCATAGCACAGTTGTTGATGAGTCGTCCTCCAATCCTGATGCTACATTCTTATTCATAGAGTCTAGCCTCTTGAATGATCTTTTCTGCATACAGATTGAGAAGACAAGGAAAAAGGACAAATCTCTGACATATTCCTTTTTTTAAATATTTATACTGATTTATTTACAAAGTTTGAATACATTGTTTTTCACACAAGATTCTTCCCATTTCCTTTAGCCCTCACCCATAAAACTGTGCAACTCTAGGATAAACACTCTACACCCCCACTCATCCTCATCCCTCTGCTTCCACCCTCCCCCCTCTTGGATCCTCATACTCATTCTACAATAATGGTCTTATACAGTTTTTATTCTTGTGGGATTGAGTTAGTTCACTCAGCATAATGTTCTCCAGTTCCTCCCAAGTTATGTAAGAATTTACAAAATCATTGCTCTTGCATTTGCATAGTATTCCATTGCACGAATATACCACAACTTCTTAATCCATTCATTTGTGGTTGAACATCTGGACTGTTTCCTTGTTCTTGTGATGATGAATAACATTGCTATAAAAATTGGTGTTCAAGTCTCCATTTGAGCCTTAGTTCTCATTTTCTTGGAGCATATTCCAAGCAATGAAATAGCTGAGTCATATATAATTTCTATGTTCAGTATTTTTTGAGAAGTGCCAAACTGCCTTCCAGAGTGGTTGTACCATTTTACAATCCCCAACAACAATATAAGAGTTCCTATCTCACCATATCTTCTCCAAGATTTATTACTTGCTGTCCTGTTAAATTTTGCCACTGCTACTGGAGTGAGATG
>NW_006399817.1:7429933-7466533 GCF_000299155.1 Elephantulus edwardii | reverse complement strand
GGGAGGAAAATGTGCAACAATAAAAAGAAAAATCCAACTTTTCTATAGACTTTCATCATCACAATTTAAAAATTTTTTTAAAAAATGATATAAACAAACAAATTTAATGCACTTCTTCCTTGGAGACATATATCTCTATATCTCTATCTATCTATCTATACACATGCACATGTACAATGAATACATAAATTAATGCATGAAAATGTATGTTTGAATAAGCTTTATAAAAATATAGAAGACTTATTTATGAAATTATTTATATCTAGAGCTAGGATTGCAATAAGAGAATTGCATTCTTTTTTTTTTCTATTTCAAGAACTTACACCTTTATTATCATTGTGCATCATAAACTTTTTTTCTCTTCTCCATCCACCATGATGTGTTTTGTTTTTTTAAAATTATTATTAAATTTTATTAGTTTTAATGAACATTTACAGAGATTTTGGGTTTTCATTCATGCATTGTTGCACTATTTTCTCTACCCTCCTTTCCAGTTCGTTCTTTCCCCCACCGAATGTCTGTTTTAATTGTCCAATTTCCACAGTGCTTGTCAAAGCCAGTTCTGATTAATCTCCTTTGTCAGTGTGTGCTTTGTCATTGCCTATCACTCCTCTCTGAGAGAGACTTCACCCTGATTCATAAGGAAAAGGGGATGGCGTATTCTCTTAGCTACTTCCTGCTGAAAAGGGACGCTGTGGGTTTCAGGGTGAAGATCTTCTCTCACTACTTTAAAGAGCCCCTTTGGCAGTAGGAAACACATAGACTATTATGGAGATTTGATTTTGGAATTTAGATGCACTGTTATCAATTGTGCTTAGCCATACATGTTCATATCCTTGAAGATGTATCATGGAAGTGTTGCAGCCTAGAAGACACAAATTTAACTAACAAGTTAAAAGTACATGAGTCAAAAATTAAAAAGCAATAATATTACGAGTAGAGGTTCCAATAGTGGCACAAATCAAGTTACAGAGGGAAGGTGGTTCTTACAATAAAAGGCCTATAGACTAGCACTTTGTCTATTATAGTGTAGAGGTTAGGAACCACAAGATGTAGAGGCTCAGCTATGTCATTTATGGTTCTTAAGTCCTGGACCAAATTCCATCTACCACTGGGTTGTCACAACTCGGAAATTCGCATGCACGGTAGAGGTGAAGTAAGGAACTGCTTATGAGGTTTTCCATCCATTCCAACAACTAAGAAATAGTGAGAAGAGTGGGACCTCAGAAGGCTTTTAGGACCAATTAGTAGGCTCTGTGTCCAGGAGAAAGTGAATATATTTACTAGTAATGTTAATGCTCACCCACAGCTCTTCTGGGAGGATCTAAATCATTGAAGCGTGGAAAAAATTTTTGATGCACACAAAGATATAATCTTTAGTAGATCCCATTCATCAATTATCCACTTTAGATCGTGCATTTCTGTGACACTGATGTGCCAAATGCGGTAATGTTTACCCATGGTGGACAGTGTTTGCTGGAGCTTCCTGACTAAAACAAGCCTGGAAGCAGGAGTGGCATCCACTTCCTAAATGGCTTGCCTCCGAAAACTCTGTGTATGAACAGTGCTCAGGCCTTTCATTCATAGGGTCACTATGAGTCATCTACGACTCGATGGCATCTAACAACAACAGCAACAACAACAACAAGATCCCATGCATCAATTATATACACTTTGAATTGTGCATTTCTGACAGTAGTTTATAGTCTCTTTATACCATAGACTAGGCCTTCTAAGCTTGAACTCAGTTTGTCCTTTATGATCTTTATGGTTTGAGGTTTTACTCCCAGGTCTCTGATCCATGTTGAGTTAATTTTTGTGTATGGTGTGAGATGTGGATCCTGTTTTAGCTTTCTGCAAGTAGTAATTCTGTTTTGCCAGCACCATTTCTCCATTTGATAATTTTTATTTCCTTGTCGACTATCAGTTGACCATAGATGGCTGAGTCTATTTCTGGGTTTGCAATTGTGTTCCATTGGTCTATGTGCCTCCTATTATACCATTACCATGATGTTTTTGTTACTACCAATGTGTTGTAGGTTTTGAGGTCAAAGAGTGCTATGCCTCCCACTTCATTTTTGTTTTTCAGAAGTGTTTTGCTTATTTGGGGTCTCTTGCCCCTCCAAATAAACTTGACAATTTTCCTTTTGATATTCTTTAAAAATGAATTTGGTATCTGTATTGGGATTACGTTGAAAATGTAGATTGCTTTTGGTGGGATTGTCATTTTTACAATATTGAGTCTTCTTATCCATGAACAGGGCACATTTTTTCCATTTCTTTAGGTCTTTTATTATGTCGTGCAGAAGTAGTTATTTTTTCATAGGTCTTTTGTATCTCTAGTTAGGTTCACTCTCAAGTATCTCAATTTGTGGTAAGCTATATTGTAAATGTAGAGGAATCCCACTGATTTTTGGATATTGATCTTATTTCTTTCCACTCTTCTAAATTGGCCTACTAGTTCTAATAGGTGCTTTCCTCCCTTTTGTTGTTGGGTTTTTGGGGTTTTCTGTGTCTACTGTTATATAATCTGCATATAGCAATAGTTTAACCATCTCTTTGCATATCTGGGTGCCTTTATTTCCTTCTCTTGTGTTATTGCCCTTGCAAGCACTTCCAATACAATATTGAATAGAAATGGGGACAGTGAACAACCTTGTCTGGTTCACAAGGAAAATGCCTTTAGTCTTTCTCCACTGAGAATGTTTTTGGCTCTTGGTTTTGCTTATACACTTTTTACTATGTTGAGGAAATTCCCTTCTATTCCAATTTTGTTGAGTATCTTAATAAGGAAGAGCGATGTTTGATTTTGTCAAATGCTTTTTCTGCATCAATTGCCAAGATAATATGGTTCTTATTATTTACTTTGTTAATATGGTGAATTATGCTTTGCCAAGATAATATGGTTCTTATTATTTACTTTGTTAATATGGTGAATTATGCTGATTGTTTTTCTTATAATGAACCATCCTTGCATACCTATTATGAATCCCACTTGTTCATAGCGAATGATTTTTTGATATGCTTTTGGATTCTTTTGGCTAGGATTTTGTTAAGGATTTTTGCAACTATATTATATATCTTTCACATATATTTCTCTATATATCATGAGAGATCATGGTTTGTAATTTTCTCTCTTGGTAATACCTTTGTCTGGTTTTGGGATTAGGGTTATGCTTTCTTCTTAGAATTATTCTGGTAGTGTTCCTTCTTTATCAATTTTTTAGAGGTTAAGTAGAATTGGTGATAAATTCTCTCTGAATATTTGGTAGAATTCAGTTGTGAAACTATCTTCTCCAGGACTACACTTATGGGGAAGTCTTTATGACCTTTTCAATTTCTTCTCTTGTGATGAGTCTATTCAAGTGTTCCATATCTGTCCTTGTCAAAATTAGAAAAGGAGTTCATCAGGGAAGATACTGGGAAAGTGGTCTCTGGAAGATACTCCTGAACCAGCCATGCCACACAGTCCTTAGTGTCTTGCCGCAGAGTGACAGTAAGGTCCCCCAAGAGCAGGTCTCATGAGAGGAGCAGGTCTCTGCAACTACTTCTTAATAGATATGATGATTTGTACTAAAATTCCCAATAGCCCAGAAGGTAAAGAGAGCTTAGAGGAAAATTAAAGTCAAATATTAGACTACAAAAATCATGGAGAAAGTTAAAATGATACAGAATTATTTAGCCTTTATTGTCTTAGAGAAATAGATGATAAAGTTTCATAATCCATTAAAATTAATAAGTTTGAAGAAACTAAATTCAGAGTAAATAAAACAATGTAGGCTTTATTATTGTCATCCTTCTTCCTTTGAGTTTTTGGTACTCAAAAGAGAATTTCTTTTCCATAGTATTGATGCCTCCAGATTTTATACCTCAAAGCTTGCCATCTTTTAATGGCTCCTAATTAGTCCCTCAAGAATTTGAACCCTTCAGTTTCTCTAAATGAGAAAAATAGACAATCTCTCCTTATGATTTATAGCCTTTGCTTCCCAGAGGAAGGTCATCTGTGAGTCAGTTCAGACTCAGTTGCCATAATTGAATGAGAGAGTTGACATTGGCAGAATTGCATAAGCTCTACCCTTGAGATCTTTGGATATACGCTATAATTTTTTTATGTTGATTTATGTCATCCTTGCGTAGGGGCCATGCTAATCTTCTCTGTATCGTTCCAATTTTAGTATATGTGCTGCAGAAGTGAGCACTTATGTTGATTTATGTTTAGTAAGATCATGACCTTGATGTGCCAAATGTAATATTGGTCACTGATGGTAGACAGTGTTTGGCGGAGCTCCCCGATTAGAATAAGCTTGGAAGCAGGCATCCACTTCCAAAACAGCTTGCCTCTGGAAACCTTATGAACTTGGAGAATGAAGAAAGTTCATAGGGTTGCTATGAGTCGCCTGCGACTCAACAGCATTTAACAACAACAACAATTACCATCAATAGATTAAAACCCTAGATTTATTTTCCACTTATAGATGTGGGTGTTGAACAGGGAATTCCATGCATATAAACTTCAATGAAGAGTAAGTCATGTAGAAATATTGAATAACATAAATTCAAATTAGGATAAAGAAAACTAGTAATCCTTAAGACCATGTTAGGGAACTCTGGTGGCATGGGGTGTTGCCCGGCTAACCAATGGCCACCTTTCTGTTGGTTGGAATCTACGAGTTGTTCCCTGGGAGAAATATGGACCATCTTCTTCCCAGCTATTTACAGCCTCAGAAACCTGCTAAAAGGTCAACTGAGAGTTGGTTCTGACTTCCATGAGTTATAGAGTTGTTTTTTTGTGGTTGTTTTTTTCCCCCTCACATTTTCTGTCTTTTGTGCTTAAAATAATAGTTGACATATCCCATTAACAATATTTTATCATTTTTATGTTGGAAAAGATGAAATTAAACATAGAAAACACTACTTGAAATTTTATAGTGGTTGTTGTTGTTGTAGTAAGGTGCTGTTGAGTCAAATATAATTCATAGCAACTCTATGAACAGCAGATCTGAACCCTGACCTAGCCTGTGCAATCCTCACAATCTCTGACACACTCAAACTCATTGCTGCAGTCACTGTGTCAACCCATCTAGTTAAGAGTCTTTCTCTCCTTTGTTCTCCCTCCACCTTTCCAATCAGGATGTCCCTCTTTAAGGAATAGCCTCTCCTACCAACATGCACAAAGTAAGTGAGATGAAGTTTATCAACTTTGCCTCTATGGAGTACTCTGGCTGCATTTTTTCTAAGCTATGTCTACTTATTCTTCTGGCAATCCATGGAATGAATATTCAGTACCCTTCTCCAACACCACAGTTTAAAGGCACCAATTCTTCTTCTGTCATCCTTATTCATTGTCCAGCTCTCAGCTGCATAGCAAGTGACTGACAAGACCATGACCTGAATAAGGCACAACTTTTACCCCAACCTGACATCATTGCTCAATAATTTGGAGAGATCTCTGACTGCAGACTTTCCCAATGCAATACACCTCCTGATCTCCTGACTGCTAGCACCATGTGCACTGATAATGGATCTAAGCAAGATGAAGTCATTGACATCTTTTCTCCATATATCATGATGTTGCTTGTTGGTCCAGTGGCAAGGATTTTTGTTTTCTTGCCACACAGATGTGATCCATATTGAAGACTGCTGTGTTAAACATTCTTCAATTGCTTCACGTTCTCTTCACTTTCAGTGAACAAGTTATGTCATCTACATAATACAGGCTATTGGTGAGTCTTCCTTCAATCCTAGTGCCACATTCTTCTTCACAGATTCCAGCTAGTTGAATAATTTGCTCAGCATACAGATTAAATAGGTATGGAGAAAGGAAAAAAAAAACCTCTGACACACAACCTTCCTAATTTTAAACTGTGTAATAGGGATTGTATAGCTAATGTTAGATGGACTGTGGCTGAAAGCAGAGTACCAGAGGAATGTCTATCTGTGTTTCATTGACTATGCAAAGGCATTTGACTGTGTGGATCACAAAAAACTGTTCCTAACTCTGAGAAGAATGGGAATCCCAGAACACTTGATAGTGCTTATGCAAAACCTATATTTATTTGGACTGGGAAGCAGTCATCAGAACAAAGCAAGGACACACTGCATGGTTCAAAATCAGGAAAGGTGTATGCCAGGGATATGTCCTCTCTCCATACCTTTTCAATCTATATACAGAACAGATCATCCGGGAGGCTGGGCTCTATGAGGAGAAATGTGGCATTAGGAGTGGAGGAAGACTCACCAACAATCTGTTTTTCAGACAACATAACCCTGCTTGCTGAAACCAACAAAGGAATGAAGTACTTGCTGCAGAAGGTCAAGGACTGCAGCCATAAGTATGGATTGAAGCTCAACATCAAGAAAACAAAGATTATCACCAGTGGGCCAATTGGCAGCATCATGATGGTGAAGAGATTGAGATGTTACAGCTTCAGTTTGCTTGGCTCCACAGTCAACATTCTTTGCACCAGCAATGAGGAAACTAAAAGATTAATTGCATTGGGAAAGTCTGCAGTCAGAGACCTCTCCAAAGTACTGAAGAGCAGCAATGTCAGTCTGGAGACAAAGGTGCTCCTGATTCAGGCCATGGTCTTTACAATTACTTGCTATGCATCAGAAAGCTGGACAATGACTAGAGATGATGAAAGGAGAATTGGTGACTTTAAGCTATGGTGTTGGAGAAAAGTATTGAATATATCATGGACAGCTAGGAAAACAAACAGGTTCATACTAGAGAGGGTGAAGCCAGGCTGTTCCTTGGAGGCAAGGATTCAGAAAGAGGGGCCAGTTCTTGGAGAGGAACCTCATACTTGGGAGAGTAAAGGGACAGTGCAAGAAAGGAAGACCCATAATGAGATAGACTGATTCAGTGACTGGGGTGTTGGGGATAGGTGTGTCAGAGACAATAAGATTGTCACAAGAAAGAGCAGGTTATAGGGCTGTTGTACATAGGGTCACTATGAATCCCAAGTGACTTGAAGGGACATAACAACAGCAACAATGTATCCTTGCTCTGTTAACACAACAGCTTCTGGTCTAGGTATAGGTTACACATGAGCACAATTAAATGTTTTGGAGTTCTCATTTTTCTTAATGTTAGCCATAATTTGTTATGACTCACACAGTCAAATGCCTTTGCATAAATGTACATAAATGTACATTCTTCTGATATTCTTTCCTTTCATCCAGGATCCATTTATCATCGACAATGATAACCTTGGTGCCACAGCTTCTTCTAAATCCAGTTTGAACTTATGGTATTTCTCTGTCAATATACTGGTCTAGCCATTTTTAAATGATCTCCAGCAGCATTTTACTTGTATGGAATATTAATAATGTTATTTGCTCATTTCCTCTGTCTTTTGTATCACTTTTCTTGGGAATGGGAACAAATATGGATCTCTTCCAATCAGTCAGCCAGGCAGCAGTCCTCCAAATTTCCTTTCGTAGACTGGTGAGTACATCCAGGGCTACCTCTCTGTCATTTGAAACATTAATTGGTATTACATCAATTCTTGGGGCATTATTTTTTTGCCAGTGCCTTCAGTGTAGCTTGAACTTTCTCCTCCATTACCATTGGCTCTTAATCATAATGTACTTCCTGAAATATTTCAATCTCAGCCAATTATTTTGGTACAGTGATCCTGTGTATTCACTTCATCTTTTTTCGATGTTTCCTAGATCATTCAAGAACTTGCCCATGGCATCTCTAAGTACTGCAACAGGAGGCTTGATTTTGCTTTTCAGTTCTTTTAGCTTGAAAAAGCTGAGAAAGTTCTTCCCTTTTTCTTCTCCAATTCTAGATTTCTGCAAGTTTCATTATAGTATTGCTTTGTCTCCCTGAGCTGCCTTTTGAAATCTTCTGTTCAGCAATTTTATTTCAGCATCTCTCCCTTTTGTTTTGGCTTCTTATTGCAATTTTCAGAGTCTCTTCTGTCATCCATTTTGGTTTTTTCTTTCTTTGCTGTCTTTGTAGTGATATTTTGCTCTTTTCATGGATAGTATCTTTGATGTCATCCCACAATTTATTTTGTTAATGCTTCAAACATGTTCTTAAGATGATTTGTTGTGAGGTACCATGTCGAGTACAACTCACAGTGACTCTCTGAACAGATCTGAATCTTGTTATATCCTGTGTGTGCATCTTCATCATCTCTGACACACTTGAGTTCACTGTGGTAGTTACTGTATTTATAAATCTCACTGTAGTCTTTTTCTCTTTCTTTGATCCTTCACCTTTCCAAGCAAAATGTCTCTTTCCAAAGAATAGTCTCTGCTAGCAATAAGTCTAAAGTAGGAGAGACAAAACTTCACTATTCTTGCCTCCAAGAAGCAGTCTGATTGCACTTTTCCCCAAGACATATCTCTCTGTTCTTTTGGCAGTCCATGATATATTTAGCACTTTTCAACACAACAATTCAAAGATATCAATTTTTCTGTCATCTTTATTCATTTCTCAAGCTCTATGATGCAAAGCAAGTAGTTGAAAAGACCATGGCCTGAGGAGTCACACCTTAGTCCCAAAGTGCCATCATTGTTCTTCAGGGGCCCTCAGGCCTAGTGCCAATCTCTAAGGCCAAAGATCTTACTGAGGCCTGGGCCAAATACATCTAAAACCCCATCCCACTGTGCTGACATGGGCTTCAGTTGGGACCAAAAAATGTGTCCTGCACCATGATAATTGTATGCCTGATTATCTTTACCATTTGCTTTTAGTTGTACAACACCTATCTGTTAGCTCATTTTATTGGGAATTTATTTACATGCTAACATTGAGAAGAATGGGAATCTTAGAACATTTAATTGTGCTCATCCAAAACCTAGACCTAGACCAAGAGAGTGTTGTTTGAACAGAGCTAGGGAACACTACATGGTTTGAAATTAAAATAGGGGTGTACAAGAGTTGTATTCTTTCTCCATACCTATTCAATCTGTATGCTGTGCAAATTATTCAAGAAGCTGAAATCTATGAAGAAGAATGTGGCATCAAGATCAGAGGAAGACTCATCAACAACATGTATTATGCAGATGGCACAATCTTGCTTGATAAAAATGAGGAGGACCTGAAACACTTGTCGCAGAAAATCAAAGAATACAGTCTATAATATGGATTATATCTTAATATTAAGAAAACAAGTGTTCTTACCACTGGACCTATAGGCAACATCATGATAGATGGAGAAAAGATTGAAATTGTCAACAACTTCATCTTACTCGGATTCACAATCAACACCCTTGGTACTAGCAGTCAGGAAATTAGGAGATGTATTGCACTGGGAAAATCTGTAGTCAGGAACCTCTCCAAATTATTGAGGAGCAATGATGTCAGTTTGAGGACTAAGGTTCATCTAATTCAGGCCATGGTCTTTTCAGTCTCTTAGTAAGCATCTGAGAGTTGGAATGGATAAGGATGACAGAAAAATAATTGATTCCTTTGAGCTATGGTGTTGGAGAAGAGTACTGAATATACCATGGACTGCCAAAAGAACAAACAAGTATGTCTTCAAGGAAGTGCAGTCTGAGTGCTCTTTGGAGGCAAAGATGTTAAAGGTTCTTCTCACATGCTTCAAGCATATTGCTACGAGGGGCTATTCCTTGGAGAGGGACATCATGCTTAGAAAGGTGGAGGTTTGGCAAAAGGAAGACTCTCAACAAGGTAGATTGATTGACACAGTGACTGCTACAATGGGCTCTAGTGTGTCAGGAAGTGTGAGGATGGCATAGGTTAGGACAGAGTGTATATCTGTTGTTCATAGGGTTGTATGGGTCGTGCTCAACTTGATGGCACCTAACAACAATTATTTTATAGTTGGGTGTATATATGTTTGCTTAATTATTGTTTATTTTTTACTATCAGTACAGCTCTTACCTGTTAGTCTTCCCTGCTTTCTTTCTGTATCCGGTTTGCAACACTTCTGTAGTGGTGTCACTTTTGGGTTGCTGTGATTCTGGAAGTTGAGTCACTGGTGTATTCAATGCCAGAAGGGTTACCCATAGTGGACCAGTTGCAGTGCTCCAAGATTAAGACACTAGAAAGCAGGACTGACCATTCATTGCTGAAATAACAGGCCTGGAAAACCCTATAAACTGGCCCACTAGAGCTCCCTAATAATACAATCACTTAATAATATAAACTCAGGAAAATCATTACTATCAAGTCAGGAATGATGCATAACTGATATTCCATTGGTTTTCTGAGGCTGTACATCTCCAGCAGAGACTGCCTGTCTTTCTCCCTCATTACCAGTGTTGAATTCAAACTGCCAAAGATATACAGCCATTGATTTAGCAAAATATTAATATAAAAAAATCTTCCTACAACCAGGAGTGGACAAAATAGATGAATGGGACCTTCTAAGAATAAAATCCCTTTGCACATCTAAAAACTTCTCCAACAGGGTAAAAAGGGAAGCCACAGACTAGGAAACAAATATTTGGCAATGACACATCTGATAAGGAACTTACAGAAAATATAGAATTTATAGAATACTTGAGCACCGCAACAAGATCAAGGTAAACAATCCAATTGCAAAATGGGCACAGGATATGAACAGACACTTCACTAAAGAAGACATTCAAATGGAAAACAAACATATGAAGAAATGTTCAAAATCCCTAGCTCTAAGAGAGATCTAAATTAAAACAACTATGAGATATCACCTCACCCCAGTAAGAATAGCAAAATTCAACAGAGCAGCAAACAGCAAATGCTGGCAAGGTTGTGGAGAAACTGGAACCCTTATTCACTGTTGGTGGGAGTGTAAAATGGTGTAACCACTATGGAAGGCTGTATGGTACTTTCCCAAAAAAGTTGGAAATAGAAATACCGTTTGACTCAGCAATTCCACTACTGGGAATATACCTTAAAGAAACCAGAACTGTCACCCAAGGAGAGATATGCACACCCATGTTTATTGCAGTTTTTTTCCACAATATCAAAGAGTTGGAAACAATCCAAGTGCCCACCAACAAATGGATGGGTAGAGAAGCTGTGGTATTTTCACGCAATAGACTACTATGCTGCATTGGAAAAAAACACCACCAACAACTCATTAAATATTATACAAAATGGGTGACTGTCGAGGATATTATGCTGAGTGAAATATCTTAGTCATAAAAGGACAAATACTGCATAGTGCTACTGTTGTAAAACGGGACTGACATCAGGGTTAGGAGGAATCTAAGAAAAGAGGGGATAAAGAATGTATACTGCATTGAAACAGATAAGGGAGAGAACTGTTTTAAAAATGTAGGATTAGGTATTATTTTCATGACAAGATTACAGAAAAAGAAATGCATATTAAAAGTGGACTGTGGACTGGGGGGGCGAGTGGAGGGCAGGGAGGAAAATGTGCAACAATGAACGAATGGGGGAAATTAAAGGGAAAGAATATGCTGTAAAAACATATATGTTGCCGTAAAAAATCCTTAGTTATAAAAATTTAATAATAAAAAAAAGTCCTGGCCCTGAGAGGAATGTTCTAATCCCCTCATGGAGTTAACACACCTTATTCACATATCCCCACCCATCCACATGGCAAAGGTAAAACCAATGGCTATTATTTGAATAATTGACCCTTAACACCACACAGGAAAACTATTCTATTTCTTCCTCAGAAACTGGTGGATTTGAACCACTGACCTTTTGGTTGACATCCTGACCCCTTATATTCTTACATATAGTATACACATACTAAATGTGACATAAATATAAAATTGACATACCTTTGTAAAGGATATAATAGCAAGTCATTCTCTTGGCTGTGCACCATTCAGTCTCTGGTTTCTCTGTAACTAATTCTGTATGATTAACATTTTTCTTTGCAAGTTGAGCATTAAACAAAATGAATCCTTCCCTCCATTGAGTCAAGTATAATATTTCTGAAGCACTTTTAATGCAACAAAAGAAAAGGGAAATTTATTGAGGTACAATGATTATGATTAATAAGTTCTTCCCTTCAAATACTCTTGACCATATGTTCTTTGGGAAAATATTATAATAGCGGATATGAATTTCAAAACTTAGACTTTAAAGGGAATTCTTTCTTCAGTTTTAACCATTACCCTTTGTAATAATATTTATTTTTCACTCAACCATAGCCACTCCTTTCTGAGCTAAACCTCCTAATTGCTTGAAAGAATCATAAAATCATGAGATACTGAAATGCTAATAAAGAAATTCAGGTTAAAAAAAATCTTAGCATTACTATAAAGTTCTCATAAAATTTCACAATCACAGGAACAATCAATTGCTCCTAAATGGATGAATATTTCTTACAAAAATGGAATAAAAGTAGTACTTTAAAATACTGTTTAGGTTTTCTTATTAGGCTCTTTCTTGCCAATCTAGACCTACATTGAAACCTTAGCTTTGAAAATGTAATTTCTATTCTTATAGAGGTCATTTATTCTTATAAATATTTTGATGCACTCAAAGCTCCTTTTCTTCCTCTCTAGTTAAGAATTAGACTACCACAAAAGGCTGCCCTTAATTTCTGAGTGCTCAAAAAGAATTTATGAGAACATTTCTTCTTAAATTTAAAATTCTAAGACAATAACTGTCTCTTTCCTCTCACTAGGAATTAGTACTAACATGTCTTATCTAAGTAGTAATATCAAATATATCTAGTAAATGATTTTATCCTGTCCTTAAAATATTGCATAAGGATATTTTGGTTGAAATTCAAGAAGCAAATATGCTTTAATAGCTACATTTTTTGTAGTAGTTCTGAATATTGGGTTGGACTATTCTTCCCTACTCTTGCCCTAAGATTAAAACAAAACAAAAAAACCCAACTCCCCACAAAAACCCCATAAAACCCAATTACTGCCATCAAGTAAATTGTAATTCCTTTCAACCTTATGGAATAGGTAGAACTAAGATTTACAAGGCTGTAAATCTTCTTGGAAGTAAATTGCTACAGCTTTTCCCCTACAGGGCAGCTGTTGAGTTCAAATTACCTACCTACCTTGTGTTTAGAAAGCAAGCACTTTAGCCAGTGCATCACCAGAATTTGACAAATTGGAATAGAATGTCTACATTTTGCTAATTTGAGTTCTTCTGTAAAGCTTTCTTCATTGATTATTTTCTGGAGCTCTGGTGGTCTAGTGGAAAGAAGCTGTGCTGAAGTCTCAAAGGCACACTGTTTGAATCCTCCAACTCTCTGCAGAAGAAAAATGATCAATTTTCTCCTGTGCAATTAACTGCCTCTGAAAACCCCTAGAGGTCCAGGCATGGATCCATTCCATCTTGATGGGACACAACAATAATCATGGTCATAATCCTGATGTGTCTATTGAGGTCTTGGGTTTGGTTTGTTTTTTTTTTTTTATAACATTTTTATTTTGTACTAGTTTACTTACAAAGTTCATATATATGTTGTTTTTCCACATTGGATCTTACCCCCGCAACACTGTAATTGCCCCTCTGTACCCATCCTCACTCACCTGCTTCCCTCTTTTCCCCCTTAGATTCTCATGCGCATCTTACGAGTTACCTATTTCTACAATAATGGTCTTATACAGTATTTTTCCTTATGGGACTGAGTTAGTTCACTTACCATAATGCTCTCCAGTCTCTGTGGAGGTCTTGAAATGTGGCTAGTCCAAATTAAGACATGTTCTTATGTAGGCTACACTCCAATGGACTAGTACAAACTGAGTTATGCTATCGTGTGAAAGATTCCAGATTTCATAGCATGACTACATACAAAATAATGTAATTCATCTTAATAACCTTATGCTTATTATAGAAATAATATCTTCAATACATTTTATTAAGTACCATATGCTATTGGAATAAATTTCACTTAAAATTCTAATGTGGCTACTACCACACTTAAAATTACATATGCAGCTTGAACTTGTGACTCATTTATATTTCTACTGGACGGTGATAACTATGACTCATCGTACTGTGGAGTATGATGCATGATTATATTTTCCAGATTCATGTAAATGTTAAAATGTTCACTAGTGACTATTTTTGTGAAAGTAGATGCGCTATATGCTTCTGTACCTAATTAGAATACAGCATTTTTGTAGTAAGTAATTGTCATCATTATGAAACATTACTTACATGTTATCTTAAATGTTATCTTACTGATCGATGCCTTCACAAGTTAGTAACATTTGTAGGACTATTACTCGCTGGTTGATACACAGAAATGGTAATTTAACATTTATATATAGTGTTTATAACTGCCTTTTAGGCATACCTTTATGCTCATTCCAATTCAACATGAAGTCCTTTGTAACTTAAGAAAATCTGATGAGAAAGCAGACAAATAGTTTATAAAGTCAGTAAGATTTTACTGATAAATCTTACAGCCTTTTGTGGACTCTGCTTCTTGCACAAAGTTCAGAGGTTGTTTCCTTGCAGGGTAAAGATCTCTTCCAATTCTGGATTAAGGTTTATGTGTGAGATATCTGTGGCTGTCAATATGTCTCCTTACTAACCTACCAACTTGGAGTGTGTGAAATTTTCAAATGGCATTAGAATGATATATAACTATTGAAAAAGCCATATACAGTATATGAGGGATGGACAGGAAGTCATTAAAACATTTCTGAGTTGCTCTGTTTTAAAAAGTGATACAGTGAATGCAAGCCACCACTGCTCTGTTCAAGTGTGGCTAAGCAGGCACATGTGGAATGAGCGATGAGCGCGTGAAATTTAATCCTGGCTTAGCAGGTGTAGCCTGTTATAGTTCAGCCTTTCACTGGAAGGCTTTCTTCACATTTTTTTATAGTTGTAGCCAGGGCTATTTTGTGTACTGCTGCTTTCTTCTTAGCAGTCTAAAACTCTCTTGCATTGTTTGACGCTGTGCTTCAGTATGTTCTCGTAGCATTTATCCTCCTTTCTTGCTTGTGATTTTCCGACACTGCTTCCTTATAACAATAGCTCCCTGAGCGTCCTGCTGTCTTCCATTCTCCATGTACACACATTCCAGGGGTATATCAATATGAAGACTACCTCAGTGCTGGCACTAACAACCTCCCTGTGTGATGATGGTGAGAGATCTGATTTGTAAGTTAACATTTTAATATCTGGAAGGTAGTCTGTTTTTCCAGTGCATAGGCTTTTATGAAGACCATATAACATTGCATATAAACTTCAATTTGGTTGCAAATTCTTCCATGCAAGGAAAAATTCTAGAATGTCTTTTGATTCTTCTGCAATGTTGTAGGTTTCTGACAAAGGTGTGCTGAATTAAAAGGAATTGAGGAGAGTGCTTTAAAAGCTTTGTGAGGGCACGCTCTGGTGGCCTAGTGGCAAGAAGCTGCACTGCAATCTTGGAGGTACACGGTTCGAATCCACCAGATGCTCTGCTGGAGAAGGAGGAACAGTCTCCTCCTGTATAAATCTGATTTGATGGTACACACAAAAAATAATGAAATAAAATTTTTTTTAAAAGCTTTGTGATATGTGCAAAATATATAGCAAAGCAGATTAGAACACACTCATGCATATAGGCCTTCAGTTAGGTAGATAAAGTAATTCCGAGTTAACTCTAAACTTGGCCTATCAACCTTACAAGACAAACTGGCATTTTCATGTACTTTCCTACTCCTTTGTTAATAGCTTTCACAAGCAAATGGCTTTTTTTAGGCTTATACTAGTTCATTACTGTCTTGATTCTGTGAAGAATTTCATGAAAAATTCATTTCAATTGCTTTGTTATCTCTTCGTATCATTTGATGATGCTTATAACCTTCAGCCTGAATCTGTGGAAATGTTTGAACAAAGTAGAACATGATATTACTTTGTTTTATTGATGATATGGAACAAATTAGGACACCATCTATTACTGATGGCTATGCAAGTCAGTATTGTTGTGTACGGTCAAGCTGGAACCACCCATAGCTGACCCTCCACCAGGTTTTCAGAGGCAGTTAATCATATGGGAGGAGATTGTTCATCCTCCTCCCACAGCAATTGGTGGATTTGAACTTTGCACCTTTGGGATTGCAGCACAGCTTCTTGCCACTAGGCCACCAGATCACCAGTCACTATTACTGAAAAAAAAAAAAATGCCTAAACCTCAGTGGCTTAGGATACTTATTTTCTTATTCATGGATATTGTAGGTCAGTAACATTTCAATTGGGGTGTGGCTGGACTTGACTAAGAGCAGCTAGGATTAGCCTAGCTTTGGTAGTTTGAGGCTGTGGTTTTGGTGAGGAGAAGTGGTAGAAAAGCTATTAATTAAATAATGAGTTGCAAGAAGTGAGATATCCCCAGAAAGGTTTAATAAACTTTCTGCCAGTCCTGGCTGATTAGAAAATTATAAAAATGTACTGTTGTTATATGTCATCAAGTCACCTGTGACTCATAACCACCCTAAGTACAACAGCTCTGAACCCCATCCTCTCTTGGGCCTAGAAAAATGCACTATAAAGAAAAAAAAGATCCAAACCCCAAAACACAACACTTTCCCTTCAAATGAAAAACACTGTCAGGTGAATTCCAACCTGTGATGATCCTCCGTTGACCTCCATTGGGTTTCCAAGGCTGTAAATCTTTTCAGAAGGATGCTACCTATCTTTCTTTCATCTGGTGGATTTCAACTGCTAATTTTTGGTTAGTAGCTCCACAAGTTACACACTACACCACCAGTGCTCCTTCTGTATATACACACAGAAATGTAATTACACATGTAAGCAAAATCTTGCTAAAGATTATGAAAAGTGGCAAGAATAGCACATTGGGCAGCAGGTTTGGGGAAGAGGTGGCTGGTGCCATGTCTGGCTGTAAAGGTGTTAAGAAGACCCTGAAACAGCCCAAGAAGCAGACTAAGGAGATGGATAAGGAAGATAAGGCTTTCAAGCAGAAACAAAAAGAAGAACAGAAGAAATTCGAGAAACTAACAGCGAAGGCCATGGGCAAAGGTCCCCTGGCCACAGGTGGAATGAAGAAATCTGGCAAAATATAAGACTGAGGTAATGATGAGCCTTACCTCCATTCCTTTTAAAAACATCTGGATTCTCTGCTGTAATATCTGCTGCCAACTGTAATTAAGATGAAGTGTTCTCTTGGAGCCTGTTGTACATTTAAGAAGCTTTGTGAAGAAATAGTGAAGAAGAAGAAACCTTATGATGGTCCATCTCCAGTTCTCACTCAACCATTCCAATCTTAGCTGTGCAGTCAAAATAAATGCAATCCAGAATCCTGTCAGAATCTCCTCTTCATTCTTCGTTATGCCCAGAATTCTGTACCACCTGGAATTAAACCAACTCATTTGAAGAAGAAGAAGAAGAAGAAAAAGAATAGTACATTGACAGAGAACTGCCAGAAATTCAATCTGGGTCAAGAAGAAGCTGTGACATTAGAGATATAATTGTTGATGCTAGATGAATCTTGGCTGAGAACATAAGAAGGATGTCTATGTGTGTTTTATTGACTATGTAAAGGCATTTAACTATGAGGATCATAACAAACTGTGGCTAACATTGAGAAGAATGGGAATCCCAGAACACTTAATTATGCTCATACAAAACCTCTGACTATCTGGCCCACTGAGTAGGAGAGACCTGCATTTGTGCCTATCCCAAAGAAGGGTGAGTTAACAGAATGGGGAAATTACTGAATAATATCTTTAATATCAACACCAGTAAATTATTTTTAAAGAAAACTCAAAATTACTGGAGCTAATACAATAGATACTGTCAGAAATTTAAGATGGATTCAGAAGATGACGTAGAATGAAGGATAAACTAGCTGATGGTGAATGGATTTTTAATGAAAGCAGAGAGTATTGGAAAAATTTTTACCTTTGTTTTTTGACTATGCAAAGTCTTTTGCTTATATGGATCATAAAGTATGGCTGACACTGTGGATAATAGCCATTTTTGCACACATGACATACAACTATTTACATGTGGAACTGGCACATAGACCAACAAGAAGATAATGCATGATTTAAAATCAAGAAAGTAATGCATCAGGTCTGTATCCTTTCACCATTCCCATTCAGTCTGTATGTGGGCAAATAATTGGAGAAACTGGACATTGAAGAAGAAAAAATAATTGGAGTAGCTGAATGAGATGAAGAGGAATATGGCATCAATATTGGAGGAAGAGCTAGTGTACATAGGGTTGCTAAGAGTTGCAGGTGACCGGACAGCGTATAACAGCAACAACATTAAGATGATACATATCTTGCACGCTGAAAACAAAGACGTACTTACTGAAGAAGCTGAATGACCATGACCTTCAATTTGGAGTATATTTTCAACCTTGCTCTGAAGCTTGCCCTTTCCTGAGCCAATCTCACTTACTTGAACACAATCCATCTCATCTAGGGTCTCCGTCCCCTCCACCCTTCCAAGAAGCATGATGTCCTTCTCTAAGGACTGACCCCTCCTTGTCATATGCCCAAAGTATGTGAGACAGGGCTTCAAAATCCTAGCCTCCAAGGAGAAACTTGGTTTCACCCTCTCTAAGATAGACCTATTTGTTTTCTTAGCTGTCCACAGTATGTTCAAGACTCTTCTCCAGCACCACAGCTGAAAGACTTAATTCTTCTTCTGTCATCCTTAGTCCAGCTCTCTGATGTAATTACAAAGACCATGGCGTAGGTCAGACAAAAATCCTCACAACTGAACTAGTAAATGATATGATAAACAGAGAAAAGATTGAAGCTGTCAAGGATTTAATTTTTCCCCACCATTGTCAGCACAGGAATGCAACAGCAATCAAACCACCTATTACAGTGGGCGCTTCTGCTGCCAAGAACTTCTAAAATGCTAAAGAGCAAGGATGTCATGTTGAGAACAGAGGTGTCCCTGACACAAGCTAAGGTATTTCAGTTGCCTTATATAGATGTGAAAGTTGGCTAAGCCAAAGAAAGATCAAAGAAGAATTGAGGCATTTGAATTATGGTGATGTTGAAAAGTATTAAATTGCCAAGAGAAAAAAAAAGACCAGATCTTCCTTGGAAGAAGTGAATACTCTTTTTAAGGAACGATGATGAGCCTTTATCTCATATAATCTGGACATGTTATAAGGAGGGGCTACCTCCAGTGGCCTAGTGGTAAGAATCCGCATTCCAATTGCAAACAGTTTGCTGTTTGAATCCATTAGCTGCTCCACAGAAGATGGATGGGCAATCTATTTCCTTTTGATTACTGGTTCTGAAAACCCACTGCAGGGTCAGGTATGGGTCTATTCTGACTCTATTCTACACAACAACAATAACAACACAGTAGCTGGAGAAGGGAGCTCTGATGGCCTAGGACTAAGAAGCTGTGAAGCAATCCCAAAAGACATGCAGCTCAAATCCACCAGCTGCTCTGTGGGAGAAGGATAGGCAATCTCTTCATGTATTACTGCTTCTGAAAACCTGCTAGAGGGTTGGCTATGGGTCAATTCTGATTCGATGGTACACAACAAGAACACAGTCTTTGGAGAAAGACATCATGCTTGGTTTAAAAAAAGAGGAAGATTCTCAATGAGAGAGCTTGGCTTAATGACTGCAACAATGGACTTATTTACAATAGAGATTGTGAGGATGGCAAAGTATTGCATAATGTTCAGAGTCAAGTGGATGATACCCTAAACCAGCAATAACAACTCTGGAATTCAACCACTTGCCTTTCAATTTGCTGTGCTGTGTAATTTCTTGCATGTTTCTGTGATGCTGGGCATTTTGGTAGGCAGGAGTTGATGGACTTTCTACATTAAGAGACTAGAAAGACAACCCTACTAGTCTTCCAAAAATCAGCCAACAGAATCCTTACCCATCATAACAAAATATTGTCCAGTTTGCTTGCTTTGTATATATCACCACGTGAGGTTAAACGGTAGAGTCCTATTTGGTGAAGCAGAGGGCCAATGGGAATAGTCACAAGAATGGATTCAAACATGCTGCAAGTTGTGAGAACAATGGAAGGACCTGGTAGTGCTTGGTTTTGTTGTACATGAGGTCTCTGTGGATCTGAGATGACTTGAGCAGCTATATACTTTAGAATTATAGAAAAATCCCTTCCTACTTTTAGGGATGCCTTCATTTATGTATTGTGAGTCATTGTTATTTGGGCCCCAAAGAGTAAGAGGGTCCACAACATAAACAGTCTTCCAACCATCCTGAAAAATCTACAACCAGGAGAGGATAAAATAGATGAATGGGACCTTCTGAGAATCAAAATCCCTTTGCACATCTAAAAACTTATCTAGCTGAATAAAAATGAAAGCCACAGATTGGGGGAAAAATATTTGGTAATGACATGCCAGATAAGTGACTTATATCTAGAATTTATAAAATACTCAAGCACCACAACAAGATAACGATAAATTGAAAAATGGGCACAGGATATAAACAGACACTTTGCAAAAGAAGACATTCAGATGGTCAACAAATACATGAAGAAATGCTCAAAATCCCTAGCTTTTAGAGAGATGCAAATCAAAACAACTATGAGATAGCATCTCACCCCAGTAAGAATAGCAAAATTTAACAGAGCCACAAACAACAAATGCTGGTGAGGTTGCGGAGAAATTGGAACCCTTATTCATTGTTGGTGGGAGTGTAAAATGGTGCAACTACTATGGAAGGCTGCATGGTGCTTTCTCAAAAAGTTGCAAATAGAAATACCATTTGACCCAGTATATTCCTTTACTGGGAATATACCCTAAAGAGACCATAACTGCCATCCAGGCAGATATACGCACACCTATGTTTATTGCAGCTTTGTTCACAATAGCAAGGAGTTGGAAACAATCCAAGTGCCCATCAACAAACGAATGGATAGAGAAGCTGAGATGTATTCACACAATGGAATACTACGCAGCATTGAAAAACAAGGAACTCATGCAATATTATTCAAAATGGGTGACCCTCGATGACATTATGCTGAGTGAAATATCTCAGTCACAAAAGGACAAATGTTGCATAATGCCACTGTTGTAGAATGGGAGTGATATCAGGGTTGGATGACACTGAGAAAAATTGGATAAATTATGTATACTGCATTGAAACTGATGAGGGAGAGAACAGTTTAATAGCGATATATGATTGAGTATTATCGTTATGACAAGAGTCCAGAATGAAGATTGCCTAGTGGAGCATACTTGGAGCGGGGGTGTGGGGGGCCATTGTATATCAATGAAGGAATTTTTTTTTTACTTTACAGTGAGAAGAAGGAACTGGGGGGCAGGGAGAAAAATGCAGCAATGAATGAGTGGAAATCCAAAATCTCTGTAAATGTTCATTAAAATTAATTTTAAAAAAGAGCATGTTCAGTGAGAACTCAGCCTTTGTTTTTCTTTATATAACTCAGATCTGTGTTAAGAAAGAGCAGTGTTGGGAATCCATTTGTGTTTCAACCATACTATTCTCAGAATCTCTGGTGGTTTCTGACTTAAGAGGTCAGTCTGGTTGTGCTTGTCTCATTCCCTGTCACCAAGTTCTTCAGGTGTCCCTGAAAAGAAACTTTTATGACATTATTGTATCTATTTGACAAACATATCCAGACATACTTGCAAACACAGAGACTATGGCTCGATAGTGATCACTACTACATTTGAAACCTTACTATTATTATTATTATTATTTTTAAGATCATGCCCTTCTTTTAATCTTTGGACATGTTTTTCTTCCCTTATTAGAATTATTTTTATTTACCAAAATTTTAAAAGATGGAACCATTTCATATACTATTTATAACTTTGATAGCATGAGAGTTTTTTTCCCTTTTCCTGTACTGTGGTTGTCAACCAAGATGATAACTAGAAGGTGTCACAGTGAGAGGTACATTTTATGCAATCACTAGGCTGGAAGTCTGACCTTTTCTTTCTCAGAAGGTGACCTCTGACATATCTGGATATTCTTCTGTGTTGGGGGTTGCTAATTACTTCTCCAAATCACTTCTCCTTTTGTTCATTAGTAACAACCTTTGCAATGGGTTCTGCTGAAAATGTCATTTTCCAGCCTCCCTTGCAGATTGCTGTAGGTAATGAGATGTGAGTAGTAGAGTTTGAGAGGCTTTTAGAAAGGTCTTTTAAATGTGAGAGGATAAGCATTCTTTCTTTGCTTTATGGAAATGTGCTAGCTGGAACTAAGCATATTGGAACTATGAATAAGCATTGAGAATGGAAGACAATTATTAGGAGTATTGAGAAAAAATGTAGAGTGAGCTTGGTTGCTTGAAGACATAAGGAGCCAACCATGATGGCTTTGATCTGTCCATGTCAAGTCTTTTGTATTTAAGGGAAGAAATGGCTCTCCTTAAGACATTCTTTGTTTTTTGAATACACAAGCATATCTTACTCCTAAAGGATACACTTGTTTAGTATATTAGGAAGATGATATGCTCCTGATATTGGAAGAGTAATATACCAGATCATTATCTACTGTTGGTTTAGGAATAGTCTCCATATGGAATAACTTCTCAAAAGAGCAGCTGTTACAGCATCCAGTTTCTCAAAAGCATTTCAAGTATTAGTTAAAAATAAGTGTTTATCTGAGGCATTTCAAATATTAGTTAAAAATAAATGTTTATGAATCACAGAATCATAAGTGACTATGAAATGAAGCTAGGCTAAATATCAAACCTCTGGGATGGAAGTCAAAGACAACAATTCTGTTTCCCATGATGTGTCTCTTGGGACCTTTACTGAATCCTATGCTAAATAAACCCAGTTCTGATTCATAAAATGGACTCTTAAAATGCAATGTATCAAAGATAATAATTGTCTTAATACCTCTGCCTCCAAAAGAGGATTATTTGTTTATTAAAACATAAGCTAAAATATTGTAATAGGATAAGTATCTTTTAAACAGTTAAAACCCTGTCTATTTTTCTTATAGATTCTAATTAAGGAGTTCTTTTGTACCTAGTAGATTGTTCTGAATATTTTATTTATTAAACAAATAATTATTATAACTACTAAGTAGTATTCCAACTAGATTATTAATTCCTCGAAGGTAGGCTTTAGGTTTTAAGTTTACAGCCCAAGTTACAGACCTATAATAATCGTAATATGTCAAGAATAAACTAAATTAAAATATAAGATGCAAATTAAGATTGAAATAGAAAATCCTTTTAGGAGAAAATAGTATGAGACTCTGGCCACTTCATTTTCCAACTCAGTTTAAAATATGTATATTCTCACACATCAGAAGCTTCATATTTTTTCAGATTGTGGAGACAGAAAAACATTTTTGTTGGCATTTTCTGTCACTAACTAATTCTTCTTTTTATGTCCTAGTATTTAAACTTTTAAATTACTCTAATTTCTAGTTTTAGTACACTTTTGATATTGTCTTAGCTCAATATTTTTAAAAATAATTTCAGGTTTTAGTGAGGCTGTAGCAAAGGACAAAGGGACATTGGAAATAAATTTTCCACAGTGTCCAAGGGGTATTGAATCTATATCTAAGATGCCAAAGAGATGGTTTTGGGTGAAGAATGTGAACTGGGCCAAGCCTTTACCCTTTCCCAGTCTAGTAACCATACAAAAATTATTATAGACTTCGTGGCTTAAAACAACATATCTTGATTCTCTTAGAATTTTGGAAGGGCAGAACAAGATTACAAAGCTCTGTTGGTGCTATGGACTCTGTGGTAGTAAGAACTCATGGTCTGTTCAGGAAAAAAATAACAACCTGTAAAATGTTATAGGGCAGTTCTACTCTATCACATAAGGTTACTATGAGTTGAAATCAACTCCACCACACACAGCACAGCACATTTGCAGCCAAGTAGCTCTGTACCTTTTCTGTCTACAGAATTTTGGGAGTCTGAAAAATTTTCTTTGATTTCATTACGCCTCTGTTTTTTTCTATCCAATCTGAAATTAGATTGAAGGATTCTGTTAGATATTGATGCCAACCAAATCTGCCCACTGTGCTTGAGTTGATTTCTATTCATGATGACCCTCCATTGGCTTCCACGGCTTATGGAAGTAACTGCCTTTCTTCTATGGAGTGCTTGGTGAATTCAAACAGCCCAATACATAAAGTAGTACACTATACCAATTGTTGTCATGGTGTGCTGTTAAGTCAGAACTGACTCATAGCTGACCCTTCAGTGGGTTTTCAGAGGGCATAAATTATGTGAGAGGAGAATGATCATTGTTTTCTTAAGGAGCAGCTGGTGGATTTGACCTATATGCCTCTGGTTCAGCACTTCTGACTCTTACCGCTAGGCTACCAGAGTTTTCTATGTCGTTACAGTTGTGGTATACTATGTAGTATACCGTTGTGGTTAGTTCAGAAATTATCCATAGCTGAGCCTCCAGCAGGTTTTCAAAGGCAATAAATCACAAAAGAGAAGATTGCTTATTTCTCTCCCACAGAGCAGCTAAGGGATTTAAACCTCAGACCTTTGCACTGGCAGCATAAGCCACCAGAGCTCCCTAGTTTCTGAAATAGTTGAAAGGATCCAAGAGTCACATATTTAATTGTCTCAGCAAAGGTTGTCTATTCACATCTTTGACATTTTCTCCAGAGCTGGCTTTTCAGCATAGGATTTATTAACATCCTTAGGAATTTAAGATCTTTCTAAAATATCAAGTGCTGGCTCCTTTCTGCTTAAGAGTTTCTTCCCCACCACATCTTTCCTTTTGCATTTTACTATAATTAACACACAAAAGAAAAATTTAATTGGGGAAATCTGCTATCAGGGACCTCTTCAGAGTACCGAGAAGCAACGATGCCAGTTTAGAGACTAAGGTACACCTGATCCAAACTATGACCTTCACAATTACTTGTTATGCTTCAGAGAACTGGACAATCACTAAGGATGACAGAAGAAGAATTGATACCTTTGAGTTGTGGTGCTGGAGTAGGGTCTTGACCATTCCATGGACCATCAAGAGAACAAACAGGTCTTTCTTGGAAATGGTGAAACAAGTTTTCTCCTTGGAGGCTAGGACTTTGAAGCTTTATCTCACATACTTTGGGCACATGGCCAGGAGAGATGAATCTTTGGAAAAAGACATCATGCTCAGAAGGGTGGAGGGACAGCACAGGAGAGGAGACCCAGATGAGATGGATTGACACAGTAACTTAAGTAATGGGGGCAGGAGTATCAGAGTCAGTGAGACAGGTTCAGGATAGGGCAGGGTTCAGAGATATTGTACATAGGGTCACTATGAGTTGCAGGTGACTCGACAGCATGTAACAACAACATAAGCAATAAGAGGAAAGTAGAGCATGCCTTCAGCATTGTTTAGAAATCTCCTCAGATAGACATCCAAGTTCACTGCTTACAAATTTTGCTTTTGTAGAGAACAAAACAGTACCATACAACTCAGTCAAGTTTTCTATTATGTAACAACTATTGTTGTTGCCTTTCAGTTTCCAATAATTTGTTCCCCAGTTACTTTTAAGGCTTCAACAAAATCAACTTTGTTCAATGTATACATTTTCACTAGCATTCTATTCATGACAATGAATGTGTTCTCAAAGATGATGAAAGATTTTTTCTTTTGTCATGCCCCACACTTCTTTTCAGCTGACAAAAGAAGCATTTCTAATGTCCATGTTCCTACTTCTGTTCAAGGCAATCTAAGCTTTTTTTCTATCGTGTCTTTAAATATCATTCCCATTACTACTCATTATCTAGTTCCAAAATACTTTCCCTGAGGGTTCTAAGGTGACTTTTTTGCCTTTTTCTGCTTTTGATGTCTTCAGTCTTGTAGCTTCATAAGTTCTGCCTGTCTTCACATGGTCTTTCTTCTCTGTATCTGTGTTTTCTCTCCTTCTACAAGTCTGTACAAACATTTTTTTATAGGATCTGCTTAGAAAATGCATGATTATTTAAGATTTCTTAATCATGTTCTTGTTTTTCAATTTTTTCAATTTTTATTTCCGGTCAGGTAAACATAGTGGATTCGAATGACCCAATATGAAGTAGAATGGATGTATCCAACTTAAGCATAATCTTTTTCTGGTTGTCAGAGATTTTTAGGAATTCAAAGAATTTCTAAGTTCAAAATGTTGGAGAACTGCTAAGCCATTGGTATATTTTTCCCTGAATATATTATTTCTTTGTTGTTGTTAGGTGCCATCAAGTATGACTCCTAGTGACCCTATAAACAATAGGCCTGATTCTGAATGAGCCACCCTCCTCATCTCTGGCGTACTCTAACCTATTACTGCAGTTACTGTGTAAGTTCATCTTGTTGAAGGTCTTTCTCTTGCTGACCATCCATCTTTCCAAGCATGTTGTTCTTCTCCAAGGAAGATCCTTTCCTACCAACATGCCCAAAATATGTGAGAAAAACTTTATCATCTTTCTCCAAGACATATATATTTGTTCTCTTCTTAAATTCCATAGCTCAAATGCATTCTTCTTCTGTCATCACTTTATCATCTTTCTCCAAGACATATATATTTGTTCTCTTCTTAAATTCCATAGCTCAAATGCATTCTTCTTCTGTCATCCTTATTCATTGTTCAGATCTAAGATGCGAGTTGTTGAAAAGACAATGACCTGAATGAGGCACACCTTAGTCTTCAAAGTAAAATTATTACTACACAGTAATTTGGAAAGTTTCCTGACTGCAGACATGCCCAATGCAATGCATTTCTTAATCTCTTAACCGCTGGTACTTCTATTGTGGTTCAAAGTAAGACATAATCTTTGGCAATTTCAATCTTTTCTCCACCTATCATGATGTTTTCAATTGGCTCAATGGTGAATATTTTTGTTTTCTTGATATTGAGATTCATATTGAAGACTACATTGATTGATCTTGTGCAGAAAGTGTTTCAAGTCAGCCTCATTTTCAGCAAGCAAGTCTCATGTTGTCACCTTTCTACTTAAATTGTTTTCTATTGTTCTTATGTTAAAGTCCAACATCCTAGGGGCATGATAGATTATCTAGTTTTAGCTCCAGGATCTTTTACTTAAGTTTTTGCCCTAGGGAGATATTCTTTTTCTGGACACAGAGTTCTGCTATAACAGGAGTTAGTCAGAGTTATTGCTGAGAAAACAGAAGTAGCAGAACTCTCTGGAAGCTCTTTTAGTGGAGAAACTTAAGTTGATGTTTCTTTTAATAAAATTTTTAATTGTGATTTTAACAAAAGTTTATAGAAAACTTAAATTTTCATTCATTTGTTGTTACACATTTTATCTTCTCTCCCTCCCATCCTCCTCTCCTAGTTTACTTTAAAAAAAAATCATTCATTGGAGAACCAAGATTGTGGTGGTGGAAGAAACAGCATAAGGAGTTGGAGGAGCAGCAAGCTACATAGAAACAACCAGAAAGCCCTACACTGTGCACAGAGACCAACGCTGTGCAACATGAACAGTAGGAATTTGGGTCATGACTTAAATTAAAATAATTAGTTTGGAAGCCACAAGAGCAGTGAGCCGTAGACCATGGTGGAAGCCACCAGCTGAGCTGCTGTGGGTCCCACCTGCCAGGAGCAAGCAGGTTAGTGGGAATTTGACTGAGTTTTCTTAAGCACCACAGAATCGCCAGGAGTGAGCTGGTTGGTGGGAATTTGACTGAGTTTTCTTGGGCCCTGCCAACCTGCCACGGGCAAGTGAGTCAGTGAGAATTTGACTAGTTTTCTTGGGCCCTGCTGACCTGCCAGGAGCAAGCGAGTTGGTGGGAAGTTGACTGAATTTTCTTAAGCCCTACCAACACCCCAGAAGTGAGCACGTTGGTAGAAAATAGACTGAGTTTTCTTAAGTCCCACTGGACTCAGAGCCCCACTGGGGTGGGGGTCACTGCATGAGGGCACCTGGGTGAGGGCCACTGGACAAAGATTGCTGAGTGAGAACTGCTGGGTGGGAAATGAACAACTGGAATTTGAGTAGGGACACCACTTGTGATCACACCTGGACACCTAAAATCTGAGTGAGGTCCCTGCAAGTGGCTGACCTGCCTCTGAGGTCGCCCCACCCCTGTGCCTGCCCCGCCCCCTTTCAGCTCCACACCCATGCCTACACCCAGTCAGTCAATTTGCCTTTAATCCAGAGCATTTGGATCTGACTTAGCTGCAAGAGGCTGCTCTCACGGGCCCTGAAATGAACATTCCCTTGAGTCAGAAGTTCAGAGAGAAACACAGTCTGGGTAGCAACCCCACAATTTCTAGAACACTGTCTTCAGATCAAGAACCTGTCAATGTCACAAAAGAAGCAGGCTGTCTCATACCATATGCAAGTGCAAAGCAAGATGTCACCACCAAAAGGTGAGACAGGATCAATGGATGTCCTGAAACCAGAAGGTCTAATGGAAATTTCTGACACAGAATTGAAATGAACAATGCTTGAATATTTTCAATGAGTGAAAGACAAAGTTGAAGGATTACAGGTCACTGCAAGCAAAAACCAGGAGGAGCTAAAAAAAAACCAAACCAATCCAGAACAATGCAGATATAAAAATAAAATAAAACAAAACAAAGTAAAGTAAAATAAAATAATGACTCATTAGTGGCACTGGAAAAAGAAGAAACCATGATCCAAAATATAAGATCCAATGTTTCAGGTGCTGTCTACATGATGGAAGGACACATGAACAGAGTTGAAGAGATGGAAAATAAGAACCAGTGAAATAGAAGATAGAATTGTCAACACTGATCTGCTAGAGCAAAAAGCAGAATCAAAAAGGATGGAAAAAGAAGAAAATCTAAGAATAATGTGGGACACCACCAAAAGAAATAGCATGCACATCATCAAAAATCTCAGAACAGGAAGAAGCATGAAAAACAATCTCATAGATACTTATAGACTAATGCACAACTGCCCCCCCCCACCCCAAACACAGTATACCGTTTTCTCCAATGTTCATGGAATGTTCTCTACAATAGATCACATTTTAGGTCACAAGGCAAGCATCAATAAATTAAAAAGATAGAAATAATACAAGTCATTTTCTCAGACCACAATGCTACAAAATTAGAAATTAATAACAGGAGGATAAAGGGGGGGAAAACCCATACATTTGGAAGCTGAACAATGCTTTGCTTGAACATGATTTGGTACTAGAAGTAATAAAAAGTGAAATTAAAAAGTTTCTTTTTTTTTAAAGTTTCTTGAAATAAACAACAACAAAACACTACTTGCCAAACCCTCTGGGGAGAAAAGCCAAAGCAATGATCAGAGGTCAATTTATAGCAATAAGCAAACATATCAAAAGGCAGGGGAAAAGTGACCATTGATTCTCTAACCCATTATCTCCAACAAATTGAAAAAAGAACAGCAAGAAAACCAGATACCCTCTAAAAAAACTGATATTATAAACATCAGAGCAGAAATAGATTAAATAGAACTCTGAAAAAGAATTGAAACCTAAGAGTTGGTTCTTTGATAAGGTCAATAAAATCGACAAAGCACTAGCAAAACTAAAAAAGACACAAATAATCTGAATATAGGATGAAATGGGCAATGTCACAACAGAACAAACTAAAATAAAAAGGCTAACATTGGAATATTGTAAAAAATTATACTCAAACAAATATGAAAATCTACAGGAAATGGACAAATACTTAGACATTCACAACCAGCCTAAATTGACACCAACCAAAATTGAACACCTGAACAGAACCATTACAAAAGAAGAAATTAAAAAGATAATAAAACAATTTCCAGCCAAAAAAGTCTGGACCAGATGGTTTTACAAGTAAATTTTATCAAACATTCAGAAAAGATCTCTCACCAATTCTGCATAAACTCTTCCAGGAAATAGATAAAGATGGAATTCTCCCAGACTCATTCTATGAAGCAAACATATCCTTGATACCAAAGCCCAGTAAAGACACCAACAAAACAGAAAACTGTAGGCCAATATCTCTCATGAACATTGATGCAAAAATCCTGAATAAAATCTTGGCCATTAGAATCCAACAACCCATCAAAAACATAATTCATCATAACCAAGTGGGATTCAGAACATGTATGCAAGGATGGTTCAATATAAGAAAACAATCAATGTCATTCATCATGTCAACAAAGGGGGGGGGCAAGTACCACATAATCCTATCAATTGATGCAGAAAAGGCCTTTGACAAAATCCAACACCCTTTCCTTATTAAAACACTGAACAAAATAGAATTGGAAGTGGATTTCTTCAACATAGTTAAAAGGTATATATGCAAACTCAAGAGCCAACATTGTTATCAATGGAGAGATATTAAAGATATTCCCCTTGAGAATAATAACTAGGCAAGAATTCCCACTATCACCTTTCCTGTTCAATATTGTATTGGAAGTCTTAGAAGTAGCAATAAGACAAGAGAAGGAAATAAGAGGTATTCAAATTGGCAAAGAGAAGGTAAAATTATTTCTATATACAGATGATATGCTAGCATACTTAGAAAACCCCAAAGATTCATCAAAAAACTACTGGACACAGTTGATAAATTCAGCAAAGTGGCAGGATATAAGATCAACATACAAAAATCAATTGGATTTCTCTACAATGACAAAGAGAATACAAGTGCTAGAGCTAAGAAAAACAATATCCTTCACAATAGCTAATGACAAGATAAAACACTTGGGAGTAAATCTAACCAGAAGAAAAGAGGATCTATGCAAAGAAAATGACAAAGCATTACTACAAGAAACAAAAAGAGACCTGGAGAAGTGGAAGAATATCTCTTGTTCACGGACAGGAAGACTCAATATTGTGAAAATGACAGTACTATCAAAGGCAATTTACATGTTCAATGCAATCTCAATAAAAATCCTGATTCCACTCTTCAATGAGATGGAAAAGTCTATCTCCAATTTCATAATGGAATGGAAAGAAGCCCCAAATAAGCAAAGAGAAACAAGGTAGGAGGCATCTACTCCATGATTTCAAATCCTACTACACTGCTGTGGTGGTCAAGACAGCATGGTACTGGTACAATGACAGACACAGAGATCAAGAGATTAAAATTGAGAATCCAGAAATCAGCTCATTTACCTATGGTCAACTGATTTTTGACTAGGAGATCAGTTAAGTGGAGAAACAACAGCCTTTTTAACAAATGCTGCTGACAGAAATGGAAAACTGCAGAAAACTCAAGCAAGATCCACAACTCCCTTCATATACAAAAATGAACTCAAAGTGGATCATGGACGTAGAACTAAAACCAAGGACTATAAAATTTTTAAATAAAAGCTTGTAGGAACTCTAGAAACCTTAATCCACAACGTAAATAGTTTTCTAAGCTTCCTGAAAAATCTACAACCAGGAAAGAATAAAATAGATGAATGGGAATCAAATCATATGCACATCCAAAAACTTCCCCAACAAGGTAAAAAGGGAAGCCACAGACTGGGAAAAAAATATTTGGTAATGACATGTCAGATAAGGGACTTCTATCTAGAATTTATAAAATACTTGAGCACCACAACAAGATAAAGGTAAACAACCCAATTGAAAAATGGGCACAGGATATGAACAGACACTTCACCAAAGAAGACATTCAGATGGCTAACATCCATGAAGAAATGTTCAAAATTCCTAGCTCTAAGAGAGATGCAAGTCAAAACAACTATGACTTATCATCTCATTCCAGTAAGAATAGCAAAATTTAACAGAACAGCAAACAACAAATGCTGGTGAGGTTGCAGAGAAACTGGAACCATTACTCACTATTGGTGGCAGTGTAAAATGGTGCAACCACTATGCAAGGCTGTATGGTGCTTTCTCAAAAACTTGCAAATAGAAATATAATTTGACCTAGAAATTCCACTACTGGGAATATACCCTAAAGAAACCATAACTGCCACCCAAGCAGATATATGTACACCTATGTTTATTGTGGCTTTGTTCACAATAGCAAAGAGTTGGAAACTACCCAAGTACCTATCAACAAATGAATAAATAGAGAAACTCTGGTATATTCACACAATGGAATACTATCCTGCATTGAAAAATAAGAAACTCATAAAAATTATATAAAATTATGCTTAGTGAAATATCTCAGTCATAAGAAGACAATAATGCCACTATTATAAAAGAGGGCAGAAAGAGGGGTTGGGGGAAGATTGAGAAAGAACGGATAAATAATGTATACTGCATTGAAACCGATGAGGGAGAGAACTGTTTAAAAGGGATATATGATTAGGTATAATTGTCATGACAGAAGTCCAGAATGAATGCAGCATAGTGGAGTGGACTTTGGGGGAGGGATTGTATAACAATGAAAGAACTTTTCTTTTACTTTTCAAAGAGAAAAGCGAATTGGGGTGGAGAAGTGGGCAGGGAGAAAAATGCAACAATGAATGAATGGAAATTCAAAGTCTATGTAAGTTTTCATTAAAATAAATTTTTATAAAAGGATGAAAGAAAAAGAAAAAAGAAGGAGAACTGATGTCTTTGGATTGTGGTGCTGGAGAAGAGTACTGAATATAACATGGACAGCTAAGAGAACAAACAGGCTTGTCCTAGAGAGGGTGAAACCAAGCTGCTCATTGGAGGCAAGGATTCTGATGCTCTGTCTGACATAGTTTGAGCATGTTGCAAGGAGGAACCAATCCTTGGAGAAAGACATCATGTTTGGTAAGGTGGAGGGATAGAGAAAGAGAGGAAGACCCTGGATTAGATGAGACTGGTTGATTCAGAGACTGGGATAATGGGAGTAGGTGTGTCAGAGACAATAAGGTTAGCTCAGGATAGACCAGGGTTCAGAACTGTTGTACATAGGGTCACTGTGAGTTGCAAGTGACTTGACAGCACATAACAACAACAACAACAACAACAAACAACAACAACAACATCAACATCCTTTGGTCCGTCTTCTAACTCAGTTTCTCATTCAATGAATACTAGATCTTGTAGATTCTGTCTTCTCAATTTATCTCTTGTCAAATATCTCTTCTTCTATTTCCTTCATTATTGCTTTGTTGTTATTGTTGTTAGGTGCCTTCAAGTCAATTGTGACCCATAGTGACCCTATGAACAACAGAACAAATCCTATTTTATCCTATGCCATCATCACAATTCCTTATACTCTTGTGCTCTCTGCAGTAGTCACTCTGTTGAGCTACCGATTGAGGGTCTTCCTCTCCTTTGCTGACCCTCTGAATTATATTCTTCTCTAAAAAATAGTCTCTTTTAGCAACATAACCATTGTATGTGAGGTGAAGCTTTATCAACTTTGCCTCCAAAGAGCACTCTGTATGTCCTTTCTCCAAGACATATTTGTTTGTTCTCTTGGCAGTCCGTAGGATGGTCAGTACTTTTCTCTAATATCACACAGTTCAAAGTCGAGTAGCAAGTGATTGGAAAGGCCATGGTTGAATCAAGTTAACCTTATTCCTCAAACTAACATCATTATTCCTCAATAATTTGCAAGGGTCCCTAACTGCAGTGTTTCCCAGTGCAATATGTCTCCTGATCAGGTGTATTGATTGTGGATTCAAGTATGAAGAAGACATGGTTTCTTTTCTCCATCTATCATAATATTGCCTATTGTTCCAGTGAGGAAGATTTTTTCTTTCTTAACATTGAGATGAAATCCATATTGAAGTCAGCAGTGTTTTTTCTTCTGCAGCAAGCACTTCAAGTCCTTATTTTCAGCAACCAAGTTTGTGTCATCTGCATCATGAAAGTTATTCATGAGTCATCCTATAAAGCTGATGTCAAATTCTTCATGAGTCCAGTATCTCAAATAATTTGCTCAATATACAGATTGTGTTAAGAACAAATTCAAGCCACAAGTTGCAATGCAATACTTAAAAATGCTAGGGCAGAATATTGAATGATCCAAGAAGCATTAAAAGATGGAGTATACAGTCACTGTACCAAAAAGACTTGGATGGCACAGAAGAATTTCAAGAAACAATATATGATCAAGAGGCAGTGGTGTTGAAGGATGAAGTTCAGGTTGCTTTGAAGGACTTGGCAAAAAATAAAGCCCCAGGAATGGATGGAATATCAATTGATATGTTTCAATAAACAGTTGATGCCCTTGATGTGCTCACCAGGTTGTTCAAAGAAACCTGGAGGGCAATTATCTGGCAAATGACAGGAAGAGATCCATATTTATTTATATTCCAAAAACGGTGACCAGAGAGAGTGTGGAAATTATCGAACAATATCACTAATATCACACTCTAGCAAAATCCTACTGAAGATTATCCAGAAATAGCTGAAGCAGTACATTGACAGAGAACTATCAGAAATAGAAGCTTGGTTTAGATGAGGTTCTGGCACTAGAGACATTATTGCCAATGTCAGATGGATTTTGGCAGAAAGCAAAGTATACCAGAAGAATGTCTATCTGTGTTTCATTGACTATGAAAGGCTCTGTGATCACAATAAATTGTGGCTATCCTAACCATACTTGGACCAGGAATCAGTCCTCAGAACAGAGCAAGGAGACACTGAATGTTTCAAAATCAAGAAAAGTGTGCATCAGGCATGTATCCTGTGTCCATACCTTTTCAATCAATATGCAAAACAGATCAATCAGGAAGCTGGGCTCTATGAGGAGGAATGTGGCATCAGGTTTGGAAGAAGACTCATCAACAATCTGTGTTATACTAATGCCACAACCTTGCTTGCTGAAACTGAGGTGAACCTGAAGGGCTTGCTGTTGAAGGTCAAGGACTATAGTCTTCAATATGGACTGAAGCTCAACATCAAGAAAACAAAGATTCTCACTACTGCCCAATTGGCAGCACCATAATAGAGGAAGAAAAGATTGAGGTTGTCAGCAATTACAGCTTGCTCAGCTCCATAACCAACACTCTTGGTACCAGCAGCCAGGTGCATTCATGCAAGTTGAATTGAATTTGGAAAATCTGCTGTCAGACACCTCTCCAGAGTACTGAAAAGCAATGATGTCAGTTTAGAAACGAAGGTACGCTTGATCCAGGCCATTGTATTCACAATTACTTGCAAAGCATCAGAGAGCTGGGGAATGACTAAGTTTGACAGAGAAAGAATAAATGCCTTTGAGTTGTGGTGCTGGAGAAGATTCTTTAACATACCATGGGCCACAAAAAAACCCCGAAATACTTCTGTCTTGGAGAGGCTGAAAACAAGTTTCTCCTTGGAGGCTAGGATTTTGAAGCTCCCATCTCACATAATTTGTGCATGAGGCCAAGAGGGACCATCCTTGGAGAAGGTCATCATGCTTGGAAACGTGGTGGGACAGCACAGGAGAGGAAGACCCTGGATGCCATGGATTGATATAGTAACTAGGACAATGGGGTTAAATGTGACAGAGTCAGTGAGACTGGCTCAGAACTAGGCAAGTTTCAGAGCTGGGGTACATAAGGTCACTATGAGTCACAGACGACTCCACATCATATAACAACAATAAAAATTGAATAGATATTTATCTTCCAAAGTACCCTCTACAAAATCAGCAGGAAGATTTTTCTAAAATTCTGATTAGATAACCCACCTTATCTGCTTAAAACACATCATGAGCTACACATTGCCTACAGGAGAAACCCCAACTATAGGGTGTAGAAAACAAAACATCAATAGCTGATTCTGTCTTTGTGTGTATTCCTATCTCTTATTCAGCTTCATGGCCCTATCTTCACATCTAAAAAGGAGTGTCAATATTCTAGTGACATCCAAGTATTTGCATGTCTCTAAACATACTGTGAACTCAACTACTTCCATCTGTTTGAAATGAGAGCCCCTTCTCACTGAGCTTCTCAAACATTTTCAACATAGGAGGACATCTGAAGAGTCAAAATGTAAAGTGCATGGATGGGATGAAGTCATTAAAGGATAGTAAAGAGGAATCACACAAGAGAACATTTAAGAAAAAGTACTGTGTCCTATATAATTCTAGAAAATCACATATCACTCTGGAAACATTATATAGAATAATAATTACATACTATATATATAAATATAGGAAACCGGTGGTTCGGTGGTAAAGAGTTGTGCTGCAAACCAAAAGGCACGTGGTTTGAATTCACCAACTGCTCTATGGGGAGAAAGATGGTAAATTTACTACAGTGCAATTTACTGCCTCAGAAGACCTACTAGAATGTCAGCTATGTGTAGATTCTGACTAGACAACATAGAAAAACAATACATATAAATATGAAAATTAACCATAGTTTAATTAACTATAGTTTAAACATAGCTTGTCTTCATAAAGTTAAAAGATACTTTTTACAGAAAATGATACAGATTTTATTTATATAGCCAATGTAATCCATTATTGTTGTTAAGTACCATTAAGTTGAATCCGACACATATGAAAAACAGATCTGAACCCTGTCCCATACTGTGCCATTCTCACAACCTCTGACATTCTCAATTCCATTAAAGTTGATGTTGACACAAACCTTGCTTGATGAAAATGAAGAGAACTTGAACCACTTAAAAGAGAAATGACTACAAACTTTAGTGTAGATTACAACTCAACATAAAGAAAATAACAAATTCTCACAACTAGACCAATAGACAACATCATGCTTAAGAGAGAAAAGATTGAAGTAGTCAATGATTAATTTTATTTGGATTTATAGTCACCATCCTTGTAAACAGCAGTCAAGAAATCAAAAGAAATATTGTATTAGCCAATCAGCTGTTATGGGTTGTGAGGGTTCTTACAGATTCTTAAGGAATAGACTATGGGGATTTGTTTTTTTAATATTTTTTTATTAATTTTAATGAAAATTTACAGAGACTTTGGATTTCCATTCAGTCATTGTTGCACTTTTCTCCCTGCCTGCCCGTG
>NW_006399817.1:7420624-7422859 GCF_000299155.1 Elephantulus edwardii | reverse complement strand
GTTAACCATCCTTGCATGCCTGTTACGAATCTCACTTGGTCATTTTGATGCATTTTTTAATTCCAGTGGCTAGGATTTTTGTGTCTATGTTCATAAGAAATATTGTTCTATAGTTTTCTATTTTGATGGTATCTTTACCTGACTTTGGCATTGAGTAATTTTGCTTCATAGAATGAGTCTGGGAGTATTCTTTCTTTCTCAAATATTTTATGTTGAATTGGTGACAGCTCTTCTCTGAATGTATGGTAAAATTTGCTTGTAAAGCCATCCGGCCCAGGGCTTTTGTTTTTGTAAGTTTTTTTCACTTTCTTCTTTTGTGATAGTTATTTTCAGGTGTTTAGTCTGTATCAGTTTGGGTAGATTGTGAGTTTGTAAATATTTGCCCATTTCCTTTAGGTTTTCATATTTGCTGGTCATTAATTAAAACTCCATTAATATCTTTGTATTTCAGTTGATTCTGTTGTGACATCCTCCCTTTCATTTCTTATTCAGACTATTTGTGTCTTTTCTTTCTTTTCCTTTGTTAGATTTGCTAGTGGTTTGCTAATTTTATTGACCCTTTCAAAGAACAAATTCTTGGTCTTGTTGATAGTTTGATTTGCTTTTCTATTTTCTGTTCCCTTTATTTCTGCCATAATTTTTGTAAATTCCTTTATTCTAAAGGTTGTTTGATTTGCTTGCCGTTCTTGTTTCAATTTGCATGGTTTATTTTTTCCACCTTTTAATTTTTAGTCTTTAATTTTTAATCTTCAATTTCCAGATGTGTCTCTTATAAACAGGGTTTTGGTGTTTGTTTTTTTTTATCTAATCTGCTACTCTTTTTTTTTTTTTCTTCTCTGGTGCATTTTAAACCACATTCAATGTGATTATGGAAAGGCAGGGTTTAGTTGCTGTCATTTTGTTGGGTTCTTTTTTGTATAGTTACTAGTTTCTTTGATCAATCCATTTTTCTGTGATGTGTCTGTGAGAAGGGCTTTCTTTAATGTGTATTTCAATTATTGGTCTTAATTTCATGAATTTCCTTAGTTTCTGCTTTTCTGAGAATGTCTTGATCTTTTGATATTTTACGGACAGTCTTTCTGGGTACAGGATTCTTGGTTAGCAGTTGAATTCTTTGAGTGTTTGTTATGTGTCATTCTACTGTCTTCTTGTGTGCATGATTTCTGCTGAGAAATTGGAGCTTAATCTTATTTGCTTTTCTTTGTAGGTTACTATTCATTTTTCTCTAGCTGCTTTTTAGAATGCTTTCCTTCTCTTTGAGTCTGGTGAATTTGACAATGAAAAGCCATGGTGTTTTCCTTTGGGGGGGTCTCTTCTTTTTGGGATTTGCTCAGTTTATTGGATGTTTATTTTCTCATTTTTTGTGATACCTGAAAACTTTTTTTATAGTTACTCTATCACTTTTTCCCCCCAGTGTATTCCACCCTCCCGCTTCTTCTTGCTCTGGAATACCAATTACACATATGTTATTCTTCTTGAATAGGTCCCATAATATTGTTATATTTTATTGATTTCTTAATTTTCCTTCATTTTTTATTCTGCTTTTTGGCTTAGCAGACCAGTGCTGAGATCTCTATGTTCAGCTTCAGCAATTCTGTGTTCTATTTCTTAAATTTTGCTCATCTGTCTCTTCACCCTGTTGGCAACTTCTGAGCTGTTGGTCTTAATATTCTGAATTACTCCTTCTTGCTTTTCTGGGCCTTCTGAGGCTTCATTGACTTTATCTGCTTTGTTTTGTGTTACTGTTTTAAGTTCCTCTTTGGTTTTGCTGTAGCAAAAGCAGTCCAGCAATTTTTCAACATTTTCTTTCATCCAGTCAAAGTATTTGTTCAATGCTCTTTAAAATTCTCTGTCAGGAAGTTACATTGGCCTTTTGTCCTGCAGAGGATCCATCGGCTCTGTGTTTTGATCACTTTTTTGGGTGCTATATTGCTTTGGTTTTGTGTGGGGTTGAGGTAATTTACTTCTTCCATGTCATTACAGTGTTAGAGGTTTTCTAGCCCGAGATTGTCCCAGGTACCACGTTGCACAAATCTCCTTGCCTGGGGTCTTCAGTGCTCCAAGGATGAATGCTTCTCACCCTGTCAAAAGTCCTCTCTGGCCATGGGGTGGGTGGGAAGATTTGCTTTTCCTGGAGACGTCACTGTTTCAAGGGCAAGGAAGGTAATTCACTCTGTCTGAAGTTATTAGTTACACTAGACATTGTTGTTGTTGTTGTTGTTATTGTTATGTGCC
>NW_006399817.1:7415969-7420524 GCF_000299155.1 Elephantulus edwardii | reverse complement strand
CTAATCACATATCCCACTTAAACAGTTTTCTCCCTCATCTGTTTCAATGCAGTATACATTATTTATCCCATCTTTCTCAGTTTTCCCTCAACCCATATGTCAGTCCTGTTTTACAACAGTGGCACTATGCAGTATTTGTCCCTTTGTAACTGAGATGTTTCACTCAGCATAATGTCCTTCAGGGTCACCCATTTTTAATAATATTGCATGAGTTCCTTGTTTTTCAAGAGGATTTGTTTTTACCCCCAAATTCTTCCAAATAGTTATTTGTATTTAGCTCACTGCAATCCCCAGTTCAAATCCACTAGATGAGAGAAAGACAGGCAATCTCCTGGCATGTGATTTAGTGCCTCTGAAAACCTGCTAGAAGGTCAGCTACGTGCTGTTTCCCACTCGATAGCAAACAGACAGTAATCCATATGTTAAAATGACTAACAATATCACCACTTTATATTTTATAATTTTCAGTAATTTAAAAATACTTAAAATGTTAGAATAGGAAGCAGGATTGTTACTTTTTTACTCAGAAAATGACAAACCTCGAGTTTCTCAAATGGTGGCCTTTTCCCCTCCTGAAGTGTAAAGTGGCCTCTGGCTTCAGCAGCATTGAGGATGTGGTGCTTGCTGATAAGCAGGCCAGAGTGAAGGATCTATTATCCTGTAAGATTACTCTGTTCAAGTACATTTTTTATTATATAAATGTACTTGCATGTGTTTATATCTTTGACTAGATTTACTATTAGGAGCATGTTACTCTCCAAAACGGTTTTAGTTCTGGTTATATTTTCAACATAAAGGAATACATCCAAATGACGAGGTGGTTGGTCCACTTTAAGCCTGTGTTAATATGAACAGACTGCATAACTGTTTCATGGGGAAAAAAAGGACATAAGAAGCTGGCCTACTGGTGGACATTCTCAAGAATTAGTCTGAGATTTGTTTGAGTTGTTCTTTGTGGTAAGCAGCAACAACAAAGTGTTCTGAAAGAGAAAGACACATTGAAGGAGAAATATCACATTAAGCCTGGTTCTCAAGTCCCAAAGGAGCATAAGAGGAGAAAGCATTGTCTTCTCACTAACACTCATCAGAAGACTGAGATGTTGTTGGGCTTGGAATGAGGAATAAGGGAAGGATAGAGGGAAAAACAATAGTCTATTCCCACACTTTTAAATGAACCCAAAGGAGACCTGGCAGACAGTGTGTTATGTATTGACTTGCTAACTGAAAGGTCCCATAGTTTGAAGTGAGGAGCTGCTGGGTGGGAGAAAGTTAAGACGGTCTTTTCTGGAAAGATTAACAATGAAAGGGTTGTAATGAGTCAGAATTTACTTGAATCCAATGGGATTGGTTTTGGTCTTTTGCATCAACCCATATTTTCCTGGTACAGCAGCTATGTGGCATGTGTGACTATATGTCTACTCTACCACATGTCCCTTGAACTCACTAAAGAACAAACAAATAACTTTTGGAGAAAGTGCAACCAAGGTGCTCCTTGGAAGCAAGGATAGTGAAACTTTATTTTGAGCATGCTGTTAGGAGAGACTAGTCCTTGGAAAAGGATACCATGGTTAAAAAGCTAGAGCATCAGCAGAAGAGAGAGGAAGCCTTCAACAAAATAGACTGACACTGAGACTATAACAATGGGCTCTAGGGTATCAGAGATTATGAGGATGGAACAGGATAGGGCAAGATTCAGATTTATTATTCATAGGTTCTCTACGAGTTGTCTTTTTGACAACACCTAACAACAGCCACAATTATAGACAGATAGATGATGATAGATAGATAGAGAGAGATCTATTGACAGAGACAGATGTAAAAATATATATTTATTTAATAAATAGCTCTAAAGACACCAAAACAGTAATTTTCTTCTCTGAAAAGAATGTTAAAGAAAATTATTAAACATTAGGCAAGGAAAACTCAGTGTCCAGATCTATTTCCCATGATCAATAAATACCTTATCATCATACTCTTGAAATATTAGAAGGTCTTTTGGGAAATACATTATTACGTTTCATGTGTCTTTAACTTTGAAATTTTTCTAGAGGTTGTTATTTAATGCCGCTTCTCTGAAGAATAAAGAAGAGGCAATCCTTTCCCTTCCCTTCCCATTTGAATATTCTGCAAGCGTTTTCTTGCTTCAAGAAGATCATCAAAACATAGCGTCATTAAGCTAGTGAGGCTTTCCTTTTGCTTTTACGAAGTTATGTTTAAATGAAAATGATCTCTTCTACTTTTGTATTAGCTACTCTTAATTGGTAAATCATTGTTATTTCTGCTGTTGCTGAAGATCTTCCTTACTGTAAATACTTATTTAATGGTTCAGGAATGACCTACATTTGCGACTCATCTAATTCCACATTTCTTAAATTATAACAGATTTAAAAACCCACAAGAAAAAACTAATTCACTTAATATTTCTGTGAAAAGTTTACAGATTATAAATCAGAATTTTATTTATATTCAGTCATAAGCAAATAGGAGGTATTCAGAGAAGTATAATTATTTCAACTAATCAATTTTTCCAAGAATTTTGCTTGACTTATCCTGTCTCCTTTGTCTTCTCCAAACCTAACGTGCCCTGATTGATAAAACATTTGAAGCAAGACATGAAGAAATAAATCAGAAGGGAAAAAGAAATGTAGAATGTTTTATGCCTTTTAAAATTAAATATAATTAAAGATCGTTATTTCTTATGTCAAAGTAAGAAATATTAGAAAATCTTTTGGGAAATACATTATTAAGTTTCATGTCTTTTTAACTTTGAAATTTTTCTAGAGGTTGTTATTTAATGCCACTTCTCTGAGGAATAAAGAAGAGGCAATCCTGGGACAAGTTCTCTAGGTAGGGCGAATACCTTGGAGGATTAACTAGAAGCGTACAGAATAGGAAAACCATTTATTTGGCAATTTATCTCTTCATCTAAAACTGCAGGTGTAAACACAGCTTATTCAGCCTACTTAAGAACCCAATTAGGAATGCCAGTAGAGTTAATGGACTAGTAAGCTATATCTACCACTGGGTAGGAGTTTGAAGCTCACAGTTCAAAGCTGAAACTGATAACCTGGTAATTGTTTCTATACTCCCCTCAAGAAAGCAAGAAGTGTTTCTTTTTTTAATTGTGGTTGAGTGAAAATTTGCAAAGTCAATTAGATTTTCATTCAAACATTAATACACATTTTGTTCTATAATATTAATTGCAGCATACACATTATAACCTCATGCATTCCCCCTGTAATTTTTGTTTCCATAATCCTTTTATTCTACACCTTCTTGTCTTCTGATCTTTATCACTGGACATATGTTATCATTCAGTGCTGTCGAGTCACAGGTGACTCACAGCGACCCTATGAACGAAAGTCCTTGACACTTGCATACACGACTTTCATCTTTTCTCCAGGTTCATAGGGTTTCTGGAGGCAAGCTATTTACAAAGTGGATGCCACTCCTGCTTCCAAACTTCTTTCAACCGGGGAGCGCCACCAAACACTGTCCAACTATAATCGCATTTGACACATCAGTGTCACAGTGTTCAGCTTCACAGCGACCACAAGTTACCTCTGTACAGCGAGTGGGTGGACACACCAGGGCTATATGACCTAGAAGACTCTTTGAACAAAAACAATGCAAAACAGACCTTAGGGCCGCGGATTAGAGTCACCCACATTCGGCTTGGTAGCATCGCTTTCAGGTCCACTAGGCCAACTGGTCTCTCTCTGTGTTCTTGAGTGCCGTCAAGTCGTAGGTGACTCATAGCGACCCTGTGAATGGAAGTCCTTGACACTTGCTTACACGACTTTCATCTTTTCTCCAGGTTCATAGGGTTTCCGGAGGCAAGCTATTTATAGAAGTGGATGCCACTCCTGCTTCCAAGCTTGTTTCAACCAGAGAGCGCCATCAAACACTGTCCACCGGCATGCCCAAATGCTGGCCCAGAGCCCCCCTCCCCCCAGTTCTTCTGACAAGTCCGCTCTGCCAAACGACACACTTGGGACACAGAGGAAGCCACAAGCACCTGGAGCCCTCCATACCTGCCTCTCCCCAAGAAGCCAGAGGCCGCGTGCATCACTGGGCATATACTTGGACCAGAAAGCAGCTGTCAGAACAGAGCAAGGAAACACTACACGTTTCAAAATCAGAAAAGAAGCATGTCAGGGGTGCATCCTACCTCTATACACCTTCAATCTATATTCAGAACAGATCATGTGGGAGGCTGGTCTAGATGAGGAGGAATGTAACATCAGGATTGGAGGAAGATTTGTCAACAGCCTGTTATGCAGATGACACAACCTTGCTCACTGAAACTGAAGAGGACCTGAAGCATCTGTCGTAGAAAGTCAAGGACTGGAGTCTTCAATATGAATTAAAGATCAACATCAAGAAAACAAAGATTCTCTCCACTGGGCCAATTGGCAGCACAATATAAATCAGAAAAGAGATTGAGACTGTTAACAATTTTGGCTTTTTTGAGTCCACAATCAACACTCTTAAAAACAGCAGTCAGGAAATCAAAACACTAATTGCATTGGGAAAGTCTATTGTCAGGGTCCAA
>NW_006399817.1:7403165-7409259 GCF_000299155.1 Elephantulus edwardii | reverse complement strand
TACCTGTGTAAGAATAGGCATCACTAGGAAAATAATATTTTCAGACCAGAAACTGCAGTTTTTAAAATTATTATAATTAATTTTATTTTTATGGTTGAGAATATACATAGCAGAACATACATTAAATTTACAATTAATTTACAATTTCTACATGTACAATTCAGTAACATTAATTACTGGGAAAACCCAGATGAAATGTATTGATATAGTAACTAGGGCAATGGGGATAGGTGTATCAGAGTCACTGAGACTGGCTCAGGACAGGGAAGAATTCAGAGCTGTTGTACATATTCAATATATGTCCCAGGTGACTCGATATACATACTGACAACAACAACAAAGTTAACTGTCTAATCTTTTAAGTTGATGTTAATTTGATCCCATATAGGTAGATCTTTAAAAAGCACAATCCTCAAGTCAGAAATTATTTTCTATTTAAGTTAAACTATCTCCATGACTTTTCAATCTATATGCAGAACAGATCATCTCTGGGAGGCTGGGCTGTATGAGAAAGAATGTGGCATCATGATTGGAGGGAAATTCTTCAACAACTTGTATTATGCAGATGACACAACCCTACTTGCTGAAAATGAAGAGGACCTGACATACTTGCTAAAGAAGATCAATGACTGCAGCCTTCAATATTGATTGAAGCTCAACATCAAGAAAACAAAGATTGTCACCACTGGGCTGATTGGCAGCATCATGTTGAAGAGACTGAAATTAACAAAATTTATTAACAAGATTGAGTTAACATCTTTAGTTTGCTTGGCTCCACAATCTTGGTACTAGCAGCCAGGAAATCAAGAGATAAATTGCATTGGGAAAGTCAGCTGTCAGGGACCTCTCCAGAGTACTGAAGAGCAACGATGTCAGTCTGGAGACTAAGGTGCACCTGATGCAGGCCATAGACTTCACAATTGCTTGCTATGTGTCAGAGAGCTGGAAAACGACAACGGATGATAGAAAGAGAATTGATGCCTTTGAGCTGTGGTGCTGGAAAAGAGTTTTGAATATACCATAGACTGCCAGGAGAACAAACAAGTTTGTCCTAGAGAGAGTGAAGCCAACCTGCTCCTTAGAGGCAAGGATTCTGAGGCTTCATCTCACATACTTTGGGCATGTTGCAAGGAGGACCAGGTTCTTAGAGAGGAACATCATACTTGGAAAGGTGGAGGGATGGAGAAAGAGGGATATCATCAATGAGATGACTTGATACAATGACTGAGGTAATGAGTGTTGGAGACAGTAAAGTTGGCACAGGATAGAGCAGGTCTTAGGGCCATTGTATATAGGATCACTATGAGTCATAAGTGACTTGATGACACATAACAACAACAACATTGTTTGGTTTAAAATAATCAAGGGATATTTTTAGTATAGTAGTTAAAGACTATTTCATTCTACTAGTTTCAGAAGATTATATTGATGCTAAGGCTCCAGAAAATCAAGATTCTATGAGAGTTTGAAATTATGTGTTGAATTTTTCTTCTTTTGATCAAACTTTAGATTCATTCTGTAAGGTAATTAAAAGATTTCAAAGTAGGAAATGTTATGATCAATATGTGTTCTATAAAGTTCCCTCTGGTGTAGTGTGCTAGATGGAAGGAGATGGAATTTCAAAGCTGGAAAACCAGTAAATGTCTATTGCAATAGCTCATATAAAAATTATGAACTTAAGATAGTGATGGTAGAGAAACAAAGGCTGAGATGGATTCAGAATGAATTAGTGTAAGATATTTGACAGAGGTAGATTCAGCCTCATCCTCAAATTTTGGCTTTCACAACTGTATAAATACAGATAACGGTATAGAAAATATAACAGAGGAAGTTAACTTGACAAAAGATGAGAGAATATAGTTAAGCTTGGCATATGAGTGCTCAGTGCCTGATAGACAGAGGCATCTGGAAATGTGAGTCCAGTATATTTGTAATGGTAAGTGCAAAATTTAAGAGACTTGACCAGGGACAAAAACTTGGAAATCACTGTAAAGTTGATATTTGAAGCCATAGAAATGTTGCTGTTGTTAGGTGTTATCATGTTGTCTATGACTCATAGCTACTCTATGAACAATGCATCTGAAGCCTTCTTTATCCTGTGCCATCCTCATCATCTCTGATATACTTGAGCCCATTGTTACAGTCAATGTGTCAATTCATCTTGTTAAGGGTATTCCTTTCTTTTACTAACCCTCTTTATTTTAAAGCCTTTTCCCCCAAGAAATGACCCCTCCTAACAACATGCTCAGAATATATGAGATGAAGTTACACCATTCTTGCCTCTAAGGAATACCCTGGTTATACTTTCTCCAAGACATTTGTTCTTTATAGAAATTACATATGACCCAGCTATTCCATTGCTTGGAATATACCCCAAGAAAATGAGAATGGAGGCTCAAATGGAAACTTGTACAAGAATGTTCATAGCAATATTATTCACCATTGCAAGAAGGTGGATTGAGACGTTGTGGTACATTCATGTAATAGAATACTATGCAGTACGCAGGCACAATCATTTTCTAAATTACTACCTAACTTGGGAGGGAATGGAGAGCATTATGCTGAGTGAACTAACTCAGTCCCACAAGGACAAATACTGTATAAAATCAATATTGTAGAATGAGTATGAGGATCCAAGGCAGGGGGCAGGAGGGTAGAAATAGAGGTGTGAGGATGGGAGGGGTTGGGTGTTAATCATAGGTTTGCACAATTCGATGGGTGGATGGGGTGAAGGAAATGAGAAGGATCTTTTGTGAAAAACAGTGTATTCAAACTTTGTAAATATATTTTACTTTGGTTCTTGAGCTGCCCTTTGAAATCTATTTAGCTCCTTAACTTCCTGATGTCTTCATTTTGCTTCACTTCTCTGTGTTCTAGTGCAACATTCAGTGTTTTATGATATCCATCTCAATCTTTTCCTTCTTTTCTGTCTTTATAATGACCTTTTCATTCTTCATGGATGATATTCTTGCTATCTTCCACTGGTATATGTATAGTTTAATATGTATAAGTATAGCACATATATTTATTTTTGTAATCACATATATTTTTCTGTTGATGTTACCATGTGGCCAATGTCCTAGTTATTTCCCTTTCTCTGACAAAGAATTAAACAGGATGGGAGACAGTGATTAGCTTTGGATGAATCCTGCTGTAGATGTGATACAGCTCTTCTTAAATTGTTTGTCTTGCTCAAAATAAGCAGTGTGGGCCAAATCCTTGTTAGACCATGGGATTGAAATTAAAAAGACAGAAGATAAGCATGAAGATGAAAGTAAAGATAATTTTATTAGAAAAGATATGTCCCAGAGAGCAAAACAGATACTTTCTCCAAAAGACTGGAAAAAGATGTTGTGCCATGTGTGTTAATGGGTTAATACAGATAGCTCAGTTTCTCATTTGGGTGTGCTACTAGTCTTGAGTTTAAGCCAACAGGATGATGTTGCAGAGGGTTCAAAATTGGTGAGCTGTTCTTATTCCTGTATTTTGTTCTTGGCACTGCTCATGAATCTAAAACACTGGTCAGACTACTTGGGAAGTAATCTCTAGTATACATGTCAGGCCCTTTGGACTAATGTTTTTCTGGTTTTGTTTGGGTAGGAACTGATCATGGCTGCTTTCTTTGACCCTTGCCTTCCTCTAGCTATCAATATAATCATCAGCTGGTTTTATCTCATTGGCATCTGCCCTAATATTCTTTCTTGTTTTGAAGAAAGCTTTCCTTGATGTCAGGGATTCAATAGTATCTATCCAAAATACACACATGGATTGAAATAATGTAGGATTTTTGTAATGATTCCCCATGATCTAATGTAGTTGTAAAAGGATTCAGGGTGGAAAGCCACACACATTGTTGTTGTTAGATGCCATCCAGTCAAGTATGACTCATAGCTGGCCTATGAACAAAAGATCTGAACCCAGTCGTATCCTGCACCATCCTCACATTTCCTGACACACAAAAGCCCATTGTAGCAGTCATCATGTCAATTCACCTGGTTGAGGGTCTTACTCTCCTTCACTGACCCTACACCCTTTCCAACATCATGTCTCTCTCCAAGAAATAGAAGCTTCTAGAAATACGTTCAAAGTATGTGAGATGAAGCCTCATCATTCTTGCCTCCAAAGGGCCCTCCAGCTGTAAGACCTATATATTTCTCCAAGACATATCTATTTGTTCTCCTGGCCGTCAATGGGATGTTCAATGGTTTTCTCCAACACCACAGCTCAAAGGTGTAAATTATTTTTCTGTCATCCTTATTGTCCAAGTAGCAGATGAATAGTTAGTAATTGGAAAGACTATGGCCTGAATCAGATACACACAAGTCTTCAAATTGACATCACTATTCCTTAATAATTTGGAAATGTCTCTAACTGCATATTTTTCCAGTGCAGTGTGTCTCCTTATTTCCTAACTGCTCATACCAAGGTTGTTAATTGTGGATCAAAGCAAGATGAAGCTGTTGGCAGTTTTAATCTTCTCTCCATCCATCATGACACTGCCTATTGGTCCAATGGTATGAATCTTTGTTTTCTTGATATTGAGATGCAATCCATACTGAAAGTTGCATTTCTTGATCTTCTGCAACAAGTGCTTCAAGTCCTCCTCACTTTCAGTAAGCGAGGGTGTGTCATCAGCATAACACAGGTTATTGATGAGTCTCCCTCCAATCTTGATGCTATATTCCTCTTCATAGAGTCCAGCTTCTCAGATAATTTGTTCAGCATATAGATTGAACAGGTATGGAGACAGAGTACAGCCCTAACACGCTCCCTTCCCAATTCCAAACCATGTAGTGCTTCCCTGCCATATTCACACAACAGCCTCCTGATCCAGGAGTAGGTTCCTCATGAGCACAAGAAAATGCTCTGGGATTCCCTTTCTTCTCTATATCAGCCACAGCTTGTCATGATCCACACTGTCAAATGCCTTTGCATAGTCAATAAAGCACAAATAGACATTCTTCTAGTATTCCTTACTTTCAGCCAGGATCCATCTGACACCAGCAATTATTTTCCTGGTGCCACAGTCTCTTCTAAATCCTGCTTGACATTCTGGCAATTCCCTATCTATGTACTGTTCAGGAATTGATAGGATAACAATATCACTTAAAGCCCACACCCCTTACTCCCATCAAAACCATGATCTGCTATAAAGAGGATTTACTGAGACTGTGACCAATTACACCTGTAACCCAACAAGAGATAAAAGGGGAGGAAATTAAGCTAAGAAAGAAGCTAATTACCACCAAGATAGGATCACCAGGAATGGAGTACATCCTTTGAGAGTCAAGTCTCTTCTCTATGTAGTGTCTCTTTGACACTCAGGAAGGTCAACACATAGAGATCTCCAAGAAGGGCTCATACTACAGATGTGGAAGGAAAATAGGCCTGTGCGTAGAACCAACAGAGAGAGAAGGTCTTCCTCTAGAGCTAGTACCCCATATTTGGATTTCTAGTTTCCTAGACCAAGAGAGAATACATTTTTATTTGTGAAAGCTATCCTCTTGTGGTCTCTTTGTTATAGTGGCACTAGATAATGAAGACATTTGAGCTCATTCACTTTCCCATTCTTAATTTGTGGAAGCCTTATGACTTGGGTCAACTGACAAAGGGAAAAAATAGAATAAGAAACCAACAACTGTGATTCATACATAACTATCTTTTTACTGGAACTATATTCATGAATGATGAGCAGGAAATGTATCACAGTGTTAGGCTGAATTTAAAGGAAACAAGCTATGTAACAAGGATATGGTCAATTTTATGGGCTTGCCACCAAAGCCTGATAGCATGTGCATCTTGGCGTTAAGTTGAATTAAAGTGAAGTAAACTTTAACAAGAATATGGTCAACTTCATGAGTTTGTCCTCAAAACCTGAGGATGGGAATTCTGGGAAGGAGGTGGAGGCCTCTGGCCAGGGCAGATCGCCTAGCTCCAGATAAGTGCAAGCCTAAGGTGGCTGCCACATCTGTTGAGCTGGAGTGGTCTACAGTGAGCTGAGGTTCTCCTGTGCAATCCACATGTCCCACATCTACAAGCCCACCCCATCCTGTCTTCTTGTTTACTCGCCTGTATATAAGTACACTGCAACCCC
>NW_006399817.1:7401506-7403065 GCF_000299155.1 Elephantulus edwardii | reverse complement strand
TGCAATCCACATGTCCCACATCTACAAGCCCACCCCATCCTGTCTTCTTGTTTACTCGCCTGTATATAAGTACACTGCAACCCCTGATAAAATTGAATTTGGCTCTGTGCAGCACTCCCAGCGTGGTGTGTTTCCTTCACACTTACTGCTGTCAGGGTGCCACTACTCCCCGCCCCACCCCCATGCCCCAGGAAAATGGACAGCAACATTCTGATAGTATGTGGAACCTAGTCTTTAAATCAAAAATATCCCTCAGTAGGCTGTTAGGGTTGCTATGAGTCATCTAAAACTTGAGGACACTTAACAACACTAACAACGACAACATAGAGAGAACTATGTTGGCCTAGCGGACAGAAAGTTATGCTACCAAGCCCAAGGTGGGTGATTTTAATCTGTGGCACTTAGGCCTGGTTTAAATTGTTTTTTGTCAAACATTTTTCTAAGTGGTATAGCACTGATCTGTGTATTGCTGTACAGAGGTACCTTGTGGTTGCTGTGATGCTAAACACTGTGACACTAATGTGCCAAATGCACTAATGGTTACCCATGGTGGACAGTGTTTGGTGGAGCTTCCCAAAAAACAAGCTTGGAAGCAGGAGTAGCATCCCCTTCCAAAATGGCTTGCCTCTGGAAACTCTATGAACAGTGCTCAGTTCTTTTGTTCATAGGGTCGGTATGAATTGTCTATGACTCAATGGCACTTAACAACAAGGCTGTTCCTTAGGATCTTTTGTTGTTTGTTGATACATGTCATCAAATTGGCTACAACTCACAGCAATCCTATGAACAATGGGTCTGAACCTTGCCCTATCCTGAACCAACTTCACTATCTCTGACACATCTGACCCCATTGCCACAGTGACCATGTCAATGCATCTCATCTGGTGTCTTCCTCTCCTGTGCTGACCCTCTACCCTTCCAAGCATAATATCCTACATCAAGGACTGGTCTCTCCTGGCAATAACCAAAGTATGTCAAATGGACCTTAAAATTCATTGCCTCCAGGGAGCAACCTGGTTTTACCCTCTCCAGGACAGATCTGTTTCTTCTCTTAGCAGTTAATGGTATGTTCAGTACTTCTCTCCAGAACCACATGGCATTAAATCCTTCTTTCATTAGTCTTAGTCATTGTCTAGCTCTCAGGTGTATAGAAAGCAAATGAGAAGAGCATTGTGTATATCAGGTTCGCCTTAGCCTCTCAACTGACATTGTTGCTTTTTAGCAGTCTGGAGATGTCAATGACAGCAGACTTTCTCAATGTACCTTATCTTTTGGTTTCCTGACTGCTGGTGCCAAAGGTGTTGATTGTGGGTACAAGCAAAATGAAATTGTTGACAATTTCAATCTTTTCTCTATCTACCATGATGTTGTACTTTGAATGAAATAGGAAAAAATAAGGCCCCCAGAATAGATGGTATACCAATTGACATATTTCAGCTAACAGATGCTGCCCTGGATGTGCTCATCAAGTTGTGCCAAGAAATCTGGAGAACAACCACTTGGCCAACTGACTGGAAAAGGTCTATATTTGTTCCCATCCCAAAGAAGGGTGACACAAC
>NW_006399817.1:7398767-7400326 GCF_000299155.1 Elephantulus edwardii | reverse complement strand
GATTGGCACAGGACAAAGCGGAGTTTAGGGCTGTTGTACATAGGGTCGCTGTGAGTCGCAAACGACTCGACGGCCCATAACAACAAACAACAACCATGATGTTTGGTGGTTAAGGGTGTTTGTTTTCTTAATGTTGAGGTGGAATCCATATTGAAGGCTATTTTGGCAAACAGGATTGTGTCATTTACATGATTCAGGTTTTTGATGAGACCTTCCTCCAGTCTTCATGCCACATTCTTCTTCATTAAGTCCAGCCTCCTGAATGATCTGTTCCTCATATAGATTGAAAAGGTATGTAGAAAGACTATATCCCAAACATACTCCTTTCTTGAATTTGAACTGTGCAGTGTTCCCTTGCTCTGTTCAGACAACAATTTCTTGGTATAGGAATAGGTTTTGCAGGAGCACAATTATTCACAAAATTTAGTGTCCGTGCCCACCCAGGGAAGTATTTTTTGTTTACATAAAAGCAAAAACAATCCATCTCCTAGTTCTTAGTTTATCAGTCATGCTTTGTTTGGGGGAAATCCCATGTAATGGCACAATGAGGAAGTACCTTACTATATCCCATTCTCATTGGCTCCATGCTACCAACACATGTACTATTTGAATGTTTTTCTGTGCTTAGCAAAGAGAATCATGCCTCTCACAACATGTTCATTTCTTTGTAAGGCTTGCCTTTTGCTGATTTAGAAAAATTTATGTTTGATTTTTGGAACCATATCAGACTCCTTGAATTTTTAGACTTCTTGAATTGTAAGACTGTTTAGACATTAAATAAAGTCCTATTTTAGCAAAATACTATTTTCTTCATATACATCACTTTCAGCTGATTTTATTATTTATAGAGGAATGGGAATCCCAGAACATTTAATTGTGCTAATACGAAACCTATACTTGGACCCAGAGGGAGTCGTCAGAACAGAGCAAGAAGACACTACATGGTTCAAAATCAAGAAGGGGTTCTGTCAGGGATGTATTTTGTCTTCATACCTTTTCAATCTGTATGCAGAACAGATCATCCGAGACTCTGGGCTCTACGAGGAGGAATGTGGCATCAGGATTGGTGGAAGAATCATCAACAACCTGCATTATGCGGATGACACAACCCTACTTGCTGAAACTGAGGAGGACCTGAAGAGCTTGCTGCAGAAAGTCAAGGACTGCAGACTTCAATATGATTGAAGCTCAACATCAAGAAAACAAAGATCCTCACCACTGAGCCAATTGACAGCATCTGTAGGGATGGTGAAGAGATTGAGATAGTTGACAGTTTTAGTTTGCTTGGCTCCACAGTCATCACTATAGAACGAGCAGTCAGGAAATCAAGAGATGAATTGCATTGGGAAAGTCAACTGTCAGGAACCTCTCCAGAGTACTGAAGAGCAATGATGGCAGGCTGGAGACTAAGGAGCAACTGATCCGGGCTATAGTCTTTACAGTTGTGTGCTATGCATCAGATAGCTGGACAGTGACTAGGGATGATAGAAAGAGAATTGATGCCTTTGAGCTGTGGTGCTGCAGAAGAGTGTGGAATATGCCATGGAGTTCTAGGAGAA
>NW_006399817.1:7396935-7398587 GCF_000299155.1 Elephantulus edwardii | reverse complement strand
GATTGTGGGATTAGTGTTTCGGAGACAATGGGGTTGGCACAGGATAGAGCAGAGTAGGGTTGCTATGTTGCAAGTGACTTGATGGTACATAACAACAACAACAACAACAACAATATAAATAAGTACAGCTGCTTATAATTTGTTCTCAAATCTATTATTTTTGTTTTTTCATTGGTATTTTATTGTTGCTTGTCTCAGGTACAGAAATAGCTTTCTAATTTGATTGCTTCTATCCCACATTTGTGGAGAGTTCATCTGTAGGGAGTTGAGCTGCTAATCCAAAGATATGACCTCTCTGAACGTTTGATGTGCAACTGCACTAAAAGATATATGTTTCGTAAATAAACTTGACCTCAGATTTTGGCTTTACCTCTTTCAAACTGTATGATGGGGAAAATTGCTTAATTTTTCTATATAATTTCTTTATAACACTAATATTTACTTCATGGGTGTGTTAAGAAGTTATATGTGATACCTGAGGTAAAGCAATCAGCACATAGTAGGGAGTCAGGAATTTTTAATTTGGTTACTTTCCCCTTCATTGCGTTTGGCTTATATCATTGATTGAATTATCTTCTAAACGTGCAGGCCAGATCAAATTATAGTTTCTCCTTCAGAACCATGGAGTGAAAATGAAATACAGATTCTGTAACGTGAAAGTCAGTATTATACAAAACTGTAATACTTTTACACTGAGTACACTCCTCATTGGGGTGTTTCATTTCATCTCTTGATATATTTCAATATGCTTCTGCTCTAAGTACACTTTTCCCTCTTCTTGGAATGGTCTAAATCTCTCTATCAAAAATCTATTCCTTCTACATTTACAAGTAGTACCAAATCCTCTGAGCTGTTAAGATTTCCTTCCTCTTTCTTAGGTATTGACAAATCATTCCTGTATAACAAAGCACTTTAAAATTCTGTGGTTTAAAACACCAAGCACTTATTCTCACAGATTTATGAAAATTGTCTTAAGTTGTTGTTGTTGTTATGTGCCATCAAGTCAGGTATGATTCATAGCAAACCTATGAACAATAGATCTGAACTCTGACCTATCCTGTGCCATCCACATTGTCTCTGACATCCTTGTGCCCATAGCTGCCTTCACCATGTCACTTCATCTCATTGAGGGTCTTCTTCTCTTTGCTGACCTTCTACCTTTCCAAACATGATATCCCTTTCTAAGGAATTACTCCTCCTTACATCATGAGATGGATCGATTCTGTGACTGGAGCGGTGGGAATAAGTGCATTTGAGATGGATAGGTTGGCACAGGATAGAACAGCATTTAGAGCTCTTGTACATAGGGTCGCTATGAGTTGCAAGTGACTTGATGGCACATAACAACAACAACAACATCATGCCCAAAATATGTGAGAGGGAGCTTTGCCCTTCTTGCTTCCAAGTAACACTGGTTATACTTTCTCCAAGACAACCTTAGTGTTCAACTAAGTTGTTGGGTTTTTTTTAAAAAATAGTATTTTTAAATTAGGAGTTGATGAACTGCCTTGAAAGCTCTGACAGGCGTGGTCTTGGACGGAAGTGAGGATTGAGGACAGGCGTTTCTCACAGGCATCTCTCAAAGGCATCTCTCAAAGGTAACAGGCTTTCCAGCGGGAGCAAGCCCTTGAAAGCTCTGACAGGCGTGGTCT
>NW_006399817.1:7389223-7393928 GCF_000299155.1 Elephantulus edwardii | reverse complement strand
GGTGCGGTTGGCGCAGGATAGAGCAGGGTTTAGAGCTGTTGTGCATAGGGTCGCTATGAGTCGGAAACGACTCGATGGCACATAACAACATCAACACAACAACAAAAGAATCTTTGGGATGCTTTTGTTCAAAGGAGAAATTTATTAATTGGTCCTAAATAAATACTGAAAGATTTTCCTCTATAGTCTCAATAAATCATATATGAAGCAGTACTCATAGCATTCTTCCAATAGATAAAGGAAAAGTCTTACAAACAAGGAAATTTCATAGATTAATAATATGTATTAGTAATCATGCATGAAAAGCAGTGGTATGTGAGAGGAGTATGAATCTTGATGTGTTATAAAAGAAAGGAATAAACATTTTCAAGATTAAAGAAATGTCTTAAATAATCTGTAGTTGACAAAGATCATCATTAAGAAAGACCTGTTAGCACTCACTAATGATCAATTTTTAACTTTGAGACTATACGGCGATAATTTTATAACATTCCTTCAAAATTTAGTAACTGGAAATTTTTTTTATTCACTGAAATCTTTGTAAAGAAGGGATTTTCTTCCATCCACCCACCATTCTTTTCTGTGAATACCCATATGGACTTATGGGTTTCTTTTTTATTCAATGTGTCATAATCGATAATGGTCATTATTATTTTTTATGCTAAAATAGTTCCAAGTTTGGCCAGTGGGGAATCATTTACACTGGATCCTGAGTCTTTTTGACATGTCTCCATTAGTCTAGAGAATTTCTTTACTTTCTGTCCAAACAAGATGTTCTGAGCTCACCTTGTACTTTTTCTGCCTCAAAACTGGAATGAGCCATTTCTCCAAGGGCCTCTGGTACCTTTGAGTGGAGAATGACATTTAGAAACTAGCATAGGCGACAAGCATACTTATTCTTCCTGAGGGAAAATATATATTTATCCAGCTAAAGCTATTATTAGGTACTATTTTGGCTTCTTTTGTTGCTACAACAGAATTATCACAAATAATAAGCAGATTTTAATAAGCAGAAAATAAAATAGATCTTATTCTAAGGAGCTTTCATGCCCTAGTGGTAAGAAACTGCACCACAACCCTGAAGGCACATAGTTCAAATCCATCAGCTGTTCCGCGGGAGGATGGGCAGTCTCCTCCTGTATGACTAACTGCCTCTGAAAACACACCAGAGGGAAAGCTATGGGTTAGTTCTGACTTGATGGTACACAGTAGCAGACACACATATACACAGAGTTACTGTACTAGAAAGAATTGATTGACCCTGAAAATTTTCAGGAAGTATCATATTAACAGGAGCCAATGGTAATGAAGGAGGAAGTAGAAGCTGCATTGAAGGCACTGGCAAAAAAAAAAAAAAAAGAAAAAAGAAAAAAAAAAAGAATTGACTTGTTTCAATTAACAGATGCAACTTTAGACACACTCACCAGCTATGACAGGAAATTTGGAGGATGGCTGTCTGGCCAAAGGACTGGGAAAGGTCCATATTTCTTCTCATTCCCAAGAACGGTGATCCAACTGAATGTAGAAACTATCAAACAATATCATTGATATCATATGCAAGCAAAATACTGCTGAAGATCATTTAAAAATGGCTAGAAAAGTACATAGATAAGGAACTACCAGAAGTTCAAACAGGATTTCAAAGAGGCCGTGACACCATGGATATCATTGCTAATGTTGGATGGCTTCTGGCTGAAAGTAAGGAACATCAAAAGAATATCTATTCGTGTGTTATTGACTTTGCAAAGACATTTGACTGTGTGGATCATGACAGTTGTGGCTGACATTGAGAAGAATAAGAATCCCAGAGCGCTTGACTGAGCTCACGAGGAACCTATACCTGGCTCTGAAGGCGGTTGTGTGAATGGAGCAGGGGAGCACTGCATTGTTTGGAACTGGCAAGGGAGTGTGTTAGATTTGTTTTCTCTCTCCATTCCTGTTCAATCTATATGCTGAGCAAATTATCTGATAAACTGGACTTTATGAGGAGAAATGTAGCATCAAGATTGGAGGGAAACTCATCAATAACTGTGTTATGCAGATGACACACCTTTACTTGCTGAAAGTGAGGAGGCCTTGAAGCACTTTTTGCAGAAGATCAAGGAATGCAGCCTTGAGTATGGATTGCATCTCAACATCAAGAAAATCAATAGGCGGTGTTATGATGAATCGAGAGGAGACTGAAACTGTCAACAGCTTCATCTTGCTTGGATCCACAATTAACACCCATGGTATGAGCAGGCAGGAAATAAGGACACACGTTGCACTGGAAAAATCTGAAGTTAGAGACCTTTACAAATTATTGAGGAGTAGTGATGTCAGTTTGAGGACTAACGTGCATCTGATTTAGGCCACAAGATTCTGCTGAAGATTACCCAAAAACAACTGGAAAAGCACATCAACAGTGAACTGCCTAAAGTGTAGGCTGGGTTTAGAAGAGTCTGGGGTATAAGGGATATTAAAGATAATGTCAGGTGGATCTTGGTTGAAAGCAAAGAGTACCAGAGAAATGTCTATCTGTGTTTCATCGACTATGCAAAGGCATTTGACTGTGTAGATCACAACAAACTGTGACTAACTCTGAGAAGAATGGGAATTCCAGAACACTTGATTGTGCTTATGTGAAACCTATACTTGGAGCAGGTGGCAATCATCAGAAAAGAGTGAGGAAAATACTGCATGGTTCAAAATTGGGAAAGGTGTGAGCCAAGGATGTGTCCTATCTCCCTGTCTTTTCAATCTATATGCAGAACAGATTATTTCGGAGGCTGGGCTCCATGAAGAGAAATGTGGCATCAGGATTGGAGATAGATTCATCAACAATCTGCATTATACAGATGACACAACCCTGTTTGCTGAAACTGAGGAGGACCTGAAGTACTTGCTGCAGAGGGTCAAGGACTGCAGCCTTAAATACGGATTAAAGTTCAACATCAAGAAAACAAAAATTCTCACCACTGGGATGATTGGCAACATCATAATGGATGGTGAGGAGATTGAGATTGTCAACAGCTTCAATTTGCTTGGGTCTACAATCAACACTCTTGGTACCAGCACCCAGGAAATTAAAAGATGAATTACATTGGGAAAGTCTGCTGTCAGAGACCTCTCCAAATTACTGAAGATCAACAGTGTCAGTCTGGAGACTGAGGTGCACCTAATATAGGCCATGGTCTTTGAAATTTCTTACTATGTTTCAGAGAGCTGGACTAGGGATGATAGAAGGCAAATTGATGCCTTTGAGCTGTGATGCTGGAGAAGAGTATTGAATATGCCATGGACTGCTAGCAGAACAAACAAGTTCATCCTGCAGAGGGTGAAGCTAGGCTGCTCCTTGGAGGCAAGAATTCTGAAGCTTAGTCTGACGTACTTTGGTCATGTTGCAAGGTGGGATAAGTCCTTGGAGAGGCACGTCATGGTGGAGGGACAGCGCAGGAAAGAAAGACCCTTGATGAGGTGGATTGATTCAGTGCTTGGGGCAATGCAGTGATGGAGACAATAAGATTAGCATGGGATAGAGCAGCGTTTAGGGCAGTTGTGCATAGGGTCTCATAAGTGGCAGGTGACTCAACGGCACATAATAACTTTCTGATTACTAGCTATGCATCCAAAAACTGGACAATGAATAAGGATTACAGAAAAAGAATTGACTCCTTTGCACTGTAATGTTGGAGAAAAGCACTGAACATCTCATGGCCAGCTCAGAGACGATGTAAGTGGAATGCTCTTTGGAGACAAGAACGATGATGTTTTGCCTCACTTACTTTGGACATGTTGCTTGGAGGTGCTATTCATTAGAGAGGGATATGATGTTGGGAAGGGTGGAGGGCCAGTGAAGGAGAGAAAGCCCCTCAACTAGGTGGATTGACATGATAAGTGCTACAATGGGTTCTTGTGTGTCAGAAATTGTTAGGATGGCACGGGACAGAACAGGATTCAGATCTTTTGTTCATAGGGTTGCTATGAGTCATGTTCAGCTTGATGATACCTAACAACAACAACAACAACAGTAATACATAAGACACAAGATATTTGCACACACACACACACACACACACACGTTGTCGTTGTAAGTTTCCATCTACTCAGCTACAACCAGTGACCCAGTGAACAATGGATCTGAACCTTGCCCTGTCACGTGCCATCCTTATCACCGCAGATATATATACATGGGGTTTGTGTGTGATTATATGATGTTCTTATGTGCCATTGAGTTGCCTGCAACTCATAGTAACCCTGTGTACAATAGCTCTGAATCTCGCTCTATCTTGAGCCGGTGTCACTGTCTCCAAGAAGCCTGTTCCAATTAAGCCAGTTACTGTGTCATTCCATCTCATCTCATCTCATGTCTTTCTTTCCTGCACTGTCCTCCACCCTTCTAAGTGTTCTTCTTCAGAGACTGATCCCTCCTGGTCACATGCCAAAAGTATGTGAGACAGAGATTCAAAATCCTTGTCTCCAAGGAGCAAACCTGTTTCACTTTCTCTAGGATAATTCTGTTTGTTCTCTTGGTAGCATGTTTAACTCTTCTCCAGCACCACAACTCAAAGGCATCAATTCTTCTTTTGTCAACTCTAGTCACTGTCCAGTTCTCTGATGCATGGCAAATAATTGTGAAGACCATGGCGTGAATCAGGTGTACCTTAGTCTCTAGACTGATATTATTGCTCTTAAGCACTTTGAAGAAGTCCCTGATAGCAGCTTT
>NW_006399817.1:7367822-7387928 GCF_000299155.1 Elephantulus edwardii | reverse complement strand
TTCTTCTGGTATTCCCTTCTTTCAGCTAAGATCCATCTAACATCAGCTACAATATCCCTAGTACCATGACCCCTTCTAAACCCAGCCTGGACTTCCAGCAGTTCTCTGCTGATGTGCTTAGTGACCCTATAAAAATATATCTTATCTTACTTTGCCCTAGCCTGAATCATCTTCTATGATCTCTCATGTTCAAGCCCATTGTGGTAGTCACTGTATCAATCTATCTCACTGAGGATGATTCTCTCTTTCACTGATTCTATGCCTTTCGTATGATGTTATCTCATTCCAGGGACTGGATGTCTATAGCAAATATTGAGAGAAATTTAAATCTAGAACACTTACTTGAACTCATGTTAAATCTAGACCTAGATCAAGAAACTGTTCCAAATGGAGCAAGGGAATACTTCATGATTTAAAACCAGGAAAGCTTTATGTCAGGTATATATCTTTTTCCCAGACATATTCAATTTGTATGCTGTGCAAATAATTCATATAGCTTGACTCTATGAAGAAGAATGTGGCATCAGAGTTGGAGGAATACTTATCAGTAACTTGTCTTATGCAGATCACACAACCTTGCTTGCTGAAATTGAAGAGAACTTGAAACACTTGCTGCAGAAGGTCAAGAGCGATGGTGGATTACATCTCACCATCAAGAAAACAAAGGTCTTCACCATGGGGTCAACAGACAGCATTATGATATAAAGAGAAAAGACTGAAGATGTCTATGATTTAATCTTACTTGGATCAACAATCAACACTCATGTTACCAGTAGTCAGGAAATAAGGAGACATTGTATTAGGGAAATATACTGTCAGAGACTTCTCAAAAAAATTAAAAGCAATGATGCCATTTTGAAGACTAAGGTAAACCTGATTCAGGCCATGGTCTTTTCAATCACCTGCCATACATCTAAGAACTGAACAGTGAATAAGGATGACTGAAGAACTTAAGCCTTTGAGTTGTAATTTTGATACTGAATGGACTGCTGAAAGAACAAATAGATATGTCTTGGGGGAAAAATGCAGCTAGAGTGTTCCTTGAAGGCAAAGATGGAGAAGCTTTGTCTTTCATGCTTTGAACATGTTGCTAGGAGAGGCTATTCTTTGGAAAGGGACAGCAGAATTGGAAAGATGGAGGGTCAGTGAAAAAGAGGAAGACCATCAGTGAGATGAATTGACAGCAACAGTGGGCTCAAGTGTATTTAAGATGTTCAGGTTGGAACAGGATCAGAGTTCAGGTCTGCTGTTCATAGTGTCACTACGAGTAGTATTCAACTCAACAGGACCTAACAACAACAACAATAAGCAGCACTGGTGGCTTAGGAGTTGCACTGTGGATTCAAAGCCATTCAATTTGAATCCACTAACTGCTCCAGGAGAGAGATGGGCCATCTCCCCCCATGCAATTTACTGCCTCTAAAAACCTACTGGAGGGCCAGCAATAAGTTGGTTCTGACTTGACAATATATTATGTTACACTGAGTCACCTGTGACGACTCAGAGCGACCCTATGCACAATAGTTCTGAACCCTGCCCTATACTGACCCTATTTCACTGGCCCTGACTCACTGTGTCTCATCGCCCCAGTTACCATGTCAATCCATCTCATCTGGGGTCTTTCTCTTCTGCATTGTCTCTCCATTCTCCCAAGAATTACTGTCTTTCTCTAAGGACTGGTCCCTTTTGGCCATGTGCCTAAAGTATGTGAGATGAAGCTTCAAAATCCTTGCCCAGGAGTAACTTGGTTTAACCCTCTCCAAGACAGAACGTTTTTTTTCTCCTGGTGGTCTATGGTATTTCAAAGACATCAATTCTTCGTCAACTCTAGTCATTGTCCAGCTCTAATTGTCACTAATTGTGAAGACTATGGACTGGATCAGGTGTACCTTAGTATCTAGACTGGTATCATTGCTCTTAAGCACTTTGGAGAGGTCCCTGATAGCAGATTTCCCCAACAGACGTCATATTATATTATCCATCTTGTATTGTCTAGGACCCAGTCGTTGCCTTGGAGTTGAAATCTCAATCAGATGGAGTAGATCTATTCCATGGAATTTCCAAAGCTGTGAATCTTTACAGAAATTTTTCCTCTGGCCAATAGGTTCAAATCAGTGACTGCTGATCAGCAGTTCTGCACTTCACTATTTCATTACCAGGGCAGGTTAATTATGTGGTGTATGGTATGTAAGGTTCCCTTGCGTGGCACACACAGTCAAGAACTGGGATTTTAATCAGAAGTTTTGTAGTTAAAATGCACTCAGTGATCGTTTGGAAGAAATAAATACTTAGTGGTCTGCTTCTGGAGAGTGACAGCAATAAAAGATCTATGGAAGATTCCTACTGTAAAATACACCATGAGTCAAAATCTATTGGATGGCAGCTGAGAAGGGCAAGTGATGAAGACTTCTCTGAGATGGCCTCTTCAGAATTCTCCCAAACTCTTAAGTGTGTCTGTGTGTGTATATATATGTTTGCAGTTACGTGAACTAATGAGACCCAGTTTTATTCACACAACTTTACATTTGTTTTATGATACCATTCTCATTGAACATGAGTGACACACAACCCTGAACACCAGCTTGTTGGAACTGCCTGCTCAGGTCTTACTGTGGGCCCTCCTGCCCCTCATCTCTGGCAGGAGCTCCTGGCTTAGTTATTTAATGTTGCTGTAACAGAAATACCATAGTAGAGGGCTTTAACAAGCAGAAATTTATTCTCGTACAAGTCTGTTGCTTTTGTTATTAGGCGTTGTCAAGTCAACTATCACTAAAAGCCACCCTATAAGCGACAGATCTGAATTATCTCATCTTCATGATCTCAGATATGTTCTAGGCCATTGTCAGTTCATCTTGTTGAGGGTCTTTCTCTCTTCCTCTGACTCTCTACCTGTTCCGGCCTGTTTCCAAGGACGAACTCCTGACAAACTGAGATGAATTTTCATCATCCTTGCCCCTAAGCAGCACCCTGGTTTTACTTCCTCCTGGACACACTTGTTCTTTTGACAGTTCTTGGGGTAATCAGAACTCTTTAGCAATGCTATAATTAAAATGCATCAGTTCTTCTACCCTCCTTCAGTTTAGGAGGGTAGAAGCCCAAATTGAGGGTGCCAGTTTTAGGAGAAGGCCACTGTCTTTGTCAGCAGTGGAGCTAAGTCCTTCTTTCCTTCAGCATCCGTTGGCTGGTGGCCATTCCTTTGAGACCTCCATGTATCCTGGCCTTCCCCAGTGTCAACAAGCTTCCTTGCAAAGGGGCCCAGGTCCAAAAATGTGACAGCCCATTCATTGACTTTATTTTTCGATTATACTAAAGAATTTTTTTTTGTTTAATTTCCTTTCTTTATGTCCAGTGAGATAAAAAGTTTTACTGGCCATACCCTATGGAACTCCCTTTATTTACATGCACTGAGGGTTAAATGGTCTCTAAGCAGAGGGTTCAGTCTCCATGCCATGGGTGTGATCTCCACGAAGGGACTGCAGCCTCCACATTATAAAGACCATATCTAGATCCATCTTGAAGTACAATGTTGTGAGTGATAGGATAATATCCATACCCATACAAGGAAGATCTGTTAATATCACTATCATTCAACTTTATGCACCAACAACCACAGCAAAAAAGGAAGGAGTAGATGACTTCTACCAACTGTTGCAACTGGAAATCGGTCAAATATGCAACCAAGATAGATTAGTAATAATAGGTAACTGGAGTGTAAAAGTTGGGAACAAAGAAGGATTCATAGTCAGGAAACATGGAGTTGACAACAAAAATGAGGCTAGAGACAAAATAATAAAAGTATGTATAATCAATGGTTTATTCATTGCAAACACCTTTACTAAGAAAAATAAATGCATGCTATATACATGGACCTCACCTGACAGCCTCCACAGGATTCAGATTGATTAATATGTGGGGGAACCACAGGAAAAGCTCAATATCAGCTGTGAAAACAAGGCCAGGTGCCAGTTGTGGATTATATCATTAACCACTGGTATGCAAGCTCAAACTAAAGCTAAAAAAGAAATCCACAAGAACCAAAGTTTGACCTTGTGTCTATCCCTCCTGAATTTAAAGACTATCTCAGGAACAGATTTGAGGCCTTGAATACTAACGGGCAAAGACCAGATGAGCGGTTGTAGGATATCAAGAATATCATCCATGAAGAATGCAAACACCCATTACAAAGATAGAAGAAGAAGACAGACAAAAATGGATGTCAGAAGAGACTGAATATTGCACTAGAGCACTGAGAAGCCTAAACAAAGGGAGGAAATCAAGATGTTAAGGAGCTAAACAGAAGGTACCAAAGGGTAGCACAGGAAGACAAAGCAATGTATTATAATGGAATATATGAAGAACTGAAGCTGGAAAATCAAAAGGGACGAACTTGCTCAGAATTTCTTAAGCTGAAGGACCTGGAAAACAAATTCAAGCGTTGGGTTTCAATACTTATGGATACTGTGGGCAGAATAGTGAATGACTCAGGAAACATCAAAAGAAGATGGAAAGAGTACACAGAGTCACTATACCAAAAAGAATTGGCAGACACAGAAGAATTTCATGAAACAACATATGATCAAGAGCCTATGGTGAAGAAGGAGGAAACTCAAGCTGACTGAAGGAATTGGCAAAAAACAAGGCCCTGGGAATTGATGGCATACCAATTGACATATTTAAACAAACAGACGCTGCTCTAGATGTGCTCACCAGGTTGTGCCAAGAAATCTGGACGACAACCCCCCAGGGAACTGACTGGAAGAGATCCATATTTATTCCCTTTCCACAAAAAGGCGACCTTACCTAGTGTCGAAATTATCAAACAATGTGATTAGTATCACGTGCAAGCAACAACCTGCTGAAAATGATCCAAAACCAATTGGAGCAGCAGCACATCAACAGAAAACTACCAGATGTGCAGGCTGGGTATAGAAGAGGCTGTGGCAGTACGGACATTATAGCTAATATTAGGTGGATCTTAGCTGAAAGCAATGTATACAAGAGGAATGTCTATCTGTGTTTCATTGTGCAAAGGTATTTGACTATGTAGATCACAACAAACTGTGGCTAACTCTGAGAAGAATGGGAATCCCAGAATATTGATTGTGCTTACATAAAACCTCTAATTGGACCAGGAGGCAGTTGTCAGGACACACCAAGGAAACACTGCATTGTTCAAAAGCAGGAAAGGGATGCATCTCATCTCTATACCTTTTAAACCTATATGCAGAACAGACCATTCAGAAGGCTCGGCTCTATGAGGAGGAATGTGACATCCGGATTGGAAGAAGACTCATCAACAACCTGCGCTATGCAGATGATACAACCTTGCTTGCCAAAATTGAGGATGACCTGAAGCATTTGCTGCAGAATGTAAAGGACTATGGCCTTCAATATGAAGTGAAGCTCAACAAGAAGAAAACAAATGTCCTCAACTCTGGGCCAATTGACATCATCACAATAGACAGTGAAGAGACTGTAATTATTAATAGTCTCAGCTTGCTTGGCTTCACAATCAACACTCTTGGTACCATCAGACAGGAAACCAAAGGATGAATTGTTAAAAAAAAAAAAGAATAATTGTATTTGGAAAAACCTGCTGTCAGGGACCTCTCCAGAGCACTGAAGATCAGTGATATCAGTCTAGAGACTAAGGTACACCTGATCCAGGTTATGGTCATCTCAATTACTTGCTTTGCATCAGAGAACTGGACAATAACTAAGGATGATAGAAGAACTGGTGCCTTTGAGTTGTGGTGCTGGAGAAGAGGATTGAATATTTCATGGACTGCTAAGAGAACAAATAGTATCCTCCTGGAGAGGATAAAGGCTGCTCCTTGGAAGCAAGGATTTTGAAGTTCCATCTGGTATACTTTGGGAGTGTTGCAAGGAGGGACCAGTCCTTAGACATGATGTTTGGAAGTTTGTAGGGACAGTGCAAGAGAGGGAGACCCTCTATGAGATGGATTGATTCAGTGGTTGGGGTAATGAGGGTGGGTGGGTCAGAAACAATGAATTGGCACAGTGAAGAGCAGCATTCAGAGCTGATGTATATGGGGTCACTATGAGTCAGAGTTGACTCAAAGGCATATGACAACAACAACAACAGGGCTAAAAGAATATTAAATATTGTTGCATCCTACTTTTAATCATCCTTTTATTTGGTTTTTCAGACCATGTGAGATCATTGAATAGCTTCTACCTTATATATTTACATATATGTATTTTGAAGGACACAATTCAATCCCTGATAGATTCCTATTTTGTTCCTATTTCCTTTAACTGGGCTTTAATAAGGTTTCTTGTCTGTCAATGAAAAAAGAGTGTCAGGTGACAGGAGTGTTAGGCCCAGATATCTCTCCACAAGTCACTATCCATAAAAAACTGCTCTAGAAGATGAAAGGGCTCCACGAAGCAGTTTTGAAAAAGAGGTGGTATCTCCCTGGAGGATGACAACAGCAACTGTTCCAGAAGTAAAAATCCACACGGAAAGAGACAGATATTAAAGTGGAAAAGGAATATCTGGAACACTGGCACTTGGTTGACAAAGAAAATCATTTGCTTTTTTAAAAAAATAATTCCAATAAAGACCTGGAATGAGGAGTGAAAGAAGAGAAATACAATTTTTAAAAAAATTTGTATCATTATCTGACTGCCTTTGGTAATGAGGTGCTTCAAGAATGACTCCAGGTCAACACAGAGTCTCTCATCCATATTGCCTATGGTTAAATAAATTAGGGCACAAGAAACATGAACCATCTAATAATGAAATACCAGAATGCGTCTTCTTGTGTAATAATGAGTAAGACTGAAGACAGTTATTTTTAAAGGAATGTATAAATAAAAATAAAATAAAGAAAAGCTTATTCAGGTGGATAAAATCAAGTTTCTCAAAGATTTCATAAAATGAACACACACACACACACACACACACACACACACATGCACAGCTGGGTAAAGATAAAGTGTTGTCTTTGCTATGTTGGAGAAGAAAAACCCCTGTATAATTAATAAGACATTGCCAACTCTAACTGTGCTTAATAATGGGTTGTTTCAATTTAGGGTGTGTCCTCAACATAAGACGAGTGATGCTAGAAATAACATCATGCAAATCTTTCCTCTATTACAGAGAACACTCTCATATCACATCACATCTTATATCTCCTATTTTCTCAATTCAATCATTCTCTCTAAACACTCTTACTCATTGTTCTTCCTATTCCCTTGTCCTTTCTGCACCCATCATTGAACTTTTCCAGAAATGCGTATATTCAGAGAAGTATTAAATAATACTTCTCTGAGAACACAATATAAATGTCTGCGAATATATTATTATAATGTATATAACAAGCTTAATCAAATTGCCTGGATAATGAATTACTTTTTTTCCTTGTTGGAGGGCAGGCAGGACTTCAGAAGAAGGAATAAAATTGTTTAACTAGCCTTTTGAAGAAACACTGTCCAAGTTGAATAACAAATAGCATTGTGGTGAGAAAAAAAAAATTGAGATTCTTTTAAAAGAGTAATGATGGTAGAATCAGGATCTTAGTATGCTTGTGAGGGTTATTAAAACTGAATGCTCTGCCCATGTTTCTTGTACACTCCAGGAGTCTCAAGCAAAAGTAGATAGATTTGATTCAGCAGAAGACATTAATATGCATGTTGCCAACTAAGCCTTTAACGAATTATTTTTTCAAATATAGAAAACATTCTAATATTTTTTCTAGAAGCTGGGAGTCTGTTTTACATTAGGTAATGAGTAGAAGAAGATTGACTTTGAAGCTAATGCAACTTTGTATTCACAGCCCTCACTGGGGCTCATTCTCAGCCCGTGGGAGAGGACCTAATAATATGTTCAAATGTTTTAGTAAAATTAGCAAAAGTGGCATATTTTAATTGCAATCACTTAAGATTGCGGTCTCTTTCTATTTTGACTTTTTCTCAGTCGGATTTCTCCTCATTCTAGGTGTCCTAGAAGTGCTGTAGAGCATTTTTGAATTGTAGCTAAAATGAGGTTGAGTTAATAATAATTGAATCAGTGTTTAGTGAGATGTATTTATGAGCCTGGCAGTCAATTCTCTGTATAGTTCTATTATTGTCAGAGGTTCCAGGGAAAGAGAGGTGTTCATGAAACACCTGTCCCTTTGTGCCGAGAAGAAAGTCCAAGACTTGGTTTTGGGTACATCATTCCCTTACTCTGGTTAGAATGGAAAAAAGCTGACTCTACTCTGAACTTGCTGGCCACTTTTGTATTTTATAACAAGTTTCTTTTCAAATTTATCTCACAGATAAATATTAAATACACACACTAACCTAGATTTTTCTTTGAAGAACAAGATTTTTTATTATCTATATATATTTATTAAAGGAACTAAGAGTTAGATAAAAATTAGTGGAATGTGAAATAAAAGGACAATTTATGACATCAATAGAAATTAATCTGACATGTGAATGAATTGCAACTTTTTTCATCAAATCATACCAAAAGAGATTATTTTTTCAAGTTTCTTTTATATAGAAGAAAGAGAAATTTTGAATAGAAATAATGAATAGACTCTTGGATTGCTTGATAATCCAATTAAAAAAGAATGAATAATATGAATATATTTTAAAATAGATTTCTTGCAAGTTTGACATAAACTACTGACATTGATGAAGATAGCACAAAAATTGTAATACATTGCAGATTGATTAATAAGTGTTGTCAATTAAAGAGATACTTAAGATACCTTATAGCTTACACGTGAATTAAATTTAATAAATATTTCCCAGGCTTGACAGTAATCCTAAAAATATATACCTACAAGGTACTACCAAAAGTGAGTTATGTGCCCATAAGAAAAATTTCAAAATTATGTATAAAGAACCAATTTTAAACATCCAAGTTAAGAAGAAATGAATTTTTTTTTCTGTAGCCTCCATGTTGTTGTGTGCCACTGAGTCAGAACTAACTCATAGCTGACTCTCCAGTGGGTTTTCAGAGGCAGTACAGTGCATGCAAGGAGATAGGCCATCTTCCTCCTGTGGAGCAGCTGGTGGATTTGAACTACATGCCTTTGGGATTGCAATGCAGCTTCTTACCACTAAACCATCAGAGCTCATAATCTCCAGAGAAAATAAAAAAGAGGTACTATGGAGTTTATCCTTCATTATGACATTTCTTGTCATTATTTGACTTTGCTATGTAGATGGGTGGGAATGCAAGTGGGGTGTGTTAGCCTATCCATGAGGGGATTGTCTACCTACAATTCCAAAAGGGAATTGGCTAATCCATAATCTACAAGAGGATTAGCTAGTCTCTCCAATAAATTGGATAGCTCTAGCCACAGAGAAACACTCTGTGTCAGCCATTTTTTTTTAGTACAGCAATTCTGTATATTCCTTCCATTTTCTTTTAATGCTTCCTGAATCATTTAATATTCTGCCCAAAACATCTTTAAGTATTGCAATTCCACTGAGGAGCAATGATGTCAGTCTGGAGACTAAGATGTGCTTGATCCAAGCCATAGTCTTTGCAGTTACTTGGTATGCATCAGAGAGCTGGACAATGACTAAGGATCTAGAAGAATTGATGCCTTTGAGTTATGGTTCTGGAGAAGAGTTTTGAATATAGCATGGACTGCTAGGAGAAGAAAGAGATTCATTCTGGAGAGGGTGAAACCAGGCTGCTCCTTGGAGGCAAGGATTCTGAAGCTTAGTCTGACGTACTTTGGACATGTTGTAAGAAGTGACCAATCCCTGGAGAGGGACATCATGCTTAAAAGGGTGTAGGGACACCACAAGATCCTGGATGAAATGTATTGACTCAGTGACTGGGGTAATAGGGTAGATGTTTCAGATACAATGGGTTGGCTCAAGATAGAGCAGGCTTCAGGGGCTGCATAGGGTTGCTATGAGTTGGAAGCAACTTAACGTCACATAACAACAACAGTCACAGAGACAAATTTTCAGAAACTGTTGAAGAGAAAGCAAGACAATGTAGCTACACCTACAATAGCAATATCTGTGGTTGTACTGGAGACCTGACATGAGATGGGACCTTGTAGGAAGAAAGCCAATATTGGAGGCCTGAGAACTTTATTGGGCAATTAGAGGTGTTGTTGTTAGGTGCCATCGAGTCAAATAAAACCCATAGTGACCCTGTGAACAACAGATGTGAAACCTGTGCCATCCTCACACCAGATTCCATTGTGGCAGTCAACATGTCAAGGGTCTTCCTCACCTTCACCCACCCTCCACCCTTCCCAGCATCATGTCCCCCTCCTAGGAATAGCCCCTCCTAGCAACATGCCCAAAGTATGTGAGGAAAGCCTCATCATCTTTGCCTCCAGAAAGTACTCTGGCAGTACCCTCTCCAAGCTATTATTTGTTTTTCCCCCCCTTTCTTTTAGTAGTCCATGGTATGTTCAGTGGTCTTCTCCAAAACTACAGCTCAGAGGCATCAATTCTTCTTCTGTCATCTTTATTCATTGTCCAGCTCTCAGATGTATAGCAAGAGATCAGAAAGACCTTGGCTTCCATCAGACACACCTTAGTCCTCAAACTGGCATTACTATTCTTCAATAATTTGGAGAGGTCCTTAACTGCAAATTTTCCTATTGCAATATATCTCCTGATTTTCTAACTTCTGGTACCAAGGGTATTAATTGTCAAGCCAAGTCAGATGAATTTGTTGACAATTTCAATCTTTTCTCCATCTATTACAATGCTTCCTATTTTTCCAGTGGTAAGAATCTTTGTTTTGTTTTTTTTTTACATTGAGTTGCAATTGATATTGAAGGTTATATTTATTTTTTAAATTTTATTCTATTAATTTTAATGAACATTTACAGAGATTTTGGATTTCCATTTCATTCATTGCTGCACTTTTCTCCCTGCCCAGCCCTACCCCCATCCCCCAGGTTCACTCCTGTCTTTGAAAAATAAAAGAAAAATTCTTTCTTTGGTATACAATCCCCTCACACCCCTCACACCACCCCAAGTACACTCCACTATGCAACCTTAATTCTGGACCCTTGTGATAAACATAATACCCTATTATATATTGCTTGTAAATTATTCTTTCCCTCTTTTATATTCTGCACCAAGTGTTGCTTCAAGTCTTCCTCACTTTCAGCAAGCAAGGTTGTGTCATCTGCATAACCTAGGTCTTTGATGAGTCTTCCTTCAATCCTGATGCCACATTCTCCTTCAGAGCATCCAGCTTCTCTAATAATTTGCTCAGCACACAGATTGAATAGATATGGAGAGAGAATACAACCCTGATGCATGCCCTTCTGAATTTTAAAACAAGTAGTATTCTCTTGCTCTGTTCACACAACAACCTCCAGATCTAGGTGCAGGTTTTGTATGAGCACAATTAAGTGCTCTGGAATTTCCATTCTTTTCAACATTAGCCATAACTTACTATGATGCACACAGTCAAATGACTTTGCATAGTCAATAAAGCATAAATAGACAATCTTCTAATATTCTTTATTTTCAGGCAGGATCCATCTGATATCAGCAATGGTATCTCTGATGCTACGGCCTCTTCTAAATCCTGTTTGAATTTCTTGCAGTTCACTACTTATGTACAGTTCTAGTCATTTTTAAATGATCTTCAGCAATATCTTGCTTGAATGTGATATTAATGATATTGTTTAATAGTTTCCACATTCAGTTGGATGACCTTTTTTGGGAATGGGAGCAAATATGGACCTCTTCAATCTGTTGGCCAGAAAGCTGTCTTACAAATTTTTAGGCATAGACTGGTGAGCACAGCAGGGTTTCATCTGTTAATTGAAATAAGTCAATTGGTATCTAATTAATTCCTGGGGACTTAATCTTTGCCAGTACATTCAATGCAGCTTCCACTTCCTCCTTCATTACCATTGGTTACTTCCTGAAATTTTTCAGTGTTACTCAACTCTTTCTGGTGCACTCCCTCAATCTTCTTTTGATGCTTTCTAGTTCATTCAATATATTGACCATAGCATCTTTTAATATTGAGGCTCAAAGCTTGAATTTGGTTTTCAGTTCTCTCAGCTTGAGAAATGAAAAGTGAGTTCTTCCCTTTTTATTCTCCAATTTCCAGCTCTCTGAACATTCCATTATAATGTTGTTGTTGTGTGTCGTTGAGTCGCTTGCGACTCATAGCGACCTTATATACAACAGCCCTAAACCTTGCTCTGTCCTGTGCACCATCTCTGACACATCCACCCCAATTACCCCAGCCACTGATACCTTACTTTTTCTTCTCAAGCTGCCCTTTGAAATATTTTTCTCATCTCTTTTGTTTCAGTATATTTCCCCCCTTTTTTGACTTCTTGATGATGTAGTGCAACTTTGAGTTCTCTTCTAACATCCATTTCAATTTTTTCCTTCTCCTCTGTCATTGTTATGACCTTTTGCTCTTTTCATAAATGATATCTGTGATATCATCCCATAACTCATCTGATCTTTGATCATTGGTGTTCAATGCTTCAAATGAAATTCAGATAGAATAGATTCCAGCTTATATCTTGGTTCTCATGGACTCATTTTACTTTTCTTTGGCCTCAATTTGAACTACACACTAGTAATTGGTAGTGTCACCCACAGTCCACCCCTCATCTAGTTTTGACAGCCAATTTTGAGATTCTCCAATGATTCCTTCCACAGATGTAGTCAATCTGATTCCTATGCAGGTGAGTTCCATGTATAAAGGAACTTTTTGTGTCTTTTAAAAAATATTTGCAATGAATAAAGTACTGAAAATCTAAAATTCCATTTTTCTAGTTCCAGCTTCATTTCTATCTCCAAGCCTGTATTTTATAATTACTTTCCTTCCTCACTGTTTCCAGTTTTTGCATTCTAGTCACCAGTTATTATTAACATATCTTGATTGCATGTTTGGTCAATTTTAGACTGCAAAATTTGACGAAAGCTTTCAATTTGTTCTTTGGCTTTAGATGTAGGAGTGTATATTTGAATAATAGGCATGTAAGGATAACATCTTATCACTCATAACATTGTACTTCAGCATAGAAGTTGAAATTGACTTTTTTACTATGAATGCAACACCATTGTTCTTCTATCTATCATTCCCAGCATAGTAGACCATATGATTATGGCAAAAGCTAGTCCAACTCATCTCACTAATGCCTAATCCATCATTGTTTATGTGTTCCATTTCATTTTTTACAATTTCTAGTTGGTTGGCTCACCAGCCTGGTGTGAAGGTTAGTTTGCTATTAGAGTTACAAACTAACTTGTCAGTTTGTTGTCTTTGGGGAGAACATTGTTCTAATTGGTAGAGCACTTTTATGTTAGTTTACTGTACTGATAACTTGTGAGTTGCTATGATACCAAAAGTTAACTAGTATTTAATTGGTATGTTAAACACTACAAGGATTACCTATGATGAACAGGTTTTAGAAGAGCTCCTATATTAAGACAGACTAGGAAGGAGAATTGGCCATCCACTTCTTGAATAACAGATTTCTGTAAACCCTATGAACAGAAGAGGAACATGGATAGTTATAGTATTAGTGATAAAGCCCAGAGTGGAAGTCAGTTAAAATGAGGAAACCTAATAATGCAAACATTGTTTAATAATTAGAACTAGAAGTGGGAAGCCAGTATTGGTGGCAATGAAAACTTTGGAAACACTGGCCTGAAGGTATGAGGTTTGAAGCTGAGGTGCTTGTATTCACACTTTGGGAGCTATCTTAGCTGTATTTTGTTATTAATCTGAATTATAAATTTTAAAATTTTATTTCCTATGTATTTTTTAATTTTAAATTGATTTTCATGAAAGTTTACAGACACTTTGGATTTCTCCCTGCCCACCCCTCCTCCGCAATTTGCTTTTCTCTTTGAAAAGGAAAAGAAAAAAATTCTTACATTGTGACTCAATCCGTCCCCCCAAACTTTTGACTTTCCCAATAGGGTTATGTGTGCTATGCATTGGATTTTGGACCCAGCAAAACCGTAATATTGGAGTTGAGTAGAAAGAGGTATGGGAGCTTGAGGGACATGCCCAATTTCATGGGAATTAGTTTTGTTTTCTTGATACTGTTGACAGGGACACTTCCTCTTTGTGACGTTGGTAAAGTCAGACATGGTCATCCCTACATGGCCCTTGTTCTTTCTACAGGTACTCAAAGAACAAGTAATTTAAAAAAATAAAAACGGAAAAACCAGTGTTATAGAAATATCAGTTAAACAATAAAAATACACTTAATGTTTTGACTCTCAGACTTATGTGACATTTAAAATATGAAAATAAATTAAGTTGTGGTTTGTTTTCTTATTTAAATAAATTTTTTTAATACCAAATTGTATTTCCTGTAAAGAGTGTCTTGGGTGCTTGGCAAGGTTGGTTTTTGTTTGTTTGTTTGTTTTCATCCCACCATAAGTGAGTTGTTTTAAACACAGGAATTTACTTTTTCATAGTTCAGGAGATTTAAGAAAACTCTCAAATTTATTGCCATTGACTTGGAGCTAACTCATAGTTGACCCTTCAGCATGTTTTGGAAGTTGTAAATCCCACAGGAGAAGATTGCCTATTGCCTTCCTCTCTCCTTTGGAGCTGCTGGTGATTAAAACTTGCACCTTGCAGTTAGCAGCACAACTTCCTGCTGATTATACTACCAAAGCTCAGGAGTTTGAATCTACACTATGTCTGTAGGGGGAGGTGTTTCCTTGTCAGTGGCAAGGGTATTCTGTATAGTTTGAAATTAGAAAAGGAGTAAACCAGGGTTGTATTCTTTCTCCATACCTATTTAGTCTATATACTGAGCAAATAGTTTGAGAAGGTGAAGTATATAAAGAAGAATGTGGCATCAAGATTGGAGGAACATTCATTAACAATTTATGATATGCAGATGATACAACCTTGCATGCTGAAATTGAAGAGGATTTGAAACACTTACTGCAGAAGATCAAAGACTGCAGTCTTCAATATAGATTACATAGGTATAATACGTGGAGAAAAGAATAATGTTGTCAATTTTATTTTATTTATTGTCAGTTTAATTTTATTTGGTTCCACAATCAATATTGATAGTAACAGTAGTCAAGAAATCAAATGATGTTGCATTGGGAAAATATGTGTAAAGGACTTACACAAAGATATAAAGAACAACAATGTCAATTTAATGACAAAGGTGTACCTAATCTAAGCCATAGCAATTTTTTATTGGTTTGCTTACAAAATTCATATACTTTGTTTTTCACTCTATTCTTAATTCATATTGTGTTTTATACATTAATTCATGTGCATAATGTTTTATAAAATTGATCACCATTGTACCACGCCAATCATTACCTTGTCTTTTCAGGTCCCCACCAGATTCTTTTCCATTTCCTTCACCTCCTTCCTCCACCCCAAAATTTCGCAAACTTGTGGTTTCACCCCTATTCATACTTACATCTTTGTTCCCCCCTCCCCTTTAGCTCCCCCTATATGTTTTACTAGATATCTTTTACTTTTTATACCAATGCTCTTATGCAAAATTCATCCTTATGAGATTGAATTACTTCACTCAGCATAATGCTCTCCAGTCTCTACAAAGTTATGTAGTTTTGTCAAAACCCTTGCTCCTGAGTGCTGCATAGTAGTCCACTATGTAGAATGTACCACAATTTCCCAATACATTCAGTGGTAGTTGGACATTTGGGTTGTTTCCAGGTTCTTGTGATGGTGAATAACACAGTAATAAACATTAGTGCCCAATGCTCCATTTGTATTTCAGCTCTAATTTCCTTGGGATATATTCCTAGTAGTGGAATAGCTGGGTCATATGGAATGTATATGTTCAAGGTTTTGAGGAAACACTAAACTACCTTCCAGAGTGGTTGTACCATTTCACCAACAGTGTATGAGAGTTACCCCTCTCCAACATTTATTGCTTGCTGCCCTGCTATACTTTCCCACTGCTATTGAGACGAGATGGTATCTCATTGTGATTTTGATTAGCATCTCTCTTATTGCCAGTGATTTTAGCATTTCTTCATGTGTCTGTTGGCCATCTGAATACCTTCTTCTGTGAAAATTCTCTCAATGTCTTTTGCCCATTTTGTAATTATGTACTCAGTCTTTTTCTTGTGGAGCCCCTGAAGAATTCTGAAAACTTTGATATGAGACCCTTGTCTGAGATGGTATAGCCACATGTTTTTTTCCTGGTCAGTAGGTTTTCTTTTCACTCTGTTGGAAAAAGTTTTTGATGCGTACAGGGAATTAATCTTTAGAAGGTCCCATTCATCAGCTTTATCCTGCCCAGATTGTACATTTCTGGCTGTGTTTGACAGTCTCTTTGTACCATAGACAAAGCCATCAAAGCTTGATCAGTTTTTCTCTAATGAACTTTATGATTTGGGTCTTTACTCCCAGGTCTCTGATCCATCTTGAGTCGATTTTTGTGTATAGTGTGAGATGTGATTCCTTTTTCAGCTTTCTGGAGGTAGCAGTCTAGTTTGGGGAGCACAATTTGTTGAAGAGGCTGTCACTTCCCCATTTGATGGGCTTTATTTCCTTGTCAAATATCAGTTGACCATAGATCGCTGAGTCTATTTCTGGGATCTCGATTCTGTTCATTGGACGATGTGCCTGTCATTATACCAGTACCATGCTGTTTTGGTTACTACTGCTCTGTAGTAGGTTTTGAGGTCAGGTAGTGTTATGCCTCTCACTTCATACTTGTTTTTCAGAAGTGATTTGCTTATTCAGGGTCTCTTTCTTCTCCAAATAAACTTACCAATTTCCATTTTGATCTCTTTGTAAAAGGAATTTGGTATCTGTTTTGGGATTGTGTTGAACATGTAGATTACTTTTGGTAGGACTGTCATTTTCACAATATTGTATCATCCTATCAATCAACAGGGCACATTTCCCGATTTATTTAGGACTTTTATTGTGTCTCGCATAAATGTTCTGTACTTTTTTTTTTCTTTAAAATACAGGTCTTTTGTGTCTCTAGTTAAGTTCACTCCCAAGTATCTCAATTTGTGGTTGGCAATTGTAAATAGTATTGCTTTCTTGGTTTCCTTCTGTGAATTCTCTTTGTTATTTTGAATCCTACTGACTTTTGGATGTTGATCTTACATACTGCCACTCTAATAAATTAGTCTACTAGATCTGTTTTTTTGTTGAGTCCTTGGGCTCTTCTGTGTACACTACCATTTAATTTGCATACAGCAATAATTTAACCATCTCTCTGCTGGTCTGGATTCCTTTTATTTCCTTCTGTTATCATATTGGCTTAGTAAGCACTTCCAACACAAGATTGACTAGAAGTAGTGATAGTGTGTATTCTTGTCTGGGCCCTATTCTCCAGGAAAATGCTTTTAGTCTTTCTCCATTGAGAATAATATTAGCTCTTGGGTTTTCCTATATATTTTTCACTATGTTGATGAAATTCCATTCTATTCCAATTATGCTGTGTGTCTTTATCAGAAAGGGGGTGAGATTTTGTCAAATGTCATTTCTGTATCAAATACTAAGATCATATGGTTCTTGTTATTTGTTTTGTTAATTTAGTCAATTATGTTGATTGTTTTCTTATGTCAAACCATCCTTGCATACCTGTTATGAATCCCACTTGGTTGTGATGAATTATTTTTTGATATGATCTTGGATTATATTGGCTAAGATTTTGCAAAGATTTTTGCATCTATATTCATGTGAGATAATGATCTGTGGTTTTCTTTCTTGGTAGTATCCTTGCCTGGTTTTGGAATTAGGGTTATGCTTGCTTCACAGGATGACTCTGGGAGTGTTCCTTCTTTTTCTATTTTTTGAAATAATTTAAGTAGAATAGAGGATAGATCCTCTCTGAATATTTGGTAGAATTCAGCTGTGAAACCATCTGGTCCAGAACTTTTCTTATGGGAAAGTCTTTTTACGGCATATTAAATTTTTAATTTTTTTAGACTTTTTTTTTGTGTGTGATGTGTCTGTTCAAGTGCTATATATCTGCCCTTGTCAATCTGGGTAGTGCATGAATTTCAAGGAATTTGTCCATTTCTTCTAGGTTTTCAAATTAATCAGAGTATAAATTTTCATAGTATCCTGATATTATCAATTTAATTTCTTCTGATTCTGTTGTGATGCCACCTCTATCATTTCTTAATTGAGTTATCTGTTTTCTTTTCTTTTGTTAAGTTTGCCACTGGATGGTCAATTTTATTGCCTCTCTTGACCTTATAATTTCTTTTCTTCTAGATGCTGTAGGATTATATTGGTTTTCTTTTTCTAGTTGATGAAAGTGTTGTTAGATAATTGATTTTTCTTCTTTCTTCTTATTTTTCCCAATGTGTGTACCTATTGTTCTGAACTGTCCCCTGAGGATTGCCTTTGTTGTATCCCAGAGGTTTTGGTAAATTGTATTTTCATTTACATTTGTTTCAAGGAGCTTTTTAAATTTCATTCTTTTTTTTTAAACCCCAATCATGTTCTAACAGATAGTTATTCAGTTTCCACATGGGTGGTTTTGTAAGCTTTACCCTCCTGTGGTTAATTTCTAGTTTTATGGCACTGTGGTCTGAAAAGATACTGTGTTTCATTTCAATGTGTTTTGATTTGTTGAGGCTTACTTGATGTCCCAATATGTGATTGATTCTGGAGAATGTACCTTGTGGACTTGAGAAGAAAGTGAACTGAGTTTTAGTTGGGTGCAATACCCTGAATACATCCACAAGGTCAAGTTGGCCGATTGTATAGTTAGATCTGTTGCATCTTTGCTGAGTTTCTTTTTAGTTGACTTGGCCAACCGACTGAAAGAGATCTATATTTGTTCTCATTCCAAAGAAAGGTGTCCCAACTGAGTTTAAATATTATCAAGCAATATCATTAATATGACATGCATGATTCTGCTAAAAATTATCCCAAAACTACTGAAACAACCAACCCATCAACAGAACTGCCAGATGTACATGCTGGATTTAGAAGAGGTTGTGATACTAGGGATATTACAGCTAATGTTAGATGAATCTTGACAGAAAGTAGAGAGTACCAGATGAATGTCTATCTGTGTTTCATTGACTATGCTAAGTCATTTGACTGTGTGGATCACAATAAACTGTGGCTGATTCTGAGAAGAAAGGGAATCCCAGAACATTTGAATGTGCTTATATGAAATCTACATTTGACCAAGAGGCAGTTTTTGGAACAGAGCAAGGAACCTGGAAGGGTGTATGCCAGGGATGTGTCATGTTTCCATATCTTTTCAACCTAAATTTGGAACACATCATCTGAAAGGCTGGACTTTATAAGGAGGAATGTGGCATCAGGATTGGAGGAACACTCATCAACTATCTGCATTATGCAGATAACACAACCCTGCTTTCTGAAACTGTGGAGGACCTGAAGCACTTGCTGCAGAAGGTCAAGGACTGCAGCCTTCAATATGGATTGAAGTTCAACATCAAGAAAACAAAGATTCTCAACACTGGGCTGTTTGGCAGTATCATGATAGACAGTGAAAAGATTGAGATTGTTAACAGTTTTCTTTTGCTTGGCTCCACAATCAACACTATTGGTACTAATAGCCAGGAAATCAAAAGATGAACTGAATTGAGAAAGTCTATTAGCAGGGATATTTCCTTAGTAATACTGAAGAGCAACAATGTCAGTCTGGAGACTAAGGTGCTGATCAAGGCCATGGTCTTCACAATTTTGTGCTATGCATCAGAAAGCTGGACAATAACTAGGGATGACAGAAGGAGAATTGATGCCTTTGAGCTGTGGTGCTGAAAAGTACTGAATGTACCATGGACTGCTAGGAAAACAGGTTTGTCTTGGAGAGGGTGAGACCAAGCTTTTCCTTGGAGGCACAAATTCTGAGGTTCTGCTTGACATATTTTGGACATGTTGCAAGGAAGGACCAGTCCTTGGAGAGGGACATTATGCTTCTGAGAGTGGAGGGACAGCGCGGGAGGGGAAGACCCTCGATGAGATGGATTGGTTCAGTGACTGGAGTAGTGAGGGCTTGTATGTTGAAGACAGTAAGGTTGGCTTGGCTCAGGATAGAGCAGGGTTCAGAGCTCTTGTATATAGGGTTGCTATGAGTCTCAAGTGGCTCAAAAGTACATAACAACAACATCTTTTGGAGATATTGATGTGTTGAAGTCTCCTATCACTATTAT
>NW_006399817.1:7237357-7365736 GCF_000299155.1 Elephantulus edwardii | reverse complement strand
CCAAAAACTTCTCCAGTAGGGTAAAAAGGGAAGCCACTGACTGGGAAAAAGTATTCGGTAATAACATGTTCTATGTATTTTGCAGGTCTATTATTTGGTGTATAAATGTTGACCAAGGTTATGTCTTCTTGATCCATTGTGCCTTTAATCAATATGTAATGCCCTTCTTTATCTTTTATATTAGTTTTCATTCTGAAGTCTATTTTATCAGACATTAGGATTGCATTGCCACTCCTTGTCTTTTGCTTGATACATTTTTTTCCAGCCTTTGATTTTGAGTCTATCTTTCTGTTTTTTTTAGATGTGTTTCTTGTAAATAGCATATTGATGGGCTTTCTTTTTTCTATCCATTCTACTATTCTTTTTTCACTTGATTGGCACATTTAGTTCAGTCACATTAAGTGTGATCATTATCAGGCCAGGTTTTATCATTGCCATTTGTTGTGCTTCTTTTTCTGTTGTTTCTTGGTTACTAAGGTCCATCTACTTTCCTTTGGTGTCTCCACATGAAGGACTTTACTTTAAATTTTTTGTGGTTTTAGTCATGTTTTTACAAATTCCTTAAGCTCCTTCTTTTCTGCAAAGGATCTAATTTCTCATTCATATTTTATAGAGAGCTTTGTTATGTATAGGATCCTTGACTGGCAATTGTTTTCTTTCCACTTTTTGTATATGCCATCCCATTGTCTGGTCGTTCTCATGATTTTTTTCTGTTGAGAAATCAGAACGTAATCTAATTGTTTCCCTTTTGTAGGGACTCTTTTTTGTAGGTGACTCTTGGTTTTTCTTGTGTTGCTTTTAGTATTCTATCCATATCTTTTAATTTGGAGAGTTTGACTATTATATGTCTTGATATTTTTCTTTTTGGGTCTTGTCTGTTTGTTGTTCACTGTGCTTCTTAAATGTGGATTGTCTCATTTTTCAAAATACCTGGGAAGTTTTCTTCTGGTACTTCCTTCAATAATTTTCTCAGTGATTTTCCTGTCACTCCAGTGTTCTGGAATTTCAGTCATATGTATGTTGTTTCTTTTGATATTAACCCACCTGATTCTAATGTTTCATTCATTTTCTTTTTGTCTCATCTTTGATTTTTCTTCTAGTATGTTTCCAGTGAGGCTCTTGTCTTCCAGTTCACTGACTCTCTGTTCCATCTCTTCAGTTCTACTATTTTTTTGTCCTACCAGCATGTTGTATACTTCTGTTAATTCATTCTTAATATTCTGGGTTGAATTTTCATGCTTTTCTGTTATTACCAGCACTTTGTTGACTGTATCTTCTCTGTCTTGTGATGATTTTTTTAAGTTCTTGTACCATATACACTTGAGAAGGAAGTGAATTGAGTTTTAGTTGGGTGCAGTACCCTTAATAAATGTACAGTGTTCACTTGGCTGAGTGTATTGTTTAGATTTTCTGCATCTTTATCAAGTTTCTTTTGAGTTAACCTGTTTTTTGGTGAGAGTGGTGAGTTAATGTTTCATACTGTGAGATTCTCATGGTGTCTGTCATTCTATTTCTTTCTTCAGTTCTGTTAACTGTTGTTTTATATATTTATCAGATTTATCATTTGGTGCATAGATGTTGACCAAGGTATGTCTTCTTGATCTGTTGTTGTTGTTGTTAGTCGAATTGAGTACGACTCAAAGCAATCCTATGGACAAAATAACTGAACCCTGTTATATCTTGTGCCATCCTCACACTTCCTGACACACAAGACCCATAGCAGCAGTTACTGTGTCATTCCATCTGGTTGAGGGTCTTCCTCTCTTTTGCTGACCCTCCATCCTTCCTAGCATCATGTCTGTCTCCAAGGAATAGCCCCTACTAGGAACATGCCCAAAGTACATTAGGCAAAGCCTCATTATTCTTGCCTCCAAAAAGCACTCCAGCTGCACCGTTTGTTCCATGGGATATTCAGTGCTCCTTTCCAACACCACAGCTCAAAGGCATCAATTCTTTTTCTGTCATCCTTACTCATTGTCCAGCTCTCAGATGCATAAAAAGTGATCAGAAAAAGTGTGCCTGAGTCAGACACACTTTAGTCCTCTTACTGATATAATTATTCCTTAATAATTTGGAGAGTTCCCTAACTGCAGATCTTCTAGCTCTACTGGGTCCTTAATTATTATATAGTTCCCTTCCTTATCTTTTAAAGTGGTTTTTATTCTGAAGTCTAATTTATCAGAGAATAGTATTGCCACTCTTTTTTGTTGATGCTATTTGCTTGGTATATTTCCCTCCCTCCCCCCCAACTTTTTATTTTGAGTCTATCTTTCTCATCTCTTAGATGTGTCTCTGTAGATAACATAATGATGAGCTGTGTTTTTTTATTCATTCTGCTACTCTTTTTATTTTGATTGGTGCATTTAGTCCATTCACATTAAATATGATTATTTACTTATTTTTTAATAAAATTTTTCTCTTGTTCTGGTTTACTTACAAAGTTTGTATACATTGTCTTTCACACCAGATCTTGACAGGCTGGGTTTTATTATTGCCACTTTGCTGTGTTTATTTGTTGTTGTTTCTGTTTACTTTAGTCCATCCACTTTCCTTCAGTATCTTTGTGTGATGGACTTCCCTTAAAAGTTCTTGTAGATTTGGTCTTATTTTCACAAATTCCTTACAATCCTTCTTCTCTGCAAAGGATCTGATTTTTCCTTCCCATTTTATGGAGACATTTTCTGGGTACAGGATCCTTGGTTAACAGTTTTCTTTCAACTTTCTGTATATGCCATTACATTGTCTTCTTGCTCACATAGTTTCTGCTGAAAAAATCAGAAGCTTATCTAATCACTTTTCCTTGTAGGTGACTCTTTATTTTTCTCCTGCTGCTTTTAGTATTCTATCCTTATATTTAATTTTGGAGAATTTGACTATGATACATTTTGGTGTTTTTCTTTTTCAGTCTAGTATATTTGGTATTCACTGATCTTCTTGAATGTGGATTTCCTCATTCTTCTTAATATCTGTGACGTTTTCTTCTAGTACTTCTACAATGTTCTTAGTGACTTCCCTGTCCCTCTTATATTCTAGAATTCCAATTATACTTATGTTGTTTCTTTCGATGTCATCCCCATGATACTAATGTTTTCATCATTTTCTTTATGTTCCATCTGTAATATTTTTTCCTGGTATATTTCCATTGAGGGTCTTGTCTTCCAGCTCACTGACTCTCTGCTCTTTATCTTCTGGTCTATGGTTTGTTCCTCTAGCATGTTGGACATTTTTGCCATTTTGGTCTAAATAATCTTGATTCCATTTTCATTAATTTCTATTATTTCCAGTACTGTATTGGCTATATCTTTTCTATCTTGTGAAGATTTTTTTTAAGTTCTTGTACATATTTATCTATATTTTCAAATCTTTTTTTCCTTCTTTTGCATTTTCTTCCATAGTTGTGCAAGTTCCTCCTCCTCAATATATTTCTTCTGGCTCTGTGTCTCTGGAGTGTTTGCTTTTTTCTTCCAACTTTTACACCTTCTTCTATAGCTGTTAAAATAACTCATCAATTTATTTCTTCTGGTTTTCTACCTATATGGTGTACATTTTATTTGTGGTTTCTATTGGTTTTTCTATCATTTGTTCTTTCTTTCATAACTGTTAAAATGTCTCCATATCAGCATATATCATCTATTTTCTTGACTCTGGAGTATTCATTTGGGTCTGCAACATTCTCTGCTTTTTTAGAGAAGAATAATTTGTTTTCTCAGCGTGTTTTAAACTGCCTGCTACTTTCTTGACATTATGTGAAGGCTTTCTTATTGTTAGGTCATTTCTACTGTGTCTGTGTAAGTTGTTGGTAGTTCCTATCTTTATGATATTATTGATTAGTTATAAGCTTAAAATGTTCAATGTATGGGGTAAATTCACTCACTCTACTGAAAGTACTCTCTGGGAAAATTTGCCTTTATTAAAGTCCTTCCAGTTCTATTTTTCGCTGCAGTTCTGCAGGAATCTCGCCTAAATGTAGTACCCTGTCCCAAACTCTATTGCCCTCCTTCATCCGTGGAATGGCTAAATGGTATAAGACCAGGTGTTCCACTTGAGCAGTTTCTGTCCAAGGAGGTTTCAGGTCAGCTCTCTTTTTTGCAGCTCAATGTGCCAGCTGAGAAAGTCTTTTCCTTGCTTATAGTTCTCTGTCTCTTGTCTTGTTTGGCATCTGAGATGGCCCTGCTGCCATGGAGACAAGGTTCCTCAAATGGAAGGACCTTATCCTAGGGAAGTTTCAATCCTCTTTCTCCCCACAATCACCATAAAGTCCTGGTTCTGGGGAGGAGTGTCTCACCTGATCAAGACTTCTCTCCTGAAGCTAATGGTTTTCTTTGTCTCTTGAGTGGCATGAGATCAAGGGTGACAATTTAAGCAGTTTGTGTGCAGGAGGAGGGGGGTGGTGGTGGTGTGTGTGGGGTGTGTGTGGGTGTGTGTGTGTCTCAAGCCAGTCCTTTATCTCACAGAAAGCAGAGAAAGTATTCCCCCTTTGTGTAGCTCCCTGTTCTCTGTCACAAACTCTCTTGGCCTGTTTAGCTGCTGGTATGGCCTTGCTGCCAAGGAGGCAAGGATCCCCAAATAAGCTATGGTATTTTCAAGTATTTGCTAGACCTCCAAAACTTGAACAATAAATAAAGATGCCAGAAAAATAAATGCCTTTGAATGTGGGGTTGGAGAAAAGTACTGAAAATTTCATGGACTGTCAAAAAATACCACTGCAACCAGAATGCTCTTTAGAAGCAAGGATGGTGAAATATTGATTCATATATGTTGGGTGTGTTGGGAATCAGTTCTCAGAAAAAGGACATTATGCTGGAAAAGGCTCAAGGTTACAGAAAGATAGGGAGACTTAAAACAAGATGAGTTGACAGTGACTATAACAAGGGCTTGAACACATCAGAGATTGTGAGGATGGTGCAGGATAGGGCAAGGTTCAGTCCTGTTGTTCATAGTCATAGCATTGCAATGAGCCATAATGGACTTGATTACATTTGACAACTATTTCGTCTGCCCTTCTTAGTGTAACAAAGGAGTACTCACTCCTTTCTTAGTTATCTACCACTTCCATGACACAAATATCATAAATGAATGACCTAAAAACTAGGAAATTATTCTCTCATAACTTGTTGTTAGGTGCATTTGAATCTATTTTGACTTATGAATGTACTGAAAGTCTGCCAAATTCTGTGTCATCTTCACAACCTTTACTGTGTATAATCCCAGTTGTTGCTGTCATTGTGTCAATCCATCTTATTGAGGGTCTTTCTGTTTTTTTTCTGACTCCACATTTTTAAGTAAACGTGATGTTCTCCTTTCACAGGTATTGGCCTCTCCTTAGAACACAGTTTGTTGGGCACCTTTTAGTTGTAATTGACTCAAGCTACTAGCAGGTATTCCTAGACAGTAAATTACATGAGAATTGACTGTCCAGCTTTTCCCTTCAGAGCAGCTGTCAGATTCAAACTGTATACCTTTGAGTTGGCAGCACAAATCCTTACTACTAAGCCAGTAGATCACTAGTTTAGGAGGTTAGAATTCCAAATTCAGGTTGCCAACTCTAGGGGGCAGTTGTTTATTATTCTTGCCACCCCCCGACTCCTCTCCCCGTATGTTCTGGTTGTAGAAGGTTCTCAGTCCAGGGAACCCAGTTCAAAGAACACACTCCACTTACAGCTCTTTTTTCACTGGTCCTAGGCCTCTTCCTTTATGTTTGCATCACTTTCTCTTTATCTCTTGTAAGACGCAGACCACACTTCAGAAAAACTCTCCTATATCACATCAGTATTGTGACCAGATTAAGGATATTGCATTTCACTCTAGCTCTCTTACATCACATCAAAGTTCAACAGTCAGATTATATCTTGAGGGTGATTACATTGTTGCACAACTTCCACAATGCATCTTTACATAACTGCCAGATCTCTGAGAATCACAGCCAAGTGAAATTGACACATATTATAGAGAGACACTACTTAATCCACCATTTATAAATATGATCAAATGAAAACATATGATGGTTAGGATGTTTTGGTGGCTAATGTTATATGACAATTTGGTTAGGTTAAGATTTCCAGTGTGATATAGTTGTTCTCCATTTTGTTATCTGCTGTATTTTTCCTCTGTTATATATGTTATAAATCCCAACTGCATGGATCACAACAAATTATGGCTACCATTGAGAAGAATGGGAATCCCATAATACTTGATTGTGCTCATGTGAAGTCTATACTTAGATCTGAAAGCTTTCATACAAACAGAGCAAGGGAACATTGCATGATTCAAAATCAAGAAAGAAGTGCATCAGAAATGTGTCATTTCTCTATACCTTTTCAATCAATATGCAGAAGATATCATTTGGGAAGCTAGACTCTATGAAGAAAAGTGTGGCATCAGGATTGGAGAAAGACTCATCAATAACCTGTGTTATGCAGGTTTAATAACCTTAAAGGGTCACAGAATCTGAGGAGGATTAGAGGCATTTGCTTCAGAAGGTCAAGGACTGCAGTCTTTAATATTGATTGCATCTCAACATAAAAAAACAAAAACAAAAACAAAGATCCTCACCACCAGGCCACTTGGCAGAATCATGATAGATAGAGAAGAGATTGAGGTTGTTAACAATTTCATCTTGCAACACTCTTGACACCAGCAGTCAAGAAATCAAAAGATGAGTTGCTTTAGAAAAATCTGTTGTCCAAGATCTCTCAAGAGTGCAATGAAGTCAATATAGAGATTAAGGTGTACTTCATCCAGGCTATAGTCTTCTCTATTGCTAATTAAGTATCTGAGCCAATGACTAAGGATGACAGAAGGATAGATACCTTTTAGTTGTGGTGCTGGAGGAGAGCATCAAACATACCATGGACTGCCAAGAGAACAAACAAGTCTTTCCTAGAAAGGGTGAAGTAGGGTTGCTCCTTGGAGGCAAGGATTTTGAAACTCCATCTCACATATTTGAGCATATTACCAGGTGGATGGACCAGTCCTTGGAGAAGGACACCATGCTTGGAAGGATGGAGGGTTATCACAGGAGAGGAAGATTCTCTGGATGAGAGGGATTGATGTAGTGACTGTGGCAATGGGGACAGGTGTGCCAGAGAAAGTGAGGTTGGCTCAAGATAAGGCATAATTCAGAGTCATTGTTCATAGGGTTGTTATGATTTATGGTCAACTCAGCAGCACATAACAACAACAATAGTCCTGTGAGCCAGTTGGCTACCATTTGACCTGCTAGCTTTGGGGAATAACAATCTCTTGCAGCTCTGTGAGCCAAAAGCCTATTATCTGGCCTGCAAACTATGGGTTTGCTAGCTGCTGTACCCATGTGAGTCAGGATGTCCTCCCAAACCATGGATTTGGAGATTTTCAGCTTCAACATGGGTGATTTCATTTTCTTGAAAGAAATATCTTTTTCTCTTTACACACACACACACACACACACACACACACACACACACACACACTGTCTTAGCCAAAAGCCTAAAAAAGCAAGCAACACTTGATCTTCATCAAAAGGCTGAGAATACAAGTATGATTCAAATTTGTTCATCAATTACTAAACCCACATATGTATAAATTGAGAATTTCTACCAACTTCTACAGTCTGGAATTGGTCAAACATATAATCAAGATGTATTGATAATATTTGGTGATTGACATGCAGAAGTTGGAAACAAAGAATTATTAGTGACTATAAAACATGGCCTTGATAAATACTGTATAAGACCATTATTGTAGAATGAGTATAAGGATCCAGGAGGGGTGGAAGAGGCTTGAAACAGAGGGATGTGAATGTACAGGGGGAAGAGGGGATTAATCATTGGGTTGTACAATTTGATGGGTGGGGGGTGAGGGAAATTGAAAATATTTGTTCGAATTTGTATTTGAATTTTGTAAATAAACTATTGTTAAAAAAAAAAAAAACCACACAAAAACACCCCCCATGGCCTTGGTGATAACAATGTGGTTGGAGAGTATATGATAGAATTTTGTATGATCAATAATTTAATCATGCAAAAATCTTTTAAAACCTAAGCATAAATGATGAGATATATGTGGATCTCGCTGAATGCACAGGAATCAAATCAATCACATCTGAGAAAAGAGATTATGAAGAAGTCGAATATCATTAGTCAGAGCAAGACCAGAGGCTAGCTGTGGAATATTACTCACATGCTAAGTTCAATTGAAGCTAAGGAAAATGAAAACAGACCCACACGAGTCAAAGGACAGCCATATGTTTATCCCACTTACATTTAGAGACCATTTAAAGAATAAATTTGAATATTAATGACAGAAAACCAGGCGAGTTGTAGGACGACTTTAAGAAAATTATAGATGAAGAAAGCAAAGTCATCAAAAAGATAGAGAAGAAAGTAAAGATCAAAATGGATGTTAAAAGAGATGCTGAAACTTGTTCTAGATAGAATGCAGAGTACCTAAATTTAAGAAAGAAATCACAAAGTAAGGACGCTGAATTGAAGATTTCAAAAGGTGGCTTGAAAAGACAAAGCAAAAAAGAAAATGATAATGAAATGTGCAAAGACTTTGAGTTAGAAATGCAAAAGGGATGAACAAATTTAGCATTTCTCAAGGTGAAAGAACTCAGGAAAAATTGCAAAAGCAACATTAAAAGAAGATGAAAGAATACAGAGAATCATTGTACCAAAAAAGAACCGGCTGACAAACATTTAAAGAGATAACATATGAGCAAGAACTGACACTGAATGAAGAAGGTCAAGTTGCACAGAAAGCTTAGGTAAAAAGTAAGGCTCCAGAAATTGACAGAATATTACCTGAGATGTTTAAACAGATCTACTACTGGATGTATTCACTCATTTATGCCAAGAAATTTAGAAGAGCTGGCCAACAGACTGGAATATATACGTATTATGCTCTTTCCAAAGAAAGATGGTCCTATAAAAAGCAGATTTTATCAAACAATGTCATTAATATCACATAGAAGTAAAACCTTCCTAAAAATAATTAAGAAAATCACTATGCAGTACTTTGACAGGAAATTTATAGACATTCAAGTTGGATTTAGGAGTGGACTTGAAATTATCATTGCAGATATTTTGCAGGTCTTGGCTGAAAATAGAGAGTCTCAGAAAGATGTTTATCTGTGTTTTACTGACTCTAGTCAGTAATTGAAATGCATGAATTATAGCAAATTATTGATGACATTGTGAAGAACAAGTATTGAAATACTTAATTGTGCTCATGTAAAACCTGTACATAGACCAAGAGGTAGTACTTAGACGATAACAAGGGGATGTACATGGCTTAATATCAGGAAATATGTGTGTTATGATTGCATGCTTTCACAATATTTATGAAATTTGTATGCTGAGCAAATAATCCAACAAGTTGACTTTATGAAGAACTTGATATCAAAGGATGACTCATTAACAACTTGTGATAAGCAGATAACACAATCTTGCTTGCTGAAAATGAAGACTTGAATAATTTACTGAAGAAGTTCCAAGAATATATTTTTCAGTATGGATTATACATAAATATCAAGAACACAAAAATTCTCACAACTGAGCCAATAAGCAACATCATGATAACGGGAGGAAAGTGAAATTGTCAGGAGTTTTTATTTTCTCGGATCCTCTGTAAATGCCCTTGCAAGCAATAGTCAAAATATCAAACATTTCATTGCATTGGCAAACCGGCTAAAAAGGATCTCTTTAAAGTGCTAAAGAGCAAGGATGTCACTTTGGAGACTAACGTGCATCTGATCCAGGCCATCAGAGTTTTAGTTTCTTCATATGCATGTGAAAGTTGGACAATGAATAACAAAAAAACAAAAAATTGTTGACTTTGAATTATTATGTTGGTGAAGAATATTAAATAAATAAATATTAGCTTCAGGTATGTAAAACTTGGTCCCTTTTGGGTACTGCTGTTTTATTTGAGAGATGTCAGTAAGTATAATTTTTGCACTTTGAAACAACCATCATAAGTAAAGTGGAGCCTTTGTGTGTGATAGTTGTGCTCTGGACGAGAATATTTGCATCTCCTAGGATCCTTTCTTTGGATCAAGTGAACTGGTAGAACATCACCAATAGTGTCATCAGCGGTCTTAAACAAGAGTTTATACTTCAGTAAGCAGGTGACTCGATGGCACATAACAACAACAACAACGTTATGAATATAATCCAGCATATTTTTTTTCATTAAAATACTTTCTGTGCTGCCTGATTAATTAGAAGTTTTGAAATGTGTATTTGCATATCGAGAATTGATGTTTCCAGTTTCTGAAAGTTTTACTGAAAAGTTTGTGGGTAATAGAGTCAAAGGCTGTTGATGAGAAGCACAAATGAGTGAGAAAGTTTGAGAAATCAGGAGGAAGGTCTTGCCCCTTTGAATGAATGTAGAGAGAACACTTCGCACCTTACAAACTACATAGTTGCTAGAATTTAGTATCACAGAATCACAAGACATTTTGGAAAACTTGTTTCAAATAATCAGAAAGGAAATTCAATGAAACTGTGCTTGATGCTCCACCTACTTGGAGAATCTAAATTTGGAGATGCTGGCCTATACCTTTACGATGTTACAAAATTAGTTGGAGAGGCAGAAGATACATATAAGAATATATTTTTAAGCTACTCATGTGAAATTGCCTTTTTATTATAGGTCATAATGATAAAATATTGGCAATTTCATATAATTGAATACCAGTAGTTTCATGTAGTTCAACATAAACAGTTTACACAAACATGTGTTTTGGTTTTGCCCTTTTTGTGAAGCTATTCATCAAGTAGGATCAATTTATCCATATGATTTGCTTAGTATCTGTTCTCTGGACATTCTATGCCAGTAGCATCATCTAGTGATAGTTACAACTGACCAAGAAAATTTTTCTACAATATTTACAAATGCAGGGGACAGGAATTTGGGAATGGTGGTGGGATATTATAGCTCATTTTAAAATCTTTGAAATTCTTACAGAAATACTTTTTGACTTGTGACTGAAAAGTATTCTCAGAGGATGCGGGATTGAGTTGGAAACTGAAGGGCATATAGAGGGACTCTAGGGGTTCATTCTTCTAAACTTCCAAAGGTAAACAGACCAGTGTAGAATTGCTGGATTGGGAGTGCTGCTGTTGTTGTGTGCCATCAAGTCAGAACTAACCCATAGATGACCCTCCGGCAGGTTTTCAGAGGCCATAATTGCACCGCCAGCCTTCGGAATTGCAGCACAGCTTCTTACTGGTAGGCCACCAGAACAGGGAGGGAAGGAAATAAAGCAGAAACTTATACAAGCACACATTAAATATATTACAGGTACACTTCCAAATTACCTCAGAAAAAAAGCAAACATCACAATAAAGGGAGTCACATAGTATGTATGTTTATTTCCCATGCATAGCTTAGTGGTAAAAAGCTATGCTACAATCCCAAAGGCACTTGGTTTGAATCCACTAGCTGCTCTATAGGAGAAGGATGGGCAATCTCCTCCCATGAGATTAACTGCCTCTGAAAACCCACTGGAGGCCCAGCTATGAGTTGATTCCAACTTAATTGCTCACAATAACAGTATATATGAAAGCTATGCTTATATTATACGGTAAATTATTAAGCGTGCAGTTTGTTGTTGTTGTTAGGTGTCATTGAGTTGAGTATGTCTCATTGCAATCCTGTAAATATCTGAACCTCGCTTTATTCTGTGCTATCCTCACAATCTCTGAGTTGTATAGAGGTGCATATAGATAGCTATATAAACTTGGGCCGGTTGTTACAGTCACTGTGTCAATCCATTTTCTTGTTGTCTTCCTGTCTTTCTCAGACCTTTCCCAACATGCAGTCATTTGCCAAGAACTGTCCCTTCCTTACAACATACCCAAAGTATGAGCAATGAAGTTTTACCATCCTTGCCTCTAAGGAGTACCCTGGTCCTCTAATGCCAGACTTCTTTGTTCTTCTTTCAGTCCATGGGATATTTAGTACTCTTCTCCAACTATAAATTCAAAAGCATAATTTTTCTGTCATTCTTATTCATTGTCCAACTTTCAGACGCATAGACAACATTAAAAAGACTATGGCTTAGATTAAGTGCCCTTTCATTTTTAAACTGACATTGTTATTCTTTAGCACTTTGAATATGTCCTTTACAGTAGATTTTCCCAAGGCAACATATCTTTTGATTTCCTTACTGCTGGTGGTGTTTGAAGATCCAAGTAAAATGAAGTTATTGACAAATTCAATTTTTTTCTTCATATATCATGATTTTGCCTATTGTTCCAATGGTCAGTACAAATATTATTGTTGTTGTTGTTGTTAGGGCTACTGCATTGTCTACAACTCACAGGGAGCCTATAAATAACAGATCTGAACCTCCCTCCTATTCTGTACCATTCTCATTATCTCTGATATGCTCAAGCCTGTTGTTACAATCACTGTGTCAGTCTAACATGTTGCTGGGAGAGGTGGAGGGTCAGAGAAAGGGAAGAAGACCCTAAAAATATAGATTGAGTACAAACACCATAATGAAAAGTATTAAAATACTGTGAGAATTACCAAAATGTGGCAAAGACACTAAGTGAGCACGTGCCGTGGAAAAATGATACCAGTAGATTTGCTCAATGTATGGCTGCCATAAACCTGAAACTTATACGTTTTAAACTTTTTAAAAAAAGTTTATTATTTTTTGTGCATGTACTTCAAATCAGATCTGACTGGTACAGGAGGAAATTGTCCCTCCTTCTCCAGCAGAGCATCTGGTGGATTCCAACCGTGTACCTCTGGGATTGCAGTATAGCTTCTTGCCACTAGGCCACCAGAGCTCCCGCATTTTAAACATTTTTAAATGTATATATTTTAAATATTTTAAAATACGTTTATTTAAATATTTCAAAATATATACATTTTAAACATCTTTAAATATATTTATACATTTTATAAACTTATTTATAAGATTTATACATTTTTATTAAAAATTATAAAAAATATTGCCAAATGATTTTAGAGGAAAATGATTCAGTAAAAGAACTGTCACAAAAGGGCAAACATTGCATAAGACTGCTACTGTGATAACTGGAGGGTAACTGAGGGATAACAGGGAAGATGGGGAGATCAGAAAGAGAAGATATACACATTAAACACTGTGATGAACCAGACAAGGGAGGATCAATCAGAGAAGAACTGACATAAGGAAAAAATGGTTGTTAGGTGCTGTCCAGGGGAGTATGACTCATCTAGACTCTATGAACAATAGATTTGAACTCTGTCCTGTCCTTCACTATCCTTGTCATCCTTGACACATTTGAATCCATCGCAACAGATACTGTATCAATCCATATCCTTGAGGATCTTCCTTTACTTTATTGACTCCCCACCTTTCCAAGCATGACATCCCTTTCCAGGGAATAGCCTTTCTTAACAACATGTCCAGGCCATGGTCTTTTCAGACACTTGTTATTTATCTGAAAGCTGGACAGTGAGTAAGGATGACAGAAAAAGAACTGATGCTTTTGAACTGTAGTGTTGGAGACATCTCACATACTTTAGGCATGTTGCTAGGAGAGAATTTTCCTTGGAAAGGGACATCATGCTTGGGAATGTGTAGGGGTAGTGAAAGGGAGGAAGACCTTCAACCATGTGGATTGACACTGTGACCGTGTCAATGGGCATGAATGTGTCAGAGATTGTGAGAATGGCATGCAAGAGGATAGTGTTCAGATTGGTTATTCATAGGGTTGCTACAAGTTATGCTCAACCTGATGGTACCTAACAACAACAACCTGTTCAAAACATGTGAGATGAAGCATCACTATTGCCATTAGCAAATGGGAACAGGATATGTATTGGGGAGCACGAAGGTAAAGGGGAGAAAGAAGAGAGAGGTGGGAACATACTAGGAGAGCAGAGAGTAGTGGATGGATTAGGGGGTGAAGGAAAAGGCAAAGTGCAAGGGGGATGTGATGGGGTTTATAAAGAAACATTGATCAACAGTGATCAGTTATATGCAACACAATGTATACTAATGATTGTATAAAACATAATGTATATTAATATACCCCAATATATAGGTCAGAAAATTAAAAGACGAATTACATTGGGGAAGTTTGTGGTGAGAGACCTCTCCATAGTACTGAAGAGCAATGATTGATGTCAGGCTGGATATTAAGGTGCACCTGATACAGGCCATGGTCTTTGCAATTACTTGCTATGCATCAGAGAGCTGGACAATGATGAGGGATGATAGAAGGAGAGTTGATGACTTCGAGCTGTGGTGCTTGAAGAGTATTGAATATACCATGGACTGCTAGAAGAACAGACAAGTTCGTCCTTGAGAGGGTGAAGCTAGGTTGCTCCTTGGAGGCAAGGAATCTGAAGCTTCATCTGACATACTTTGGACATGTTGCAAGGTGGGATCAGTCTTTGGAGAGGGATGACATGCTTGAGAGGGTGGAGGGACAGTGCAAGAGAGGAAGACCCTTGATGAGATGGTTTGATTCAGTGATTGGGGTAATGGGGGTAAGTGTGTCAGAGACAGTAAGATTGGCACAGTATAAAGCAGGGCTTAGGGCTTTTTACATCAGGTTGCTGAGTTATAGGCAACTTGACAGCACATAAAAGCAACAACATTTGAATGATTGTATGCAGACTAATAAAAACAAATTTTAAAACATTACCAACTACAAATAAAGAAAGTACACCAATAATCTCATTTTGATGAAGGCAGTTGGGATTGTTGTTGTTATGTGCCACTGAGTAGTTTGCGATTCACAGCAACCCTATGTTCAAGAGCCCTAAACGCCGTTCTGTCCTGTGCCAAACTAGCCATCTCAAACACACTCATTCCCACCACTCCACTCACAGAACTGATGAATCTCATTGAAGGTCTTCCTCTCCTTTGCCGCCCCTCCACTCTGCCAAACGTGATGTCCCTCTCTAAGGACCAGTCCCTCCTTGCAACATGCCCAAAGTATGTCAGACGAAGCTTCAGAATCCTTGACTCCAAGGAGCATTCCGCCTTCACCCTCTCCAGGACAAACCTGTTCTCCTAGCAGTCCATGGTATATTCAACACTCTTCTCCTGGACCACAGCTCAAAGGCATCAATTATCTTTCCATCATCCCTATTCACTGTCCAACTCTCTGATGCATAGCATGTAACTGCGAAGGCTATACCCGGATCAGGCACACCTTAGTCTCCAGCCTGAAGTCGTTGCTCTTCAGTACTCTTGAGAGGTCCCTAACAGCTGACTTTCCCAATGCAATTCGTCTCCTGATTTCCTGGCTGCTGTTACCAAGAGTATTGACTGGAGCCAAGTAAACTAAAACTGTTAACTATCTCAATCTCTTCACCATCCATACTGATGCTGCCAATTGGCCCAGTGTTGTGAATCTTTGTTTTCTTGATGTTGAGCTTCAATCCATATTGAAGGCTGTAGTCCTTGACCTTCTGCAGCAAGCCCATCAGTTCCTCCTCAGTTTCAGCAAGCAGAGTTGTATCATTTGCATAACGCAGGTTGTTGATGACTTCCACCAATCCTGATTCCACATTCTTCCTCGTACAGCCCAGAATTCTCGATGATCTGTTCTGCATACAGATTGAAAAGGTATGGAGACAAAATACATCCCGGATGGACTCCCTTCTTGATTTTGAACCATGTAGTGTCTCCTTACTCTGTTCTGACGACTGCCTTTTGGTCCAAGTATGAGTTTTGCATTAGCACAATCAAATGTTCTGGTATTCCCTTCTTCTCAGAGTCAGATACAGCTTATTGTGATCCACACAGTCAAAAACCTTTGCATAGTCAATGAAGCACAGATAGACATTCTTCTTGTATTCTTTGCTTTCTGCCATCTAACATTAACTATAATATCCCTAGTACCACGACCTCTTTTAAATCCAGTCTGCACATCTGGCAGTTCTCTGTTTACATATTGTTCCAATTTGTTCCAATACAAACGTTTTTGGATAATTTTCAGCAGAATCTTGCTTGCATGTGATATTGTTAGATAATTCCCTGCACTCTGTTGGGTCACCTTTCTTTGGAATGGGAACAAATATCGATCTTTTCCAGTCAGTTGGCCAGCTGGCTGTCCTCCATATTTCTTGGCACAACTTAGTGAGCACATCTAGGCCAGTGTCCGTTGAAACATGTCAATTGGTATGCCGTCAACTCCTGGAGCCTTGTTTTTTGCCAATTCCTTCAGAGCAATTTGAACTTCCTCCTTCATCACCATGGGCTCTTGCTCATGTTATTTCATGAAATACTTCTGTGTTAGCCAATTCCTTCTGATACAGTGACTCTGAGTACTCCTTCCTGGATCATTTAACATTCTACCCAAGTATCCTTAAGTATTGCCACCTGTGGCTTGAATTTGTTTTTCAGCTCCTTCAGCTTAAGAAACGCTGAGCGAGTTAGTCCCTTTTGATTTTCTGACTCCAGCTCTCTGCACATTTCATTATAATATCTTGCTTTGTCGTTCTGGGCTACCTTTTGAAATTTTCTATTCAGCTCTTTGATTTCTAGGAAGGAAAATTTGGGTTATGAGGTTGAAAAAATCAATTAAAGGTCAATCATGAAGGTCCTTGCATGAGTTTCCCCCTTTTTGCAAGTAATGATCATTCCTGAAAGACTCAGAGAAGAGCATTTCAGGAACACTCTGCAGGACCCCTGTCCTCTTGGAACTTATGTTCCAACAAATGGAAATCTGCACATAACTTCTAGACTGCACAGCACAGTGACTGTGGGGCAGTTTTGCAGTTCTCCAACGAGGTGGAAGAACAGCTTTATCTACCATTGCCTTAGAAAAACTGCAGTGATATTGTTGAGAAAAATTTGCTTGTGAATATGTGCATTTGTATCCATGCAATGCTTACATGTGTGTTTTGCAAAGGTTTAAGTCAAACAAAAACCAGGCAGCATCAGAGTTTAGATATATTGTGAATGCTTTTTTGTCTATGGAACAGCAATATTCACCTGATGTGTTCTACATAGGTTTAAACTTCATCTTACTAGAGGTAATTATTTCATACTGCATTGTCTCCTGTGTATTTGCATGGCTGCTTCTTTAGAATATGCATCATGAATGAGAAACCCAGGGTAGAACTCAGATGAACATGTTGCACCAATGCAATAGTCTGCATTTTTGAAATGACAGTGAATGAGGATTCAAAAAATGATGCAGTTAATACTATTAATTTTTAAAAGAAATAACATTGTTGATAACTGCTATTAAAAACAAAAAAGTTTATACAAGTGAGGAATGAATAACGTACACTGTACATTTGAAAAAAAGGGTGGGTTTGTAAATATAGTCTGGTTTCATTTATGGATTATTCACTTTTCTCACCATCTTCTTGCCTCAGTGGTTTTAAAAGTCCTCAAACTTATTATCAGTCAAAACCTTCTCCGAGCTGACCCTCCAGCAGGTTTTCAGAGGTTGTAAATGACGCTGGAAGGGATTACTCATCTTTTCCCCTGAAAGAAGCGGGTGGATTTGAAGCACCTGTTTTTCAGGTGTAACTCCTTACCCAGTAGAGCCATCTTAATACTAAAACAAACCCCAATCACATTCAAACTCTTTTAACAAAGCATTTATATGTGATATACTTCAGCTTTTAATGATATTTTCTTTGTTTTGTTTCCTATTTTATACATAAAACAATGGATATTATATTTTTATCATGAAATACATAGTGTTTAATGTATGTGCATTGTGTTTTGTACACTCCATCTATATTATATTCATGTATATTACAAGTGTTTTCTGCTTAGTTACTTACAATTATCTTGCTATTAACTACATTTGTGAAATAGTGTAAACCAGCTACTTCATTCCTCATGCCCTGGTATCCCCATTTTAGACAGCTAATTTCTGATTTTCCCTTCCCTATCAAACCAATATTCTTAGGGAACGAGCATATCCCTTTTGCTGAAGACGACTGTTCAATTTGAGTACCTGCATATACAAGCAAAATCCGGTCCAGAGCAAGCTATCAGGTTGTATCAATTGACCGTAGTTTCAGCACGGATCATATTCTTTTCATCTGGTTGAGGTCTGGTCAATTTATTCCCAGCCATCCATTGTTAAGTTCAAACGGTCATCAGCTGCAAGCTCAGGAGTTCACCAAATAATAGATTTTAAGCTCCCTGAAGGCAAGAGCCTTGCCTTAAGTGGTACACTGCACATGTGAAACAAGCACAAAGCAAATGACGATTTATTTTAAAGTCTAGCCAACAAAACAAAACCGCACCCAAACTTCTTGTGTATAGTCTGTTCTCTTCATGGTGACCCTATATATCAAAATAGAACAGCCCCATAAGATTTCCAAGGCTGTAAATCTTGCAGAAGCCAACTATCACTTCTTTCTCTTATGGGTTCCTAACCACCAGTTAAATACTTAAACCACCAAGCCACGAGGGCTTCTCAAAAACCTAGCAAGAGATCTTAAATTACAAAATGCAGTTCAACCTTTAAAATGCTTTTTGCAGCCAAGCGCTGAGGCCCACCTAGATCTTGGTTGTTACCCCACCCCTCAGAAGCCCTTTCTCATTGCTGTTCCACACTGCGGCCAGGAGGAGGCGCCACGGACTCGGGTTAAGCTTTTTCCCCCCTTCCTACCCCACTTCCCCCCAGCACATGACGTGAGAAGCTGCCTCCGCCAGAGTCTTAGGAATAGGAGTGAGGGGGTGAAGGGGTTTGGGGGTGGGGTGGGGTGGGGGGTGTAGAGAAAGAGGACACGCACGCACACACATACCCTGGGAGCAGAAACATCTTCCCTGGCTTCGTGGGTTTCTCCTCCCACCAGAGCCAGTGTGTGAGAGGTAGGTGTGTGTGCATGGCACGTTTCTGAGTGTGAGACCAAAATCCTGACCAGGCAACCTGTGATGATCTCTTCCCCGCCCTCCTCCCCACCCCGCAGCCCCGTCCCTGGTGATTAATACCCGTTTTTCTTACTCTCTCCCCACCCCTCCTCCTCTTCCTCTCCCGCTGCCTTGCCGTTGACTTGCACAGCCTGCCCCCGCTCGCTTCCCCTCCCCCGGCCCCGATCAACACCAACTGGAATCTGGGCTCATGCTTCTCCACCTCCCCCCACCCCTTTTTTTTTTTTTTTTTTGAGAAGGGAAGGTCCTCCACCCCCTTTCAAAATCCACTTCCTTTGGCTTCACCTCTAGGAAATCTCGGGCTTCGGTCTATCGAAAGTGCTCGTCAGGGTGCTTCTCGATCACCACGATCCTGAAGTGCTGGTGTCCGAATGCATTCCCTTTTGCTTTGCAAAGAAGAGTCGTGAACTTCAAACCCCCCCAGAAGGATTATTAATCCTGCTTTGCAGGAAAGGAAAACCCTCAATCCCCCGCCACTGGCCACCCATCCCAGGAGACTCTGGAATCGCTGAGGCGCTCAGAGCTGGTATGTAAATACTCGCTTTGGAGTCCCTTGTCTCAGTTTTTGGGTTTGGAGGTGTTAGGAAGATAGAGGGTCAAGCAGTGGAATGGTTAACCAGCCTTCTATTGGGCAAAGCCCTTCAAATCCACCGGAACTAGACACTTGCTAATTTGGACAAGGCTTTTTATGAAACGGGTTTTTTTTGGGGGGGGGGCGGGGATAGGGCTGTCACTGGTCTTTTTTTGGGAGGAATTAATCCCTCACGGAGCAGCCGAGAAGCTGGGCAGCGGTGCCCCGGGCCAGAGCCACGCGCCGCGACCATCCGTCCAATCGACACGTTGCAGGTGAAGCTCGGTGCGCTGCACATCAGCGCGGCGGCGGCGTGAGTGTGCGCGGGGGAGAGTGTGTGCGGGGGTGAGTGTGAGTGCGCGTGCGGGGGCGCGTGCGCGGCGGGGGCGTGTGTGCGCGCGCGTGTCAGTGTGCCCCTTCCAAGAAATGCCCAGTGTGCACCCTGTGCACAATCAGAACCCATTCAGCACCCGCCCGGGGTGGGAGGAGGCGCTGCTGCTGGAAGCAATGGGGAGAGCGAGACAGACATGTCAGCAGCAATGCAGATGGGGCTGGGGGCCGCACTTGCTGGCGAGTTAAGAGGGGGTTGTGTTTCTGCGTGTGTGTGAGTGTGTTGCTATATGGTGCCTCTTCTCTCTCCCTTCCTCTTTCCTTCCCACCTTCCCTCCTTCGCTCCCGCCCTCCTCTTCCTCTTCCATTCAGGTTGGCTTTTCCACCTCTCATCCATGCCTGTCCCAGGAATGGTATAGCCAGACCTTTTCTGAATCATAGACTGGTGCCAGCTGTTTTCAATTCTTCTCGGGTGCACTCTGTGGGAAATGCGGGGTTTCTTCCCCCCTTTCCTTAAAGTGAATTGATATCTTTTTCGGAATGCATTTTTTCTCACCCTCCGGGGGACACTCCAATCAAACCCTGACCGCCTCTTTTCCCCCTTAGGAAAGGGGACGCTTTGGGAATGACCATGCTCCACGGAGGGACGGAGCCGGCCCCCAGCTTCTCCACACAGAGCCTCCTCCACTAAAGCTCCAAAAATAAAAATTAAAAAAAACCAAAAAACCATAATTGCCAGAAGAATCATTTTTAAAAAAATCTTCCAGCCACTAACCTCACATGCATACGGAATAATTACTCTGGATTCTGCATTGTGAGCTGCTCTTCCTACCCAGAATTACCTTTGAATTAAATCTTTTTTTCTTTGAATTTGCATCTCTTCAAGACACAAGATTTAAACAAAATTCACGCTAAATTGGATTTTAAATGATCTTCCTATCATTTACCCTTCGTCTTTCTTATGTGGATATGCAAGCGAGAAGAGGAGACTGGACATCCCCAACATGCTCACTCCCTTAATCTGTCCGGCTAGAGGTTTGGCTTCTACAAACCAAGGTAGGGCAAATTCTATTTTAATTTTTCCTCACCTGGGCTAGGGATTCCTTGTTTATCTCTCTTCTAATCCCTCAAGTATATCTTTTTAGAAAAAAAAAAAAGGAAACAAGGTATTAAAATAATGCTGTTTGTGGGGGGGAGGAAGGCTTCTTACAAAGGGTGGGAAAATCTCCTGTGTTATTTCTTTTTCCTTGCTTATCAAACAGGTTTTGTGGGGAGTTTTTTTGGTGACACAGGGTGGGTGTATTTAGGGGGGAAGAGGGGAAGATGTCGCTTGGCATGGGAGCATCTGTATGCAGATACAATTGGGAGACCTGTGTGATTTTCCAGTTAAATAAATAGCATTAGATTCACCCAGAGCTAAAGCTCTTGATTTTTATGGGTATCTAAAGATCTTAAAAAAAAAAAAAAATGTAAAGCTGTCTTTCCCCTTTACCATCTCTATACTTCTTATCTTCTGTCTCCACCTTCTGAGGCTTAAAATCCTTTCAAGCCCTATACAAAATAAAAATGATTGGCATGACTGTGGTTGCTGCCCTGAAATCTACTTGCTATCTAAAGGATTGCCACTGGGCCCCAAGATCCCGGGAGGCCTATTGCAGAGGGGCAGGTGTAGGTGGGGAACCAGGCTGCTCTGAGAACACCTGGAATTAAAGGAGGCTGCAGGTCAAAAGAATTTACATCTCCAGCCTAGAAAGAAGACATTTTATCAATTATTTGGCTTTTAATTGTAATTTTTGGGGGTATGTGCTATTATTTTTGAGCTGTAAATTTCTCCTTCTGTCTACACATCTATTTATATCCACACATCCTCCAAGCAAACTGTTACTTCCACACTCTTGCAAAATGGCTATCTTGCAGAGTTCTCAAAGGCTGTGCATGTGGAAGGGGTGCAGAATTCGACACGTGAGTCTTTGTGTTAAACAAAGAGATGTGTCGTTTGCATGTGTGAGTCTTGTACTCTCAAAATAGAATTAATACATTCATTTTTCTTTTCCTCTCATCATTTCTTGACAACATGTGAAATGTGGTTAGGCATTATTTTAATGGACTTGAAAAGAGAAATAGCAGGAGAAATGGAAAAGACTTAGCTAATGACTCTTCGCCAGTCACTCATGCAATCCAAGATAACTCCTGAGGAAATCAGAGCATTCCCAGGCTAGAGGGCCATGATGGTGAGCAGGCGAGCAGCGCCCCTCCTTACCTCACTGCCTCCACGTTCCATACTCTTCAGACACCCAACCGCAGAGATTCAGGTTGAGATCAAGGTCTTTGCAATAATGGTGGCCAAATCATTAGCATCAATATGCTTTCTAAAAGCATCCCCTCAATCTTTTTTTGGGGGGGTATCCTTAAATTAAAATACTTTGAAACAATCCAGAATGCCAAAGGGGATGGGGCAAGAGATGGTGGTAATAGAAGATCCTTAGCACTCAAAATGACAGCAGATGATAGTTTTCCATAATCCAGAAAGGATGGATGGAATCCAAATCCACCTCGGTATTTCATCCCTTTGAGCTTTTATTACTGAAATGCTCATCTGGAACCAGGGTGTAGTTGGAGCAAGAGGGTGGGATCCCACTTTTCCCCATGTTCTCACCATCTCTGAAAATAGCTGAGGTTATCTGGTGCGTGCTCACCTTAGAGACACGGGCTGGACCCCCATCTGTTTCTACTCTTCCAAGTAGGGTGATGAACTCTTAATTTTACTTCGAAACAGAGCAAGGCTATGGGAAGAAAAAAAACAGCTGCATGTGCGATGACTTCATGCATAAAGATGGCAGGAGATGGTGGGTATTGTGCTAGAGATATGTCCCTTTTACCTCTATAGTGCCTAGGATAGCGCTCCACACTGAGTAGGTGCTTTGGAAGGTTTGTTGTTGAGGTAGTCTTTTCACAGGGTCTGAGTCTCCTCATTCAATGTGAATGCCAATGGGGTTGAATTAGGTTCCAGGCTGCCATTAGTGGTTCCAGAAAATAGGTAAAGGAAGAGAAGGTACAAGGGAGAAGGTGTTGAAGAAGAGGAGGAATGGAGGAATGCTAGAACCAGAAAGGAGAGGCAATCCAATTGGAAAGAGATTCTCAGCATTCAAAGGATTGCCACAGGTGGCCTTTACCTGTTCCACTTCCAAAGCCATTTTGGAGACCCTGGTGAGGAGGCAGGTGTTCCCCACAGTAGTGAGTCTTCTCCACGAGGCCGTGATTTAGTGGTGGTCGGGATCATTTCAGACCATTGTTCTCTTCTGTAAGAGCTGAGTGGGTTCTATTTTGTCTTCTACTGCCTCCTTGACAATGTGGGTTATATGGGAAAGAAATGTGGCTGCTGGTGGGAAGAGGAGGAAATCTGATTTCAACCAAGCAGCCTTCATGATGTGCAACTAAGAAAGAAAAAAAGAATAGGAGATAGAGACTTCGCAGGGAAGCACGGCTAAGAACATTAGGTTGTTCATTTTAAAGGAAGCAGAGCGACTGGGTTCTCTTTGGTCTCTGTGATTCAGGTACAGTGAAGCATGATGGATGGAGAACACTGAAAGATATACCAGTTAACAGATAGATGTTAATATTCCAGGGACTCAGTGTGTGTCCCTAGTATGCCTCATTTTTTTCTTTCCCATTGGTTCTATCCCTAGGGAACCTGTCTCTCTCAAGAGTCTTGCTTTGCCACCATGTGGATGTAATTTTTGGCATGGGTAGATGCAGGCAGAGAGACAAAATGACAGAAGAGGAGGAGGAAGGGAAAAAATTCCTCTAGATAATACTTTGAATGCCAAGTTTTTTAGGCTGAGAAGAGCGACTTCTTCTGGTGGAAAAATTAACTGCAGGCACCTAGATTGTGTGCTCTTCCCCTCTAGAAACATGGTGTTAGAACCTAGGGCATCTTCCTTGGTCTTTATTTATTTTACACCCAGCCTAGTGTAGGGTGAGGCAGTGGGCGCTTAGGAGATGGATTCATGGATGACGCCTGGTTCATGGGATGTGTGGTATGAAGCCTGGTTCTTGGGATTTGTGGTAGTTGGCAAGAAGTTACAGGACTGAGCTGATCTAGCCCTTGGTCACATAATTAACTTGTAAAACATTCTTTGCTTCTCAGTGACTGTGGTTAACCCAGCATGCAGGTTAGTTGGTTTGTTTTGTTTGGTTTTTTTTCCCCCTCCCTTTCTTTCTTTGTCTGTCTCTGGGTGTGTTGGGGTTTTGGGGGGTTGATTTTTAATTATTTTTTTAAAAATTTTCTGGTTCAAGAACTTGAAATGAAGGTTAGAAGGGTGGAAAATTGCATTTCGTGTGATTTACTGCCTTTGAAAATCCACTAGAAGGCCAGCTATGAGTTAGTTCTGATTTGACTACACATAACAACAACAACAACTAGCAAGTTAAAGTAAGAATATATATTAACTAGAAATCTAGAAAGATGCAGGAGAAAACAAAGATTATATGTGAAGAAATCATAGCAAAAATGATTCTGTAGAATGTAGAGAAGGTGAAGAAGCCAGGTGGAACATAATATCCTGAAGGCTGGAGAAATACTGTTCCCAGCGTGATGGCCTTCTCTCCTTGATGCTGGACTGACAAAATTCACTCATCTTGTAATTTGTCTGGGTTAGGATTGTGTGAACTGGGAAAGTTAAGCTCCTTCTTTTCCTCCACATCCATCCTATACTCTCCTGAAGAAACCCAGACATTTTCTCTTTCCAATAGACTCTGCTTTCAGTCTCTGCTACTTTCAGTACTCTGCATATGATCAGACACTGGTACCAGCCCCTTCTGTAAAGAAATATAGATCATAGAGAGTTACTGGTCTAATGAATTGTTCACATTTACTAAAGTGCAGATCCGCTTTGAAACCACAAGCAAAAGGCTCCAGGGAGAGTAAATTAGCGGTTGAGTTGATAGTATCTTCTAGAAGGAAGCAGAAGATAGAACAGCAGATGTAGTTGGTATGTAGACACAGACATAACTCAGAGGAGGTGGGCTTTTAATGTTCACCTGGGGCTGTTAACGGTCTGTGGCCTTTAGACAGAAACCATTGTGTGAATATGGGCTTTGTGAACCTAGACAGGTGTGTTCAGAGAGTCTCTGGCTGGTAACCTGATGCTCTTTGGAAGCCCTTCTTTTGTCTCTTCACTTACTAGCAGTTTCTGGCAAGGTTGGCAGGAAGGGACCTGGCTCATGGCCTGTCTCCTTGTTGAAGCCTTCCACCCATGACTGTCCAAAGCAGAGCTGGTTTCTTTAACCTCAGTGCTTCTCCAGCACTTGCTCAAGTATCTTAGCACACTTTAACCTATTTGATTCATATACTGTCTTTTGCCAAAAGACTGAGCTCTTCAAGGGCTGGGGAGAGATGTTTTCTTAATCTTGGAATCATTTGTCCTACTATCTGGGGCTGAATAGCTGACACGTAATAAATTATCTTTTTCTTAGCATGGTTGTAATCATTTCTTTAACTTCATACTCAAATTTTTGTGGGTTTTTCCCCCCTCTATTTCTCAATTATTCAATGAACATAGATGTTGAGTATGATTTCTAGCGTGTGTTTTACAGTGGTTCGTAATGGGTGTGGGGAGAGGCTTGTGTAAGGAGATAACATATGCTTAGGTAAGATCCAGCAAGGACAATGAAGAGAGTTTCATAGAAGGGCTGACATTTAAATACTGTCTAGGAGGATACAGAAATAAATAAAAGATTTCTAAGAGGAGATAAAGGTCACTTAGGAGAGTGGAAAATCTATGGACAGGTAAGTTGGGATATGCAAGTTTACTGTACTTTCTTGCATCTCTTAACCAGGTGAGAAAAGGTGGAACATACTGGGTTTTTTGAGTACGTATCTTAGATTCTGAGTGATAGAACTAGGGAACAAAGTCAGGGTCTCCTAGAAAGGAGAGATAAGAGGCTCTCATCATTGCCACTTTAGTGCTTCTACAGTGAATGGATCTTAACCATGTTTCTTAGGCTTGTGTCTAGAATGAGTAAATGATACAGTTTTCATCTTAGACCACTAGATTGCAGCTAACTTTGTTGATGGCTATTAGAAACAAAGGGACAACTGTTGGTTGCTTTGTGGCCAAGGAGAGAGCTGGACCATAGCCCAGGCCATGCTACTCGGAGCAAAGGACCAGCTTAGCCCCATGTGTTTCTAGAGTGGTGAGGTAGGGTTACCATGCTGTCCCGACATAGCTTGCTCTGTGATGATGAAGGAGAGTGATGGAAGCATAGGGGCTCAGTCACTCCTAGGGAATTCACAAAGTGTGTTTTAATAGACTTTAAAGGTGAGGCTGATATCTTAGATGTTTTTATTTGTGGGAATGCCCAGGTGTTGTTGATGGAATGACACCTCAGTCACCAGCTGAACAGATTGTAACAATGGTGCCAAAAGGAAAATGGACTTGAATTTCTCCAAATTTTAACTACATTTTTCATTTTCCCCCCCTGCTCACCTTCCTTTTACCCATCTTCTGCCCCCCTCCCCCCGTTTCACCATTTCTCTGCACCTTGTGGTTTGTATTCAGTTTTTTAGTAAGAGGAATCTAAGCTTGACTGGAACCTTTTTAAAGATGCATTACACGTAGAAAGGGATCTTTGGGTCTGAAAAGAATCCCAACGAACATATGGCTACCATGGCCATCATTCTGAGATGACATGGGGAGGCATAAGAACCAGGCTGAGCATAGAAGACAGGAGAGCGAAGATAGGAGGAGGAGTGAGGCCAGACCCAGGGGAATGGCAGAACGGGAAGGACTGAAAGCTGTAGGCTTTGACCCTCCTCTGGGTCAGCTTTGTAGGGAGGTGCTGTTCTGTGGTTGAGAGTTACTGAGATTAGGACAGTTTACAGTTCCCATTTAATACCCTCTGGCCTACTTGATACACAGATGTACAATACTTTCTTTTTTTGTTCACTGCCTCACTGTGAATTTCCTTCTTCTTCTTCTTTTTTTTTTTTTTAAGAAATGCTAAGTTTGTAGGAAGAAATGCCAAGTTTGAACTTCTCATTAATCTTTGTGTAAAGCCTTTCAGGATTTATATAGCTGGTTAGAATTTCTTAGGAGTTTTTTTTTTTTTTAGAAGCAGAAGGGGACTTAAAAATGATGGTTGAATAAGAGTTCTGGGTTGTTAGGGAAGGGGCAAAGAGGGGACTTAAAAATGATGGTTGAATAAGAGTGCTGGGTTGTTAGGGAAGGGGTGAAGAGAATCATAAGAGAAAATAGAAGGTTAGGTGACATTTTTAATCCTTTCTCCCACAGCTAATTGTACTCTCCAAATAGGTCCAGACATTTGGAAGCAACCCTCCACCTCCTGGGGTCCAGTTTCTTCATCCAGAAACTATAGAGTAGTTTGAGTTTTTAGATTAGAGATTAGTGTGTTCTGTGTGTACACAAATACCACTCTGTTCCACAGGCAATGCACTTGTTTCTATATGGATATGTTTGTGCAGTGATTGAGTGACCAGTTACAGTGGTCAAAAATAACCTTATTGTTATTGTTGTTGTTAAGTGCCCTTGAGTCATAGATGATTCATAACAACCCTATGAACAAAAGACCTGAGCACTGTTCATAGTGTTTCCGGAGGCAAGCCATTTTGGAAGTGGATGCCACTCTTGCTTCCAAGCCTGTTTTAATCGGGGAGCTCCATCAAACACTGTCCATGATGAGTAACCATTATCGAATTTGGCATATCAGTGTCACAGTGTTTAGCATCACAGCAACCATGAGTTACCTCTGTACAGAAATGCACAGACCAGTACTATACCACCTAGAAGAATGTTTGACAAAAAAACAATTTAAACCAGGCCTGAGGGCCGCAGATTAACATCACTGACCTTTGACTTGGTAGCATAACCTTAAATGCATTAAATGTGCTTGTGCAGTTTCGGTATGACAGTGTATGTGGCATGAGTGACAGGGAGAGCAGCCTATTAATGCCTGAAGGCTGCTTGGAATTTATTTTACCTAGTCTCCCCTGCTGTTACCATTTTAAAACTGTGAGCATGGTTCTAAAGTTAGGTACGTGACCTGTGGCCATACACACATCCAGAGCAACATCCTTAAAATCCTGTTTCACTGCTTTCCCATCCACTGGCCATCCACACGTCATCTCAGAGTGTGCGTTCCTAAGCCAGTCAGTGACGAACATTTTGTCATTCACATCGTCTGAGCCCATGGTATTCCTTCTCCAGGGAGCCTCTAGTAAGGTTAGGGAGCATTCATTAGTGGTGTAGTTCTTTTGGAGAGTTGTGCTGCTAACTCAAAGGCCAGGCTTCTCTAGAGGTTCTAATCCACTAGCAGCTCTTTGGGAGAGAGGTGGCCAATGTCCTTCTGTGTGATTTACAGAAACCCAACGGAGGGGCAGCTATGAGTCGGTTCCGACTTGATGGCAATGAGAATGAATGAATGATTAAGGCTGGGATCTAAGATGCTTCAATGGTAATGGAAGGAGTGGTGATCTCTGGCACCAGAAGCTTATGTTTGGATCCACTGACTACTTGACTTTGTAGCCTTGGGCAAACCATTGGCTCTGGGCCTGCACCTCCTCATTTCTGTTTCAAGGAAGATAGGCTAAGGCAGCTCTTCTTAACCTCGGTTCAGCAACAAGCAGCAGAGCTTAAAAACAAACCTGAAAACCAGACCAAACCAAAACAGCGCCAGCCTGCCGACACCCAGTGATGGGCATACGCAGGTCCTACCCTAAGCAGTTAACATTAGAATTTCTCAGGGAGCAGCCCAGGTAACAGTCATTTAAAAAAGTTTCCCCAGGGAATCTAATGTGCAGCCACTTTAGAGAGCCGCTGTGCCAGGTGATTGACAAGACGCCTATTAGCTCTCACCATTATGTAATCCTGACGTTTTAGCACAGAGAGTATTAACCTGCTACATGATGAGTAGAGGGTCCGGGGACCCAAGGGCAATGAGATAGTTGGGATTTGAGGATTTGGTTGATAGAGTACATTCCCTGGTGAACCTAGTGGTTAAATTAAGAGAAGAACCGAATGTTTATTCTGTTCCGGAGCTCTCAATGCTGGTGCAAGCCTGATGTTTAAAGTTGAAAAAGTTAGGGAGAATATTTTCCTTGATACTCTTGAAACAGGTGTGGCTGTGAAATAGGGCGCATGGCTCTGAGGTCTGCAAACATCCTCAGTTCCACTTACTCTTTACAGAGGGTGCCCCATTTCTTGTTTCAGAGAAGCCTCATTTCACTCCTTTGTTACACTGTAAATATAGGAAAACTATTAATAAATGGGGCTTGGTAAGCAGACCCTGACTGACTGGTAGGAAAGTGAATGGTGCAATTATCTTACTGTTGGTTGGAATTCACTAGCCACGTAAGCCTCCCTCTCAGTGCCTGAAGTAGGATATTAAAGGCACGGCAGAGGAGGAAGAGGGTAGGAGGCAGTAAGATGTCATTCTTCTCTGTAGCTTTAATCACTGATTATCAGGCTGCCTTGGTTAAGAGTTTTCTCACATCCTTCCTTTTAGGCTCCTTCTCTTCCCAATTTAAAAATAAATTCAAACCCAAACGTTCAGAAATGAGAAAAAAAAACAGATTTGTGTATGCATGTTCAGGCACATCATAAAACAATAAAAATACTAGCTATTTTTCAGACACCTGCTAATAACCATTGGAGGGACAAGAGGATTCCAAATGCAGTTTGGACTCAGCAGTGTTTGGTGGGATGTGGTAGGTGTGAGGGACTAAATGTTCAGAAGAAAACTAAGTGTCGTCATCGATCTCAATTGCTAAACATTTATTGGTTGGCTCTGTATAAGCAAATATCCAAATTATTGAGACACTGCAGCATTTCATTTGGATCTGTTACTGTGCAGACAGTCTTCACCTGTGATTTCTGTGGAGCCAGAATTGTCTCTTCAGGATTAGTGGCTCTCCTTTCTATCCTTGTTGGAGATGCCAGAGTTGTTTATGGGCTTGGGGAGAATGAAGAAAATCTCAGCCCTTATCTGGGTCTGTTTTATTTGGATCCTGAATTTTGCTTCTGCGTATATGGGAAGAATGGCAGAAGAGATTCTACTCTGGCTTTAAGGTCCGCAGATTCAGAGGATCTGTCTTACCGAGGGGACTAATGACCTTTGAGTTGGTTTTGTTAAGAGTCTGTGTGTAGAAGGAAAGTCACTCATATTTGGTGATGAGTTTCCCCACAAACTCAGGTTCATACTTTATATCACTTTATATCCCCAGTACTTAGCTGAGTGCAGTCTGCACCTGGTCAGCATGTATGATGCTGATGGCCGGTAGAGATTATCATGGGAATGAACGTATAGAAAGGATAAAGTTGGTATGTCTCTACATTTAATGCCTCCATATCCTAGCCATCCAATCAATTTTTGATGCTTTTGTTGAGATATATTAGAGCTGAGAGGATAAAAGTATCTCCGGCGCCAGGCAAAGGCAGTTGGAATGGAAATATAGCTATCCTTGAGATCCAGGATTTTTTCCGAGCTTAATTTCACATTGTGTTTGATAAAGACATATATACCATCAAAAAGTTTTAATTTATCACAAAAATGCTTGTTTCCTGAATTCACATTTGTATAATCACCATTCACTCCTTGGCATCTGTGTCAAATACAGTCTCTCTCATGAAGTCTTGCTTGAGTTCCCCAGGTTGAAATAAGTTTTCTCAGAGATTACTCTTTCTCCACTGTAGCACTTTTCATATGCTACCTTTGGGGGAATAAATCCCTGGAGGGCCTTCTCATCTCTCATCCACCACACACCTTTGTCATGCTAGGCTCTCTGGAATAAGTGGAATCATGATTGTTCACCTTCTCAACCTTTCTTTCATTCCCCATCTGTGTCTATGTACAAAGATGTTTCGATTTCAACATAATATTCATGGTTGTCGCTGAAACTCATGAATGATCTTTCTGTAGCCATGGTAGACAGTCTAGTTTATTTGAATTTGTATTTGTGCAACTGAGATAGAAGTTATGGAAAGGTATGAAAAGATCCAGGAAGTAGGTATCCAGGTTTTATAGATAATTTTAGAAATGAACAGTGAGATGAAAGGGCTCGGAAGTATTGCTGTCAGACCCAGTGTCATAGTTGTCAAAAAAGATAATACCTCACCTTTGTTGGAAACAAGTTTCTATTAAAATTAAGCCTTGAATGAGCAGTAAATATTTGTGGCATGCCTACTATTTTCTAGATTATGTTAACGTATGCTGTTTTCCTTACTACAACAAGGATGACATAATTCTGTTTTCCAGATGGACAGAATGAAGCTTAGAAAGGTAAAGGATCACACAGCTGTAACAAGCCAGGATTCAAATTTAGAGCTTCTGGTTCTGGGCTTTCTGGCTCTTTAATTCTATGTCCACTTCTGTGTAAAAAGAGAAAAAGGTTTTATAGTAGGACCTATAAAAATCATGTATTTTGACATGTTAGCTAAAGGGACTTTCTAATAGATAACTTCTTTTTGGGCTTCTTGAAAAAAAAGACAACTTTCTTTTTTTTAATGGAAAGTGGATCCCTGTAAAATAGCTAAGTTTTGGGACTTCAGTTTAATTTGGTGAGGATGAAAGAGTAGAAATTCCTGGGACTGATCTTCAACATTTCTTTATTTCCCATGTTAAGTTTAAGAATTCTATGCAATTCTCAGAGCATTCTATGTTACATGCTTCACCTTTAAACTAAGATACCTCACCTCAGTGAGAACAAGCCTATTCACATAGTCCCCTTCTCACTGCTCATATACACTTACATATTTTAAAGATTAACTGTTTTGTTAGGTAGCTATTTCTCAAACTTACTTGTAAACTGCTACTTGGAAGTTAATGGTTAATGCTCTAGAATATCGACCAAGAATGCTGTTTTAGTGTTGGGTTTCATTATGAATGGGGATTATACTTACAGTTCGGAGTCCTAGTAGCATAATGTCTACTTTATCTGTATGGATGGAAACCACCAGCGACTCCATGGAAGAAAGATGGACAGTCTCCTCCTGTAAGGATTTACAGCCTCAAAACCTGGTGTGAGGGTATCAGTGAGTCTGAGCTGACTTGATGGCAGTGGCTTTGGGTGTAATTCTTATGATCTATGCATTATACTTAAACTCATTCCAGAAAGAATTAGAGTTACTTTTGTATCAAATACATGCCATTCATGATTGACTTAGCTGTTTTATAGAAAAAGTTTATAATACTAAAACATAAAAGTCTTTTTATTTCTAACATATAAAGTTGATAACATAGTTTAATTTCTAAATTAAGTTCATCATGCCGTTATTTTTCTAAGGAAGAGGGATGCCTGTTGGTGCCACAGAGAGGCCTGATGATGCACATGCATTTCTTAAATCACTGGTTCCAGCTCCACCTCACCTTGGGCTCTTTGCAATTCAGGAAAGTTTGTAACAAACAGCCTTGTGGCACTTGCTTTCTCTTCTGTAAAACGAAGTGTTTAGCAGAGATAGTTATTCTGTTGTGGGTCAAATGATGAAATGTAAGGGGGGAAAATCCCCTCAACCCATAAGTGTAATGCACTTATATGTACAATATTAATACTACTAACTTCTAGGTTTTCAATGTGTTAGAGCAACATCAGTGCAGCACATCCACTCAAGCAATTACTTGAGGAGGGCGGGAAGTGGCATAGAGACCAACTCAGAGGAACACCGGAGCCTTTTTAATCTTTGGTCTGCACCTCCTCCTCAGCTTCTCTTTCACTGTATTTATCCAGAAAACTAGATAACTACTTGCCAAAAAAAGGATAGCAGGACAGATCTTTCTAGCTCAATGTAAGGAACTCTTTTTTTCAGGTTTATCTTTTATCTTTACATGATCCAGAAGAGTAGAGATGGAGATGGTGACAGAGCAGCGGGAACTGATACAGTGAAAAGCTGTTTAACGTGCCAGGCCTTGGCTCAAGGCCTCCTGCTCTGTCTGCAGTGCCCTCCCCACTTTACTTCACTCCTAATCAATCCTCCAGACGCAGCTCAGGGACTCTGGGCTCCAGGTTTGCATGGTCCCTGCAGGCTATAATCACATTCTTTATTCTTCTGTAGCCTCCCAACAATGAAGCAAGTGCCATTGTGTCTCTATAACCCTGTTTGGTCTTCTCTATCTTTAGATGTGTCTCCATGTGTGTCTAACAGAATGTTGGTGCCTGGTGTACATTTTTTTTTTAAATAGTTGCTGATGTGTGAGCACTCCCAGGTTTAACATGAATTAGCTAATTTCACCCTGACACATGTTCTATTGTTACCTATCTTATATTGTGTTCAGTTATTGTCTAGCTACCTTTTCTAGAAGAGATAGTGAGACTGAGAATGGAGGTGGCCTAGTTGATAAGGCCTTCTGTCCACTCAAAGACAAGCTGGTTCTAAACCACCATATGCTTCACAGGAGAGAGATGGGGAATCTCCTCCCATAACAACAAGGCGTGGAGAGGTTGGTAACATGCTGAGCTTAAATGGCAGAGCCATGATCTGAACCCAAGCAGTCTACCTAGAGCCCAGAATCGTAAACCTTGTACTCTACAGCCTTGTAATAAATGTTTATGGTTGACTTAAATGGTCAGAGGCTTAGGAGAAACATTGTGTATCTGGTTCTGCATCATGAGTATGATAGGGAAGGAAGGAGGAAAGAGGGTGCAGCATAAGAGAGCGCCTGGGTTTGTGTGAATCTATGTGGGCCTCACTCTCCTAATGTACTCATTAGATACAGGAAATACCTGAGAACCCACTACTGCCTTGAAGTCAGTTCTAAGTCATAAAAACCCTTTGCCGAACTTCTGAGGCAAAGGTGGAAACTGCCCATCTTCCCTGGGGTGACGGATGGATTCTAGCTGCTGATCTTTTAGTCAGCAGCCCCAAGTGTTTCCCTTTGATATCAGGGAAAGGCATTATTAGGTCTTTTGTTCATAGAGTCGCTACGCGTCACGCTCGACTCAACGGCGATCAACCACCAACACCACCACCACCACCACCACCACCACGGCTCCTTAGGATTATGGTTGTTGTTATTTGTCATTGAATCAACTACAACTCTGTGACCTTGTAAACAACAGATCTGAACCCTGCCTCATCCTGGACCATGGTGCTCCAGGAATGCACAGAAATGCCATCAGTGGAATGCCAGTTGACGTGCAATGGGAAAGGTGGGTTGCCTTTCCAGTCTTTGTATTTGTCAGCTCCTTGCTGTTACCTTTGGGTTTCTTATGCTTGCCTGGCCGCTTTCCCCTTTAGGGCTGTGAGGCCTATTGGCTTGCAGATCCATGCACCGTATTTTACTGCAGTAGAACATGGTGGCAGACACAGAGCTGGAACTCAGGAGTCACAAGGTGAGTGTCCTGGCCCCAGCTAATATGCTGAGCAAGTGTCTCCACATCTCTTTGCTCTCAGATTCTTTTTAAAATTGGTGTTAAAAATGCTAGGGTTTTTTTTAGAGAATTGGATTAGTTATTTTACTTTGAACAATACCACAGAATAAATTATCAATTTATATTATCTAATAAAACTATCCTTGGCACTAACCCAGTAGTTATTCCAATCTGAGCAAGTTTGTGTGTTAGAGGTGTGACACTAGTTGTCATATGTACAAAGCCTGCAGTCATTTCTGAATTATGTTATAATTATGTTATAATTGTTGTTAAGTGCCATCAAAATGCCTGTGACTCATAGTGACCCTATGTATAATAGCTCTGACCTCTGCTCTGTTTTGAGCCAGTCTCACTGTTTCTGACAAACTTAACCCCATGCTCCAGTTATTGTGTCAATCCATCTTATCTGGGGTCGTCTTTTCCTGCGCTGTTCCTCCACCCTTTGAAGCATGATGTCCTTCTCCAAGGATTGATCTCTCCTGGCAACATGTCCAAAGTATGTCAGACAGAGCTTCAAAATTCTTGCCTCCAAAGAGCAGTTTGCTTTCAACCTCTCCAGGTTAAACCTGTTTGTTTGTTCTCTTAGCAGTCCATGGTATGTTTAGTACTCTTCTCTAGCACCACAATTCAAAGGTATCAATTCTTCTTCTGTCATCTTTGGTCATTGTCCAGCTTTCTGATGTATAGCAAGTAATTGCAAAGATCATAGCCTGAATCAGGTGTACTTTAGTCTCTAGACTGACTTTATTGCTCTTCAGCACTCTTGAGAGATCCCTGCCATCAGCCAAGGCAATTTGTTTTTGTTATAGGTGTCTATATTAAGGCTGGCATTAGTATGACTTCTTTGAATATCTTATGAAATCATCCTGAAAAAGAAAGAAAAAAAAATGTAGATGATGTGACATATTTTCAGAATATAGAGCACCAGAATTCTCTCTCTCTTTCTTTCTCTTTCTCTCTCAATATATGTATGTGTGTGTGTATAATTATATTTATAATTATATATGTAATTATTAATCCAACCTCAGTGGAAGATAACCACAAATAGGAACAAGTTAACTGAGAACTTGAAAGGTTGAAGTGAGCCTTGGGCAAAGTGACCATGAACTGAACAAACATGCACAGGATATTTGAAAAGCTGTAAGAAAACTTGTATGAATATACACATCTATCTTTGAATATATTCACAGTTTTGTTTTATAGAAAGAAATATAGTCTTTCAATGAAAAAATAATGGAAGCAAAGACAAAACAGTAAAAAAAAAGTTCAATTTCTTATGCATACTATAGCTTAACAAAAAAGTTGCTAAAATTCTTCTTACCATATTGTTTGATCTTAAAAAAAACACTGGTAGAAATTGTGGGAAGAAACTCTTATTCTCACTTTACAGATTAAGATATGGAACAAAAAGAGGTCTAGTGATTGTCCAAAATTGTGCATGATAAGCAAAAAGAGCTAGTATTAAGACCCAGCTTTTTTGAATCTCAAGTTGAGGACTGTTTCTCTTCTGCTTCAAGATAGTGTAAGAGAACACCAATTAAAGCAGGAAGGCTTAAAAAAAAAAAAAGATAGTGTAAGAGAATAGCACATCACCTTGGAGTAGAAGGTTTGGATAAAGCCTAACACAGAGCTGAATCTGAGAAATCATTTCAATGGACAAGGGGGCAATTTAGGACTAATAAAGGCTGTGAAAGCTGAAAAGGTGAGGTGGTTATGTAAAAGGTAAAAAGGTTAAATGCTAAGAGATTAGTTTTATTTTGCTTTTCTTTATTTCTCTTCTGTGTCCCCAATTTTTATAAGCACATTGCTTTTACAGGTGGATAAATATGATTTTGGAAATAAACAATAAAATATTTCATTCTCTAAGAATTGGATAAAGGCACACATCATCATCTTAAGGACAAGAGTCATACACGTATTTTTTTCAAAAATAAGACTTAACTAACATATATCTAAACATGCTCACACTCACACACAGAGAGACAGACCGACAGATAAGCAGGCAGACAGGTATACAGACATCTACATTTTAACCTGAGTTAAAAGAACACAAAATTGAAACTGGAGAGAAATTTAAAGCATGAATTACAGAGAAGATAACACACAACCTTCGGTATTACTGACAAATTCTAAAGTGCCTTTAATAAAGAAGTGGTCATTGTGGGCCAAAGGCTGCTATTTGACAAAATCCCAGACTACTGGAAAAATATCTTAAGACTTGCTTAAACCTTCTTTTAAAAATAGCTAATGAATAGGAAATACAGACTCATTCGCAAAAAAAAATAAAAGTTAAATTTGGAAAAGATCAAACCTAATACCAAAATCTTGAAAGTGTTCAGGACAAAGTAACCATCAAAATGTTTTTGTAAAGAACTCCTATTAAATCTGTGGATCTGTGAGAAGACAGAGAACAGAGATATAATTAAGGAAAAAGAAGCAGTGCTTTAGATCTGGTCTCCCATGAGATCCTGTCTTTAAGACAAAGAAAACAGGTGTTTCAAGTAGATGACGCTCACACTTAGAGTGGTGGGTAGGGCCGTGCTAGCACAGTGTCATCGACATATTATTGCTTTACCTGGATAAACTTGGACTTGTGTCACTGAATGTCCTCAACAAGGACAGGGACAGTAAAATACCATGCCTGATTCTCATGCCTAAATAGAAGAAGGGTGAGGGCTGTGCTCCTGGAGAGGGGTCAGACCTGACTGTGTAGCTGTGGGGTGCAGGGACAGCCTGGTGTATGGTCCATGTAGCCACACTGTCTCTCTCCCATCTTTACTATCTGTCCTCCATCTACCCTCACCTCCAGTTCACACATGCATTTGATCAGTGATTCTTAAAATGTGGGCTCTAGATCGTTCCCCCAAAACAATCTACTTTTGGGCAAACTCCCCAGATTCTACACAAAATATTAGATCCCAGAAGCCCAGCCATGGCTGCAAGGGGAAGAACTTATGCTTTAAGCTGTGTGTATAGGGACAGATATCCCAGAAGGTGGGGATTGTGGGATACAATTTTCCTTGAGACCCTGACTCCTTTGTTCTCTCAAGATCAACCAGACTTGTCGGTTTAAAGAACATCTTTGAAGGCTTGTTGTCAAGTGCAGGGCTGTGGGCTCTCTTTGCTGTGGAGTAAAATGCAGTGTTTATGCCCTAAGAGCTAATAGATCAAGATCTGGGGCTTTTAGGCAAAAATGGCTGGAGAAGGCAGGGGATTGGAAAGTGTCTTTAGAGTGGTATAAACTGGAAGGCGCTGGTACATGACCCAGACATGTGCAGATATACAGGGTTAGGAGGTATGAGGACTTTGGGCTAAGTTTCGTTTAGATAGTAAAGAGAATCATTACTTACCCTCTCTGTTACATCCAGCTCTCTCGGTTCTAAGACTTCTCCACTCTCATTTGAGGCTCTTAAGGCACGTTCTGGTTAGGGGTTAATTTTCCTGTGAGTCTCGGAATGAGCATTTCCAAAGATATCTGATAGGACCTCTCTCCTGCCCAAGTTTCCTCACCAAGATGATGCCCAGTGGGGAGGAACTTTCTGAATTCCCTCCTTACTCTTCTTTACCAGTCTCAGTTTTCTCCTGGGTATCAGGCAACATCTTTCTAGGACAGCTCAGTCTCAGTATCCTTAGAATTTCTGGGCTGGTCTTACAGAGGCATTTAAAACACATTTTGAATAGTTTTAAGGGGGAAGAATTGAAGCCCCATTACACTGCCCAGAGAGGTCACCCAGGGGGAAAAAAAGAACGATATTTTTGACATGAAAGGACTTGAGTTCAGAATCGCAGATTTGAGACTTAACACAGAGCGACTCTGGTTAAAGATCTTAATTTCTTGGCCTTCCATTTTTCTGTTTGTAAAGTGCAGGTTGTGTAAAGGTTAGGTGAGGTAAAGTATGTAAGGTGCCTGCGACTATCTCCTTCACCTCTCTCTTCCACATCCTGTGAGTAATCCCCATGTTCCCAGGAGGGCATGAAGGAGGTACAGTGATGATCCTTGCTGACCTGCCCCACAGAAATGCCTACACCGGCCTGCTCTTCCCCGCTTCTTCACTCTCTCTTGTGTGCAAAGTAGAGAAGAACTTTAGAGGCTAGAAATGTTTTTTTCTGCTTCTGAGGGAGACAGAGTGATGTGTATGTCAATCTAGTGGCCTCAGAGAATTGGGAGGGCTTTGAAACAAGTCTTGAAATTTTGTATTGAAGACTTCTGATAGTATGCTGCATAGCATCAAGCTGCTAGCCGAAAAGTTGGCAGTTCAAATCCACCAGCCACTCCAAGGGAGAAAGACGGGCAATTTTCCCCTGTAAAGATTTCCAGCCTCAGAAATTAGGCTCAAATTGGAACTATCTTGACTGCAGTGTGTTTAATTTGGCTCAAGGCACAACCCAAAGGAATCTACCTGGTGTCTGAGACCTTTAAGTTACTAGAGGTACTTACAGTAGTAAGAAAAGTAGAGGAGAAAAAAAATGATGAAAGGATAGAGAAGAAGATGCAATTTCCAGTGTATCACCTTTAATCAAGTTCTTTCCCTCTACTTTGTGTATAGAGGAGGAGAAACCTGGGATGAAGACAGAAGGAAAATGAAGAGTGGGCAGGAGAGGGGAGAGAGAAAAGGGAGAGGGTGGGTGCCCTGCAGACAGGTTTCCACTCCTCGGACAGCAGGGCATGGGATTGGTGTAAACAGGGCTTCTGTCTCCAAAATGCCCCACTGAGGGGTCAGTGCCCACTGCCTGCAGCCTCCTTCCTAGCATGCCCTGTGACAGAGCCATCAGCATTTTGGCACGCTTCTGGGGCGAGGCAGAAAGCGACAGCTGCTCTGCCACCCTGGGAAGTTCTGTCTGGACTCCGGGGAGTTTTTGTGACCTATTTGTGGAGGTCAGCCAGCCCGCCTGCCTGCTTGTCCCTCCCGGGGTTCCTTGGGTGTTACAATCGCTGTGATAATCCGGTCTTCTGCTGAGCAGATATTTGCTGTCTGCAGCTTTCTCTGTGCATATCTCTTTGTCTGACTCTTGTCTCTAAATGGTGACAAACAGGCATTTGGGGAAGGAATTAAGCATTTTGAGTTCACAGAATGTCAAGCATTCCAATGGCGAATGGAAGAGAATTTCCAGTCTTCCCTGCCTTTGTGTTATTTGTGTCATGGTGCCAATATTGGTAACATAGGCAAGTCAGGGTTAATTTTATTCCAAACGGATGCAGTTTGCTAAAATCCAAGAGTTTATTAACTGCTGGCTCGTAGGAATATTGCTTATTATAAGACGCTCTGGTTCTGAAGGAAAAGGCATGGCATGGACTTACACATTGGGTCCTGGCCTCCTTTGATAGGATCAGGGGTGGGCATGAGCTGGGTGTGGAGGCAAGAAGAGCCTCCCTCTCCTCCCGCCTGGTTCCTCGGTGCACTTGGGCTCCAGCCCAGATGCAGCTGGGGGACGAAGCTGCTGCCAACTGAAGCCATGCTCCCTGCTGCTGGCTGTGTGGACGAGCCAGCTCAGCACACGTGTGCGTGTGTGAGAGGGTGTGTGGGGATGTGTGTGTGTGTGTGTGTGTGTGTGTGTGTGTGTGAGATAGACAGAGAGAGAGAATATGAAGATATGAGTGAGAAAATGAACACGATCTCCCCTCTCCCATATGAGAAGGAGTGGAGAATGTTCAAAAAGACATAAATTTTGATTTTGACTGAGGCACCGATGATACATTTTAAATGCTGCTCAGGTGGGTTTAATGTACAGCCCGATTTGAGAAGTGCGCTTGCTTCTCCAGACCCTCGCCTGAGCTCTCTGCACCTGCTCTTTTGTCTTGTGTGTGCCTGAGCGAGGCTTCATCTTAAATAGTGCTGTTTGTAGGAGCCATTCAGCAGAGGAAGGTGCATCTCCAGGTCCTTCAAACTCCTGGACGCCCCTGTCTGCCATTCTACTGGACACAGGGGCCCACAGCACATGGTGGACTGATTACACAAGTGCTCTTAACCCTGTAATTTTATCCCCATGCTTGTGGAAATAACCGCTCTTAAATTTTTCATCATAAGTGAATTGTTCAGATGCCCTAAGGGAAAGAAGTTCCTCTAATTTTAATAAAGCAAGTTTTACTTAGTTATTCAGTTAAAAAAAATGGATATTTTTGTTCTTTGTTACTTTTTTTCTATATTCTAAAAATATACACCAAAGTAATTTTTTTGGTCAAAAATTGTAAATGTTGAGGTCAGGAGGTCATGCATGTTTCCATTACACATCAACCAGACCTATTGCTGTAGAATTGATTCCCGTTTATGATGACCCGGTGTGCCTCAGAGTAGATCTGTGCTCCATAGGGCTTTTAATGAGTGATTTTTTTTAGAAGTAGATCACCAGACCTTCATTCAAAGTACCTCTGAGTGAACTCGAACATGCAGCCTTTCAGTGAGCCGGCAAGTGTGTTGCCATCACCGAGTGCATTCGCACCACCAGGGTTCTTCCCCTGAGTGACAGCAGCTCTCTCAGCCCTTCCCTTGACACCTGGATTTACTGTCCTTGTGACCCTAAGTCTATGTTTCTACATCAGATCACTCACTGCTGTTCGTCTTGTTGGCGTGGAATCACTTTTGTTTTCTCCCCCTCCTCCTCTGCCACTTTATGTTGCACTAACTTAATTTCTCTATTATTGACCCACCAAGGTGCAATCATAACTACTTTTTCTCTTCTGTCATTCATGTTATTAAGGGCAGATGAAGAATGTCCCAGAAGTAATCTTAACTGGCTAACATCAGAGTTCTGCTTTCCAGAGTCCCATCACCACTGAAAGATAGGATAACTAGCCTTTAGCTATAAGCCCCAGGACCACATCTTTCCCCAGCACTCAGAACATTGATCCTCTAGTTATGTTTGTGTATATTCCAGATCACAGCCTATTCCTCATCACAGTCCGCTGAGAAGAGCCATGTGCTGATAGAACTGTTTACTGTGGGGCCTGTGTGCCAGAGTAAAAGGCATTCAGTGGCGGAGTGTTCAGAAGGTCACCAGGGCTTTCTTTGGAGGTGTCTCTGAGTGAACTTGAACTTCTCATCTTTTAGTTAGCTAACAGTTTCTGCACTGGCTGCTAACAGGATGACCAACATACTTTTGTCAAACACTTCCCAGGTGCCAGGCACTAGTCTGAGTGCTTATAGGAATTCATATATCTAATCCCCCAAATAACGCTTTGAAGCAGCTGTACTATTATTAATCTTATTATATAAATGAGAAAACTAAGTCAAGAGAGGTTATACAATTTGTCAGGTCCCATCACTAGGACTGGCAGCTTGAGGCACTGTGGCTCCATGGCTTATAATCTATACCTCAAGTCTTGTTTGGGGAAAGGAGGACTAATTCAGGATCATTTTAGAGACGGATTCTGTGGACTTCTGGGAAGATGCAGTTAAGGGGTTGCAAGGTATCTATCTCTAAGGGCTGTGCCTCAAGGAGTGGATGAACACTGGGTACCATCCAGGAAATAGGTAGCCAAGAATAAGGGGCTTCAGAAACAAGGCCTGATAATTTACTTCTGAAAATCAACCATTGAAAACCTTCAGTAAGATAGTTTTACTAACACACATGGGATCACGTTGAGGGGAGTTGGAGTTGAGCCCACAGGGGGTGGCTTGCTTATTACTGCCTTTATGTCATTTATTCTCAGCCTGGGCTATTTTTTCCCATTAAAGGACAGTTGGCAATGTCTGGAGACCTTTTTTTATTGCATGATTTAGGGAAAGAGTGGCTTGTAGTATGTCCTGGGTAGAGGCCAGGGATACTGCTAAATTGTGTGCAATGCACAGGATAGCACCCTTTGCCCCCAGCAGGCATTGCTGGGCCCCCACATGTCAGTAGTGCTGAGTTTAAGGAACCTTGCTAGAATCTTGGCCCCAGACACTGCCACCATTTCTTTAAGGCTTAGCCTAGTGCTTGTTTCTGTTTGACTCAGTACCCAGCTCCTTTGAAGCCTCATTTTCTCACATGGTTTCAGTTACAAAATGATTTATACGATTCTGAAATCTACATTTCCAGCCTCTTGATTATATCTCCAGTGGGTTATAGAATAATCTCCACTTGTACGTTCCTGGTATTGGAAACTATTAAAGAAAAACAAACCCAAACCCAGTGTTTTTTTAATGCAAATGACCACCCACCCTTCCCTAGACCTGCCATCTTTGCCAGTGGCACACTGTCCTGGCACCAGCTTCCGCTGGCTGGCCCTCCCAAATCCCTCACTTTGGTCAACCCCAACTTCTGCCAGTTCTCCTTCTGTATTATTTCCTTTGATCTCCATTTCCATGGCTACTGCTTCGTTCAGGACTTCTAGCTGGCGTCCCCGCCTCTCTGAGCCTCCGTCCTCCACACAGCTGCTGGAATTGTCTTCATTAAACACTGTTTTCCTTTGCTCAGGAATCCACAGTGGCTCTCCATTACTGCTTATTAGCAGAAGGAAATTCCCCATGAAGCCCTTTATTGCATGACCTCCCTCTCCCGTAAGCCCTCACCCTAGCCTCGCCTGGCCTTTTAGTGATGCCCCCACGCAGACTCTGGGCCTCTCTTGTCTGAACCCTCTCATGAAGTTCTTGCCCTTGTCTCTCTGCTTTGACATGCTACAATTTCATGCCCTGGAGAGCCTTCCCCTTTCTTGGCCAAACCCTGTCTGTCACCTCTTTCAAGACCTGGCTCACTTTTGAGCTCCCTTAGGAAACCTTCCTGAATAACCTTCCACATCCCTACTTTTGCATTACTCAATATATCTTTGGGTCTTAAATACTTAGTAGAACCAGCCTACGTTAATTTAAAGTTGGACAATGAGTAAGAGGACCGGAGAAAAAGCAATACTTTTGAATTATGGTGTTGGTGAGTAGTATTGAATATTGAGTATCAAATGCCAAAAGAACAAACAAATCTGCCTTGAAGAAGTGCAAACCAGAGTGCTCCTTAGAGACGAGGATGGTGAAACTTTTGGAACCGTCCTCAGAGAGAAACATCGTGTGAGGAAAGGTAGAGAGAGGGTCAGCAAAAGAGAGGAAGGCCCTCCACAAGATGGATTGGCATAATTACTGCCACAATAAGCTTGAGCATGACAATGACCATGAGAGGTTGGCACACAAAGGGCAAGGTTCAGATCTGCTGTTCATAGGGCACTATGAGTCATAGTCAGCTTGACAGCATCGAACAACAAAAACATTAATTTATACTTCCTTTTGTATTTGAGCGGTGCTCTAGTGGCCTGGTGGCTAGGAAGTTGTGCCACCAACCCAATGGAGAGCAATCCTAATCCAACAGTGACTCCACAGGAGAAAGAAGGCAATCTGCTTCTGTGTGATTTACAGCCTCTGAAAAATCTCCTTGTGGGTCAGCTGTGAGTTGGTTCTTCCTTGATGGTAATGAGTGAGTGAGTGAGTTTGCATATGAAGAATGCCTAAGTATTTTTTTAAATAAAATTTTTATTTTATACTGATTTACTTACGAAGTTTGTATACATTATTTTTTATACTGGGTCTTTCCCCTTTCCTCTACCCACCCCTCCCTTTAAGGCTCTTCCAAGTGTGTATTTCCTTCTATTTGTTAGTATCTCTGTTTTCCTCTAATTTAAAAAAAAAAAAAGCTCTTTCCCATAACCCCAATTAAGTGCTCTGGATATAGTCTCAAAACATTTACTCATTGGTGTTGAGTCACAATCAACTCATAGTTGACCCACTGTTGGGTTTCTGAGGCTGTAAATCAAATGGAAGGAGATGGCTCATCTTTCTTCAGATGAAAAAGTGGGGTTTGAATTGTCAAATAGTGTGAGCTGCCTTTGAGTTAGCACCCTACAGGTTAGACCACCGTAGCTCCTTGTGAATACAGTAGAACCTCAATAAAGTGAGTGGTGATGTTGGAGAAGAGTACTGAATATCCTTGGAACTGCCAAAAGAATAGTATTTTGGAGACAGTGCAGTCAGAGTGCTTTTCAAAGGGAAGGACAGTGACACTTATTGCACATAATCTAGGTATGTTGTTAGGAGGGGTCAGTCCTTTGAAAAAGACCTCATGCTTGGAAAGATGGAGGGTCAATGAAAAGGAGGAAGACCCTCAACTGAGTAGATTGACACAGTGATTGTAGCACTGGGCTCCTGTGTATCAGAGAAACAAGGATGGCATAGGGTTGGGTTCAGATTTGTTGTTTGTTGGATTGCTATGAGTTACTTGGTACCTATCAAGAATAGGCTATCTTTTCCCCCATGAAGGACGAAGAGGAATTCCAAGAATGCATTTTATGTGTGAATTTATCATAAGCTGCCCTTTGTGGTTGTGTTGGTGGTGGGTAGGGGGCAAAAGACAGGGCAGCAGATTGGGTTTCCTAAACTCATGCAGCCATGCAGGTCTGCCAGAGAGGCTACCAGCAGGAGCAAAGATGTGGGATGAGTCCACACTCACTCACTTCCTGAGCACTTACCAGTGGTGCGTTTTCCTCGGGATAATGAAGAGGCTCCTCAAACCCACTGCGGTCAAGCCGATTCCTCATAGTGACCTTCTATCAGGTTTAGAGGCTGTGACCATCTATGAGAAAAGATGGCTCATTTTTCTCCATAAAGCAACTGGTGGATCCAGAATGCTTATCTTTCGATTAACAGCTCCATATGTTAAACACTATGGCACCGGGGCTTCCAATGATGGAATGGATAAAGATTTAAGGACATTGTGGCTCTGGCTGTTTTAACTTCCGAGGATAGCACCTAACTTTTGTTTATCATTTTGCAGCACATAGGAGAATATCAAATATATTATCTCATTGGATTTATGAGCCAGGCGATATTGTTCCACTAGGGGATTGAAGAAATTAAGCCCAGGAGAGATTAAATAACTTGTCCCTGGGCTTCATGACTAGCGGCCAATTGTGCTGTTGCTTGAACTCTGTTCTTGGGACTCCAGGGCTCCTACTTTCCCAGTGAGACACCCATTGCTTATCTCTTATCTCTCAGTGTAAGATAAAGGTGTTGTGATAATCTATCCAATTAAATACTCTTTGCAGATTAAGCTGCTAAATGATTCCCTGATGACGAGCCCATTATTGTATGGTGGGACCTAGAACTAACTCCCAATTAGTAAGTGTTTTGTATTTTGTTGCAAACAGTATGTTTTACTCCTAATCCAAGGTGCAAACAGACCTCCTTTGCTGGAACCTTAATCAATAGAACTTTCTGAGATGAAGTTTTAGGTCTATGCTGTGCAGTGTGATGACAGCCACTACTCACATGCGGGTACTGACCAATTCATTATTCATTCCCACAAGAAAGAATGTGGCTAGGGAGAATTGAACTTTAAAAGAAATTAAATTTATAAAATAACAATTTTTTTTAAAAAATAAATTTAAACATATAGATGGTGAAATCTGTATTAGATATTATGCCTCATTTTCTCATACTTGTCAGAGTTCACAATTTGCCTAATTTGGTTTTTCCTTTTACTTCTTTCCCAGTCACTTTTGGGGAGGTCCCAATGAACCAGGAGCATCAGAATGTGAGTTCCTGGTATACTTACTGCTCCAGAGCTGGGTGGAAACGTTGGAAAATGATGGATCCCAGGAGAATAGCTGATGGAAATGATAGGTCGATGGTTAGCTTATGTCTCTCTGTGCCGGCTTCGTCCCCTTTTTCTTGCTTGCATATTCTATCCAGCTTAAATTTTAATGGAATTCATTATTCATTCCCACAAGAAAGAAAAAAAAAATATTCAGGAACTCTCTTTAACCTGTGATACACAAGGCATCAGGAGCTCTCACCGCAGATGAATTGAGTCTATTTACACATGGAAATTTAAGGTGAAAGAAGAAAAGTAAAACTTTCCGTGGAAACTCAGTCTTTAATTATAGGAGTCATGGGGGATTTTGAACTCAAGTTCAGAGACATGGTGACTGCACTTCACAGAATGTATGTATGTAAGAAACAAAGAAGTGTGGTGCCTCTTCAGTGTGGCCTAACTGGTGGACTCCAGGAGAGCTCTTAGGTTTTGCTTCTGATGCTGCAGCTCAGCTCTGGGCAGACGAGGTGATAGCTCACAGGGCCTATACAGGAAGAACAGTTGGAGGTAGTGACTTGGAGAATAAGACACTGGTTTTCAGACTGAGACTTTGAGAAGACATTGAAGGGAGAGATATTCAGGGCAGCTGTGACAGGGAGTAAGAGTTACTGCCCTGATGAGAGATTTTTGCAAAATTTCTCTGAGGAATATGGATTTTCAGAATATAAGTCAAATTGTCATGGAGTTGTCTTTTAAATCAGAGATCTAATCATATTTGTCTTCTCAGAAGCCTTTAATGGCTCAATATCATGTGCAGGATGAAGTCTTCGCTTTCCTCACTGGTGTTCCCAGGCGCTGCACTCTGGCCCTCTTTACCTTTGCAGCCTCCAGTCTGCTGTGCGGCGTTCTCCTCTCTCCTCAGTCTAGCATGTTACGGTATCCAGCATGCACTCTGACAGGCTCCTCTGCCTTTGCCAAAGCCATTCCTCTGGTCAGGTTGATCTCCAGTCCCCACCCCAGATCCACCAAAGTCTTAACCATTTTTTAAGGAACTTTACCTTCTTAAAGAAGCCTTCCCAAAGCACCCAAACAGGAGACACCTTTTCCTCTCCCATATTCTTCTCTCTCATGGCTGTCATCACCATAAAGTCTTACTTCAGATTAAGGTTTAGACCTGACTCCACCACTGGATCATGGGCTCCTACATAGTCAAGCTGTGTCTTGCTCTTTTTAAAATCCTGCAAAGAATTGAAAAGAAGTACATTGCATATACTTGTTTTGGGTTGGCACCAACTCTCAACTGACCCTCCATCAAGTTTTCAGAAGCTTTAAATTGCATGAGAGGAGATTGTCAATGATCTTTGGCCCATGGAGTAGTATGTGGATTCAAACCATGTGCCTTTGGGTTGCCAGCAACTCCTTAAGCAGTAGGCCACCAGAGCTCCCTCTGCATGCAGTAGGCACAGGAAATGGAAATGTACTTTGTGAAACTGATTATCTTTGGGGTTTTTTTTTTATTTGTTTGTTTTTTTGAGGGTAAAATGGTAAAGATTGATTTATGAGAAAGTTACATCTTCAATTGGACAGACCACTGTCCTTGAAAGAAGATGGGGAGGAGAGCTGACTGTTTATCATTTGCTTTTATCCCTGTGTCATAGTTTCTGTGTCTGGAACAATATGAATAGGAACAACTGTAAAGTTGAAGTATGTGTAGAAGGCTGCCCTTCTCCTCTGTAGATCAGGATTTCTGCCCAGTTCATCTCAGGCTTCTTTAGATGTATAACTGGGTTGAGCTGAGCAGAATAAACACAATTTTGCTTTAGTTAGAACTAGTTCACCTTGTTTCCGGCTCTTTCAAAGTCATCAGTGTAAAGGTTCAGATTGGAAGGCTCCTAGGATATACTTTATTTGGTGGTCATTTGAGTAACTTTGTAGCTGGCTGCAGGCATCTGCTGAGACTGTTGTCCTCTGGTTAACCCTTCAGCACCTTTAGCCTTACTTCAGGTTCAGTTTTCTATTTGTTTTCTCTTAATGCATGTTCTTAACACTTAGATTTATTGATAAGTCAAGTCCTGTTGCGAGATACAGTTTGAAAATGGAGATCTCTGGGCTCAGCCACATCAGAGATTGTGAGGATGGCTCAGAAGAGGGCAAGGTTCAGCTCTGTTGTTCACAGGACTGCTGTGATTTGAAGCCAACCCTATAAAACTTAACAATAAAAGCTACCTTACAGTGTTAGATCTAAACATGTGTCCCGATTTGTTTTAAATACTTATCAGTTTCATAAAGGTTTCGGCTTTAAGTATGTATCACTTACTTGCTTATTACTGTTGAGTTGGAATCAACTCATGAATGATCTTCTAGTTAATTTAGTTAGGATAGCAATGCAATTCACTACAGACTATATCACTGTTGCTGCTATGTGCCATTGATTCACTTGCAACTCATAGTGACCCTGTGTACAAGAGCCCTAAATGCCGTTCTGTCCTGTGCCAACCTAGTCATCTCAAACACACTCATTCCCACCACTCCACTCACAGAATCGATCTATCTCATCGAGGGTCTTCCTCTCTTGTTCCATCCCTCCACTGTCCCAAACATGAGGTCCCTCTCCAAGGACCAGTCTTCAGAATCCTTGACTCCAAAGAGCATTCTGGTTTCACCCTCTCCAGGACAAACCTGTTTGTTCTCCTAGCAGTCCATGGTATATTCAACACTCTTCTCCAGCACCACAGCCCAAAGGCATCAATTTTCTTTCTATCATCCTCATTTACTGTCCGACTCTCTGATGCATAGCACATAATTGCGAAGACTATAGCCTGGATCAGGTGCACCTTAGTTTTCAGCCTGATGTAGTTGCTCTTCAGTACTCTTGAGAGGTCCCTTACAGCTGACTTTCCCAGTGCAATTTGTCTCTTGATTTCCTGGCTGCTGTTACCAAGAGTGTTGACTGTGGAGCCAAGTAAACTAAAACTGTTAACTATCTCAAACTCTTCACCACCCATACTGATGCTGCCAGTTGGCCCAGTGGTTAGAATCTTTGTTTTCTTGATGTTGAGCTTCAGTCCATATTGAAGTCTGCAGACTATGCCACTAGAGCTTCTATTTTTTAAAAAAATAAAATAAATGTTTTAGTAATATTTTATTCTAGTAAAGCATTGAGTTCAAATATCTTAAAGATGTTTTATTAAGTCCACAGTTGGTTTTGTTAAATCCTCTCTTACTGGGATACAGAAAGAGACTTTTGTGAACCATGGATAGCATCACTGACATGTACCTGAAGTAATGACAAGAGTATCAGCCTGAATTTGTTCCTTTCTGTTAGCTCTTTCAGGGTCTCTGGTGGTGCTGTGGCTAAGGTATTTGACTGATAACTAAAAGGTAGGCAGATTCCTGGGAGACGGGTGAGGCAGCCTGCTTCCAGAGCAGTTCTCTTCTGTCCTGCATGGCCACTAGGAGATGAAATTGACCTGGACCCGGTGGCAGTGAGTGTGATGTGGTCAGCTCTTTTTTTTTGTAGTCAGCTCTTTTATGAAGGCATTTCCGTAAAGTAGACGCTTTCTCCTGTGATGGTACAATTGGCAGACTCAATTGCACAGTTTTTCCTTGCTTTTGCAACAGGCTTGTTTCTGTATGTCATAGCTTCTTCCTTCCTGTAAAAAAAAAAATAAAATTCCTCCTTTTTTGGAATGGTTATGCATGTCCTGAAGTGATTCTCTTGGATGTAAATGGGACCCAGTGTGCAGACAGCCAGGTATTTTTGTAAAGGTCCCATTATAAACGATAATGCTTTTGTGTAGAGCTGAGATGGCAGAGATGTTTCTGAGCATGCTAGAGCTTCCACAATCCAACCTGCTGCACTAGCCTCACTTTCTTGACCCCATTCCCCATGTCAGGGGGGAGTCACTGCTGTGGGACTGGCTCCAATACTATTTGGCTTGGCTCATGGACTTTGTTTACCCATGGAGCAAATTATGTTGATTTGTACTGGATTTCTTTTAGTGTTGAGATGAAGTGTTCAGAATCAACCAGTGGTTTGGGTCTAGACCTAGTGAACCGATAATCGCTGAATGTGGAGTTGAGAACACTAAAACATGTTTTTGTTTTGGTTAGGTGCCACCAAGTCAAGTATGACTTATAGAGATCATGTGAATAACAGATCTGAATGCTGTCCTATCCTGTGCTATTCTTACCATCTCTGACATACTTGAACCCATTGCCACAATCACTATGTCAGTCCATCTTGTTGAAAATCTTCCTCTCTTTTGCCTGTGTTCCATGTTTCTAAGAATGATGTCCCTTTCTAAGGAATAACCTCTCCTAGTAACATGCCCAAAGTTTGTGAGATGAAACTGTCCTCCTTGTCACCAAGGAACACTCTGATTGCACTTTCTCCAAGACCTGTTTGTTCTTTTTGGCAGTCCATGGAATATTGAGTACTCGTCTCCAGTACCACAGCTGAAAGGCATTAATTCTTCTTCTATTATCTTTACTCATTGTTAAGCTCTCAGGTGCATGGCAAGTATTTGAAAAAACCATGGCCTAAATCAGGGCCACTGTAGTATCCATACTGACATCATTACCGCTCAGTAATTTGGAAGGGTCCCTGACAGCCGACATAGAGTGTGTCCTCTGACTGCTGGTACAGGGTGGTAAATAAGATGAAATAGTTGATGATTACAGTCTTTTCTCCATCTATCATGATATTGCTTATTGGTCCAGTGGTGAGAATTTTTATTTTATTGATGTTGAAATGTAATCTATAATGAAGGCTGTAGTCTTTGATTTTCTATAGCAAGTGCTTCAAGTCCTCCTCTCTTCTAACAGATGCGGTTGTGTAATCTGCATAATGCCGGGAATTGATGATTTTGCTTGCTAAGACATGTAGGTGAAGCAAAAGTCAAAGCATATGTACAAAGCACATACTAGACATGGACTCTGGCAACCTAAACTCCATTAGTAGCCTACATAGTTTATACTTCTTTCAAGTTTTGATAAGTAAAATATTTTGGGATGTTTATCTGCTACATATGTATTTCAGCACCTTCACCACCACTACCAGTTGTCATTGAGATGATTCTCACTTATGGTGTCCCCATGTGTGCCAGAGTTGCACTGTGACCCACAAGATTTTTAAGTAAGATTTGGGAAGATCACCAAGTCTTTTTCTCAAGGCATCTCTGGATGGACTTGAACCACAAACTTTTTAGTTAGCAACCAACTCCTTAACTATTTCTTTAATTCAGGGACTTCTGTACGGTCAGAATCTAGTTAGAAAAATGTTGTTGTTGATTGCCATTGAATTGAGCACGACACTCTATGAACAAAAGACCTAATGCCTTTCCATAACTATTGTAGTTTCTCCACGTTCATAGAGTTTCCAGAGGCATGTGGTCTTGGAAGTGGACACAACTCCTGCTTCCAAACTGGTTTTACAACGGGGAGTTCCCCCAAACACTGTCCACATTGGGAAACCATTCTGGTATTTGATACCCCAATGGCACAAGGTTCAGCATCACAGCAAACCCAGGTTACTTCATGCAGCACATTGACAAAGAGTGATGTGCAAAGTAGAAGAATGTTCCTCCAGATATAACAACACTAGTTTCATTTAGCAGGGGTTAAGTGTCTTCAAGTCAAATAAGACTCATAACTACCCTTGAACTAAAGACCTGAACTCTGTTCTATAACTAACATCATTTCTGTACGTGTATAGAGTTTATAGAGTTTCCAGAGGCATGTAGTTTAGGAAGTGGATGCCACTCCTGCTTCCCAACTTGAATCATTCTGGAAGCGCCTCCAAACATTGTGTGTGATGGGTAACCATTATGGTTTTTGACATGACTAAGGTGCAGTGTTCAGTATCACAGCAACTCCACGTTATTCACTACAGGAAATAAAGGATTGCTGTATCACCTAAAGAATATTCATTCTAAAGTGAATAAATTTGTCCACTCATAGAGTGGAGTCTCCACGCTGGCCCACAGACTCAGCCCCTCACTACTGCACTTTAAAGACACCCTCAAGCAGGCCTCCACCCTTGGTCAGAAATTCAACTGACACCTGCTTTTTTGGGGAAGGGAGGTGGAAACAGTAACACACATCAAACACGACCCCCAAAACTTCCCTTATGTTAGAGAAATAGAAGCCGCAATTCAAACCATATAGTTTGAAAGGGAGGCTTTCATGTTGAGGATTTGTTACAGAGTGATTAGAAGAGCTGAAAAGCTAAATGGCCAGGCAACTCCAGATCAGCAAAGCCAGGAAACAGGCCAATCCTTGGGCCACAGTGACCAGGAGTGGAGGCTCTTGGGAATTAAAAGTAGTGTCTACCTATCAGAATGGAAAGCAGGAAGAGTTAGAGCCACTGAGAAGATGCTGACCCAAACAGAGGGAACAGGGAGAAATAGCCTAGTGTTTTCTCACACCCTCAGTCTCTTGGCAGTGTCTCCATTGTTTAAGCCTAGTCAAAATCTGTTTGGTGGAGGAGACTGGGGAATGTAGCATACGGGGCTTTTGCCCCTGTAACACAGAGCAGAGGAGAAGGAAGCTGGGAGAATAGAACCTGAGAGCAAACAGGCAAGTTGCATCAGATTTCTTTTCCAAAGATACTGAACCGTATCTCCCACCCCTCGCATTCTTCTGCAAGATTACCTTGTTAATCCTCATAACAGGTGTTCTCTAGTCCACTTCCCTGTTATCTCAGTAGGTGCATGGCTGCTTCTGCCAACTGAACGTAGAGGCAGTGATGCCAAGTGACTTCGGAGATGAGGTCAGAACAAGCCTGTAGATTCACCTGGTTCTCCTGGTACACTTGCTCTCTTAAGGATCCCAGGCTGAGAGGAGTCACATAGAAAGGCTGTGCATAGGTGCAGTCCCAAGTGAGCCGTGCAAGTAAAGGTGCTCCACATGATTCTTGTACCTTGCTCTGAGTTGTCCCCTGACTGTGTTTTCCCAAAAAAGGAGCCCCCAAATCATGGCTCTTTCTCTATGCTCTTTTTAAACTCGGCCCACAGAAACTGTGAGCATGATAATATGCTTGTTAATTTATGCCACTAAGTTTTGCAGCAATACGTAACTAGAACACTAATGGGTTTTGTACCGAATTTCATATGTATGCTTTCTGTTGTGTTGTATTCATTTTAAAGCTTATAAAAAACCTCTACAAGTTAAAAGTGAATTAAGTAAAATGAAATATCAGTAAACCCAATCCTCTGTTTTCAAATCAATCCAACACTCCTTATAGTTTCTGAGGCTATAAATCCTCACAGAGACTACTCATCTTTCTCCTACAGAATTTGAACCACTAGTGGATTTGAACCACTGACCTTTTGGTTAGCAACCCAACTCCTAACTCACAAAGCCACCAACATTCTTTAGTGTTAATGTTGTTGTTAAGTGTCATTGAGTTGGTTATGTCTCATAGTGACCCAGTGAATGACAAATCTGAAAGTTGCCCTATCCTGTGCTGTCCTCACAATTGCTACCATGCTTGAGCTCATTGTTAAAGTCAGTGTTAGCCTGTTTTGTTGAGAGCTTTCCTCTCTCAATGACCTTCTATCTTTCACAGCATGACATCTGTTTCTCATGACTGGCTTCTTGTGAAAACATGCCAAAAGTATGTAAGAGGAGATTTCACCATCCTTGCCTCTAAGGAACTCCCTGATTGCATTCCCTCTAAGAAAGATTTGTCCTTTTGGTAGTCCACATGAGATAGTTCTTCTCTGGCACCCTAATTCACAGACAATTTGATCCTTCTTTGTTCATTCATTTTCCAACCTTCATATGCATAGTAAACAATTGAAAATGCTTTGTCTCAGATTAGACACTTTTTTTTTTGTTCTTCAGGCTAACATATTTTGTGCTTTTAGTATTTTGGAGAGGTCATAGACAACATTTTTTTCCCCCCAATGCAACAAGTCTTTTGATTTCTTGACTGCTGCCTACCATGGGTGTGATTGTGGGTCCAAGTAAAATGAAGTCATTGATAAGTTCCATTTAGTCTCTGTTTATCATGATGTTGCCTATCCTATCAGTGGTGAGGTTTTTTTGTTTGGTTGATGTTGAGGTATAATCCACATTGAAGGCTGCAGTCTTTGATGTTCTGCAGCAAGTGCTTCAAGTCCCCTTTACTTTCAGCAAGCAACATTGTGTCATCTGCATGTTGATGAGCTGCTTTCAGTCCTGATGCCACACTCTTCTTCATATAGTCTAGCTTTTCTAATTATTTGTTCAGGAAATAGATTAAATAGATATGGAGAAAGAATACAACTCTGGTTTATGCCTTTCCTGTTAATAGAAATTTAGTGATAACAGAAGGTTTTTATATCTAGTAAATGGTCTTGCCTAGTGTCTGGATGTTCTCAAAACCACACACCGTTCTGTCCTGTCATATCTTTTTTTAAGGAAAAACCCCAACTCAAACCCATGGCTAGCAGATAGGCTTTGATACATATGACGTTTTGAATATCAGTGGCTACTTCAACAACTTCTGAGGGTGAGAGGTTGATCAGCAGTGACCGAGCAAGCAAGGACATATCGAGGGGAGACTCAAGGGAAATTTGCTAAAGGAGGAAAAGTGGACCTGGCAGGGGGAGAGGGCCTGGGAAAGCAACAAGATTTGTCCTGAAGCAGAATTAAGCTTTGAGTGTATGTAATTTAATTTCTGTGGTGCTTTTCATGAGGACCATCACCATATTTTGGGCTCCTGTGGACACAGTGTAAAGTAAAGGTGAGTGGATGGGTATGGGGATTGAAATTTTTATCAGTACAGCAGGGCTGATTATTGTGACCTGATTCCGGTGTAATTTACAGTCTCCTGAAATCCTGTTTGGAGGTTTGGCAGTGAGTCAGTTTTGACTCTACCCTAGTGAATTTGTCTTTTTTTTTTTTTTAAACCAGTTCTATAACTAAGTGCCTTAGGTATCTGAGTATTTTTAGTAAGAGATCATGTTAAATTGGGGTTTTGGTTGGTTTGTGTTGTTTTTTTTAAAGATCTCTTAGAAAGTTTTTCTCACTGCCTTTTAGTAAGCCCTTGCATGTCACATGACTACGTAGATAAACACACATAAGATCCTTGTGTGCATTTATAATTGTCTAATGTATGCATATAGAATTCTTCCTTTGCTTTACTCACCAAAAAATCCTCATCAAACCAAACCTAAAAAGTTTTCTTTTTTACTATTACATTACAAAGGCCCACTGTTAACCTAAATTAGGCTTATGTACATATCCTGTTGAGATCAAGAAATATAATTTAATGAGAGGAATTATTAGGAATGGATCCTTTATAAATTAATTTTTGTTAAAAATGAGCTTTTTCCCCCCATTTAAAAAAAATATTTCCAGTGATGTTTATTTGCTAGGAAACTAAGCCAGTTGCTGTTAAGTGTGTTCCTGAGCGTGACGACCATTTATGACAGTAGAACCGTGCTCCGCAGGGTTTTCAGTGAATACAGTCTTTGGAAAGTAGTTTGCCAGGCCTTTCTTCCCAGGTGCCTCGGAGTGGGAGTTCATTACAGGCATCAAGCAGTTCAGGTGGCTTTTTGTGTGCTGGCCACATACTATCAGAGGCTGTGACTCCTTAGTTAAATTCAGTGCGGCCCCTGCTCTCAAGAAGCTTACTGTCTACTGGGAGAGATAGACCAGTAAGTTGGTAATTAGGTTTTGGGGATTAAGTGAGGGAAGTAGGCATAGTATGCTTGGGGCCTGTGGGATGAGCGTTTGTTTTTATGGAAGTCCTCCTCAAGTTTTGACAGATGGGACAATTATATAGCTCTACCAACCATGAATTGTATGTGTCTGGTTTTTGGATGCAGTACACTTTCTACAAACAGACTGAATTGTTTGACTTGAGTATCTTGTTAACAGAGACAAGCTAATTTGCCCTAGGAGACCACTTCAACTCTTACTTTTGGGCTAAATGCTTTTAACTTTGGGTTTTCTTAGGCTTCAAAGTTCTACTCTTTCTTTGGAATGAAATCCATCTTGGAATGAACTTTATTTTTTACAGGCTATCTATGAAGCAAATGGACTGTCTATGGATCATTCTGAGTTTTCAGTATTTCTAGTTCATTTCTGTCCTTAGTTGATCTACATAGAGGAGATTTATAATACTGTGTAGAGGGTTGCTACATTTAGCAAATAAAACCACAGGACACTCAGTTACATGTGAGTGATAACTAAGGAATAGTTTTTATTGGTATAATTACTGCTTAAATATTACAATATATACACACTTATACTAAAAAAGTGTTGTTTATTGGAAATGGAAACTTACCTGGTGCAGAGGGTGTGGACCGGCACTCAAGACATCTTGTTTGACTGATCAGAAAGCTATTCTGTTTGTTTCTATATTGCTGAGTGTGTTCTAGTAACCTGAATACCTGGGAAAAGAATTTTTAGGTAGGCAAGAAGTCAAAGATTAGCAAGAATAATAATGGCAACAATTGAACCCATGTGCCAGACATTGTGTTAAATGGTGGTTCTCCTTATTCCTCACAATAACTCACAGGGTGGGTGTTCTTTTTATCATTTTTCCATATAATGAGACAGTTACAGAGATTAAGTAACTTTCCCAAAGTTATGTAAGTAAGTAACTCGACTGACTCAACTAGGATTTGAACCCAGGCCAGCCTGCCTGGAGAGAACCCACTTTGAACCACAATGCAATACTGCATGGTTGGGTGTGGGCTGGGTTTCAGTAGACACTCGTGCACTGATGTCTACTTTGTTTTGATTTTCTTTAAAAGTGAAGATATTTTACAACCTCCTTTAATACTATCTTCTAGTTTGTGATAATTGTGAGAAACGGCTCCTCTATGTATTAATACAACATTATTTTTTCTCTGTGGTATAAAACAATTCCTTAGCCTCATTGGAGATGACGAACTGATATTTTTCATGTAAAAGTGGTAACTTAATTTTCATCCAACTATCTCTTGATCTTTTCACTTAGATTTTGTAATCAGTATCAATGTCAAAGATAATTCAGATGTCTATTTTCTTATCTCTAGTAGGTTGGGTTTTTTGGTGTTTTTTTTTTTGTTTTTTTTTTTACTGGTCTCTTTTTAATCCTGCGTAGTGCCTCATATGTAGTAAGTACACAAAAGAAAATTTCTTGGTTTCATTTTTCAGACTGCTGTAGTGCAGACACACCATGTTGTTGTTATATGCTGTTGAGTCAGAAACTTCAGTGAGTTTTTAGAGGCTGTAAATCGCAAATTCGAAGATTCCTCATTTTTCTCCTGCAGAACAGCTAATGGATTAGAACTGCCTAAGTTAGGGTTGGCAGCAAAATTCTTTACAACTAAGCCACTAGAGAAGCTTGATTTATATTTAAAGATAGGCATGTTTTGCCTTGTTTGATGACACAACCTTTTTTGCAAAATGTGAAGAAGACTTGAAATGCTTGCTGCAGAAGATCAAAGAGTACAGCCTTCCATATGGATTGCATCTCAACATGAAGAAAACATAAATTCTCACCATTGGTCCAATAAGCAGCATCATGATAGAGGGAGAAAATTTAAACTGTCAATGACCTCATCTTACTTGAATCCGCAATCAGTACTCTTGGTTCCAGTAGTCAGGAGATCAAGAAGTGTTTTGTACTGAGCAAGTCTATAGTCTAGGACTTCTCCCAAGTATTGAGGAGCAATGATACCAGTTTGAAGACGAAAGTGCATCTGTTTCAGGCCATGATCTTTTCAGTCACTTGTTATGTATCTGAAAGCTGGACAATGAATAAGGATGACAGAAGAAGAATTGTTACCTTTGAGTTGTGATGTTGAAGAGTACTGAATATTCCATGCACTGCCAAAAGAACAAACAAATATTTCTTTTTTTTAAATTTAGGTTGTTTATTTTTCATTTCAATGAACATCTACAGAGATTTTGGGATTCCATTATTTCTTGGAGAAGGTGCAGCCACATTGCTCCTTGAAAGCAAAAATGACAAAGCTTTGTCTCACATACTTTGGGCATTGTTGCTAGGAGAGGGTATTGCTTGGAGAGGGACATCATGCTTGGAAAGTAGAGGGTTGGTGAAAGAGAAGAAGACCCTCAACCAGTTGAATGACATGATGACTATAGCAGGGGGCAGTAGTGTCTCAGGAAGTGTGAAGATGGCACAGAATCGGACATGGTTCAGATCTGTTGCTCACAGGAAAACTACAGGTTTATTCAACTTGATGTCACCTAACAACAACAACGTTTTACTGACTCCCTTAAACTGTACTTATCAATATGAACGCCAATGACTGTAACTTTCTGGTGTTTTTTATATTACTCAATAGCAACATAACATGTTACATGAATAAAATTACTTGCTAATAATCCTATGTACACGGTAGAATGTCTGGCCTTTGAGGCCAGTTATTGTATACCTGCCACGTGGATGGTGGTCCTAAACTTTAGAGCACATTCCAGTGAAGCATCCCGTGTTAGGGCCTTTGGCCTGATTGCATAGTCCTACTGCAGCCCTTACCCAGAAGGACTTTAGGAGGTCCTGCTATCTCTCTGGCTGAGTGTTTAGACTTGTGCATCTTAGAAATCTGTATCAGCACTGGGAAAAACATTAGAAAAAAGGATATACCAAGTTTCAGTCACCACCCTCTTTGGGCTTCTTCCCTTAAAGCATCCAGGAGCTTCTTAGATGTCCCTGGTAAGTCTCCTACCTAGCTGAGGTTGGCCTGCTGCACAGGAAAAGGCACAGGCAGCATCTCCCTTCTGCCTCAGTTTCTTTGCAGTTTTCCTTTTTTTGCCAGTGAACTCAATTTTGACTTCTTAATATCCATGGAAATTCTTGGAGGTTAAGGCAAAGAGCTTCCAAAGTACAATAATGACACAGACACTTGTATTATCACCTACTACAGGGACTAATAGCCTGTCACTGATGGGGACCTGAGATACAGAAAAAGTGGTAGACTCCAAATACTGACTTAGTCACATCCTTCATCCCAAGCACTCACTTCTTTCAAATAAAAAGTGGTCTGCACTTGCTTGGAGAGTTTGCAATCTTTGGGCCCAAAGTTTTGGGGACTCTGAGTGATCCATTGTCCACACAATTGCCACTGATCACCAATTGCCTTATACTTTTGATGGCTGTCTGAGTAACACCTCTTCTGCAACTTGACAGTGAACCTTTAAATTATGTTTCATTTTAAAGAAAGATAGTCTTTGCTATGTGGATGGGACTGATGCAGCTGACAGAAAAAATTTTTATAACTAGAAATGCAATTGTTCCTTGTAAAATCCAGGTCTCTCAAGCCCAAATGAGCTCTGTTTTTCGTCAGAAACATGACTTTTGAATGAATATTCTTTGTTAAGTCACCAGTGTTGGCTGTGCCACCACCAACTGTGTTAAAGTCTTTGGCATCAGAGCAAAGCCGGATGACTCTGGCAAAATGAATTTGTGAGGATACAAAGAAAAAAAAAAATCTAAGACCTAAATCAGTAGGACTATACTTTCTTATGAACAAAGAGGAAATAGGACTTCTTTGCTATTTACAGTACCATCTCAGCAAGGGTCATATTTCAGCATCTTTAGTCCCCAGGAGGTTCAAAAAGGTTTTTGTTCTTTCATCTGCAGTACAGTTTTTAATTTTGTGTCTAAATATATGGGGCAAGGTTGGATTGATCCTTATAAAAAGAAAGCATTTACCCCAAGGATCCCCCCTGGCAAGACCTTTTTTTCCCGGCTCTTGCTATGAGGCAATGTGGCTATATTTACCCCAGAACCTTCCTTCTTGACTCCATTCAGCAACAGTTTGGCATTTTTTATTGTATTTGCCCGTGTGTTTTAGGTGTCATTTACCCACTTCCCTCTTAGCTCTTTTTCTGCCATTAACTGAAATAAATTTGGCTTTTGATTGACTAATAGCTGTACTTCTAGGTCCCAGTTAAATGATGGCCACAGTTTTCTTGAAGAAATGTCCTGAGGAGAGTAAAAGTTTATTTCCAGTTTAGAAATGTGCTCTCTTCCAGGTCCCGGGACAGACCAGGAATCTCTATGAGGCTTAGCCCACTGGAAGCCATTGCAGGAGAATTTCAGATTTGCTCTATAGCTCAATGACATTGCTATGGAGATATTTCTGATGTCATAAATAAAACAAAAATTTGAACTGTAACTTGGAAATGAGCTATAGTCACAGGTGGAGGGTATCCTATAGAATGAACAGCCATTTTTAATGGTATGCTAGGGTTTCAAGTTGGCAACAATTTGGAAAGAATTACTGAAAATATACAGGTTATAAGATAGAAATGCACCTGAAGATGTTAGAATACTATGTTACAGAATATGGGATAGGATTGCTGCTGGGTCTCTATGAAAGACTTGTGAGAGAGTGGCTTCCTTTGTTCTCTTCTTTGACCATAGTCTTCTAATGAAATGAAATTAAATGAAACATAGTTTTTGAACCTTGTTGCTACTAAGCTGGCAAAGCTTGGAGCCTGGCTTTTGCTTATTGCTGAACCAAGCAATACCCCTTTCTTTGGGGTGAAAAAGGAGTAGACACTCGGAAAGGATATAATATCAAGACTCTTCACACAGCGAGCCTCGACCTTTTCCTCTTCCAAGGTGACACCGATGAGTTAGTACCTTGAGGGATCTACATAGATAACTCCATGAGTTAGTGGCTACCCTTACCCAACCATGCCTCATTCTCTCTCTCATTGTTACCAAGTCAGAACTGACTCTTGCTGACTCTCCAGTGGGTTTTCTGAGACTGAGCATGTCACAGGAGGGATGGCCCACCTTCTCTCACTTTGCTGCTAGTGGACTAGAAGAGCCAGAGATGAGGCTTTTTGATTAACAGCACAACTGCTTATGGACTGTGGCACCAGAGCTCCTTGACTAGACCTTAGTCAGTAGGGAAAACAGCATGTCTGCAGTGTTTCAGAAGTTTCCAATGATAGAAGGTTTCAAATTGAGTTCATGAGGACTTTCCAAAGACTGTGAAAAAAAAAAGTATGGATACTTTTAAGAGTGGTACCCTGAAAAAAAGACCTGATGATCTACTTCCAGAAGGTCATAGCTGTTGAAAATTCTGTCAGCAGTTATTACTTAGAAAGCCCATGAGGTTATTATGAATCATAATGAACTTGAGGGCAACTGGTTTGTTTGTTTATTTTTTGGTTCCCTTTTTTTTCTTAAAAAAAACTTCTAGGTAGCATAAATGGTTAATGACTTGATTACTAGCCAGAGATATGGTGGTTTAGAATTGCCTAACGTAATTTGCAAGACAGGCCTGGTGATCTGCTTCCCAAAGGGCACAGCTTTGAAAATGTGGCGGAGCACATCTACTCTGTTCACACAAGGGCACCAAGAGTCAGAATCAACTTGGCAGCAACTAACAACAACAGCAGCAACAGAAAGTCTCCAGATGCCCAGTTCCCCCTCTGTAGTTTTCCTTGAATTTTATTAGCTTAAGAAAGTGTTCCTTCCCTTTCACAGTTTCCCTTTTCTCATTTTATAGAAGAAAACATCTCTCTCATTTACCTAGAATTTCCGATATACATTGCTCTGTGAGGTGAAAAATTCCAGGGAGCCACATCAAGGGAGGAATAGAAATTTTGTGTTAGAGGAAGCTTCTTGTAATCAAGATACTATAAACTACTCCCATATCCAGTTTAATAAGAAAAATCTTTAAAATAAGTGTAGTGTTTATGCTTAATACTTTCTTGTCAAAGAGTGTAATGCATTTATAGTATCATCATCAAATGATTACAAAAAAATAAATGTAGTGCTTTATCTGTCTAGATATGAACACTTAAAACACTTAGAGCTTTATGGTTACAGGAAATACAAAATAATAATAAGCTTTAATTTACATACAAATTTTTGTTATAAGACAATATGCTAGAGTAATCAGGAAAATACTTTCAAGCATAATATGTTACATTATAAGATTTTGTGAGAGAAATGGAAGAGAAATGCAGTATTGTGGAGAAAACAAAATGATATAAAACTTATGACTGTTAAAGGGCTATGCTTATATTTTTAAGAGTCAATGGTAGAAGATATCAAATTACTATGTTATTTATATTAATGAAATATATTTAAAGGACTAATGAGATGTTTTATTTAAAAATATAACTATTTACTATATGCCAGAAATTAATTTTTTTAAATTATTTTAGGTTATAACAAAAAGGAAATAAGATGTCAGCTTCAATATGGCATAAGGCATAATATAATATTAAAGAATTCATTTTAGGAAGCCCTGGTGGTCTAATGGCAAGAAGTTGTGCTGCAATCCCAAAGGCTTGCAGTTTGAGGCCACCAGCTGCTCCAAGGGAGAAGGATGGGCAGTCTCCTCCCATGCAGTTACCTGTCTCTGAAAACCCACCTGAGGGTCAGCTGTGAGTCAGTTCTGACTCAGAAGTTGTTGCTGTGTTACATACCATTGAGTCTCCTGCGACTCATAGCAACACTGTGTACAATAGCCTTAAACACTGCTCTATCCTGTACCAATCTTATTGTCTCTGACACCCGTATCCCCACTACTCCAATGACTGAATCAATCCATCTCATTGATGGTCTTCCTCTCTTGCATTGTCCCTTCACCCTTCCAAGCTTGATGGTCCCTCTCAAGAGACTGGTCCCTTCTTTCAACATGCCCAAAGTATGTCAGATGAAATGTCAGAATCCTTGCCTTCAATGAGCAACCCAGTTTACCCACTCTAGGGTGAACCTATTTGTTTTCCCAGCTGTCCATGGTATATTCAGTACTCGTTTCCAGCACCATAGCTCAAAAGCATCAATTCTCCTTCCATCATCCCTAGTCACTGTCCAGATTTCTGATGCATAGTAAGTAATTGTGAAGACTATGGCTCTTCAATACTTTGTAGAGTTCCCTGATAGTTGACTTTCCCAATGCAATTCATCTTCTAATTTCCTGGCTGCTGGTATCAAAAGTATTGATTGTGGAGCCAAGCAAACTGAAGCTATTAACAATCTCTTCACTGTCTATAATGATGCTGCCAGGTGGCCCAGTGGTGAGAATATTTTCTTGATATTGAGCTTCAATCCATATTGAAGGCTGCAGTCTTTGACCTTCTCCAACAAGCACTTCAGGTCCTCCTCCATTTCAGCAAGCAGAGTAGTGTCATCTGCATAATACAGATTATTGACAAGTCTTCCTCCAATTCTGATGCCACATTTTTCCTCATAGAGCCCAGCCTCCCAGATGATCTGTTCTGCATATAGATTGAAAAGGTACAGAGATGTGACACATCCCTGGTGTATACCCTTCCCAACGCTGCATGCCTCCTGGTCCAAGTATAGATTTTGCATAAACACAATCAAGTTTTCTAGGATTCCCATTCTTCTCAGACACATTATGTTGTGATCCACAGAGTCAAATGCCTTTGTATAGTCAATGAAACACAGATAGATATTCTTCTGGTACTCTCTGCTTTCAGCTAAGATCCATCTAACATTAGCCATGTACACACACACACACACACACACACACACACACAGAGTACAGGATTTAGAAGCAAGAGTTATGAGATTCCATCTCATATACTTTGAGCATGCTATTAAGAGAGGTCAATTCTTGGGCAAAACCCATATATGGAACAGTAGAGGGACAGTTAAGGAGAGGATTACCCTCAATGAGATAGATTGACACAGTAATTGCAACCATAGGCTTATCCACAGCAGAGAATGAGAACCGTCCAGAGTTCCATTATGTTGTGCATAATGAACCTGGAGAAAGGATGGAAGTTATACAGGAAGTGTCCAGGACTTTTGTTCATAGGGTCCCTCCCTATGAGTCGCCTTTGACTTGATGGCACTTAACAACACTACCACCAACAACAGCTTAGAGAGGGAGAGAGAGAGCAGTTGGCCTAGCGGACAGAAAGCCAAGCTCCCAAGCCAAAGGTGGGTGACTCTACTCCGCGGCCCTCAGGCCTGCCTTTAATTGCTTTTGGTGAAACATTCCAGGTCATGTAACCCTTGTATGTCCACTAGCTGTACAGAGGTAATTCGTGGTTGCTGTGAAGCCAACTACTATTACCCATGGTGGACAGTGTTTGGTGAAGCTCCCCGATTAAAACAAGCTTGGAAGTACGAGTGGCATCCACTTCCACAATAGCTTGCCTGTGGAAACGCTATGAACCTGGAGAAAGGACAAAATTTATACAGGAGGTGTCCAAGACTTTTGTTCATCAGGTCACTATGAGTTGTCTGTGACTCGATGGCACTTAACAAGAACAACATAATGTACTTAACAACAACCCAAATGTTATAAAATAGTTTTAGGGGCATCTCTTACTTGTTCTTTAATGCTAAGCAAATTTATGTTCACCTTCAGCAAATGAACCACTCTGATGCTGTAGTTTATAGGGAGTTGTGCTGTTAAAGCAAAGGTGATACCTCACTGGCAGTTAAAATCCACCAGTTTATCCTTGATGGCAGTCCTCCTGTGTGATTACCAGTCTTGGAAACCCACTGGAGGATCAGCTGGGACTTGGCTCCAACTTGACCACAGTTAGTTCAGTTGAATTATTGCAAAAAAATTCCCCACCACAGTCACTTTCTCTAACTGTACGTGAAGTTTTTACATCACTGGGAAGGCTTTGAGCTTTTCCTTTTTTTTGTTTTAAGTAAAATTTTAATTTTATACTGGTTTACATATAAAGCTCATATACATTGTTTTTCACACCGAATCTTTCCCATTTTCTTTAGCTACCCCTCCCTCTACCCACCGAATTGTGTAACCTTCTGGTTACCTTCCTGCCTATCCTCACCCTTCTGCTTCTTCTGTCCCTCCCTTGGACCCTCATACACGTATTACTATTGATCTATTCCTACAATAATGGTTTTATACAGTATTTATCCTTATGAGACTGTGTTAGTTCACTTAGCATAATGTCTTTGAACTTTTTCTTGCATTCATTCTAATGCCATTGAGGCAGGTCTAACTCATGGAAAGCCACCATTGGGTTTCTGGGACTGTGAATCTTTATGGGAAGAGATTTCCCATTATTTTCCTATGGAGCGGCTGGTGGATTAGAGTCCTGGTCACCATTCAGTTAGCAGTAGTCCAGCACATAACGTTCTATACCACTAGGACTTCTTGCACAGAGACCACTGAGTATATTCTAACTCACAGTGAACTTCCTCTGGGTTTCTGAGGCTGTGACTCTTTAGGGGAGGAGAGACTTTCCATTTTCTCTAGAGGAGTGGCTGATGGAATTGAACTACCAATATTTTGTTTAGCAACCCATCATATTACACACTATGCCACCAGCAGGGTTTCTCTCTCTTGCATTAAAGTAAGGTTAGAAAAGAACCATGCATCTAGCCTGACTTACCAGTAAATTCTTAAAAGATACAGAAATGTTTCTCCTTTGGAACCTGGGGTCTGACAATAGTCTGAGTTTCTTCTTTTGAGGCCACTGCTATTTTTACCTAGTTTCCCCATGGCTTGGTCTGAGTCATCCCCTGGAACGTCCAGAGAGCTGCTTAGTGCTCAAATTAGATTTGCTCATCTACCTCCTTGTATTACTGACTTATAATATGGGTAGTTTTTGGGCATCCTAGGAAACCCTGTTTGAAGCTACACAGTCAGTCTTTGGCTTTAATGAGAGACTCAAGTATGTAAGCATCCTTCTCAGTTTGGAGACTAAGGTGTGCCTGATACAGGTCATAGTCTTCTCAATTGCTTGCTGTGCGTCAGAGAACTGGACAATGACTAGGGATGATCGAAAGAGAATTGATGCCTTTGAGCTGTGGTGCTGGAGAATAGTGTTGAATATACTGTGGACTGCTAGGAGAACAAACAGGTTTATCCTGGAGAAGGTAAAATCAGGCTGTTCCTTTGAGGCAAAGATTCTGAAGTTTTGTCTAACATACTTTGGACATGTTACAAGGAGAGACCAGTCCTTGGAGAGGGACATCATGCTTGGGAGGGTAGAGGGACAGCATATGAGAGAAATACCCTTGATGAGATGGATTGCAATCGGGGTAGGTGTATCAGAAACAATAAAGTTGGCACAGGATAGAGCAGAGTTTAGGGCTCTTGAACATAGGGTCGCTGTAAGTCACAAGCAACTTGATGGCACATAACAACAACAAGCATCCTTTTATGCTTCTGAAATTAAAGCCATGTGAAGAATCATTTGTTCATGTCATAAGAGAGTTGGTGGTACAGTGGGCTAAGAGTTGGACTGCGCACCTCAAGGTTAGTGGTTTGAACCCACCATATAGTTCATGGGTGAAATATGTGACTGTCAACTCCTATAAAGATTTATAGCCTCAGAAAGAAGCCTTATGAGGCAATTCTCTTCTTTCCTGTAAAGTTACTATGAGTGGAAATCAAGTGGACAAAATCAACTGGACGACAGTGAATGAATATCTCATAGACTTTAGTTGGGGTTGGTGCAACCTGCTTTTGTAATTGCCCTTGCACTGTTTATTTTGTTTCTTTGGTGAAACAGGCAATTGTAGCACTTATGGGACACTGAGAGGTCACCCTTTGTGTTATACAGGACATTTTACTGTAGGATTGTCACACACATATATGTTGATGGTGCTTATTTGTTCTATGGAAAGGCCAGCTCCAGAGAGATAAAAGTGGATCTGTTTTATAGAAATCTGCTGTCATTGTGTTCACAGGGACTTAATACTGTTCTATCAGGTAACACAAAGGTTCAGGTGTTACCAACTGTGGTTAGATTCTAAAGCTGCTTTCTCTAGAAACACACAGGCAGGTGGTAACACTCAGGAATGCAACAGGAATCTGCAGTGATACAGAAAACATGCAGGAGGTGTAGGTTAGTTAAAAAAATTGTAACACCTCATAAAAATGCTTACCACTCTGCCACTTCTCATTCATTCTAATGTGATAACAATGAGGCTGTCAATGGATTATTTGGCCGGGACAAGAGATACAGGCATGTCTTTGCTGTTTATTGCTTTGTGAACCTCTAGCCTTTTTTTTTTTTTTTGGCCTACCCCAATTTGTTTTAGATCCTGGACCTCTAAACTCATTATTATTCTAAACTTTGGAACCTCTGTATTCTAGAAAAGCACATTAAATCAGGAAAGCCATTTATTATTGTAGTTGTAGCCATCTGAGAAGTGAAGTAATTTATGATAAACAAGTTATGGTTTACAGGAGTCATACAAATTAACTTAACCAGCATTCTAGACAGAGCTTAGAAAAATGAAATCTGTGGGCATGTGAAAAAAATGGGGAGCCTGAACTAATGATCCACCGCTCCACCCTCTCAGCTGGAAAGTTGTACATTTCTTTTGTATCCTTGATTAGCTATTATAGTTTGAAACACATAATAAAAGCCTGAAAAACACTTGATTAATTTGGTAAAAAGCATACTGTTTAGCCCTTCAAATGGAAAGAAATGTTTCTTTCTTGGACTCAAGTCATATTTGGGTTCATGGTAACAGTCCCTTGCTACCTTTGTAGAAAAGATGTGTTTGGCTGATAACCAGAAGATCAGCGGTTTGAATCCATAGCTGCTCTGCAAGAGAAATCTATGGCAGCATGATTAGGTGAAAAGATTGTATCTTTGAAATCCTATCCTATACTTCTTTCTTACAAAGTCACTACGAATTGGTATAGACTTGAAGGTAATGGATTTAGTTTTTGGCTTAAACTAACTTCATGAGTTTGGACAAATTATTTAACTTTTCTGAGATTCACCCTTCTCATCTGTAAAATGTGAGTGAAAATCTACTCTACAGGCTGGCATTGGCATGGGGTTAAGACTGAGAAAAACTGGATGAAATATGTTTACGGCATTGAAGTCTATGGGGGAGAGAATAGTCTAAAAATATTATATTTTAGGGCATTATTTTTATCGTAGAAGTATGCAATGAGGGTTGCAGAGTGGATTATATTTGGGGGTAGGGGGTGGGCTTTGGGGAGGTGCGGGGGGGATTGTGTACCAATGAGGGAGTTTTTCTTTTGCTTTTCAAGGAGAGGAGGGTTTGTGCGGGGAGAAGGGAGCAACAATGAATGAATGGAATCCCAAAATCTCTGTAGATGTTCATTGAAATGAAAAATAAACAAACTAAATTAAAAAAAATAAACCACCAACACCATTTCTTTTTGTGGCATGAGATAAAGTGAGGAATATTCCTTAAGCAATAAATACTGAAGCCTAATAAAATGTCATACACATTTTCCTACTAAAAATAAATCTACAGCACTTGTGGACAATGAATAAAGTAAATGTACAGTAAGCAGAAGGGACTTACTAACTTTAGCTGTTCTTACCATTTCACTCAATAACATGTTACTAAGTATTTTCCTGTACATGTGACCAGACCATAACCTGGTATACAGAAACAAGAGATACACTCAACTGCCAGATAAGTGAGACGTTTCCTGAGCAGGTTTGTCTAACTCTGCCACTATTACGAGGTCACAGTGAAGCAGGAACAAGGATTCCTTCCATGTGTAGCTGCACCTGGTTGTCATTTTGGTTATTTATTGTGATAAAAGGTTGAGTTGTATGACTAAGATGACAGCATTGAAATCAACACCTTACTTCATGTGGTCAGAGGAGGGGTTAAACAGAGAGTGATGGAAATTTCTTGGCTAGCTTGGTAATAATGCCTGCTGGATAAGCTTGTAATGAGCAGAGACTTGAATGAACTGAGAGGGTATATGGCTATCTGGACTGAGAAAACAGCAAATGCAATGCCCCCATGGCTGAAATGTGCTTGCTTTTTTCTTTTTTTGTCATTGGGGAAAAGCAAAGAAGCTATACTTAGTGGCCAGTGAATGAGACAGAAATAGATGGCATTTGGGTCATGGAGGTAGTTAAGGGTCAGTGCATGTAAGGCTTTGTGGACCAAGACAAGGACTTGGGTTTCTATTAGAAGTGTGATAAGGAGCTAATGGAGATCTTTGAGTAGGGACATTCCATGAACTGATTGATCATGCACACAAACATCATTCAGAATATCTCTTAACATTTTAGGTTTGATTTGCGTGGCAAAAATGAGCAGTGGATTGGTATCCACTTCCGAGATGAATGGAATTCTGCACTGCAGTTACTAGCCTGACTACAACCAGACTGCTTTGCTTTTCAAGTCTATATCTGTATCTTAAGACTTTTGTGACTTTGGACAAAGAGACATAAATTTTATACACTTCTTTTTTTATCCTTCGAAGAGTTAAAGGAACCCTAGTGTTGCAGGTTAAGTGTTGATTATTAGCCAAAAGAGTTTTGGTTAAATGCCACCCAGTGACTTCTCTGGAGAAATGTCTAGTGATCTGCTTCTATAAAGATGGCAGCCCAGAAAACCTGACAGTGCAGTCTGCTCTGTCACATGGAGTTGTTTTGAGTTGAAAATGGACCTTCCAGCACCTAACAACAACAGCAACAAAAACATAAGACTCATGATCCTTAGGTTGTGCAGACGATTATGCATTTGACTCAAGGTTGGCAGTTTGAGTGTGTCCAGAGATACTTCTGAAGACAGACTTGGTGATGGGTTTCTCCAAGGCCCCAGTTACAATCTTGAGAAGTCTGTGGGACAGCTTTACCTTGACATACATGGGATTGCCATAAGTCACAATGGACTTCGTGACAGTCAACAGCGACAACAACATCTAGAGGTTGTTTTGAGGATTAATATCCATCAAGTGTTCACATATTACCAGCAACATCTGTTGAGGAATGCTCAGTGCATGGTGGCTGTTGACTTTTTCTAAGAGGACACCTGGTGGCTCTTAAAGCTAGTAGACAAGTGTTCTCATCCCCTGAGGTATTATTCACTCTTTGCCAATCCATGCTGCCTGGTACTCAGAAGACAGTTTTCTCATAAATGGCTATGGTGAGGGCCTCTGCAGGGACCAGAGGGGTCGGGGACATGATCAAAGAGCAAGTCAAGTGAGGTGGCTCCAGCAGGGCTCCAGCAGTGACTCTCTGGATTGCTTGTGATTTATCCTCCTGGGGAGACATGATAACGGGATTGTGTTCTATCTCCAAGTGTGGTGCTGTGTGCACAGCAGGCATGGGATAAATATTTGTTGAGGATAAGAGTCCTATAAAGTGATTATTGTCTTGATTGAGAGATATAATACTGTGGAATCTCATTAATTTAGATTCCTTTAATTTATGTGAATTTGGATCTGATCTTTAATATTTTGAATGAAATGAGGAGTTGGAACTAAGTGACTTTACCTCGGGACTTTTTAAGAAATAGATTATTACCTCATTTAGGTCTATCAGGACAGTGTTAATTAATTCGGCTCATTTTATCTTACTATTCTTTTGTATCTTTGCTTCACTTGTTATTTATACAGCAAATAGATATCACATAGTAATTATAATTATTTCCAAAAGGTTTGCAGTTTCATTAATTGTCACAAGATAGTCAAGTCCTTAAAAATTATAAATGCATTAGGTTTAATTAAATGATTCAATTGTATAAATCAAGTTCCAGACCAGTTGGTGCCTGGGCAAATGAAAAGCTTGTATGGGTGTGGTGCAGTGAGGATTGGGAGAATAATTTTTTTTGGGCCTGTATTAACGATTCCAGGCCAATGTTTAGGGAAAGCTATTGCTGTTTAAAAAATGGATACATCGGAATTTTTGAAGTTCTGTCCCCACCTTATCACCCATTGTTGCAATGGACAATTCTAGTCTCTACAACCAATTCTAGTCTCTACAACCACTTACGACATACATGAAGCCTCGGGCTCCCAAGCCTTTTGTTCCAGCGGGGACAGTAAAATAGAAGTTGTGGGAGAGGCAGGCTCACAGGAAAATGGTAAAAAGGCAGCACTTTATCAAAAGTTTATAAAAGAGATTAAAGATTTACCGTTGAGCCGTACACAAACCTAAAGCAGTTGTGATTCACATCTGTACTTCTTTGACCTTCGCCCAGGAGAGGGCAGTAACATGCCAACATTAAATCTTTTCCACTTGCCCTCAACAGACACAGTGAGAAGCAGAATAGATTTAGTCACATTTGAGCCCCCTTTGATTCTCACTTGATCAATATTCAAACTTATAAGTGCATTTATTTTCAACTTTTGCTACCATAGTTTGCATTCACATAGATTTAGCAGTGACATTTTCTTCTGATCATAGGATTTTAATGGACTGGAGGCTGCAGTGTAGCTTCCCTACGTTTAATGCTGCAAGTGCTGCTTGAGTCAAGTTTAAGGACGGAGGAGGCCATATCAGCCATTGAGTTGCTTATCCTATTCCTGCCTTTTCTAGACTAGTAAACCATGCTTCTCAGAGCTTATGTCCTTCATCCTTCTATATGTCTTTATACCTTAGACTTCAGAATAGAAGGTCATACTGAATCCCGTGCCTTAGGGTTCAAATAGGGTTTGAAATGAGAGCAGCACTGTGTTTTTTCTTGTCCCTTTGTCCATCTTCACAGCAGGAAGATTTGGCAGCTTGCCTGAACCTTATCATGCACAGGACTAAGGCTGTCAGCTTTTCTTTTGGAGAACTTTCTGGCCAAAAGGTTTATGAGGAACTACGTGCTAATGGTAGGCATTTTTAACTTTTGACCTAACTCAAGTGTGAGATCGTAATGTAGACTCAGAGTAATAAAATTAGGAGGAGGCATTGCAATAAAAGATTATCTTCAGTGTTTGACAATACTGTTCTGATCATTATTGGTAATTGATGTTGCCTAAAAACTAAAGGAAAGGAATTTCCTGCCTACTCACCTATGTAGGCCAGTGCTCCCCAGAAGGGGGCACCAGCATAAAGCCAATGGCTACTGCAAGTGAATGTAAGAAAAGAGGGGATGGAGGAATCTAAGAAAGGGCATGGAAACGGTGAGTGGTAGGAAGTCAGCAGGATGATGAAGTTATGGCTGGTTAGTTGATAAAGGAAGGATAATTGATAGTTATCATGTGGCAGTAGTCTTCAAGCTGGATGGGGTGTGTGTATGTGTGTGTGTATGTCTGAGATAAAGAGAAAGAGAAGATACAGAATATTCAGCTTTGCTTCTAAGTATGTTGTTGTTGTTTATGTATCATTGAGTTGAAACCAAAAGTTGGACCCTCCAGTGAGTTTTCAGAAGCAGTAAATCACTTTGGAGGAGATTGCCCATCTGTCTCCTGTCGAGCAGCTGACAGATTCAAACTATGTGCCTTCAGGTAGGCAGCTCAGCTCCTTACCAGTAGGCTACCAGAGTTCCCTTCTAAGTATGTAAGTGGGCTGTAAATTGCACTGTGCTATATTCTCTCCACCTAGCCTGGCCTCAGAAGTCTGTTTCCTGTTGCTGAGTGTTTACTGATACCCAGCCATAGGGCTTCTCTAACTTCTCCTGGGAGCTTGCTTCACACTCTGATGAGTTTCAAATGTTTCATGATATTCAGCCTACACTTCCCTTTGCTCAATTTCACCCCATTATCTCCTACTTATACCTCTGTACAACCCTCATAAATCAATTTCTTCTCCCACTTTTTCATTTTGGTCGTTTAAAGCCTTGTCTATTTTCTGTGTGGAGGGAGTAGGGGAGCACAGATGCATCTGAGGTGAATGGGGAGGTTAAGGGAAAAAAACCAAACCAACCAACAAAAGGCTGGGAAAATGCCTTCTGGCTTTGCCATGTCTGTGGAGTTCTCTGAAGGTGAGGCTTCCTTTTTCTGTTGTTTCATAAATCATGAGGCAGTCTGAGGTAAACCTCACTGCAATGGAGCTAAGTTATTGCATTACTTTCCTAGCCGAGGCATTGGGCGTAAGTGGCATCACAGAGCTGAGAGATAAACTGAGGGAACCAGCTCCCAAAGGCAGACCCTTTTGCAGCTTATTTAAATATTGATTTCTCTTAAAATGGTGAAATTGTAAATAACTCAAGAGACTACTGAAATTCAGTAGTATAAATCCATACATTTCAAACCTTTTGGTCCACAGATTCCTAAGCTGGCAGTGAAAAAGCCTTCTTGAAGTATGATTCTAGAAGGGTGAGAAAGAAAATTACCTGGGGTCATGGATTTTCAGCTTGCTTCTGCTTTGAGACTGTAGCTAAAGCAGACATGCCCGACCCTTTCTAGTTTTGTGCTCTCAATTCTCCTTGTGAGAGAGAGTAAGAATAAATTTTGTGCTCTTGAACTGCCCTGAATATATAAAACAATTTTAGAAATGAGATTTCAGGCAATTGTCAGGAAGCTGTGTTACAATCCCAAAAGTATATAGTTCAGATCTACCAGCTGCTCTAAGGGAGAAGGGTGGATGAGCAATCTCTTCTCATGTGATTTACTGCCTCTGTAAGCCTGCGGGAGGGTCAGCTATGGATTGGTTCTGACTCAAAGGCACGTAACAACAAAAAACTTCCTTAAAGATCACAATGGTAAGGGATGGGTTATAATAGTGTTATACTTATCAGTTAAATAATATTATTATTGCTAATGGTGACCTCATATATAACAAAATGGAATATTGCCTGATTCTATGAATGATAATCATAATAAAGCTGTTGCTGTGAGTCAAGTCCAACCTGTGGCATCTCCATGTGTTAGTGGTAATTCAAAGCCATCTTTAGAATAGACTAGGGGCTGTTGTTGCTAGGTGCCTTGGGGCTGGCTCTGACTCCTATTGACCCTTTTTATAACAGAACAAGATACTGCTCTGTCTTCACAATTGCTGCTGCGCTTGAGCCCATTGTTGCAGTCATTGTGCCAGCCTGTCTTTGAGGGGCTTATTTTTGGCTTATCTTTTTCTTTACCAAATATGATATCCTTCTCTAGGGCCTAGCCTCTCCCGACAATATGCAAGTGAAGTGAACTGAGGTCTTACCATCCTTGCCTCTAAGGAGTGCTCCTCAGGCTACCTTTCTTGCATGAGTGACTTGTTTTTTAATTTGATGGTATTGTTAACGGCCATTGAGTTGACTATGATTCACAGTGACCCTATGAACAGTGGATATGAACCCTACCATATCCTATGCCATCCTGACCATCTCTGATATGCTTGAGCCTACCATTACAGTCACGATATCAATCCATCTCATTGAGTGTCTTTTGTTCCTTTGCTGAACTTTCCAAACATTTTCCTAAGATTTACAAACATTTTCTCAAGATTGAACCCTCTTAACAACATGCTCAGAGTATGTGAGACAAAATATCACTATCCTTGCCTTTAAGGAGCAGTCTGGCTGCTACATTTTCTCAAGATATATTTGTTCTCTTGGCAGTCCATGGGATATTCTGAACTCTTCTCCAGCACAACAAATCAAATGTATCGATTCTTTTTCTATTGTCCTCATCGATTATGTAGCTATCAGCTAGCTGCACAGGAGGTATTTGAAAATATGGTTTGGATCAGGTGCACCTTAGTCTTCAAATGGCCATCATTGCTTTTCAGTACTCACAAACAACTGAGGCATTCTTCATCAGCACTACAATTCAGAGGCATTTATTTTTTTCTTTCAATTACATTTTCCTTGTTTGTTGTCTAGCTTTTCAAACTGTAGGTAAGGGACAATTAAACTGTTTTGAAGCAGTTTTTTAATTTCATTCCAACTTCTACTTTTCTTTTTCTTGAATAAGTTGGTCAAGTTGGATAACTGCAGATAAAAGGAAACATTCAATTGACTTTTTAAAATTTAAATCAACTTCATAAAAATGTAATTTAAATAAAGTTTACTTGCTTTTTAAAATGTCGGTGACTTTTGACAGGTATATACAAACATAGAACACCATTTCAGACAAGAAATAAAATATTTTCATCCTCAGAAAGTTCCCTTGCGCCTCTTTGCAGTTAGTTTTCTCCCCAACCCTGACCTAAGGCAACTATCGATCTGATTTATATCCCTAAAGATTAGCTTTGCCTGGTCTATGATTTCATATAAATGGAATTACACTCTGTGTACTCATTTAAATCTAGCTTGCTTTGCTCAGGAAAATGCCTCTGAGATTTTTCTATGTTATTGCACATGCCAGTAGTAGTTTGGGTTTCATTTTTTAGTATAATTTTCTTTATGAATGTATCACAGTTTGTTAATATGCTCACCAGTGGACATGCAGATTGTTTTCCATTTTTGTCTTTGTAGCTCTGTGAAGAACATTCGCTCCAAAAATCTTGATACAGACATGCTCCCAGGAGTAAAATTGCTAGATTATATGATTTTATGGTATAGCTTTATCTAACTTTTTCTTTTCAGCCCTTGTATACATTTGTATTACAACCCATTCCTAAAAAGAAGCAGGGTAGGGCAAGGTTCTTATCTGTTGTTCATAGCGTAACTATAAACTGTAGTTAACTGTTGTCACATAGCAACAACAGTAAATGGCCTATTATTTGAACTTGTTCGAGTTTTTAAATATAGTATGACATTACCATAGCAAAAAGTTGGAAAGAACCTAAGTGCCCATCAACAGACAATTGGATAGAGAATCTGTGGTATAGTCACACAATGAAATACTATGCTGTATTGAAAAACAAGGAACACATGAAGTATTATACAAAATGGGTGACCTTGGAGGACTTTATGCTGAGTGAAATATCTCAGTGACAAAAGGATAAATACTGCATAGTGCCACTGTTGTAAAGTGAGGCTGACATCAGAGTTGGGGGGGAACTAAGAGGGGATAAATAATTGAAACAGATGCGGGAGAGAACTGTTTAGGAAGAATATATGATTAGGTATTATTGTCATGACAAGAGTCCAGAATGGAAGCTGCATAGTCTGGTGGGGAGGGAATTGTATAACAATGACAGAATTTTTTTTTTTTTTGTCAAAGCAAACTGGGACGGGGAGGTGGGCAGGGGGAAAAGTTTGCAACAATGAATGAATGGAAATTAAAAAAATTAAAAGTATAGTATGACAAACTATGTACTTTAGAGTATTAAAAGTACTTATATTTGTTGTGGTTAAGAATATAGTTGGGCTTTCGTATACTGTATTGCTATTTGAAATTGAGATTTTTTTCTATATTTGTTGTTTTCTTTATTATCTATTGTTATTGCTTCTTGTCTTTTTTCTAATAACTGTATTCTATTTACTTTTCTTTCATTACTTTTTATTTTTATGTCTACTTATTTTACTGGTTACTCTAGAGCTAACAATATTCATTCTTAAATTATGAAAGTTAGAATCATTGTTATATCTCTTTACACTTTACTTCTGACATTATGTATTTCTTATTTTAAATGTATCATCTCTCAATATACATCTAACCTTGCCTAGTTAATAGTTTTTGTTTTCAAATAGATGCTGTATTTCACAATTATACTTATCTAACAGCAACATATCATTTAACTTTGTGAGATTATTGTGTCCCAACTTTTATATCTATATATGTTATAAATATCATATTATTTATAATTTAACAAACAGTATTTTATGTAAGCTATGAGAAGAAATAAACATAGTTCTTTATTCTATTATTATTCTTACACTGGTTTATTCACAAGATTTATTCACATTGTATTCTAGAACAGATTCTTCCAATTTCCCTCCCCTCCCAACAAATTGTACAACCTCATGATTAATCCCTCCTGTCCCTCCACATCCTCCTTATTTTACATTTCTATTATTTTTTTTTCCTATAGTTTTGTAGTTTCATCTGTTATCATTTCCCCCTAGCCTAATGATCACTCTTGCTTGGCTATTATGAATTTGAAAATGTATTTTATATTAATCCTTAGAAGATATTTTTGCTGGATATAAAATTCTCCATTGTTGTATTTTTGCTTTTCATCACTTTATAAATATTACTCCATTCTAGTCTGGTTTACATTATATGTAATGAGCCTACACTGTTCTTGGTCCTATTACCCTGTACTCAGTATTATTTCTTTAGCTTCTTCCTAGATCTCTTTATCTTGGTCATTAACAGTTTATTTATGATGTGCCTAGGTGATAGTCCTTTTATATTTATCCTGCTTGTGGTTTGTTGAGCTTATTACATGTATAACTTAGTGTTGGGTTTTTTTTGTTTCTTTTTTTTTACACCATACTTAAGAAATGTTTGACTTTTACTTCTTTACATTTTCACCTGCTTCAACTTCATTCTCTTAATTTTGGGATGGGGGGTGTGTGAAGGGGCGGAGAATCCAATTATATGCATATTAGCTCATTTTATTTTGTTACAAATATCAATATGAGTCTTTTTCACTTTTTCCTTAGTCCTTTAATAAGAATATTTCTTCTGTGTTGTGCTTGGAACCGAGCTCTCTCTGCTGCAGTCAGGAGATTGTTTCTAGGCAGACAGCCAGAGTAAAAAAAGAAAAGAATAGATTAATGATATTAATCTATCTTCAAGTTCACATACTCTTCTACTCTTGTGCCATTTTCAATGATCTGTTAGACCTATACTGTGATTTTTAAAAAATATTGACTTATACTTTAAATTCTAGAATGTTATTTGCATATTTTCTATTATTTTCTTTTTCTACTAAAATTCTTATCTGTTCAGTCATTAGCACTATAGTTTCTTTTAGTTATTTGCATATATTTTCTTTTAATGTATTTGTAATAATTAATAGTGACTACTTTAGGTTCTTTATATGGTGAGTCCAAAATATGGATCACAGATTAAATTTTCTTTGGTGACAGTGAGTTTGAGAGTGTCTACTGGACAGTGTGAATATATAGTATAGAGACTATTTCCTTGAGAAAGTGTTAATTCTTGTTTTTTCACTTACAATTTAAATATTAGCAGATTACAGTGAACTTGAGAAGACTTCGTTTTATGCCTTATCATTACTTCTCTGTGGGATGTCTATGTTATTTCCCAAACCTCTCTCATTTGATGGTTCTTGTATTTGCAATTCTATCTCTCTGTGAATCAGTTTGGGGATTGAACTTAGTCTACTTTAGGGTGTGGATAAAATTTCTCTTCTAAAGTGTGCATTTCAACTGTATGGGATGTTAACAAAGTTGTAAGAAGTTTTCTCCATTCTCGTAGGACTAGAACTCCATTAAGCTCCAGCACTGCTCTTTTTCCTCAACTACTCTATTTCTAGTCCATAAGTTATATTCTCAGTTCTGTTGTTGTTGTTAGGTGCTGTCAAGTCTACCACAACTTGTAGCGACTGTATGAACTTAGGTGGAACTCTTGCCCTATCCTAGGCCATTCTAACAATTGCCACCATAATCAAGCCCAGTTTTGCAATCACTTTGTCAGTCCATCTCATTGAGGACCCTTCTCTCTTTAGATGACAGTCTACTTTCCCCAGCATATTGTCTTTTTCTAAAGAGTGGTCCCTTTTGACACAATGTCCAAAATATGTGGGATGAAGTTTCATCATCTTTGCCTCTAAGAAGCACCCTAGTTGCAATTCTTTTGGTGTCGGGTAAATTTTGGGTGTTGTATTCTAAACATGTGTCACTCAACCATTAGGCATGGACTTAGAAGGGTCTGGTAACTTCATTCATGCTCCTCTTGGCACTACACTCTAATAATCTAGTTTCTGGACTTTAACCTCTGCCACCTCCATACAGCATGATGACTGTGCTGAAATTTTACTTTAGTTCTTTGGACTTCAGTCAGGAAATTGTCTTAATGTGGCGAGTTGGAGTAAAGATGGACACATTTCACAAGGTTTCCCTTTGAATAAGAATCTGGTCTTGTGCTGACTTGTGTCCATCACAATTTTGTGCTAGATAAAACTTTGTCTAATTTTACAGTTGTTTTCAATAAGAAGACTAGACTAGTACCAGGTTTTCATCATAGAAAGCAGAAATCTTCAACTTGTTGAATATTTTTACCTTGCACAGAATATATTCTCTTTTTTAGTCTTCTCAATAGTCAAATGAAATAGCTTCTGTTGCTTTCACAAGTGAGAAACTGATGGTTAGGAGTTTAAGTAATTTATGGCAGGATGTCCTACTTGCAAGTGTCAGAGTTTGAATCAAACTCTAGCAATCTTAACTCAAGAGCTCAGGAATGAAACACTGCCATGTAGTGCTGGACTAGTGTTTTGGAACTATCTCTCAATGTCATTGCTATTTTTTAGAAAACATTTTTCTTTTTCTAAAGATGAGATGAAGTGTTGCCTTGTACCCTGGACATTCATTACTACCAGAAATAAGCTGTAAATGGGAAAAATAGATATTTTCCTGCTATTATCATAAATACAAAATGTCGGATAAGGAAACAGTCCGTAAAGGAGGAGTAGAATGTGTGGTTATTAGTATGGAAACTCTCCTTAACATATGAGCCTGTTTATGTTCTGAAGTTGGTGGGAAGTGAAGTGATATAGTGAATTTTAATTTATAGAATGATTACTATTGCTGTATCTAATTTGTGTACACTATGGAGGGCTTACAGTTTGCCTGCAGGCCCACATATACTACTGAATATCTTAAACAGAGTCAAAGTCCTTCAGCTATGGATCTTGAAAATACCAAACTTTATCCTATGTTATCCTGTGCTTGTCTATGTACTGCCTATTCCGTCTTTGACTTCTGCTTGAAAAATCCAAGAATTTAAAAAAATTAAAAAAATAAATAAATAAATCCCAGAATTCCTAGCTGCCCACTCTTGGGCACCTTGGGTTTTCTCTTAAAGAACCTATGAAACTAGCATTTCAACCATTCTTTTAAGGCAATGACAAGAGAAATAAGACATCAGGCTGCTGCTTGAGTGGATTTTTAGCTGGCACTGTAGGTAAGTGCCAGAGCCAGGCACTGTTTTCTGGCTGCTGTTCACAGCTGTGACAGATGACCAGAGGATGGGGATATGTGAGCACACAGCACTTTGGTCATATCAGAACTGAGAGCCGTGCCTTCTGTATAGAAATGCTGCTGGGCATTACTCCCAAGTGAGTGCAGCAGCCAGTGAGAGCCAAGATTCAGGACTCAGCCATGTGTGTTAGGGGCTTGACTCCCCACTGGTGGTGCAGCTGTGAGTTGTAGCCAGATGCTCTGTTCCGTCTCCCCATCATGTTACACTTCGTTGACAGACAGCCTGAGGAGGAATGGAAGAGCTGGTACCCTGAGGTAGGGAAAGAAAAGTGCTAATAGAAAAACAGTGTGAGGTATCAGACAGAGACCTGCATTTTACACTAATTTAAAAATCACTTAATAGCTGCGTGGTCTGAATAGCTTATTTAACCTTTCAAGTGGATCAGTCTTGGTTTTATCAACTCAAGAATGGGCATTATAATCCTGCCATATTCCAGCTTGCATTATATTGTTAGGACAAAGTGAAATAATGTGTATGAAAATGGTATTATCTAACATAGTTTTCTGAAAATAAGAGAGCCAGTGGCTTTTGACTCTGGCTCTTTGGTTAATGTGAATTTAGTTGTTGTTGCTGTTGTTTTTAAATTTTGAAAAAGTTAAAACCAGAACTGGCTGGTTAGGGGGATCTGGACATTCACTAGGGCAGGATATACTCTGGGATGGGCTGTTATGGAGGATTAGGATTTGAGTCTGGGAGAGTAAATGAAAATAGGCTGCCAAGTGAGACAGTGAGTGAATAGTTTCTGCAATCAACCTGGGGGTCAATACTATGCTGATGTTATAATAAAAAGCAGAGATGGGAGGCAGAGTTCATACCTTCTTTGGTTTGTAGTCTGTTCAAGAGGTAAGACTGGCTGATGATGTTTTGGGAGAAGCAACGATTTGAGTGGGTTAGTGACTAGGAGTAATGAGGTTTGAGAAGGAGGCAAGCATCCTTTCGTACCTTTCTCAGTCTTACCCACCTTCAGGCAGGGTGAACCTCATTCTGTCAGTTTAGATCAGTCCCCTTCCCAAACCAGGATTTACCCAGGCAGGTAGCTCTGTACCCTCCAGCCTGAAAGGAATGGCACAAATTAGACAGCTCCACGCCTGGTATTTGGTAAACTCAGTAGACTTGAGCCACATACCTGAAGGCTTGCCTTCAGCTCTTACTGTCCAGTGTCACGGTGAGACTTCTGCTTTGCTCTTTTATTTACTTCGCAGTTCCTCTCTAGGGCCAGGTGTTAGTTGCTAGGCTCTAATACACTTTCTGCAGACATACCATCAAAACTTGAGGTATACCAGGGAGTGGATATTGATTGGGAGGTCAAGCTTGGTGGAGGATAGACAAATTATAGATTATAGGCATAAGGATGTTCAGGTGGGCTGTCTCATGTAGTCACCTGGGGAAATGGTGATTCAATGGGTAATTGGCTGTAAATGACCAGATTGTTGGTAATTGAACCTGCTGATCTTAAGATTGAAGTGGCCACCAATAAAGAAGATATATGACTGGCACTGTAAACTGATGATGTGTATTTTTGTCCAAGAATCCATTTGACTCTCTGCTATAAATGCATAAGAGTATCTTTCGTGTATTATTTTGGTCAGAATTTGCTATGATTCCAAAATATAGCTGTAAATAGACCTCAGAAAATTAGATTTTATAACTCTAAAGGGCAAGCTAAATGCTTTGTATAATCTTCAGTTTTCTAAATTGTGATCTTTGTAGAGACTTCCCATTTGGACTGTGATATTCTGAAATTTAACAGACTCTTGGTTACTCCAAGATTTGTTCTTATGACATAATATTGGAGCTTCAACTTCGGGTTAATTTTTAAAGTCCAGGTTAAGATTACATCACAGTCTTAGAAAACTCAGAGTTTAAACTGAGTCTAAACCTGAGATTTAGTAATCTTGTTCTGAGGCCCTCAGATTTGTCTTCACTGCTTTTTAGAGGCGTTTCCCTTTTTTTTTCCTTGGAAGTGACATCAAGGATGTATAGAAGGTGCTGCCCAGGGAGCGGGCAGATCTTTCAGGCCTTCTTAGCCTTTTACTAAGGATCCCAGCAGGAAGCCAGTGGCATGTTCAGAGGCTTTAATTGAAGAGAGTTTAATAAAGGAACTATTTACAGAGGCGTGGGCAGAGATAAGGACCCAACATAGGTTTGATGACTAATAAACCAGGAACTGGGAACATCTACAAACTATTGTCACCCTTGGTCAAAAAGGCCAGGAAAGGAATAATGTTTAGGAGCCCTGGTGAGAGCTGTCTCTCTGGGAGAGGGAATGCCCAATAGGAGCTGTGACTGCGCGCGCGCGCGCACACACACACACACACACACACACACACACACACACACACATTTTTGAGTGCAGACATCTCTTATTCTTATCGTAGGGAACCAAAACCCAAAGATGAATAGTTTTAAATGTAATATTTTTACTCATTGCCTGGCACAGGATAGCATAAAAATGAGATTCATAGTTTCATAGTAACCACTTTCACTACATCTTCGTTTTAACTACTAGGTCTAAACAGACTCTCTTCTGACAATTACTGACTATGGAAAATGGACTCACTATGTTCTGACTCCTTTGTAGTTTTAGAATTGTTATGACCTTCCAGTGGGTTTTCAGGATAGTTAATTGTATAGAAAGAGATTGCCCATCCTTCTCCCACAGAGCAGCCGGTGGCCTCCAACTGCTTGTCATTGAGATTGCAGCACAGCTTCTTGCCACTAGACCACCAGTTTTGGGATAGACATCCTAAAAGGCTTTTCTCAGGATTTATTTTCTGTGTTGCCATATTTTTTAAAAAAAAATTATATTAAAACATGTATAACTTTATATTTGTCATAACAATCATTTTAAAGTTTAGAATAAGATAAATGACATGACATTAGTTATATTCAGTTTGGAACAATCATAATCATTGTCTATTTTAGAAAGCTTTTTATCTCCCCAAACACCCATCCATATTTTGCAACCATCTCCAATCTCTAGTTGTTGTTGAGTCTGTTCTGTGTGCCAGAGTTGAATTGGTCTCTGCAGCATTTCCAATGTCTCATTTTTTGGGAACAGATTACCAGGGTTTTCTTCCAAGGTTCCCCTGAGTGGACTTGAACTCCACCCTTTGGTTAGCATCCCAGAATATTTAGTGCTTGAACTGCTTTGGGATTCTTTTTGAATGCTGTGAACTTTATCTTGCCTAACGGAGAGTCCATAGGTTCAGGATAAAACTACTCCATAAAGTTTTCAAGGCTGTGACTGTTTGAAATTAGGTTGCTGTGATCTTAAGCTCCTCTGGATGTGATCTAACTGCCAGTCTTTTAACCAATAGTTAAGCTCTTAAGCATTTGTACCGTTCAGGAACTCTCTCTCTCTGTGTGTGTGTGTGTGTGTGTAATCATACCCACGGCTATCGAGTTGATTTCAACTCATGATGACCCTCTAGCAAATTTCCCAGATCGTAAATCTTTACAGAAAGGACACTACCTGTCTTTTTCTTAGCCTAAGAGCAGTTGGTAGATTTAAAACAACCTATTGGTTAGCAGTTCCACAGTACTTCTAAAGTAAGACTTCATTTAAACAAATAAATGAATGAGCATATGAATTTAAAACAAAACCAAAAACGAGACCCACAGATACTCATGGCTGGGGCCTTTGATGTGTTCCACAGTTCAGCACTGCCTTTTTTTCAGGAAAACCCAGTCTCAGAAGCCAGTCTTCTCTAGGCTAATCCTGCCAGTAGGGATCATGAAAGTTTAGCATTCCCAGTGCTGGTCCCTTCCTCATGTCTTTCTTTAAACTTTGCTCCACAGGATCTCCCTTCTGTTTCCAAAGATACTTTGATCTCCTCCTGAAAACCAACCTAGTCTTTTGAGCACTATGAGCTTTCTTCTTCACTTTCTTTCACCAACAAAAATCTACTTGGACAATATTTATTTCCTCCACCCGCGGTCACTTATAAATAACTGCTGTTACTGTTTTATTGAAACTGAACTTTCTGCTCCTGGTGCTTTTCTTTTTTCCAGAACACCACTGGCTCCTTCTTAGTTCTTATTCTCTTGGTTACTCTACACCTGAGAGAAACAAAGAATTTGGATGTTAAGCGATTATCTAGTCCCATCTTCCTCCTGATAAGAGAGCTTTGTATGTTTCTCCCACATGTGGCCAGTTAGCCTATAAGGGCCTTTTCCCCAGGGATGGCAAGATCAATCAATACTTGATCTTGTAGTGGTGGTTGAACAATTATACTTCCTTCTGATGTCTCTATTCAGTAATTTTGGTTCTGCTCCCTCCCTTCATATAGAATAAGTTATTTGTTCTATTCTTTTCACTTTTATAAACATTAACTGAATGCTTATTATATACAATATGTGCTGGGTAGAAGATAAGCATTAAGATTGCAAAAGAAAAGGAGGGTGGTATATATAAGACAAAAAGGAAGTAATTGACTTAAGCTTGGGTAAGATAATAAAAAGTCATCAGACAGATGCATTGGGCCTTTGAGTTCATAAGCTAGTTAATTCTTCTTTTATATAGTTGTTTGTTTGTTTTTTTAGTGTAAGAGACGTTCATTATGGGTTAGCAAGTACTAAAGGAGTCCTAGGTAAGCCCTGAGCTGCTAACCAAATGTTTAACAGTTCTAATGCATCCAGAGTCTTAACAGAGGAGTGGCCCAGGAATCTGATCCTGTAGAGATTATAGGCTAGAAAACATATGAGGCAGTTCTTCTCTGCCATAGGAGTTTCTGAGTAAAAACTGACGAGACAGCACCTAATGGCATCTAAGTGGTACACATTGCTTTAGGCAAAAACAGACAAAAGCTCTGATTTGACAGAACTGTCTGTTAGTTGAGGACCCAGATCATGTGAAAATGCAACATAATTCCACATTGTGTTAAGTTCTTCCAATAAAATAGAGGGGTGCAAAGTCTTTTTTAGATAATTCATCCGTAGGAAGACTTCTCTGTGGAGAAGATTCAACCTGATTGCAGGGAGTGGGTCATGTGAAGATTAAGGTGGCAGGGGAACTTTCTATTAGGTTGAAGGAAACAACATCTGCTCTTGCAAGTATTGCATGTTTGAGTAGTAGCAATAAGGGGAAGGTCAATGTGATTGAAGTATAATGAGCATAAGAATATTAAAAAATGAGATTGGATAGATAGGTAGGGACCATATTACATATGACCTTCTAGACTATGGATTTTCATGCACAGTGTAATAAAGGAAAGTCATTGGAGTGCATGTTCTGATGTGTGTTTTACTCTAGCTGCAATTTGAATAATTGTATGAGGAATGAGAGGCATTTAGATGGCTGTTTTATAGTCCAGTAAGAAATGATAAGGTTAAGACTAATGTAGTAGCTATAGGATGGTGAACAGTAACTTCCTGATGGATAAGATATGCCAGTGGTGACGCAAATAGAGAAATAGAGCGTGACTGTCCAGGTAGGTAAGTGGTGGTATGTCTGGTGGCATTGTCTTTCAGGAGTTTCCTAAATGTGACACCTCTCTGGCAGTTTGAATCCACCAACTGCTCCATGGGGGAAAGATGAGCAGTCTCCTCCAGAGTGATTTACAACCTCTAAAAACCCACTAGAGAGTCAGTTTGCGCTGGTTCTGGCTCATTGGCAATGAGTTAACTTGAAATATTTTTAACTAAAATCGAAAAGACTTGTGACAGGCCAATTTGACATAAAAACTATGAAATCTTTTTTTTAAATCTGAGTTAATTTACAGAATTTAGGATTTACAAGTCTGTTTGGACCTTGAGACTGAAAGAAGTCAGAGGAGAAGATATAAATTTGGGAGCCGTTAGATTAGAGATGGCAATTTTGGTTCTAGGTTTGGGTGCACTCACTTAGGGATTATGGTGAGTCTTGAGGTATAGTGGGCTGAAGAGAGTCAGGTGGTCAGCCCCATAGCAACACACCTTTAGATGTTAGGAAAAGGTGAGTTGGCAGAGAGGGGAAAGAGTGGCCATTGAAGGAGGAGGACACTATGATGCTTAACCACTATTGAAACCCATGAAGAAAGTGTTTGATGAATGAGGAGGATAGTCCACAATGTCAAATGCAGCTGATAGAGGAAAGTGACACAGTAAACAGACTATTAGATTAGATGATATGGAAATTACTGGTGACTTTTATACAAACAGTTTCAGGACATTGTTAAGAGAGAACGTGTTCTGCAAGCATTAGGAAATGTTGGGGATGTCATCTTCTTTTGTATACGCAATACATATTGGTTCTTCCAACTAGTCCTTACATGATATAATTTTAACTGTTCCCCCCAAATTTCCCCCTGGTTAAACTTCTACTTGATGAATTAAGATATTTCTAGGTATTGTCCATCACTGAGTGTAATACTCTATATGTGATCTGTTTTATGTAGATCACAGGAATATATCAGGATATATGTATATATTAGGAATATATAATTTCCTTCATTCTAAGTGTTCTGTATTTATTATTACAGCCTAAGGTGGATTATATGTCTTTTCTTGACAGTGATATTAAAGTTTGGATTGCTAATACAGCATCATTGAAGGCTTGTAAATCTTTTAATACACATGGAGCTCCAAAGCTATTTCTCTATCTTGTTAGTATTTCACTGTTTTGTATTCTTTTTTGGTTTGTTTGTCTTTGGCCCCAAGGATGGACATTTTGATTTTTATTGCAGCACTTCATCTTGTTAGGTTTGGCTTACTGTGGTCTGGTTTTGGTCCAAATGCTGTCACTCAGGGATTCATGCCATCCTTTTATAAGCAGGTACCTGTGCCTCCATCCAAGTCATTAATAAACATGTTGACTGCTTCATGTATTTTGTAGAAGTAGATAGGTATAAATTATAAATTACTGATAGATAAATAAAAATGTAGACAGATAAAAGGCCATTTTTAAACACAAGTCAGCACTGGGGAGTCTCCACAAAGTCAAAGGACTTTTATTGGCACAGCATCAGGGCCAAATGGAAGCTGCTGTCACCTGGATGTGACACCTGGATGTGTCACCTGGATGTGACCAGTTCACTAGAGGCTCCTTCCAGGCTGTCTTGGTCCATTGCTGTCATCCAGCTGTGATCCTGTGACCCTTCTTGGTTGCACCATTGTTCTGCTCATCATTTTGTGTCATAGTCTCAAAGAGCTAAGTTGGCCAAAGGACTGAGTTAAAGAAAGAGTTCTTGTGTTTATTGCATTTCTCAGAGTCACCAGTCTAGGAATCTTATCAACAAAGTAAATAAGGTTAAAAATAATTCATAATATTTAATGTTCTAATAGTATATTGAGGTATTCAGAGTGTGTTAATATAGATTATCTTATTTAACCATTAAAATAACTCACCAAGATAACTCACTGTTACCGGGGATGCTTCATCTGGCAATTAAAGAAATTGATGATCAGAGACGTTAAGTAGCTTACTTTAGATTTTATAACTGCTTGTGAATGACAAAACCAGGATTCAAACCACTCGCATGAGGACTAAAGATCTGTTCATGGTCTGTCATTGCGACAGCCTGATAAGATAAGAGAAAGGCTGGCCTGGTGACTAGGGAGTTGTGCTGCCAACACCAAAGCAGGTGGTTTGATTTCACCAGCTGCACCTTGAGAGAAAGATGGATAATCTGCTGTGCAGTTTAGAGTCCTCGAAAAGATGCTGGAAGGGCAGCTGAGTCGTTTCTGACTCGAAACAGTGAATAACAATAATGGACACTCAGTGCTTTGTTCAAGCCTTGCATAGTCCAGACCAAGTATATGACAGAAGACTGTTTTCAGATATCCCTGCTGGGAAAGATGGTCTTCCTTTTATATAACATGATGCCTGACTTTCTCAGATTTAAGGTTGAAACTGGGCTAAATGACATACTTTAAAAAAATTCAAGTCCACTTTTATTGACTGAATTCTAGCTTACGGCGAACCTATCTATAGACCTTACGGCAGGATACTGTCTGTCTTTCTCCTCAGAGTGGCTAGTGGATCTGATCTGCTAACCTTTCTGTTAGCAGCTCAGCATGTACCATACTACAGCATCAGGGCTCCTTAAATGATAGTTAGGATGTCGTTATTGCTAACAGGTGACTGGGGCTCAGGCGCATATGGACCATTCCTGATTCTTGGTGATCACATCTGTTTTTTTATAGCAACTGTATAAAAACTATGTGCTTTTTTTTAAGTGCTTTTCTGTGTATCTGTGCAAGGTAGAAATGGTTCTATTTTGTGTTGTTGTTGTTATGTGCCGTCGAGTTGTTTGCGACTCATAGCGACCCTATACACAACAGCCCTAAACCTTGCTCTATCCTGCGCCAACCTCACTGCCTCCGACACACCCATCCCGATTACCCCAGTCACCGAATCAATCCATCTCATAGAGGGTCTTCCCCTCCTGCGCTGTTCCTCCACCCTCCCAAGCATGATGTCCCTCTCCAAGGACCCGTCCCTCCTGGCAACATGTCCAAAGTATGTCAGACGAAGCCCCAGAATCCTTGCCTCCAAGGAGCAGCTTGGTTTAATCCTCTCCAAGATGAATCTGTTTGTTTTCCTGGCAGTCCATGGTACATTTAGTACCTTTCTCCAGCACCACAGCTCAAAAGCATCCACTCTCCTTCTGTCCTCCCTAGTCATTGTCCAACTCTCTGATGCATAACAAGCGATTGCAAATACCATGGCCTGTATCAGGCGCACCTTAGTCTCCAGAGAGACACTGTTGCTCCTGAGTACCTTTGAGAGGTCCCTAACAGCAGACTTTCCCATTGCAATATGCTTTTTGATTTCCTGACTGCTGGTACCAAGAGTGTTGACTGTGGAGCCGAGCAAACTGAAGCTGTGAACAATCTCAATCTCTTCACCATCCATCCTGACGCTGCCAATTGGTCCAGTGGTGAGAATCTTTGTCTTCTTGACATTGAGCCTCAGTCCATACTGAAGGCTGCAGTCCCTGACCCTTCGCAGCAAGTGCATGAGGTCCTCCTCAGTTTCAGCAAGCAGGGTTGTGTCATCTGCATAACGCAGATTGTTAATAGATCTTCCACCAATCCTGATGCCACAATTCTCATAGAGCCCAGCTTCTCAGATAATCTGCTCTGCATACATGTTGAAAAGGTATGGAGACAGGATGCATCCCTGGCGTACACCCTTCCCAATTTTGAACCATGCAGTGTTACCCTGCTCTGTTCTGACTACTGCCTCTTGATCCAAGTACGGGTTTCGCATTAGCACAATTAAATCTTCTGGGATTCCTATTCTTCTCAGAGTCAGCCACAGTTTGTTATGATCCACACAGTCAAATGCCTTTGCATATTCATGTTCACTTAAAATATGAGAACATATGTTGGTCTCCAATTAAAAGTATCTTTTTTTGTTACTGAAGCATCCTGTACAATAAGACTTTGGTATTGGACCTATTTGAACTTAAGGCCTAGCTCTATATTTACTAATTGGGAACTTGGACAAATTACTTAATCTTTTGAATTTCTAGCCACAAAATGAACACACACACACACACACACACACACACACACACACACTTTATGTTGTCTAGGAGGGCATGGAAGTATAATGTGTCATATGTTGGGATGCTAACCATAAGATCAGTGGTTCAGATTCACCAGCTGCTCCACAGAAGAATGATGACTGTAAGATTGTAACCTCAGTAACTTGATGGAGGGCCAATATAAGTTAGACTCATTACATAACAGTGATTATTACTATTAATATGATAATAATGAGATAGTATTACTGTGAGAACTAAATTGATGCGTCTCAAGTGTTTAGTACAATGCTAGGCATAACACAGGAAATCAAGACATAGTATATGGTGTTCTTGTGTTATTTTCATTGTCCTGGGATAGTATTTTATATATTTGTTTAAATGATTAACTGTATTTTCACTACTTATTTTCCCATATAGTGTTTCAGTTTCATCTTAGCCATGTACACCTTAACTTTTTAAGTTTGAAAATCATGCTCCTTGGTGGAAGAGATGAAAATCAAGATGAAAGTTGAGGACCTCTGCCCTCTCTTTGTCATCTTTTAACTTTTTACCATCATACAAATCTCTTCCTTACATAAACGAGATTATTTTCTTCTGAACATAGCTTTGAAAAGTCTTTTGCTCTTTTTCTAAGCTTTACTTTTTCAAGTTTATTTTTATTTCTATATATATATATGACCTGTTTTTAAATATTATCTGCACATCCTCATCTTTGCTACATTTTGTTGTGTAATCTTATTTTATTACAAACCTTCCTGGGTATCAATATTGTCCTCTTTAAAATAGCTTCTATATTAGATTTATTAGCTATTATATGTTGTTATTATGTACTGTTACATCAGAACTGACTCATAGCTGACCCTCTGGTGGGTTTTTAGAGGCAGAAAATTGCCCAGGAGAAGACTGCCCATCATCTTCCACCTGAGGAACAGCTGTTGGATTTGAACCATGTGCCTTTGGATTGGCAGTGCAACTTGTTCTGAAGAAGCTATCAGAGCTCTTAGATATTATTATATAACCAGAATTAAAGGCATTAAATTACTTCATCTCTTTTTAATAACATTATTTTTTAGAGATACCCATTGGCTCATCTTATCATTTTTTTTAAATCAAGTTAAATAAAGATCTTAACACTTTCTTAGCTAATATAAAGATCAGTGAGATATCTTTACTTCTTCATGGATATATATTACTTCCATGTAACTGTCTAGGACAGGGATAGGAAAACTGCAGACCACAGACTTGCTACCTATTTAAATTGTGTCCATTTGCTGATATGTTGTCTATGGCATTTTCAAACTACAAGGATGTTGAGTAGTTATGACAAAGACCGTATTGCCCATAAAATGTGAAATCTTTACCACTTGCTCCTTTACAGAACAACTTTATGAACCCCTTGGTATAACTTTTCTTAAAACTTTCTTAATTTTCTGGGAAATACTGTTTTCAGAAGGAAGATGAATCTTCTGTTTTAAAAGAATGAAAATTCTAGCATGTCTAAATAATTGAAATCTCACATTACTACCGTAACTTGCCTTTTTGCTAGTTTCATCATCTCTTTCAGACATATTTTCGATATCCTGTGGAAGTGGATTGGTGGAATATTTGTTTACTGTTATCCTGTCTTCTGTCGTGTTTTCTTCTGAGCATATAAAAATGCTCACTTACATGTCTTGTTTCATAAATTTCTATACCCTACCTTAAGTACCTTCTATACAGGTTATTTTTTTAATTAAAAAGTGCAAGCAGAAGGTGAACTAACTCAGTCTCATAAAGACAAATACTGTAAAGGGCCATTATCGTAGAGCATGCACAAGAATCCAAGGAGGGGAGGGGGTTTTAAACATGGGGTCACACAATTTGACGGGTGGAGGGAGGGATTAGTAAAGAAAAGGGGAAAGATACAGTGAGAAAAACAATGAGTATGTACTTTATATGTAAAACAGTATAAAGTTATTGCCTATCTTGAGAGGGACTAAAGAACATTATGCTGAGTGAACTAACTCAGTCCCATAAGGACAAATACTGTATAAAACCATTATTATGGAATGAGTATGAGGATCCAAGTGAGGGTGATGGTGGAAGCAGATGAGTTAGGAGGTATGTATGGGAGATTAATTATGGGTCATACAATTTGATGGAGGGGTGAGGGAAATGGGAAGTATCTGAAGTGAAAATATTTGAATTTTGCAAATAAACTAGAATTTTAAAAATGCAAGCAGAGCCTTGTAGGAAATAAACTCCTTGATGTTCACAATTTGTCATGAACTCACTCTGCCTTTTATGCTTTGATGGTTGGACCTCTGCCCTATTCTGCTCTTCTCCAGATTCTACTTATGGGCAGGATACTACCGGGGGAGGAAGGGAGAGGTCTTTCTACAAGGTGGTCTCTTAACTGGAGAGGCATGAACTACCCAAGAGTAACTGCTGCTTCTGCCAGGGAAGAAAGTTGTTGTGAAGTGCTGTTGAGACAACTGACTCTAAGTCTACGATGACTCCTAGTGACTGTACACCACAGATGGGAATGGACTTCCGCCCTGTGTTGTCCACCCTCCTCATCTCTGCCATACTCAAATGTTTAAATATGTTTAGTGGGTTAAGAGTACAACAAGAGCCAAGAGATCAAGCAAAAAACCAAACAAAGTAGGTAGAAGTAGAAAGTATACTTGCAAACCAGGGTTGGGTATTGTTCTAGGGCAGGTGAATTCCTTAATGATTCTGGAGGTTAACAGTAATTCACGGCCGGTCATACCACTGATCTGGTCAAATCAACTCCACAGCCTTCTCATTTTCTACCTTCTGACACTTTACCCTTTATTTTGTTATCTCCATTCCCAGTCTGAATATAACACAGTTGTGTTTACTTCTTAACTAAATCACAGATTCATACAAATGGTGCTTAAACTTTATCTCAAAATTTAGCATGTTCTTGTTTCTTGTTTCATTTCCTTTTCCTCCTCTAAGTAACAAAAATGTATTCATTTTCTGTACCTTCATTTTCTTTATGTAAGAATGCTTCAAAAGGAAAGAAAGAAAATATTTCATCCAGAAAGACTTATGAGAAGAGTTAATGGATTAATTTAAAAGCCAGTCATTCTGTATTTTAACAGTAGGTCATTCACAGTACTTATTGCAAGGACCATTAAAATCATCAACAGGTCATTAGTGCTGACTTTGAACTAGCTCATAAAAATCTCACTATTAATAGCTTTAATAGCTTTGGAAACTATTTCAGAGGTTTGAATTTTAGTAGTCAGGAATTAAGGTGGAACAGAGATAGTGATTGGGTTTGAATTGTTTTAAGGTCCCTGTGGGAGGTAAGGATGTTTGGGGTCTTTTCTAGACTATGAGGTTAAGATCATGAGGGCAGCAAATTAAATTCCACCATAAAGCATCTCCTGGTGCCACTGTCAGAACAGACATGAAGTGGATAAAATATTGGTCTGATCTGCAGAGTTATACTTGTGTTACTTTGCAAAATGGCAGAAGTCAGAAAAGGAAGCTGTGGCTTTCTTCAAAAATGAAAACAATCCATTCTTGTGTAGTCTTTCTATAACATAAAAGGTCTCATTTTGTTAGAAGTTTTTAATTTGTTTTTTAACCATCATATCCCTAAATTGCTTCTTAATATCTTCCAGCTAATCCAGCCCTCTGTACTAAGATTTTGCAGTAGCTTGAGTCCTGGATGGGCTGGGTCTCTAGAAAGGAATTGTTGCCTTGACTTTGTAGCCAGAATAAGAGATGGAGCCAGTGTCATAATCAAAGGCAACACTGCCATTTCAGCCACTGACTTACTCCCTTACTGTAGTGTAGATTTCCTTGGTGTACAGTCAACATATTTAACTGCTAACTGAAAGCTTGGAGGTTTGTATCTGTGTCGCTGTGTCATGGTCACTTGGAATAAAGGCAAGATGGGCAGTCTCCTTCCGAGCCACTTAAAGTCCCTGAAAACCTGCTGGAGGGTAAGCTATTCCTCCACTGATTCCTTAGGAGTTGATTCCTCCACTCCTTTCATTCGCCTTTGACTTTTGCCAGTCTGAACCTTGCAGACGGAAGCACTGGGGTATCTACGCTCAGCTTCTGGTTAGGATTGACCAATGGCATACATGGCAGGAGAGAAGAGGTCTGGACGATGAGACTTAGTGGCTTTTTCCTGAGCCGCTTCCCTTCAGGGCTGTGGGCTAAGAGTGGATATTTTCTTTTTCTAAAGGTCACAGCTCCCAGAAGTGTTACTTGTGGATTCTGGTTTGAGATTCCCTGTTTTTTTGTAGGATAGGGAATGGGCCTTGCTTCTCTTTGATACAGAATTTTTTTTCCTCTCTCCCAAATTTTCCCTGAAAGAGAACAGCTTTTATAGTTTGAGGTGAGACAACTTCTTCTACAGGCCCCAAACAGTGAAGATAAATTGTCATGGAGCGAGTGTAGGGATATGACGGAAAATATCCACTTGGTCTGAGGATAGGTTGGTCTCACCCTTCTTTAGTCTTCGACTCTTCTTTTGGGTCAAAGTGCCTGAGTTTATGGTAATCATTAAGCGTTGCATTTAAGCATGGAGTCACTCTTAGCTTTAAGCAAAACTGGCCTTTCCCTCACTGCTGTCTTCCCAAGGAGAGAGAGCTGCTGGGAAACAAAGCTTGTATTTCTTTAGCATGCATTCTGTTACACTTTTAACTTATGTTTTACCCTATTTACTTTACCCTGTTATACAACATTTATCATTTATTCTTTCCTTTACTCCCTCTTTCTCTTTAAGATTATGTACCTCATAATTCAGACAATGTACCATGCATGGAGGTCACTTGTCATGGTTGTTCTTTGCTAATGTCTGACGTGTATTGTACTTTACATAATACAATATAGAATATCAATGACATTTAAAAGTGCCTCATCTCACTGAAATCTCATGTCTAATTCTCTGTCTTCACCTTAATTCTAAGGTTAAGAGGTTTGTTCTGTTGCGTGAATGTTGGAATACATTTTTCCCCCACCAAAATAAATAAATAAATAAAAATGTCAATGCAGGTTTTTTTTTTCAAGTTGAATCTAAGCACTCTGATCTTTAAATAGCTTCCTTTATCTAGAGTGATGTTTCTTACACTTGTGTCTGAAGAGTGTTTTGAGACTTGCTGAAGGGTCAGATAAACAAAGTGTATTTCAGGTATAGCAGGAAATGTGTGTCTCTTAGTTGGGGCTCCTTGGTTGTGCTTCATGAAAATTGACACTGACTAATTTAAGGGAAAACAAAGAGGCTTATTAGATTTGAGGTGGAAGAAGGGGGAAAGTCCAGGGTGCTATCTAAGGCTAGAAACCCACTGCCAATGAGTCTGTTTTGGCCCTCTATCGGATTTTTTCGGGCTGTAAATCTTTACTAGTGTAGGCTGCTAATCTCTCTCCCACAGAGGAACTGGTGGCTTCAAACTATTAACCTGTTGGTTAGCAGTCAGACATATTATACACCACACTATCAGGAATCCTTAGAAAGATCTTAGAAGTAGGAATGAATAGATTCCCACCCCCCACCCTGCACCCCCAAATACTACTCCTGGAGTAAATGCTGTTTTGTGTTTTAATGGTTTCAAAGTTTATGATATTCTGCTTAAGACTCAAAATCTGGGGAAAGTGCATCTCTCACTTGCCCATTCTTTGCAAAGGAGTATAGAATGCCTACTTAACAGTCCCATTATGATTTTTATCCACTTGAGGAGGAGGTGGTTTCCCAGAGCAAACTTGGGGGCTGTTACCACAAGCAGGAGAATGGATGCCTGGCAGGCAAAGCCTACAGATGTCCATTTCAGCATTGCTCTTTAGTCTTCCGTTTCTCTCTCTTCCAGATCATTGACTAAGATGTTAAATAAAACTGGACCTCCCACAGGCACCGCAGGCTCCCCACCAAGCCTTTCTCTGACTATGTACATTATCCTTGATAATTGTTTATTTACCTTCAGTCAGGTTTTTGCCCCTGCATTGTGCTTCACACTCCTTCCAGCCAGTCTGAATTTCATGTAAGGAGTAAAAGTTCATGAGCTGATGTATCACTTTCTTTTGTAGAATCAAGATGTATTATTTCATTGACTGTGTTCTCCTCTACTAATCTTGTAATCCTATCCCAAATAACAATCCGGTTTGGAAGACCTCCATGTGGCCTGAACAGCAGCTCTTCCTAGCCAGCTTGTGTTGGGTAAGCAAAGGCCTGAGCTAGGACAACCAGGGCACTCTGCTAGCTGCCATTCTGGCTAATGAACTGGAGACACAATTTCTATTTCAAATGACCTGCTGAAGCGCTTTTGTGCTCTCTGAACCATTAAAGAAAGATTAAATTAGAATGAATATAGTTGTATAATCTAAGCATATTTTAGGCTATTCAAATCCAGTGAAAATGGGTAATGATGATAGCTAATAGGGAGATGCTTTCCGTGTGCCAAACATCTTGCTAAGTGCTTTGCCTGTGTTGCCTCTCAAGGTACTCCACTACAACCCTAACAACCTTATGAAGCAGGTACAATAATTATCTTCATTTTCTAATGCAGAAGATAAGACTTAATGGTAAAACAAGCCAACCAAGGTTACATACTTAGTAAGTATGTAAGTAAGTGGTTTCTACTTAAATTAACCATAACAATGTGCTGAGGCTTGTGCTTAGTAAATACTCATCTCTCCAATAATCCCTCAATTAATTAAATAAGAGAATTACAGAGTGCTAACTATGGGCCAGACAGTATTAGAAGCTCAATGCAGAGCTCCTGGTTGATTGGACATGACATCATCCCTGCCATAAAGATCTTTTGTTCTAGTAGGTACAATATGGGGGGGGGGTGTGTGTATGGAAATTCTCAATTGAACTCTCCATTCCATGTGTGGTGTTAAGGGTTTATTGCTCAAAATAGTTTCCTTAGCCATTTTCTGATTTTGCCATGTGAATGGATGAGAATATGCAAATAGGGTATGTTAGCCTATCCACAAGGTGATTGGCTAGTCTTGCCATTAAATTAAGTGGATTCAGCCGCAGAATTGGAGAATCTTCCCCATCAGCAAAAAAGCAAGAAAATGCAATGTGGTTTTCAGGGATGGGGATTCTTGCATCACCTAGACTAGACCCTGTGGAAGCAATAGCTACTGCAGCAGCAGTAGAGAACCAGAGACCAGACTGGAAGTGGAGAGGGCCTTGGGACTGCTACACTGTTGAATCAAAACTATGGGCCTTTTGCCCAAGTTTCTGGAGGACTCAGCTGAGGGAAGAGCCATAATTGGCAGGACTGAGAACTTTGTAACATTGGCTTAAAGCCATGAGGCTCAAGGCTGAAACACCTGTGAGCACATTTCCAAAGTTATCCTAATTGTATCCTGCTACTAACCTGAATTATAGCTTTTTAACTTCCCTAATATGGTTCTCTGTGAGGTGGATTGATTGACTGGGGTAATCGGGATGGGTGTGTCAGAGGCAATGCGATTGGCACAGAATAGAGCAGTGTTTAGGGCTGTTGTACATAGGGTCGCTGTGAGTCGCAAATGACTTGACGGCACATAACAACAACAACAATATGGTTCTGTTTTTATGTGTTTGGTTTTAATTGTCTTTGAAATGAGCATTTGAAACAGTGCTGCAGCACTGTTCTGTCATTTCTCTGTATTGAGGTAACTTTGGATTGCTGTGATACTGAATGGTAACAACTATACCATAGTTATGCTAAACACCATAATGGCTACTCATCGTGGCCAGTGTTTAGTGGAGCTCCCAGTTCAAGACAGGTTTGGAAGCAGGAGTGGCATCCACTTCCTAAACCACATGCCTCTGGAAACTCTATGAACTTGGAGAAACGACGATAGTTATAGAAAGGCTTCAAGCCTTTTGTTCATAGCGTCACTATGAACAACAACAAAAAAAGTCGTACTCCACTTGACAGCAATCAACAACAACAATATGGTTCTGTGTGTTATGTGAGTTATTGCGTCAAATTTTGAACCCAATAAAGCAGTAAGACTGGTCTTGGGATGAGTAGAAGGAGGTATGAGAGCATGGGGGACATATCTGACTTCATGGGAATTGACTTTATGTTGTTGATGCTGTTGACAAGGACACTTTCCTTTGTGATATTGATAGAGATCTGATATGGCCCACCTCATGTTGCCCTTGCTCTATTTACACATAGCTGTGCTGCTCATAGAAAGTGTGTAGACTACTTTTAAACTTTCTGATGCTGTTGTGTGAGCTAAGAATTCCTAACCAGAAGCTTAGCTAGGTAGACATATAAGCAGACAAAAATGGTATGTTTCTTCCACACTTCTACTAATAATGGTGGCAATTGCAAAGTGTTAAGTACAGTAGTAGCCTTCTGCAAACTTATTTTCTCCCAAATATAATATTTTATATGTTAGCTTCTTTATAGTATTTCAATGATTATTTAAACATTAAAAGAAATTCCTTATAGCTCTAGTGGCCTAGTGGTAAGTAACTATGCTGCAATCCCAAAGGAATGTGGTTCAAGTCCACCAGTTCCTCTGTAGGAGGATAGACACTCTCTTCCCATGAGATTAACTGCCTCTGAAAACCCTCCCGAGGGTCAGCTGTGGGTCGGTTCCAAAGTAACAGTATTTAACAACAGCGTAATACAGGATAGCTATTGTGTTAATTCCAAGTTACAGTGACCTAATATGTGATAGAACGAACCTTGCTTGGGCCTGCACAGCCTCTTCACAATTACCAGCATGTTCAAGTCTGTTGTTTAAGATTACAGAGTGTATGACTCAAGAATATATATCATGTTTCTTTGCTTAAATATTTCTTGTTTCTCCAGGGTTGCATACACTCCAATTTGAGAAGAATGGAATAGACTAAAGTGTCACTCAAGATTCACAGAAACCACTGTAGGCATTTTGAATACAAAGCTGATTAATGCAGAAAAGTCAAGGTCTTTAGAACTTTCCAAAAAACTGGAAGAGTGATGGCCAGGAAAGTCTCTTTCAGCAAAAATGTAATTTCAGGTATCCCAGTGAACCAAGTGGATAGTTCTCAGGAGATGCCTGGTATTACCAGCTAGTTCCCACCTTCGCTTTATGTTAAAGCCCAGGTACTGCCATCAGGTACACCTGGAGGAGAGTGGCTTGGCTTTTTCTTCTGTCTTATAAATCTCACATTAGTTTATCTCTTTGGTGGCAGCTAATTAGATACCTACTAGTAAGAACTTCTAGGAAATGAAGTTTCTACACTTTTTACTGTAGGGCTTGCAGAAGAGGGGCTGAAGTAATAATGATGCTGAGAATAAAACAATATGAGTCACGGCATTTTGACCTTCCTACTCTCCACTGTGTGTGGTCAGGTGATTCTGACTCATCCTTCTCTCTATCTTTCTCAATGCTATTCAGTTGGAACAAACTCATAGCTGACCTCTGGTGGGTTTTCAGAGGCTGTAAATCACATGGGAGGAGAAATGACTTGTGGATTCGAACCACTGGAGAGGCTTTTGGTTTAGCCATGCAACTCCTTGTAGGCTAAGCTCCCAGAGTGCCCTGACTCATAGAGGTCCTGTAAGGGCAGAATAGAAATGCTCCATAGCATTGCTCCAAGACTGTGAGTATTTTTGGACATCGACAGCCTTACTTTCCTGCCATAGAGTGGCTGGTGGGTTCAAACCATGAATCTTTTGGTTACATTTAAGGCCTATGATGGTCACTGTTGTCCCATTCCTTTCCCACCTACCTGAATTCTTTTTCTTCAGACTTTCCTGAGAAATTAAAAGTGCTAAGAAATGTTGTTTCTGTGAAAAACAAAGCAATGTTGAGAAATTCTAGTCCCATTAACTTTCTCTTTTTTATTTAATTTTTAATTTTTTTAGCATTTCCATTCTTTTTCCCTAGTGAGTAGAGCTTTTTGTCATAGGACTGTTTGAATTAGGGGTTTTAAATATTGCATTCTTGTTTAACCCCAGCTGCTGAGAACTTGTATTCCTGTCCTAGATGTGTTGTTCTTGTGTGCTGTAGAGTTGGAACTGACCCACAGCTGTTCCCTCCCATGGGTTTTCAGAGACAGTTACTTGCATGGGAGGAGATTGCCCATCCTTCTCCCTCACAGCAGCTGGTGGGATTTGAACTGTGTGCTTTTGGGATTGCCCCACAGCTTCTTGCCACCAGGCACCGGATATCCCTAGCTGTACTGAATCCAAATGTAAATTTTAACAAGATTCTCAAGTTGATTGTATAGATTTCCTTGGTGTTTTTTAAGTATACATAATCATCTGGAGTACGTTCATGTTAAAATGTAGATTTTTGTTCAGTATCTACAATTCGACTCATTGCTTTTATCTCAGAATTGATTTTCATCTAATCTTCTACTAGGTTTTCAGAGGCAGTGGGTTACACAGGAAGACATGGCCCATCTTTCTACTGTAAAGATGCTGGTAGATTAGAATTGGGAGATTAGAACTGCCTGCCTTTGGGTTAACATCACCAATCCTTTGCCACTCCCTTGACTGTTGTTATTTTGTTGTTATTATGTGTTGTTACTTGCTGTTGAGTTGAATGTGATTCAGCGTGTTATTATGAACAGTGGATCTGAAACATACTCTAACTTGTGCATCTTCACCATCTCTGATATACTTGAGTCCATTGTTATGTTGTTATGGCCACTGGGTCAGTCCATTTTGTTGAGGATCTTCTCCTACATTATTCCACCTTTCCAAGACTGTGATTCTATGATACTGGAAGCTATGGCATTGATAATTCAAATACCAGCAGGGTCACTCATTGTGGACCGGTTTTAGCAGATCCTCCATATTAAGACAAACTAGGAAGAAGAATTAGCCATTCAATTCTGAAATAACAGGTCTTCAAAACCCCTCTGAACAATAGAGAAACACTGTTTGATTCAGTATATTGTCTTTATGACCTGTGTAGTCAAACCAAGTGAGAGAGAAATGCAAATTCTCAACAGGACTTCAAACCAGCAGAACTAGATTGAAACTCCTCTGGGAGCTTTTTATCATTCTCAGCCTCTTCAGAGATAAGCACTTTTTAGAGAGATGTGGGCATGAAAAGTCAAACTGATTGGCCCTCTTCATGAAAGTGTGACATTCCTCCTGTCATAGCACAAGTTCAATGCTCCAGCCAGTCCTTCTGCAACATCACTGCTTTCATTTTCAAGATGCTTCTGCTGTGATATGAACCCAAATAAGAATATCTGTGTTCTTTTAGTCCCTGAGCACCCATCAAGGGTTCCATGCACCCTTTTGAAGAAGAGTTTTTCTCTTCAGCATGGAGTTTTTAAGGGAATTTTGTCCAGTAACTCTGTAGGTTGTTTAGATGCCCCCTACCCTCCTGTATCTGGACACTGCCTTGTATTTTTCACTTATAAGCTGGGAAATTATTTTAAACTGATAGACTGTCTCAAAGAATTGTATCACAAAGTTTATGATTTCTTTGTTTTGTTTTTATTTTTATAGTTTTTCAGGGGGAAAAAATGTCATATGTTTCACATTTTGAGTTCTTCAGCCAGTCAGGGTCATTGTTTCCAAAATATTGGGGACATTTGATCATTTCAGAAGTTTGTTTTAGGGAATACTAGTTTTTAAAAAAGTTTGAATTCTTGAAAAAACTGACTAAAAAAAGTGCTTTGATTTATGCATTCATTTCATTGAAATAGTTGGAATGGAATGAGATTTTTTTCATCTTGGTTTTGTTTGCTTTCTATATTATGACTTCGAGGACTATAAACTGTGTTATCAAGTTTTAAAAGTACTAGATTTCAAACTCAGATTCTCTGACTCGGGAAATTTGAGGTGCAGATGGCCAGGTATATATGTGTATCTATCTCTATGGCCAACATATAGAAGAATGTGAATCCCAGAATAATTAATTGTGCTCATGCAAAACTTATAACTAGATCAAGAAACTGTTGTCTGAATAGAGCAAGGAGACACTACAATGTTTTTTTATTGGTTTGCTTACAAGTTTGATGTACATTGTGTTTCACACTATTTTTCATTCACACTGTGTTTCATACAATCATTCTCATGCATCATGTTTCATGAAATCAATCACCATTGGACCTTGCACGTCATTACCCTGTTGTTTGTTTGGTTTTTTTCCTGGATCCTTTCCCTTTCCATGCCCCCTCACACCACCCAGCAATCTGTGCAAACCTGTTTTGTCCCTACCTATTTTTGAACCTAGACTCTTTGAAGAGGAATCTAGCATCAGGATCAGAGGAAAACTCATCAACAACCCGTGTTAATACAGATGACATAACCTTGTGTGCTGAAAATGAGAAGGACTTTAAATGCTTACTACAGAAGATCAAGGACTATAGCCCTTCTTTGATGTATGGATTACATCTTAATATTAAGGATACAAAAGTCCTCATCACTAGGCAAAGAGGCAAGATCATGAGACAGAAATGATCGAAGTTGTCAATTATTTCATTAACAACCAGCTTTCTTGGTATCAGCAGTCAGGAGATGAAGAGACAGATGTATTGCATTGGGCATGTCCAAAGAGCAATGTTGTCAGTTTAAGTTGCGACTCACGCCTCGGTCTTTTTAATCACTTGCTATAGAAAGAGAATTGATGCCTTTGAGCTGTGGTGCTGGAGAAGAGTGTTGAATATACCATGGACTGCAAGGAGAACAAACAAGTTCATCCTGGAGAGGGTGATGCCAGGCTGCTCCTTGGAGGCAAGGATCCTGAAGCTTTGTCTGACATAGTTTGGTTATGTTGTAAGGAGGGATTAGTCCTTGAAGAAGGACATCATGCTTGAAATGGTGGAGGGATGGAAAAATAGGGGGAGACCACTGATGAGATGGATTGATACAGTGACTAGAGTAGCGAGGGTAAGTATGTCAGAGATAGTAAAATTGGTACAGGATAGAAAAGGTTTCAGGGTTGTTATACAGAGGGTTGCTATGAGTTGCAAGCGACTCAATGGTATATAACAACAACAACAACAGACATCCGAGAGCTAGACAATGAATAAGGATGACAGAAGAAGAATTGATGCCTTTGAGAAGAACTTATTATCCCATAGACTTCCAAAAACAACCAACAGATAGATCTTATAAAAAGTGCAACAAGAGTACTCCTTGGAGGCAAAGGTGGCGAAGCTTCAGCTCTCATTCTTGGACATGTTAGGAGAGGTTATTCCTTGGAAAGGGACATCATGGTTGGAAAAGTGGAGGATTGCTGAGAGAGAAAGGCTCTCAAGGAGAAAAATTAACATGATGACTGCTGCGATGGACTCAGATGTATCAGAGATGTTAAGGATGGATGGCACAAGAAAGAAAAGGGTTCATATCTGTTGTTCATAGGGTTGCTGTGAGTTGCACTTGACAGCACCTAACAACAACAACCTAGAAAAGTATGATAATAGTGAATATACATGGACTGCATACACTTTAACATGTTGTCAAGATGGACCAGTTGTTGGAGAAGAACATAATGCATGACAAAGCAGCGTATCAAAGAAAAAGAAGACGACCCTCAAGAGATGCATTGACACAGCAGTATTTGTCAGGATGGGCAGCATTTTGCTCTGTCATAGATAGGGTCACTATGAAGTGAAAATGACTTGATGATGCCAAATAACAACATGATTATATGCAAGATAATATACTGGGATTAAGCAGATAAATGTAGAGCATCAGGATGTGCAGGTGGAGGGATGGCTCTCAGACCCATTGTGGGAATTCCTCAGAATAGAAATTTGGAAGCTGGTGAATCTCTATCAGTAACTAGAGAGAGTTAGAAAGGATAGAGAGAATTAGGAATTTTATTTCTTTTTGAGCTTTAGGAAGATATAAGTGAAATGAAGTAAGTTGAACGGCCAGTATTTTTAAGTGGGTAGGAAAATGGAAAAGATCTTGGAGAAAGAAGGCTGACTTTGAAATTAATTATTCCAAAAACATACCATCGGAGGGGGAGATTAAGAAGTTCCTTTCCAACTTTGTTTTTATAAGGCCATTTATTCTTAAACTAGAAGTATTTGTAAAAAAGAAGACACCATGTTGGAAGAATCTGGAAATGATTTGTGGTAATGCTTGTACCACATGATTAATGTAATCAATGTTGCTTGAATTATGCATGTAAAAAATGGTTGAATGGTAATTGTTTGAATATATGTGAATATATCAACTTCATAATAGGAAGTGAACTGACAGTTCTTAAACATTTCTTAGAAATATACTGTATCTTTTATTCCAAGTATGTGAAAATTTATATAATATAAAGTATAAAATTCCCCTAAATCCCACGCTCCCTAGTTTTTCCTGTTTTCAGGATCTTTAGCTACTCTGGTATGTTTGTCATAATTGGTATTGATGCCATCATTATTCATAATCTGCACTAGTGTTCACTGTGTTATACAGTTCTGTGGGTTTTGACAAATTCGTAATGTCACATGCCCACCGTTACCGTCTCAGGCAGTGTAGTTTCACTGTCCTAAACCCCTGGGTTCCATTTGCTCATCTTTACTCCCTTCCTCCACTTTGCTAGTTAACACTAGCCTTTTCACTGTCTCTAGTATCTATGCTTTTGAAAGTGAGACAATGAATAAGGATAACAGAAGATTTGATGCCTTTGAATTGTTTTGGAGAAGAGGACTGAATATCCTGTGAATTACCAAAAAACCTTACAAATATGTCTTAGAAAGAGTACAGCCAGAGTATGTCTTGGAGGCAAGGATTGTGAGGCTTTGGCTCACATACTCTGGGCATGTTGTTAGGAGAAGGATATCATGCTTGGAAAAGTGAAGGGTTGGCGAAAGGGAAGAAGACCTCGAATGAGATGGGTTGACCCAGTGACAGCAGCATTGGGTTCAAGTGTATTAGAGATGATGGGAATGGCACAGGATAGGACAGGACAGGGTTCAGGTCTGTTGTTCATAGGGTTGCTATGAGTTGTACTGAACTTGACCTCATGTAACAGTAACATCTAGTTTTTACAAGGATGTCTGGTAACACAGTGGTAAAAACTTAGATGTTAAATAATAGGTCAGCAGTTTTAATTCATCAGATGTTTTGCAAAAGAGTTTTGAAAACTACTTAACAGCAGTGTGTAAAATAGATAGGGAGTTGTTATGTGCCATTGGGTTGGAACTGACTCAGAGCTGACCCTCCAGTGTGTTTCCAGAGGCAATTTAATCACATGGGAGGAGATTGCCCATCCTTTTTCCAAAATTCCATATAATTGAAATGATATAGTATGTAGCTTTTCCAGACTGGCTTCTGTCACTTAGTAATATGTTTTAAAGCTTTCTCCATATTGTTCTATAGCTTGCTAACCAACACCTTCCTCATTATAGCTGGTGTATGGAGTTGCTGTGAATTGTAGTAACCTTGAAAGCACCTAACAGCAGCAGGAATATATATGTTCCTCCCTTATATGCGGGTACTACAGTTTATTTATCCATTCACCAGTTGAAAGGTATCTGGGTTGCTCTAAAATTTTGACATTTGGGATGTAGTTGCTATAAACATTCATTTGAGATGTATGTGTATGTGTGTACATAGTTTGTTCCCCCCCCCCAATTGAGAATATACTGAGGATTGCTGGATTATATGATAAGCCTGTTTAGTTTTGTAAGAAACTACTAAACTATCTTCCAGAATACTGGTACCATTTTGCATTTAGCAACGAGTTAGGGTACCATTACTCTTTGCCAGGGTTTCATAGTGTCATTGTTTTAGATTTTAATTATTCTAAAGTATAATGATCTATATTTGTTCCCATTCCAAAGAAAGGTGACCCAGCTGAGTGTGGAAACTACAGAACAGTGTCATTGATTTCACATGCAAGCAAGATTCTACTGAAGATTATCCAAAAATGATTAGAACAGCACATCAGCAGAGAAGTTCCAGAAGTCCAGGCTGGGTTTAGAAGGGGTCATGGTACTAGGGATATTGTTGCTGATGTTAGATGGATCTTGGCTGAAAGCAGAGAATACCAGAAGAATGTCTATCTGTGTTTCATTGATTATGTAAAGGCATTTGACTGTGTGGATCATAACAAACTGTGGCTGACTCTGAGAAGAATGGGAATCCCAGAACACTTAATTGTGCTAATGCGAAACCTATACTTGGACCAAGAGGCAGTAGTCAGAACAGAGCAGGGTAACACTGCATGGTTCAAAATTGGGAAGGGTGTACGCCAGGGATGCATCCTGTCTCCATACCTTTTCAACATGTATGCAGAGCAGATTATCCGAGAGGCTGGGCTCTATGAGGAGAATTGTGGCATCAGGATTGGTGGAAGATCTATTAACAATCTGCGTTATGCAGATGACACAACCCTGCTTGCTGAAACTGAGGAGGACCTCATGCACTTGCTGCAAAGGGTCAAGGACTGCAGCCTTCAGTATGGACTGAGGCTCAATGTCAAGAAGACAAAGATTCTCACCACTGGACCAACTGGCAGCGTCAGGATGGATGGCGAAGAGATTGAGATTGTTCACAGCTTCAGTTTGCTCGGCTCCACAGTCAACACTCTTGGCACCAGCAGTCAGGAAATCAAAAAGCGTATCGCGATGGGAAAGTCTGCTGTTAGGGACCTCTCTAAAGTACTCAGGAGCAACGGTGTCTCTCTGGAGACTAAGGTGCGCCTGATACAGGCTATGGTCTTTGTAATCGCTTGTTATGCATCAGAGAGTTGGGCAATGACTAGGGAGGACAGAAGGAGAGTAGATGCTTTTGAGCTGTGGTGCTGGAGAAGAGTACTGAATGTACCATGGACTGCCAGGAAAACAAACAGATTCATCTTGGAGAGGATTAAACCAAGCTGCTCCTTGGAGGCAAGGATTCTGGGGCTTCGTCTGACCTATTTTGGACATGTTGCCAGGAGGGACGGGTCCTTGGAGAGGGACATCATGCTTGGGAGGGTGGAGGGACAGCGCAGGAGGGGAAGACCCTCTATGAGACGGATTGATTCGGTGACTGGGGTAATCGGGGTGGGTGTGTTAGAGGCAGTGCGGTTGGCGCAGGATAGAGCAGGGTTTAGGGCTGTTGTGCATAGGGTCGCTATGAGTCGCAAACGACTCGACGGCACATAACAACAACAACAAAGTATAATGACATCTCATTTTTAGTGATGGTATCTAAGGGAGCTCTGGGGTCTAGTCTGTGAGGAGTTTTGCTGTTAACCTACAGTTCGCACTTTTCTAACAATTCTAATCCACAAGTTGCTTGAGGGAAATGGAGAATCTTCTCTCATACAATTTACAGCCTCAAAACCCCAATGGAGGGTCAACTACTAGTCAATTCTGCTTCTACTGTGATGAGAGATAGAGGGTGACTCCTTTATTCTTTTCGGTTACTGTGATGCTGAGCAGTGACTAGGAGTAACGACCTGGTGATCTGTGTTCAAAAACTAGCCAGCTTCACCTTGTGCGTTATAACAGTTATTTACAAGTAATCCTGGACCTTTCCTAGCATCATCCATGCAATGTTTGGTTGTAAATCAGGAGCTGAATCAGTGGCAGCTAACAACTGCAATGAGAAATGACGTCGAGAATCTTTTGATATTTTTATTTGTCATAAGCACATCTCCTTTTGTGAAAATAATTGTTTAAAAGAATATTGTATAAAACCTTTATTATAGAATGTGTATGAGGATCCAAGGGCAAGGGAGGGTGGGAGTAGAGGGCTGAGGATGGGGGAGACACTGATTAATCATAAGGTTGCACAATTTGATAGATGGGGGAGGTATAGGTAAAGAAAATGAGAACTATCCAGTGTGAATAACAGTTTATACGAACTTTGTAAGTAAACTAGTATATAATAAAAATTTCATTTAAAAAATAATAGGCATAGATCAATAATAATTAATTAAATCAACTATTCATATCCAGTTTCAAGCTGAAGTTGAAGAAAATTAAATCAAATCCACAGGAACCAAAATTTGACCTTAAGTCTATCTCACTCAAATTTTAAAACCATCTCAGGAACAGGTTTGAGGCCCTGAACATCAATGAGTGAAGAGCAAATGAGCTGTGGGAGGATCTCAAGAATATCATCCATGAAGAATGGAAAAGGTTGTTACAAAGGCTGAGGAGAAAGAAAATATCAAGACGGACGTCAGATGAAACTCTGAATATTGCATTAGAGCACTGAGAAACTAAAGCAAAGGGAAGAAATCATGACATTAAGAGTCAAATAGAAGATTTCAAAGGGCAGCTCGGGAAGACAAAGCAAAGTATTATAAGGAAATGTGCAAAGGGCTGAAATCAGAAAATCAAAAGGGCTGAACTTATTCAGCCTTTTTTTAAAAATATTTTTATTTTTTATTATTTTTTCCAGCATTTGTTAAGCTGAAGAAATTGAAGAAAAAATTCAAGCTGTGAGTTGCAATACTTAAGGATGCTTTGGACAGAATGTTAAATGATTCAGGAAGCATTAAAAGAAGATGGTTTATTACAGTCACTGAACCAAAAGGAATTGGCTGACACAGAAGACTTTCATGAAACAATGTATGAGCAAGAGCGTGTGGCAAAGAAGGAAGAACTTAAAGCTGCTCTGAAATAATTGACAAAAAACAAGCCCCCAGGAATTGACAGCATACCACTTGACATATTTCAAAAAACAGACACTGCCCTGGATGTGCTCACTAAGTTGTGCCAAGAAATCTGTAGGACAGCCAGCTGGCCAACTGGAAGAGATTGATTTTTGTTCCCATTCCAAAGAAAGGTGACCCAACAGAGTGTGGAAATTATCAAACAATATCATTGATATCACATGCAAGCAAGATTCTATGAAAACTTATCCAAAAACAACTGGAGCAGTACATTGACAGAGAACTTCCAGACATGCAATCTGGGTTTAGAAGAGGCCGTGGTACTAGGCAATATTATAGCTAAGATTAGATGGATCTTGGCTGAAAGCAGAGAGTACCAGAGGAAAATCTGTGTTTCATTGACTATGCAAAAGCAGTTGACTGTGTGGGTCATAACAAACTGTGTCTGACTCTGAGAAGAGTGGGAATCCCAGAACATCTGATTTTACTTATACAGTACTTATACTTGGACCAGGAGGCAGTCAGTCACCAGAGAAGAGCAAGGAGACACGGCATGGTTCAAAATTGGGAAGGGTGTATGCCAGGGATCCATCCTGTCTCCGTACCTCTTCAGTATCTGCAAAACAGATCATCTGGGAGGCTGGGCTGTGTGAGGAGGAATGTGACAGCAGGATTGGAGGAAGACTCATTAACAACCTGCGTTGTATAGATGACATAACCCTGCTTGCTGAAACTGAGGAGGACCTGAAGTGCTTGCTGCAGAAGGTCAAGGACTGCATCCTTCAATATAGATTGAAGCTTAGCATCAATAAAAGGAAGATTCTCACCACTGGGGTGATTGGCAGCATCATGATAGATGGTAAAGAGACTGGGATTGTGAACAACTTTAGTTTGCTTGGCTGCACAGTCAACAATGTAGGTACCAGCAACAGGAAATCAAGAGATGAATTTCCTTGGGAAGTTGGCTGTCAGGGACCTCTCCAGAGTACTGGAGAGCAGCAACATTCTTCTGGAGACTTAAGATGTGCCTAATCCAGGCCATAGTCTTCACAATTGCTTACTATGTGTCAGATATCTGGACAATGACTAGAGATGATAGAAAGAGAATTGATGCCTCTGAGCTGTGGTGCTAGAGAACAGTGTTGAATATATCATGGACAGCCAGGAGAACAAACAGGTTTGTTTGTCCTAGGGAGGGTGAAACCAGACTGCTCACTGGAGGCAAGGGTTCTGAGGCTTCATCTTACATCCTTTGGATATGTGGCAAGGAAGGACCAGTCTTTGGAGAGGGAAATCATGCTTGGAAGGATGGAAGAACAGAGAAAGGAAGACACTTGATGAGATGGATTGATTCAGTGACTGGGGTTATGAGGATAGGTATGTCAGGCAGTAAAGTTGGCACAGGATAGAGCAGCTTTCAAGGCTGTTGTACATAGGATCACTGTGAATCACAAGCAACTTAACAGAACATAACAACAATAACAACAACAGATCTATGTATATGAATGAGTGTATGAAACACAAAGTAAATGAAAGATTGTATAAAAGAGATTATAAAAAACAATGTACATGAATGAAGCACAATGTATGGAATGATTGTATGCAAAACAATAAGTAAAGAATGTGTTTACCCTTAACATATTTATCATATAATAAGGTTGATAGAAAACCAAAGATGGCTTTTTTCAGTAGTGTTTGCAACTGGTAGTATGTACCAAAAAATAAAAATAAAAATAGAAATCAGGATTTTCACAAGTGCCCATTAACAGATAATTGACTAAAGAAACTATGGTACTTTCACACAACGAGTGTTATACATCACTAAAAATCCTCAAGAATTTGTGAAATACTGCACAATATGAATGAATCTTGAACAGATTATCCTAAGTCACATTCAGTCATAAAAGGACACATATGGTATATGGTGTGTTGTTTTTATGTACTGTCAAGTTGGAACCGACCCATAGCTGGCCCTCCAGAAGATTTTCAGAGGTGGGAAATTGCATGGGAGGAGATTGCCTGTCTTTTTCTCGTGGAGCAGATGATGGATTCAAACCTCATGGCCACTGATACAAAAAAAAGGAAAGGAAAGTTTACACATGGATGGAATCAGTCTTAGGGGAATAATAGGGATGAGAAAGGAGAGAGAAGGCAGTAAAAATAAATAAGTAATTTGGGTGAAGGAAAAAGTGATACACCATAGCAAACTACGTAGACTTTTAGTTCAAATATATTAACCATTGCAATTAATATTATAAAACAAAATGTCTATGAATGATCATATGAAAAATTAATATTTGTAAACCTTCATTCAAATGAGAAATTAATTTAAAAAACTAAATCAATTTATGAACATATTTTTTACTTTATGTCTGGATATCAGAATATAAAGTTCTCCTGGTGGTGTAGTTCAAGGAATTGCACTGTAAACCCAAAGGACATTAGAATTCACCAGCAACTCCACTGGAGAAAAATGGCAAACTCCTTCTGTGCAATACACAGCCTCTGAAAACCTAGAAGGTCAGCTATGAATCAATTCCAAATCGATAATGGTCTTATTCATAGATAAATAAATGACATTTGATATGGATTCCATAAGTTAAGATTTATTGACTATCAATTGTTTTCACTTATATAATTGTATTTTTGTCTTCCCAGAAATCCTGTGGAGTAAATATTAGAATGTTATTATCTTTTTACATATTAGTCAAGTAATGTTCTTAATACTTAAGGGACATATCTTTCAAGTATCCACAAGTAGAAAAATATGGAACTGATGATTATAGCTTACTCTGAAAGACTTTTCAATAATATTGTGGTTTTGGTAGGAGTGAATGAATGCAATAAATTATGTTCCCACTTAAAAATTCATACCCAGATTGTTCTGTGACTTTGGTTACATTTGTTTAATTTGTCAGTATCTCATTAATTTTATTCTCTATGTTCCCATTTCAGTAATTTGATTTTCTGGTACCTTTACCTTTTTTTTCCCCCCACTAGAGTAATATTTGACCCTCTGTTTCATATAAATGATTGTAAAATGGGATTTTGAAGCAGTTCATTCCCTGCTATTTACATTTCATATCAGGTACACAGAATCAGAGCCTCCATTTTTATAACAAGGTTCTAAGGTGATTATTTTATGTGATTCTTATGCACACTTAAGAGTTACCTGGGGAGAAGAGCAAGGAAATACACAATAAGGGCATGATCAACACCGTATCACTAAAGAAAGGGAAAGGACAGAGAGAGGAAGTGGGAAGTGTGTGATTATGTTGTGGGTATTGTAGTTAATGTTTTGAAACAAAATGTATACGAATTGTTGAGTGAAAATTTATTTTGTAAACTCACTCAACTTACAAGGAAAATATTAATAATTTTCTGGAGATCTATAGAAATCAAGTGGAGATCTTGTAAGATGGAGATTTTGATCAGTATATCTGAGGTGGAAATGAAAATTCTCAGCAGCAGGTCTAACTAGAATAAACCAATTTGTAGCCCCTTGTTTTTTAAAGGTGTGCAGTATTCACACCTCTTTGTTTTATGAGCCAATATATTGTATATTCAGTGGTGATCTCAGGATAGTTTCAGTTCAGGTTTTAAACCGTGTTTTAGGGCAATTTTTTCATGGAGTCTTCTAGTTTCAAGTCCAGTAAATCTGTCCTTGAAAAAAAAAAATCTGTCCTTTTAAAGATTTATAATATGTTCTACATATTCCTCCGATTCTGTTAGGATCTTTCTGTTGTGGCTCTGATCAAGGTGGTCATTAGTGGCAATGGGCACTACCTAGTTCTGTTCTCATGACAGATGAGTTCATGTAAGTCTTCTAGACTAGTTTCTTCTCTGAGTTCTTATATTTCTCTTTTCTCATTCATTCTGGATAAGTTCTTCTTGGTGGTGTTAGGTGCCATTGAGTCATATATGACTGTATAAACGACAGATTTAAACCCTGTTCTAGCCTGTGGAACCCTCATCATCTCTGACACACTTGTGCCCATTGCTGCAGTCACTGTGTCAATCTATTTTGTTGAGGGTTTTGCTCTTTTTCACTGACCCTCCACCTTTCCAAGTGTAATATCCCTCTCCTAGCAACACGTGCAGTTATGTGAGATGAAGCGTTGTCATCTTTGCCTCCAATCAAATTGACTAAAACACATAGACCCTGAGGACACCAGATCTGAACCTTACCTGTACTGTGCCATCCTCACAATCTCTAGGGTGGTCCTATTGCTACAGTTAATGTGTCAATTGATCTTTATAGGATCTTCCTCTTTGTTTGCTAACCTCTACCTTTCCCAGTATGATAGCTTTTCCAAGAACTGGTTCTCCTGGTGACATACCCAGAGTATGTGAAAGGAAAATTTACCATCCTTGCCTCTACGAAACACCCTGGCTACACTTTCTCCAAGACGGACTTGTTATTTTGATGGTCCATGGAATATTTAGTTTTCTAATGTCCATGGAACATTTACTTTTCTAAGCGTTATGTCCATCTCCTGCGACTAACTCTTTGTGATAAAATGTCCAAAGTCTATGAGAGGAAGTCTTGTCATCCTTGATTCTAAGGAATACTCAGGGCTTCATATTTTCCAATACAGATTTATTTGTTCTCTTAGTACTCCATGGTGTTTTAATATTCTTTGCCAACACCACAATTATATGGTATCAATACTGTAATTCTATAATCTGTAGCCCAATTCCTCCTCTTCCTCTTCCAAGTGGAAAATATCAAACTGTAGTTTGATCTGCATCTTTCTAATTCCTAATATAAGTTGTGGTTGACTCAATGGCACATAACAACAAACAATTCCTAATAATTCTGAACGCATTTAATGTGTTTGTTGACTGCTTAAATGTCTGCTTTGTTAAGTGTCTGCACATGTCCTTTGCCCATTTTTAAACTGGATCAGTTGTCTTTTGTTACAGGGTTGTTGACATTTCATCTATATTTTAGAAAATAGATTCATCAGATTTCTTAGTTACTTAGTGCTGTTATCACAGAAATATACCTACTGGATGGCTTTCACATGCAGAAATTTAACCTTTCAAAATTTAGGAGGCCAGAAGATACCTCAGGTTTTCAACTCTAATAGATGGCATGCATCCTCTCTGTCAGCTCTGGAGAAAGATTCTTGCCTCCTTTCAGCCTCTGTGGGACTAGTGTTCCTTGGAAATCTTTCTGTGTCTTGACATCAGTCTTCCTTTGGATCTAGGAGGTATTCAGTGCAAAGACCTGGGTCCAACAGACAAACTCTGCTTTAGATCTTCTTTCTTTGTGGTAGTGAGGTCCCTCCCCTCTATGCCCACTTCTCTCTACTTTTATCTCTTAAAACCTTGAGGTGTGACTCAAGTAAGTGTTTGACTTTGGCAGTGAGTTGGGTGTGACTTGAATGATATTGTCTTCTAAGACTGATTCTCAAGATACACCCTACACTGACCCTTCTCATTAATATGTAGGTTAGGATTGATGATATGTAACACAATGGAAGATAATTCTATCAGATAACAGAATGGAGGATGACCACACTCTAATCAATGACATATAGACAAGGTGACATATATTTTGGAGGAACACAGTTTAGTCCATGACAGTAGATCTTCCAAAATATGTTTTCCACACTTTATAGGTTGTCTTTTCACTCTTTTAATAAAGCCTTTTGATTAACCTAGTATTTAAGTTTCATGAAGTCCCAGTTACCTATTTTATCCTCTTCAACTCTGCCATTTTTAGTTGTGTTTGGTAATTCATCATTTTAAAAAATAATCACAAAACCAACCAACTAGGTCACATAGTTTTGCCTCTACATTTTCTTCTAAGAACTTTGTGCTCTTAGGTTTAACATTTAGGTCCTTGTTCCATTTTTGTGCATAGTGTGCAATGTAGACCCTGTGGATATCCAATTTTACCAGCATCGCTTGTTGAAGAGGCTGATCTGGTTTACTTCTGATGGCAAATGTAATACTTTTTGAACAGTACTGTTCCACTTTGTTATATTTTATGGAGATCTGTGTTTTTTCATTGATAGTGCCAGCTGACCATTTTGATGCCTTTATTTGGGAAACTCCACTTAAGATGTTCAAATAAGCCTGGTGAGGTGACTTAAAATATCAGCAGCTGGGGGAAAGGATAATCCTACAGAAAGATTTGATTTTTAGCTAAGAAGCTGTGCTGCAAACCAGCTGCTGTGAACAAGAGAGGTGGATAGTCTCCTCCTGTGCAATTTACAGCCTCTAGAAACCTGTTAAGGGTCAGCTGTGAGTTAATTGTTTGAGCTGTTGTTTGTTTATTGTAAAGAGAGCATTAAGTGTTGGGCTGTTGACCAGAATGGTTCGAACTGTTATTTATCCTGTGGGAGAAAGATTAGGCAGTCTCCTTCTGTCAAGAACTGCTGTACTAGAAACCCTGTGGATCAGTTCTGCTCTCTCCTGTAGAGTCGCTGTGAGTTGGAATTGACTCAGTAACAGCTGTGAGTTTGAGTGTTGGTTTTGTGTTGTTTGTTTTGTAAAGTCATCGGATAGCAGAAATAAATACCTTTTTATATATAATGAAATTGCCACTTAAGTGAGATCGTCTCACAATAAAGGAACAAATGTATTTAATAAACAGTTAAACCTAGTTTTAAATATCTTTAAATCTATAATATTAATAGTTTCATTTGATTATTCTAGCATCTTTTTTCTTGGTCTGAGGTAAATCTTGTCTCTTAAAACTTGGTCACCTAAGAGTAGTTTGGGAAATCAATTTTAAGAACCTAGTGGTCTGCCATAAAACGTCCAACTAGCCACATTTACCGTAGTCGTTACTGTGCCTTTTCTCTTGTACTACGTCACTTTACTGGCCTGTGTAGTTGCTTTTAGGGAGCTCTGGTGGCCTAGGGGTAAGAACCTGTGCTGCAATCTCCAAGGAATGCAGTTTGAATCCACCAGCTGCACCACGGGAGAATGATGAGCAGTCTCCTGTGCGATTAACTGCCTCAGAAAATCCACCGGAGGGTCAGCTATGAGTCAGTTCCCACTCGATGGTACACCACCACCACCACCACCACAACAACAACAGCAACAGCTGCAGCAGCAGCAGCAGTTGCTTTTAGTTTCCTGACTTTCCTCTCATGGAAATTTAGATACTTTTTTCTTTTTAAAGTACAGAAATAGTTTATGACATAGCCAGCCTACCCTAATAATCTACATCACCATCTAAAATCTTTGTCTCATCAAATAGCTGCTACAGCAGTATGTCTTCATTCAAGAAACAGTTCTCCATCTTTGTGGGGTTGGTGGGGCTTTGAAGAACAATAAGCAGTCTAGATCCTCATGCGATTTTGTCACAGGGACCTGTTTTGGTGCTTTCTCATAAGAAGAAGTAACCCAGAGGGACATGGTGTTCTTGAACTGGTTGCATGAATTTGGAAGTCAACCAAAAGAACCACAGGACTGGAGACCTGTGAAGCTCTCGAATGAAAGTAGGGCTGGTGTGTAGGCTTACCCCCTGGTGTGGAATGCTCACTTCTCTATCTGTACTCTCGTTCTTTTCCTAAGTTATTTTCCAGAAATGTATCCCTCACTTTCTCATCCTTAATGTATTTCTTGTCATTCAGATTCAGGTTCAAAGGATACCATTGCTAAAAGCTCCCTTCAGTTCTCCTTGTGGCATGTGTTGCCCGAGCCCTTGTGTTTCCAGACAGTTTGGTTATGCCATATAAGCATATCACATACCATTTCTGTGGTAACTGTTTACAATTTTGTCTCTCATTGGACTTTGAGCCCCTTTGTAACCTATGTTTACTCATTTACTGCCATCAAGTTGATTGCAATTCACAGAAATCCTCCACTGGGTTCCCAACATTGTCAGTCCCAACAAGGGGATTGCCCACATTTCTCTCTTGTTGCCACTGGTGGATTTGAACCACCAGAGATGTCCAGCCTTTGAGTTAGCCTTACAAAGTGTTATGGACCACACCACCAGAGCTGCTTGATGCCAGACTACTGCATAGGAAAGACTTGACAGGTATCTATCAAATAAACAGGTGAGTCTTCTTTTTCATTCCAAGCTTTCTCTCACATGAGCCGGATTGTTTTGCCTAGGGCAAATGACTGAGAGCATTCTGCATGCACCACGTCAGAAAACCATGGGGTTTTCTTATGAAAAAAAAAAAAAAAAGAAATCTTATGTTACAGATAAGAGGATGAGTCCTCTTCTACTTCCAGGGGGTCATTCTCAGCTTTGCAGTGATGATAACTTATTCCTGATTTCAGACCTAACAAACTTTCTGGTTTAAAAACAAAGCTAACTCTCAATATCTTTATTGATTGTTATGCTATAACCTTGGCAAGATTAATGTAAAAAATATGAAATAAGTTAATTTTTGTAGAATTTTTGACTGAGTGAAATTGAAATCCCAGAATCATTTTCAGGAAGGTCCCAAGTCTTTGGCCCCGCCACCTCGGCCAACACAGAACTTTCTATTGCTGCTCGTCCTGAAGTGAGATACTCAGTGCCCTTCAGAGCAATGCAGAAAAATTTTACAGGGGCTGCGTACATGGTAATTCCACTACACACACTTTATCCACATACTGTAAAAGAGAGAGAAAGTCTTGATATTGCTTTCATTTTAAAAACAAGTCTTCTAGTTGCTCAATGAAAGAAGGGATTTTGGGAATCATCTTTGATTGACCTCATTTTCCTACCACATTGGCCATTATGGCAGTGTGTTTAGCTGATACAGAGTTATTCCCCAACTCAGGACAGTCCATGAAAGACATCATCAATCCACTGTGAGTTACAGGGTGTTTATTGGCTGATTTTTGGAAGTAGAGCACCAGGACTTTCTTTTTTGGTCCGTAGTCTGGAAGTATTGACAAAGCCTGATTGGCGTCATGGCAACACTGACATAGAGTCCATTGACAGAAGGGTGGTGGTTCTGCTAAGGTCAATTGTTGATAATTAAATCTGCATCTCCTGTATAAATGGTGAGGATTTTACTGTTGAACCTCCTCTGATTTCTGATGGTGGATGGTGGTGTTGCTATGTGCTGTTAAATCAGAATCAACTCATAGTTGACTCTCCAAGGAGTTTTCAGAGGCTTCAAATCACACAGGAAGAGACTTGTTGTTGTTGTTGTTGTTGTTGTTGTTATGTGCCGTTGAGTTGCCCACAACTCATAACAATCCTATATAAAACATCTCTAAACCCTGCCCTGTCCCATGCCAATCTTATTGTCTCTGACACACCTATCCCCTTTATCCCAGTGACTGAATCAATCCATCTCATTGAGAGTCTTCCTCTCCTGCGCTGTCCCTCCACCCTCCCAAGCATGACATCCCTCTTCAAGGACTGATTCTGCTTTGCAACATGTCCAAAGTATGTCAGATGAGGCTTCAGAATCCTTACCTCCAAGGAGCAGCCTGGCTTCTCCCTCTCCAGGATGAACTTGTTTGTTTTCCTAGAAGTCCATGGTGTATTCAGTATTCTTCTCCAGCACCACAGCTCAAAGGCACTGACTCTCCTTCTATCATCCCTGGTCATTGTCTGGTTCTCTGCTATCTCAATCTTTTCATCATCTATCATGATTCTGCCAATTGGCTCAGTGCTGAATTTTAATCTAGATTGAAGGTTGCAGTCCTTGACCTTCTGAAGCAAGTGCTTCAGGTCTTCCTCAGTTTCAACAAGCAGGGTTGTGTCATCTGCATAATGCAGATTGTTGATGAGTCTACCTCCAATCCTTATGCCGTATTTCTTCTCTTAGAGCCCAACCTCCCAGGAAGAGATCCTGGGCTGGTGGTTAGGAAATTCAGAAGTCTTGCTTAGTAGAGTGGCTATAGCGTCCAGTACAGTAGCTACTGGCCACATGTGTCTATTTACTTTTAAATTAATTAAAATTAAATTAAAGATTTTGTTTTCTCAATTCCTGAGCTGCATTTCAAGTGCTCAGTGGCCATGTGTAGCTATTGGATTGGACAGCACAGATGTAAATCTCCATCACTGCAGAAAGACCTACGTGGCAATCCTGTTCCAAGATACTGGAAGCTTAAATCATTGCATCTTCTGCAAAATGTTGGTATTTATAGAATGGCCAGGAGTAGTCCCAAGAGGTACAGAATAAAATAGAAAAAGAGGCTGTGTTAGTTTTGGTCTGTCTATGGACTATTGGGAACCACAAGCAGGTTTGAATCTTGGATAATGGAGAGGGAGGGAGGACATAGAGTGGTGTAGATTCAAACTGGGAGCTCTGGTGACCTGATTGATCCTTAGAAGCTGTGCTGCTAACCTAAAGACCTTGCCTCTTACCTGGTTTGGATTTTCTGCAGATCCTCTGGGGAAAGATGAGTGATCCCTTCCCATGCAAAATTACACCTAGAATTTCAATGAAGGATCTGCTAAGAGTTCCAACTTGGTGGCACTGAGAAGAATAGAAATTCAAAATGAAATTTAACTAATTCATGATGTGACAGACATATGCCAGAAACTCTGCTTGTTACCTTTGTATTTCTTACCTTACTTAATCCTCACGATATCCTCTAAGACTGTGGATGCTTGCCTTTCTTTTTACAGATGAAAAACTGAGGGTCTGCGGTATCCTGTTGGACATACAGAGTTGGAACTGGAACTTGGAGCTCTGACTCTTGAGTTCCGTGCTATTCTGGCCTCAAGGATGAGAGTAGGGAGGGGGAGTATATGAGCAAAGGCTGGGAGATTAAGAGGGGTGACATTGATTTAAAGAAATAAACCTATTTGCTCCATCCACTAGTCATACAGAGCCTGAATGCTAGGCCATCTGGTTGTCAAGAGCCATCGCTGAAGTGGATTTTCCTTCTATGAGAAGCTTAATTAATGGAATGAGGATCAGCTGAATCTAGAATCATAGATGAAAAGATAATAATAATAGAAACATAAGGAATATTTTACATTAGTAAAAAATTGTAAAAATATCATTAATAATATATGTAATGTTATAATAATGTATAGGACTCTAATAGTAAAAAGAAGAATTTTTTCTTTGTGCCAGCCATTATTCTAAGCATTTGCTTAGGCTAATTCATTCAATTCTCATACTACCTTAGGAGGTGGATAATGTTATTATCCCATTTTATAGATTGGGAAATTGAGATTTGGAGAGAGGAAGTAAATTGTCTAAAATCACATAACAAAGAAACAGCACTTTAGAAACCACCATCTCCATTTGTGACCATCTCAAATGTGTTAGAGCAAAGTAAACCCAAAAAGTCCCCACCCACTGACACCAAGTTGACGCTGACTCATAGCGACACTGTAAAACTGCTCCCATAGGGTTTCAAGGCTTTCAGTCTTTATGGAAATTGACTGTCACATCTTGCTCCCTCATGATAAGATTTGAACAGTTGATGTTTTAGTTAACAGGTGAGTGCTTAATCGAGGAAATGTTTCATCACTACGTTGCTCTTATTCTTACATGCTGTTGAGTTGATAGTGACTCTTAGTGACACTATGAACAATGGATATGAAACTTGCCCTATCCTGTGTCATCTTCATCATTTTGTACATACTCGAACTCGCAATTACAATCATTGAGTCTCCACCTTTCTGGCATGATGTCCTTCTCCAGGCACTGGCCCCTTCTAATTTCATAACCAAGTAGTAAAGGCTGGAAAGAGTGAATGCTGGAAGCCCCTGGGTATAATGCAATGGGGAGTAGTGGAGCCTAGTCCACATTTCAATAAGATCTTCAATAAGAGAGTTTGACACAGTGACTGTAAATGCTGAGCTCAAGTACATCAAAGATGAGGAAGATGACACAGGATAGGGCAAGTTTCATATCCATTCTTCATAGTGTTAATATGAGTCATTATCAAGAGATAGCATATAACAAGAACAGCAACAACAACACTTACTCCAAAGAAGCCTGGTGATGCAGTGATGAAGCATTTATCTGATTAAGCACTCATCTGTTAACTAAAATATCAACTGTTGAAATCTATCTCGAGTAAGAAACATGTGACAATCTAGTTCCATAAAGGTTTACAGCCTTGAACAATCAGGCTAGTTCTGGAGAGGGTGAAACCAGGCTGCTCCGTGAAGGCAAGGATTCTAAGCTTTGTCTGACATACTTTGGGTATGTTGCAAAGAGGAACCAGTCCTTGAAGAGAGACGTCATGTTTGGGAGGGTGGAGGGACAGTGTAAGAGAGGAAGACCTTCAATAAGATGGACTCACCCAGTGACTGGGGTAATGGCGGGTAGGTGTGTCAAGGATGATAAAGGTGGCTCAGGATAGAGCAGGGTTCTGAGCTCTTGTACACAGGGTCACTATGAGTCACAAGAGACTTGACAGCCAGCACATAACAATAGCCCACAATTCATATTCAGATTAAACTAACCTGGAAGTCCTGACAGAAATCCCCCATAGGTAGTGTACTGCAGACTCACAGAGAACTTCCAGCTATTTAGTTATCAGATATTACACCAGAAACACAAGTGGCTTAGCGTCGCAGAGCCTTTAAGTGGCAGCACTAGCACTGGGGCCAGGCCTCCTAACTCAGCCCAGTGCCCTTTGTGTAGTACCTTTCCCAGCCTCCAGGATTATGGTTTTCCTCCCTTCTTGGTGTAACTGGATTCCAGTGGATCCACTGCTTAGAAGTTTCTGGAGGCTTGCTTATGTGAGCCAGAGTATCTCACTCATCCTTAACATCTGTTTCATTTCAGTCCAGTCCATCTAATGCTTTGGATTGCAGGCTTGGGGGTTGAGTTGCTAAAAGAAGGACATCAACAATATAAAATAAATATTCAAAGATTATTGTCTTTAAAACCAGCTTTGAATACCATTTTCTTCTTGTGCCTCAATGAAACTCTTACTGCAAAAAAATAAAGAGAAATGTGGTAAATACACCCCAACAGAACTAAAGATTTACAAGGGATCATCCATTGAAGCCTCATGGGCTCTGAATATTGAATTTGTATCCTTTTAACACAGCTTTTCCTGTCTCTGTTGCCCTTGGCTATGGGTTTCATGGTCTTTCTTCTTCTCCTTCTTTTTTTTTAGAGCTCATTCTTACCTTTTGTGGTATTTTGTTTTTTGGTTTAGGGTTGGTTTTTTTTTTTCCCTGTCAGGAGGATTGAGGAGTGAAGTGAGATGTTAACAAGCACACTGAGGGTCAGAGCTGTAATTCTTGTCAGTAGGATGAGACACCTGCCTTCCTCTTTTAGGTCAAGACCTGTAGGATGAGGGACATTAGAGATTTGTAGTGTGTATCTTGGCTCTTCCTCAGTCTCCACATTGGGAGCGAGGGTGCTTCTTCTGTGTCCTCAGTCTGTCTGACCTGCTTTCTGTCTGACCTGCTTCCTGTATGCATTAGCATGAACATCAGAATCATTTCTACCACCAACACGAAAAGCTAACACTTAAGATGAGCTTTACAAAATGCATTCTGAATGTACATTGACTCCTCCAAAATGATTCTGTTCATGATATTTGCATTCCCACTTTACAGATGAGAAAGCTGAGACTCTTACAGGAAAAAGAAATTAAAATCATGGAAGAAGCCTGAGTGGTGCTAGGGTGAAGTTGTTTGGCTGCTGACTAAAAGGTTGGGGGTTTTAATACAAGTCACACAGAGGGAGAAAAAAAAAATCTAATGATCTGCTTCCATAAAGATTTCAGTCAAGGAAAACTGAGAGAGTTCTGCTGTGTTCAGTGTGTCCACGAGTTGAATCTACTCAGTGACACAAAGCAACAACAACCCTCAACTCTTAAGACCAGGTTCCTTCCACACTACACCTGCTTTTGGAGGGGCAGTGAAAATTCAGACAGAACTTCTTATTGTTGTGTACTATCAAGTCAGAACTGACCCATAGTTGACCCTCTAGTGGGTTTGTAATAGCAGAAAATTGCCCAAGCATGCAAGCAAAATTCTGCTGAGTATTATACACAAAACAATCAACTACTGTAATGATACATTGATAGAGAACTACCAGAAATACACGCTGGGTATAGAATATTTCATGGCACTGGGACATCAAAGGCAACATCAGATGGGCCTTGGCTGAAAGCAGAGAGTACCAGAGCAATGTCTATCTGTGTTTCATTGACTATGAGACACATTGGACTGTGTGGATCATAACAAATCATGGCTAGCATTGAAGATAATCTGAATCCCAGAACGCCTGATTGTGCTCGTGTGAATCCTAAGCCTGGACCAAGAAGCAGTTGTCAGAACAGAACGAGGAAATGCTGCATAGTTCAAAATCAGGAAAGCAGTGCATCAAGGATTTGTCCTGTCTCCAAATCTTTTCAATCTATATGCTGAACATAACATGTGGGAGGATGGATTCTATAAAAAAGAATGTAGCATCAGGATTGGAGGAAGTGCAAGTGACACAACCTTGCTTGAGGAAACTGAGCAGGACTTGAAACTTTTGCTGCAGAAAGTTAAGGACTGCAGTCTTCAATATGGATTGAAGTTTAACATCAGGGAAACAAAGATTCTCACCACTGCTCCAATTGACAGCACCATGATAGATGGAGAAGAGATTAATATTTTTAACAGTTTCACCTTGCTTGGCTCCACAATCAACATATTTGGCACCTGCAGTCAGGAAATCAAAAGAAAAATTTTATTAGGAAAATCTGCTATTAGAGAACTCTCCTGAGTGCTAAAGACCAATTATGCCAGCCTAGAGACAAAGGTACACCTAATCTAATTCACAGTCTTTGAAATTATTTGCTACATAGCAGATAACTGGGCAATGTATAAGGATGACAGAAAAAGAAAAAAAATCTATCGCTTTGAGTTTTGGTGTTGGAGAAAAGTATTGAACACACCATGGACTGCCAAGAGGACACACATGTTTGTCCTGGAGAGGGTGAGACTAGGAGATAGATTGACACAGTAACGGGGGTAATAGAGGTAGAGGTAGATGAGTCAGAGACAGATTGCCTCAGGATAGGACTGGGTTTAGAGTTATTATATTTAGGGCTACTATGAGTCACAGGCCACTCAATGCCACTTAACAACAACAGCACATCACATAGGAGGAGATTACCCATTCTTCTCCCACAGAGCAGCTCATTTTTCTTGTGTTGGTGGACTTGAACCATGTACCTTTGCATGTGCAGCCCAGTTCCTCCCTTCAGATAGAACTAGGCCATCTTAATCTTACCTCATCCTCTGCGCATAAGTACATGACTCCAAGCAGGAGGATCTGGTGAACCTGTTGCTTTCCTTAACCTGATATGCTTCCTCAAACCTTAGTGGTGGTTTCTTGCTGGTCATATTAAATACGTAACCTTACCAGGGGCATTAATTCCTCACAGTGTTGTCTATAATAATTTCCTTTAAGTGCTAAACACTTGGGAAACAATTCACTTTCCCCCCCTCACTACTCTTTTCTTCCTTTTCAACCTCAGAATGGTTGCCCTGTTCTTTTACTTTTCTTTCTTCCGTTGCTCTGAATGACATAGACCCTGCTTGGTTGTTATTCACTGCATACAGTTGTGAAATTGCACCCAGGGTGACTGTCAGCCTGTGATGGAAGAGCGGCAGCATCAGCTCCATCTTAATGAGCACCCATGCTTCCTGGGGTGGGGAGCAGCGAGGAGCATACCTCAGCGAGGGGCCCTTCTGGGCAGCAGCACCTTGCCTCCCTGGGCAGGGGTCTTTGCGGAAGGGAAAGGTGAGTGGTGGGTTGCACAGGACTCTTGAGTTCTCACTTGTTAGCCTATCACTCCCTCCCTTGCCTCAGCTGCAGGCACTGCTTTTATCTCTTCCTGCCTTCACCCCTCAGCATGCTGAATAGCACAGGCAGTCAAGCTTGCCGTTTTCCAGTGAAAAGCTTTCCTCATAGAAATTGCATGAGGCGGTGTGAAAAAAACAGAGGAGAAGGAGAGTGCTAGAGTTCGAGGTGAACAGGTACTTGTGCACCTTCCTTTGTGTGTGTATGCGACTGCTTCACCTCCTGCCTGGGATGGTTTGACTGTGGTGACAGGCTATGGCCAGCATGCGGGGTGACATCTTCCATACCAGGCTGTTATTTTAAAGGGGTTTATGTGTACTGGGGGTAGAAAAGGAGCACTGGGTTTAGATTAAGATTCATGACAGTGGAAGAGGGGGGAAATCATCGTCCTTCATAGCCAAAAGACAAGGAGCCCCTGAGAAAAACAGAAGATATGATTTTGATTTATTGCCTGAGGTGAGCAGGTAGCAGAGTAGAACTGTGTAAAGAATAATAAATATTGACACGAGCCGAACAAAGGTTGGGGGTTGGTTCCTGTTTCCCGCGTTGTGAGATCAGGGCTGACTTTGAGGCTAATTTGCTCTCCTTGGCCCTGGCCACCTGGCAACTTACTTCTGAGGTTTTCCTGCTCTCACTTGTAATAAGATGTAGTGTCAGCATGCTGGCGTCTGTCTGACCCTTTAGGAAGACCCCCTTGAAGCTGATCCATCTATGCAATCACTCATTCATTCATTCAAGCAGATTCTTGTGTTTTACTTGAGGATTATTCCCCTCTCCTTTTAAATTCTATCCTAAATAGTAGTGACAACAGAGACAATGAGATACAGTTGTTTGCTGGGTAAATTAATGATCTAGTTAAGGAGACATTTAAGACTCAAGAAGAAACTAACTGTAAAAACACCACCACCACCACAAAACCTCTTAAATAAAAATCAAGGTTTCTTTTTCTTTTTTTTAAACCACTTGGAAATGAGTTTAAAACAAAACAAAAATCCAAATCTGTTGTTGTTGTTGTTGACTTGATCCTGACTCATGGTTACCCCATGTGTGCAGAGTAGAACTATGCTCCCCGAAGGGCTTTCAGTGGGTAGGTAGCTTATTTGGATGTAGGTCTCTAGGCCTTTTTTCTGAGGAACCTTTGGGTGATCTCGAATTTCCAGCCCTTTCACTTAACAGCTGAAAGCATTTAACTGTCTGCACTCCTCAGAGACCCCAGTGATTAAGTCTCATGAGATGAGAACAGAAAGGGACCTGGAAGAGAGAACTCAGTGAAGAGGCTTTTTAAGTGAACATTTAATTACTCTGAGGTATTATTTCACATTTTAAGGCCCTCTTCTTTGTCTTTCTTCCTGTGTCCTTCTAGCCTTCCAATTTAATTTAATGACCAGAAATCTATCAGCTGCCAGACTTTTGGGTACAGTACAAGTAGCAGTGCACTGGTGGTGGGCCTGAACATGTTAAGATGTATCCAGTTGATATCATGCTTGATTTAACATTGATCTAACATAAAAGGGAGAGTGTCCCAGACACTATTCAGCACAGAATAAGGCACAGAGATGAGAAAAACTCATTGGCAAGCCTCATGGAAAGGGCAATAGGCTTGGGAGTAAATGGGCTCCTGAGGTGTCATACGAGGAGATGAAAGTGAAAAATCTGTGAAAGATAGAAAGACATGCATCATTTCAGACCATAGTAAGGGATTAATTTAAGTTCTGAGAGCTGTGGGAATCCACTGATGAATCTTTAAACAGAGGAGTGACACAATGAAATTTACATAATAAATATATGAAATATTTACATATATTATATATAAAATAAGTTCCTTGAGGAAGTGTTTAGGGGGATTGCTGAATGGGTTGTGAATAAGGTGAGGGTCAGAGCTCATTCAGAGGTATGTTACTTATCCTGACCAGAGAAGAGGAAGACCTGAGCTAAAGCAACCATGGTGAAATGTGACAGAGAGAGGACGTGGAGAGGGGATTAACTATGAACAGGAGAAGCTGCACCTTTTCTGGGTGCAAATGGCAGAAAGAAGACTGTCTGCTGCAAGCACACTTATGTCCACATCTTTTCCTCATTTTATCAAACAAGTCCAATTCAGTTTTGATCCCTGCATGTAATATCAAGGCATTATAAAGACACTGATTCCTGTAGATGTTGTCAGGAAGAAATTTAGAGGTTGTTAAGTGTGTGTCCTATCAGTTTTATGAGAACCTAAGCTCTCCAAGGGAGGGCACACAGTACATTTATCCTTCTGTAATGTGCAGCATTCAGCACACCAGGGACACTTAGCAAGTGTTTAATAGTAATAAGATCTGAGCCCCAGGAACTTGATTATATTTGTCATTGATGGAATAACCAGGTTTGGAAGCAGTTTAGATAAGTTTAAATTTTACTAGAAAAATCTCAATTATATGAACTTTTGAATATACTAACATCCATTTCAGAGACTTAATATATGACTTCTGCTATTGGTTTACTAAGTAAATGTTTTAGGTGGCATAACTGAACATTTTTTCTTAACATATGTTGTTGTTATGTACTGTCCAATTGGGAACTAATCATAGCTGACCCTCCACTGAGTTTTCAGAGACAGTAAATCATTCAATAGGAAATAGGAGATGGAACCTTTGTTTAAGAACCTATGATAATCAAATCAGTATTTATAAAGATGATATTTTAAATATAATGGTTATTTTTACTAGTTAGAGGATTTGTTTACTTGTTTATTTAAACTCAGAATAATTTCATTAATTTGTCCATTTTCAGCTTATTTCTCTCCGTTACTTCCTGATAGAATTTATCTCCTAATGGCCATAGTGGTAAAAAGCTGCACTGCAGTCCCAAAGGCATACAGTTCAAATCTACCAGGTGTTTTGTGGGAGAATCTTCCCCATGTATTTTAATGCTTCTGACAGCTTGCAGGAGGTTGGTTCTGTCTTGACAGCAGAAAAAAAGCAACAACAGTAAGGAGGGAATTGCATTGCTAACCCAAAAGTGGCACGTCGCTAGAAGTTCTAATCCCCAGTGGTTCCTCAAAAGAAATATGGGCCATTTCCTTCCATTGATGGCCTGAAAACCTGCTGAAGGGTCAGCTATCAGCCACTTCCAACTTGAGAGCAATGAGTTTTAAGGATTTTTTTCCCCCCAGTGTTTACTACCAGGTATTCTTACACACTTTGAGATCTTCTGTTACTTCCTGTGTTCTTGTGCCGACTTGATGATCCCATACAGTGTGTCAGACCACTGGATACAGTGAGCGTTTGCACTGCACTGATGATGAGCACCAGTTGATATCTGCCTTCTTTTTCTGAGCCTTTGATAAGCTTGCCTGGAAACTTTTACTGTATTTAGAAACAAAGTTCATTACACCCACTCTCTCAATCAACTTTTCAAAATCCAGGCTGTTATGCCAAAACTAGTATTATGCAAAATGAAGGACATCATTACATAACTGCCAATATAGTGCCAAATTATATCAGTAAATAACCGCCAAATTGTATCAGTACATAGCAGCCAAATTATATCAGTGTGTAATTGTTAAACCACCGAGAATCATAACTCAGCCAAGTTAACATATAACTTGAACACAGTGATATACTTGCTTTACACCATCATGTTTGTGACTCTCAGACAAATGTTTTTAATGTGAAAAACAGTGGATAGTAGATTTTTTTAACTAATGTCATAGATGTGAAAATTCAAATAATGAGATTGTCAGTAAGTGAATAATAGATTTATTTCATTTTCCCTGCCTTCATCTTTGGACTGATATCACCAGGGCACTGACTTGAGATCCATCTGACGTCAGCATTGTAACTAGGGTAAACTCCAGGAAAATTATAGAACTATACTTCTTCCTCTTCTTTTTCTTTACAAGTTGGTCAACTTCATTGATCCAAAAGTTGAAATTTTTGAGCTCTATGTGTCAGAGATTGGCACAGGACAGAGCAGAGTTTAGGGCTGTTGTACACAGGGTCGCTATGAGTCGCAAGTGACTCAATGGCACATAACAACAACAACAACAACATCATTTCATGACACAAATCTCATATATGGGAAATAAAGCTTGATTTAACACTAATTTACTATTTCTTACTGGGTACAAGGGGCAGAGGGATTTAATAGTAGAATTTATGCCTTCTGTACCAGAGACCCTGATTCTGTTCCCAGACAGTGCTTTTAATGCACAGCCAGACCCATCTATCATTGAAGGCCTGCATGATTCTTTGACGCTGAGCAAGTTCAGTGGAGCTTTTAAACTAAAACCAACTAGCAAGAAAGGCCTGTTGATCTAGTTTCAAAAGACATCCCATCAAAATCTTATGGATCACAATAGCCAATGTTCCTGTACTTGGCTGGTGTCACCATGATTCAGAGGCTGACGCAACAGCAGCTAGCAGCAATCAAAACTTGAGTAAAAGTCCTCCTAAGAACCTAAGTTCTGTTCACTTAGCATACTGTTCTCCAGTCCCTTCCAAGTTAGGTAGTAATTTACAAAATCATTACTCCTGCATGCAATGTAGTCTTCCATTGTGTGGCTGTAACATAATTTCTCAAACCATTTGATTGTGTTTGGACATTTGGGCTATTTCCATGTTTTTGCGATGGTGAATAACACTGCTGGGTCATGTGGAATTTTATGTTCAGCTTTTTGAGGAAGCACAAAAATGCCTTCCAGAATGATTATACCATTTTACGCTCTCACCAACAATGTATGAGGGTTCCTATCCCACTACATCCTCTCCAACATTTAATACTTGCTGTCCTGTTAAACTTTGCCACTGTTACTGGAGTGGGATGGTACCTCATTGTGGTTTTGATTTGCATAATTCTTATTGTCAGTGATTTTGAACATTTCTTCATGTGTCTATTGGCCATCCAGATATCTTCCTCTGTGAAAATTCTTTCCATGCCCTTTGCCCATTTTGTAATTGGATTATCTGTTCTTTTCTCATGGAGGCCCTGTAGGATTCTGTAAACTTTTGATATGAGACCTTTGTCTGACACAATATTGCCAAAAGTTTTTTCCCCCGTCAGTAGGTTTTCTTTTCACCCTGTTGGAAAAAGTTTTTGATGAGCACAGTGATTTCATCTTTAGAAGGTCCCATTCATCAATTTTATCCTCTTCAGATTGTGTATTTCTGGCTGTATTTGGCAGTCTCTTTATACCATAGATTGGACTGTCTAAGCTTGATCCCAGTTTGTCTCTGATGAGCTATGGTTTGGGGCTTTACCCCCAGGTCTCTGATCCACCTTGAGTTTATTTTTGTGTGTGTTGTGAGATGTGTAACTCTGTCCCATAAGGACAAATACTCTCTAAGAACATTATTGTAGAGCAAGTATGATGATCCAAGGGAGGAAGAGGAGGAGTAGAGGAGTGAGGATGGGCAGGGAGGGGGGTTTAATCATAGGGTTGCACAGGGTTTTTAAAAATGATTATTATTATTATTA
>NW_006399817.1:7234517-7235857 GCF_000299155.1 Elephantulus edwardii | reverse complement strand
TACTCCCTGCTTTCAGCCAACATCCATCTAACTTTCATTATAATATCCCTAGTACCTTTTCTAAAAGTAGCCTAAAAGTGGCCTTTTCTAAACCCAGACTGCTTTTCTAGAAGTTTTCTGTTGATGTGCTCTTCCAATCATTTTTTTAAATAATTTTCAGCAGATTCTTGCTTGCGTGTGATTATCATTGATAATGTTTGATAATTTAGGCACAAAACAAAACAAAAACACAAAAAACCCCAGCTCTGGCTGAGAAAGAAACCTAAATAAGATCAGGATAAATAGTACCCATTCGGAAATCTTTATCCAGGAATCACTATTCGAAAGACTATTGTTCATGTGAAATGGTTCATAATAACATCCTAAAGCCAGGGTTATTGACTAATCTGTGATGGTGGATTCAAACAGCCTGTTTGGGATAGCATCAGAACTTGCTACAGATTATGCAATCGAAGCTCCCTCAAGCAATGAAAGATGATGTGAAATAAATTATATGAAGACTCTTGGAGAAAATGGTGGGTTTTTTTTTTTTTTTAACTTGTAGAAAAGAAAGTCAGGCATGCAGCATGGGACATTTATGCTCAAGTATTTGAAATGTGTCATATGGAAAGGGGTTATAATTGCTCTCTACTCTCCAAGGAATAATGTGCTAAAAGGGAAGACTGAATTTAACTTAATGTAAGGAAGGACATTAGAGTGGAAAGTATTGGTTTGGTATCAAACTTGGTTGAGTTTAGTCTACTATCTGCCAATTATTGGTCATGTAAACTTGGGTAGGTTCTTTCCTTAATTCCTTCTAAACAAGGTCAGTAGTTAACTGTACAAAAGACCATTAATGTGGAAGTTCAAGTTGAAGCTAAAGGAAGTGAAAACAAGTCCTCAAGAGCCAAAATACATCCTTAAGATGATCTCTTTGTGATCATCTTAAAAATGGATTTGACTCATTGAATGCTACTGACTTAAGACCAGATGAGAGTGGGTTGGTATATGAAGAAAGAAGGAATTACTAAAAAGTCGAGGTGTCGGGAAAGACTAAAATAGTTATTAGAGGAGAGCCTGAAACTTCTTGTGGAATTAGCAAAGCTAAAGTGAATGGAAGAAATGGTGAGGTAACCATTTTATTGTAATACTTTAGTTTGTTTTTCTAAGCTGCCTTTTGAAATCTTCTGTTCAGTTTTTTCAGTTCAAAATTTGGAGTTCAAAACCAAAAAAAGAAAGAAACTTGATTTTTTCCTAAGCTGAAAGAACTGATTAAAAATCCAGCTTGTATTGCAATGTTGACAGATTCTGTAGGCAAAGTTTGAACAATGTAGGAAGCATCAAAAGAAGATGGATTTTTT
>NW_006399817.1:7231537-7232612 GCF_000299155.1 Elephantulus edwardii | reverse complement strand
TGTTGTTGTTTGTTTGTTTGTTTGTTTTAATCCTTTCTGCTATTCTTTTTCTCTTAATTGGTGCATCTAGTCAGTTCACATTAAATGCAATTATTGATAGGCCCAGTTTTATCACTGGCATTTTGCTGCATTTTTTTTTTTCCTGTGTGAAGAACTTCCCTGAGAATTTCTTGTAGATGTAGTCTTGTTTTAACAAATTCCTTAAGTTCCTGTGTCTGCAAATGATCTAATTTTTCTTTGTATTTGATGGACACATTTGCTTTGTACAGGATCCTGGCCTGACGATTGCTTTGTTTCACCATTATATGTATGCCATCCACTGTCTTATTACTCTCATGGATGGTTCAACATAAGAAAAATAATAATTGTCATTCATCATATTAACAAAACAAAGAAAAAGACGCATATTATCTGTTAATTGTTACAGAAAAGACTTTTGACAAAATCCAATTCCTTCCTGATTAAAACACTCAGCAAAATAGAATTAGAAAAAAATTTTCTCAGGTGAAAAGTATAGACACAAAATCAAGAACCAATATCATTCTCAATGGAGAAAGACTAAAGACCTTCACCTTGTAAATAAGGACCAAGTAAGGAATGTGCACATTCACCATACCTATTCAATATCGTATTGGAAGTACTTGCTAGGGAAATATGACAAGAGAAGGAAGTAAGAGACATCTAAGTTGGCAAAGATGTGGTAAAACTGTTGCTGTATGCAGACAGTATGATAGTGTACACAGGAAACCCAAAGAACGTAACAAAAACACTGTTAAACCTAATGGAACAATGTGGTAGACTGGCAAGATATAAGATTAATATTTAAAAACCAGAGGGATTCCTCTACAGTAACAAATGAAATACCGTTAAAGAAACTAAAAAAGTAATATAATTTATAATAACCAACCACAAATTGAGATATTTGGGAGTGGACCTAACTAGAGACACAAAAGACCTTTACATATGAAACTACAAAACACTACTGTGAGAAAAATTAAGAGACCGAAATAAATGTAAAAATGTTTCCTATTCATGGATGTTGTTGTTTTTATGTGCCATCAAGTTGTTTGCAAAT
>NW_006399817.1:7208331-7230417 GCF_000299155.1 Elephantulus edwardii | reverse complement strand
ATTATCACATTTGACATATCAGTGTCACAGTGTTCAGCATCACAGCAACCATGAGTTACCTCTGTACAGCAAGTGGACAGTCCAGGGATATACAACCTAGAAGAATGCTTGACAAAAAAAACAATTAAAATCAGGTTTGAGGACCTGCAGACCTCGGGCCCTACCAAATTTAATAACCAAAGCATGGTTCAAACTCCATGAGCTCCTTCATTCTAAATTCCTCCAGAATCATGCATTCTCATTGGCTCTCACCACCCAAAAGCACCCATCTGGGAGCATTTCACTGCTTCTTCAGTCTCCTATTCTAATGCCACATGTTTCTTGATAGAGTCTAACTTCCTTAATGATTTGTCCACCATATAGACTGAATACACATGAGGGAAGGATACATATATAAACAGAAAATGAACGAAGGCCTGAAGACTTTCTGTAACTATTATCATTTCTCCAAGTTTTTAGACTTTCCAGAGGCATGTAGTTTTGGAAGTGGATGCCAGTCCCGCTTCCAAACTTGACTCAATTTGGGACCTCCAACAAACACTGCCCATGATAGGTAGCCAGTTATGGTGTTTGACGCACTGATGGCACAGTTATCTATCATCGTAGCAACTCTGTTATTTCAGTAGAGCAAATAGACAGACCTCTGCTGTACCACTTGAACGAATGTTCATCCAAAACCAATTAGGGCCCCACAGTATTTTAAAATTTTGGTACACCTAAATGCTGGTGAACTTGGGGCCAGAGACTCCCAGTTCATCCAGCAAGTCCCATCTGCTGATATGCACTTGAGACGAAAAGAGAGCCGTAAGAGCCCCAAGTGTTTCATACGTGTCCCTCCTCAAGAGGCGAGAGGCCATCCTAAGATCCAGCGTGAACCGAGATTCACAACACCCTAGCCCTCAGCCTGCAGGCATGGCCAAACATTTCAGTATTTTAAAATTCTAGGACTCCCAAATGCTGGCGAACTCAGTCAGGGCCAGAGACCACCATGGGCAGGAAGACTTAATGTAGTAAAAAAGAAAATCCTACCAAAAGCAGTCTGTATATTTAATTCAATCCCAATAAGATACTAAAGTAATTTTTCAAAGAGATATAAAAGGCAATCAGCAAGTTTATTTGGAGAGGAAAGAGATCCCAAATAAGTAAAGCACTTCTGAAAAACAAATATGAAGTGATAAGCATAGCAATTTCTCATCTGAAAGCCTACTACAGTTATAATAAGCAAAACAGCATAGTACTGCTACAATGACAGACACATAAGCTAATAAAACAGAATCAAGAACCCAAAGATTAACCCATCTACCTACAATAAACTGATATTTGATAAGGAAGCAAGACCTATCAAATGGGGAAACGACAACCTCTTGAACAAATGGTGCTGGCATATTGGACTTCAGCAGAAAGCTGAAGCAGGATCCACATATCACACCATACACAAAAATCAGGGTGGAATAGAGACCTGAGGTAAAGCCCCAAACCATAATAGTCATGAGAGACAAAATGAGACCAAACTCAGAACACCTAACCTAGATTATAAATAGTCTGTCAAATACAGATGAGACCGTCTAAAGATAAGTCCTTGTATGATCAAAAACTTTTTCAAGTAAGATGGGAAAAAAAATTCCTACAGACTAGTGAAAAAAACATTTGGCAATACCATCTCAGATAAGGATCTCATAATAAAAGTTTATAGAATATTATAGGACCTTCACAAGAAAAGGCTGATAAATCAATTACAAAATGAGTAAAAAACATGGAAAGACTTTTCACAGAGGAAAACATTTGGATGGCCAACAGACGCATGAAGAATTGCTCAAAATCATTTGCAGTAAGGGGGATGCAAATCAAAATCACTATGAGATACCATCCCACCCCAGTGGCACTGGCAAAGTTTAACAGGACAGCTAGTAATAATTGTTGGAAAGGATATGGAGAGATTGGAAATCAAGCCACATGTATAGGTTCTTTTGCTTAACATTTTGTGTCTGAAATTCAGATATAGTGTTGTATGTAACTAATTTATGCAAAAGTTGATGATTTCTACATTGTTTTCCATTATTACAAATGAATCCTTAAAAGAAATGTGTGTCTGTGAATAAGAGATGTTAAATAGCTTTCATAGTTACTCAGCTAACTAGAATGTGCTCATCCAGAGATAAATCTAATATAAACGTTATTATCAGTAAGAGTTTAGCTTATTGCTGTTGAATCAATTCCAACTGTATAGAACTGAGTAGGCTAAAAAAAAAACTGTATAAAACTGAGTAGCCTTTTCCCAAGGCTAAAAATCTTTATGGAAGCAGAATGCTACATTTTCTTAGAATGGCTCATGAATTTGAACTCTTAACCTTTCAATTAGCAGCCTAATATTTAGTTACTGCTCTAATAAGGCTCTTTTAAAATTATAAGTTACCATGATACAAATGACTTTTATTAATTTGTATTGATTAGAAATTGGTTTTTAGATTGAATTCTTGAATGATACACATTTTTTATTTATTTTATTTTTTTCACTAGTTTATTTACAAAATTCTAATACAAATTCAAACAAATTCTTTCAATTTCCCTCACCCCCCCACCCATCAAATTGTACAACCCAATAATTAATTCCCTCTTCTCTGTTTTACATCCAAATCCCTCTGCTTCCAGTCTCTCCCACCCTTCCCTTCCTGTATCCTTATACTCTTTCTACAATAATGGTATTTTTCTAATATTTATCCTTGTGGGACTGTGTTCAAATTTTTAATACACATTTTTAAATGACTTATTATTTTCTGTTGTTGTTGTTGAGAGTCTACACAGCAAAATATCTATGAACAATTTCTACATATATGGTTCAGAACTACCAGAAATACGGGCTGGGTTTAGAAGAGGCCATGGCACTAGAGACATTATGGCCAAAGTCAGATGGATCTTAGCAGAAAGCAGAATATCAGAAGAATGTCTATCTGTGCTTCATTGACTATGCAAAGGCATTTGACTGTGTGGCTCACAATAAATTGTGGCTAACCTTGAGGAAAATGGGAATCTCAGAACACTTGATTGTGCTAATATAAAATCTATACTTGGACCAAACAGCAGTCCTCAAAACAGAGCACGGAAACACTGCAGGTTCATAATCAAGCAAGGAGTGTGTCATGGATGCATCCTGTCCCCATACCATTTAATCTGTATGCAGAACAGATCATTCAGGAAGCAGGCCTTTATGAGGAGGAGTGTGGCATCAAGATTGATGGGAGACTCATTCACAACTTATGATATGCAGATGACACAACTGAAGAAGACCTGAAGCACTTGCTGCAAAAGGTCAAGGACTGTAGTCTTCAATATGGATTGAAGCTCAACATGAAGAAGACAAAGATTCTCACCACTGGGCCTATTGACAGCACCATAATAGATGGAGAAAAGATTGAAGTTGTTAGCAATTACAGCTTGCTTGGATCCACAATCCACATTCTTGGAACCAGCAGTCAGGAAATCAAAAGACTAATTGCATTTTGAAAATCTACTGTCATGGATCACTCCAGAGTGCTGAAGAGCAACAATGTCATTCTAGATACAAAGGTGCACTTAATCCAGGCCATGATTTTCTCAATTACTTGTCATGTTTCAGAAAGTTGGAAAATGACTAAGGATGACAAAAGAATAGATGCCTTTGAGTTGTGATGCTGGAGAAGAGTCTTGAACATACCATGGACTGCCAAAAAACCAAATAGGTCTGTTTTGGAGAAGGTAAAACCAAGTCTCTCCTTGGAGGCTAGAATTTTGAAGCTCTGCCTCATTTACTTTGGGCACATGGCCAGAAAATCAGTCCTTGGAGAAGGACATCATGCTGGGAAGGGTGGATGGACAGCACAGGAGACGGAGACCCTGGATGAGATGGATTGATAAACTAACTGGGGTTATGGTGGTTGGTGTGTCAGAATTAGTGAGCCTGGCTCAGGACAGGGAAGGGTTCAGAGTTGCTGTACATGGGGTTGCTATTCATGGCAGATGACTCAACCAATAGCAAATTCTGTGAGGTTTAGAAGTAGGAGTATCATCCACTTCCTAAACAACTTACCTTCAAAGACTCTATGAACTTTTATAAGTGTCTATCATAAATATAGAGGGGTTTCAGGGCTTTTGTTCATAGGGTCGCTATGAGTGTACTCAATGTAAAGGCAGTCAATAACATGAGTTACATTCTTTGAGTTATGCCAATTGACCTTCTTTACTCTTTCTTTCTAAATTGTATCTCTCTCCCTAACATAAACTCACTGTCTGATAAGTTTTCTTTACAATCTTTAGAGTTATTGTCATTTTGACCCTGGTTTGAGTGATCTCATAAGAGTACAGTGTAAAAGGCAGACATTTGTTATTACTTAAGCTAAATTATTGTTTGATTTTATGATTTACTCAAAACTCAAACTTGTTGTTGTTGAGTTAGGACCAAGTCATAGCTGAGCCTCTAGCTCATTTTTGGGAGGCTGTAAATTTCATGTGAGGGAATTGTCTGTTTTTCTCCTAAGGAGTGACTGGTGGAGTCAAACCACTAGAGAGGAGCCTTCTTTGTGTTAAGAGCCCAACTCGCTATAAAGTAAGACACCAGAACATCATTTAAGAAGACTTCAGGGATATTTTTGGTTTAAAATTTATAGTTTAAATATTATCTTAGAACAATAATTTCAGGAGTTCACTCAGCCTGCATAGATTCGGTGATAATTTGAAACTCCCTTTTGCATTTCCCCCTTTTGTTCAGGATTCATCCAGAAAAATATTTTATTAAAATATTCAGTGATGTTAGCTAGGCATTACCTAGTTCTTCTAGTCTCATGGCAGTGGTGGCTCATAGAGGCAGTTAACCATACATTCCATTTTCCTCCCCCATTCCTGATTCTCCATCTTCTATTACTCCACTCCATGTAAATAAAGACCAATTATTGTACCTTGGATGGCTGCTTATAAGCACAGACGCTATGCAAGAAACTAGCAGGTGAACAGAAGCATTAAAAATGCTATTCGATAAAGCAAGATAGCACATAAAATGTGACTTTAAAATCTCCAAACCATGGAACCTAATACTTTGAGATATTTAGTTGTCCATAAATAGCCTCAACAACTATTTCTTGTATTGTTATAAATATTCTTATTATATGTATTTTCCCCATTCAATTTTTGTGGGACTATAACTCTAACTGCAATCCCATTCATCAGCTATGCAATTCTAGGCTTACTACAATGTTTCTACCATCGTAATCTGAACCTCAGTATTCTATCAGCAGTACTCTTTTCCTCTGCCACCTGTTTCTACTAACCACTGATACATTTTGTTACTTGCACAGTTAGTTGTTCTTGTCTTTTTATGTAAATGAGATGAGGTACAATATTTGTCCTTTTGTGATTATCTTATTTCACTCAGCATAATGTATTCAAGCTCCATCTATAATGTATTGTTGCATGTATCATGAGTCTTTTATCTGTCTGATATTCCTTTGTATGTATATGTATACCATAATGTGTTCATCCATTAATTTATTGATGAACATCTATGTTGTTTCTACCATTTGGCTATTGTTAGTCATACTACAGTGAATATTGGTCTACAAGAGTCTGTTAGACTTTGCTTTCATGTATTTTAGGTATATTTCCAGGAATGGGATTGCTAGGTCTGACTGCTTTTCATCTGAGATCTACATTGAATGAGGATAACAGAAGAATTATGCCTTTGAGTTGTGTTGGAGAAGAGTACTGGATATCCCATGGATGGCCAAAAGAATGAACAGATATGTCTTCGAAAAAATGCATCCACAATTCTCCTTGGAGGCAAGGGTGGCGAAGCTTTGTCTATTATACTTTGGACATGATGCTTGTGAGAAGAGGCTATTCTTTGGAAAGGGATAACATGCTTGGAAATGTGAAGGATCAGTGAAAGAGAGGAAGACCCCCAACAGGATGGATTGGCATGGTGACTGCAACAATAGACTCAAGTGTATCAGAGGTGATGAGGATGATATGGGGTAGGGCAGGGTTTAGATCTGTTGTTCATTGGATCACTATGAATTGTATGCCACTGAATGGCACCTAACAACAACAACAACAACAACATAGTAGTTCCTTCTACTTTCCTCTTGGTTTGTTGTCCTGCAGCAGCTGGTGTGTTGCTGTGATCTCAGAAGCTTAAACCACCATCAAATACCAGCCAGGCCACCCATGGTGGACATGTTTCAGTAGACCTTCCAGACAAAGATAGACTAAGAAGCAGGAAGACCATCCATTTTTGAAATAACAGGCCTTTGGAAACCTTATGAACAATGGCAGAACATTGCTGTTATAAGATGAGCCCTTCAGATGATAAGACACTTAAAATATGGCTGGGGAAGTGTTTCCACATTAAATGATGCAGATGGAGTAAAGTTTTTCTCTAGGGAAGGACCTTCATTTGCTGATGTAGCAAAACTCAAAATGAGGAGAAACAACCACAGAGCTTCCATTAGTAATTAGAACATGGAATGTAAAATATGAATCTAGAAAAATTAGAAGTTGTCAACAATGAAGTGGAATGTGTTAAGATTGATATTAAGGAGATGGATTGATGGAATGACTTTTGCATTGAGCTTGAGCATGGCAGAGAATGCTGCAGGACAAGGCAAATTTTGAATCTGTTATTCATAGGTAATGGCGCCGAACAACAACACGGCAGCAATGGTATTTCTGCTGTCAAGGACCATTACCAAGTGTTAAAGAGCAAAGATGCCAGTTTAAGAACTAAAGTGTATACATGGCCCATTCTGTAGTATTTTCAGTTGTTTTGTATGCATCTGAAAGTTGAACAATGAGTAAGAATGGCAGAAAATGAATAAAATCCTTTGAATTATGTTCTGTGCAAGAATACTGAATATCTCATAGACTGCCAAGAGAAAAAAAAAACACAAAAAACCACAAAACCAACAACTCGAGTGTGTCACGGAAGAAATGCATCCAGGGTGGTCTTTAGAGGCAAATATGGTAAAACTTTACCTTATTTACTATGACATGCTGTCAGAAGGTATTGTTGCTGTTGTTATATGCCACTGAGTTGATTACAACTCACAGCAACGCTGTGAAAACAGCTCTGAAGCTTGCCCTATCCTTAGCCAACCTTACTGTCTCTAATACACTTGACCCCATTGCTATAGTCATTGTGTCAATCCATCTCATCCTCACACTCACCTTCTACTTTTCAAACATGATGTTCTTCTCCAGGGATTAGACTCTTCTACAACATGCCCAGAGGATGTCAGATGGTATTTCATAATCCTTGCCTTCAAGAAGCAACCTGGTTTCACCCTCTCCAGGACAGACCTGTTACTTCTCTTGGAAGTCCATCGTATATTCAATACTATTCTCCAGCACCACAACTAAAATGATTCAATTAATTCTTCTTCTGTCATCCTCAGACATTGTCCAGCTTTCATATGCCTGGTGAGCAATTGAGAAGACTATGGGTTGGATCAGGGACACTTGAGCCTTTAGTTTGATATTGTAACTCTTTAGCACTCTGGAGACATCTTTGACAGCAGATTTTCACAATGCAGTTAATCTTTTGATTTATTGACTACTGGTAACAAGGGTGATAATTGTGAATTCAAACAAAATAAACAAGATAACTTCAATCTTTTCTCCATCATTTATGAGGCTGCCTATTGGCCCGATGGTGAAGGTTGTTCCCCCCCCCCCTTTTCTCCTTGATTCTGAGATGCAATCTGTATCGAAGACTGCTTGTTGTTGCTAAGTGCCATTGAGTTGAGAACGACTTACATAGACCCTGTGAGCAACAGATCTGCACCCTGTTCTGTAACTATTGTTGTTAAGTCATGAAGACTGCAAGTCCTTGGAAAAAGACATGATACTGGGAAAGGTAGAGGTTCAGAGAAAGATAGGAAGACCTTCAACAAAATTATTGACACAGTGTCTGTACCAATGTGTTCAACCACACTGAGGTTGATAGTGAGGATAGTACAGGACAGAGTAAGGTTTAAATCTGTTGTTCATACGATCACTCTGAGTGCCTTCAGCTTGAAGGCACTTAACGACAACAACAACATGATAGATTGGTTTTTATTTATTTATTGATTGATTGAATGATTGATTGATTGTGAGAACCCACCACAATGTTTTTCACAACAGCTGAATTATTTTATGTTCCCACTTGGAATGTTAAGAGTTCCTGTTTCCTTATGTCCTCATCACTTGTTCTTGTCTGATTCTGCTTTTATTTTATCTTAGTCATGGCATTGAGAATGAAATTGTATCTCATTGTGATTACTTCTCTCTGGTGGTTAATTATGTTGAGCATATTTTCTTTCGTTTGGTGACTTCGAATGTCTTATTTAGTGGAGTATCTATTGCAATCCTTTGGTAATTTCATGACTAGATTATTTGTCTTATTGTTAAGAGGTTAACATTTCACATCTATTTAGGTTAATAGATTCTTATTGGATATATAGTTTCTGAAAATATTTATCTTGTTGGTAGCCCATCTTTTTGTCTTTTAGATGAATAAAACTGGACAATCCCCTCTTGTAATGACTTAGAGCCTTGGGATCCTGATGGAGGGTTGCTATGAGTCAGAATCAACTTCATGCAGTAGGTTTGGTTTTAGTCTGATTTGCAGTGATAAAATAGACAATATACATCCCCACTCCTCTCACTCCACTCACTATGGACAAGTTGTTGTTGTTATGTGCAAGTATAAATCCTATTTATTGTAACTTGAGTATATGTTAAGTCAGGGGCTGTATTTTATATTTTTCTCTTTGTGCTTTTGTAATTAATTATGTTAGATAATCTATTGTTAAAAGCTAGGCCCAATTGCCTCTACATTTTCATTTAAAAATTTCATGGTTTTAGTTTTCAAATTTGAATACATTTTTTATTTCTTTCAGTGTATGGTGTAAGGCATATATCCCATTTCATTTTTCTACATTTGTAAATCCAGTTTTCTCAGCTTCATTTGTGAAGAGCTTCTTTCCTCAGAGTGGAATTAGCACCTATGTAAAAAAAATTAGTTGACTATAAATTTATGGGTTATTTTTCATATATTTATAGGTTATTTTCCTTTGTCTTTGTGTCTGTTGTATCAGTATGAGAATGTTTTGATTGCTGTCAGATGTTCATTCAAGTCAGAACCTTCTGAATGATGATCTATTAGATTTCTGAGGCTGTAAATCACTGGGAAGAGACTTCTCACCTCTTTTCTAAAGAGCAACTGGTAGATTTGAACTGCTGGAGAGAGACAGCCTTTGTATTAGTAGCACAACTCCCTATGATCTTATTATTTGTTTCTATGTGCTACTAAATCAGGACTGACTCATAGCTGACCCTTTAGGGGGTTTTCAGAGGCTCTAATTGCATAGGAGGAGATTGCCCATTTTTCTCCCACAGAGCAGCTGGTGAATTTAAACTGCATGCCTTTCGCTTAGCAATGCAACTCCTTACCTCTAGGCCATCAGATCTTTGACTATATGCTTTGAAATCAGGAACTGTGAATCTTCCTAGTTAGTTCTTCTCTTTTTACTTAAATTGCTTTAGCCATTGGAGCCTCTTGTCATTCAATATAAAATTAAGGATTGATTTGTTTCCATTTCTGTGAAGTGGGCTACTAGAATTTTTATCTGGATTGTTGTATCTGTAGACCACTTTGGGTAGTATTGACATCTTAACAATATTAATCTAATCCATGGACGTAGAACGTCTTTCCATTTAATGAAATATTTTTTAATCTCTTTCAGAAGTGTTTTATAATTTTCATTATGTAAATCTTTCATATCCCTGATTAGATTTATTCCTAGGTATTTTATTCTCTTAGATGCAGTTATAAATGGAGTCATTTCACTAAATTCCCTTTGAAAGTTCTCATTGCTGATGTGTAGAAGACAAATTGATTATATCCTGAAACTTTGCTAAATCTTTCTGTTGTTGTTATGTGCCATCGATTCTGTTAGCTTGGATTATACCCATTTTGGCAATGGACTTTTTGGAATAATCTATTCTGATTGTCCAAATAAGAAATCATTGTCACCATGCTCATTTGCATTATTCTTCTTATGCTCTCTGTCTTTGTGTCTGTCTCCCTCTCTCATACATACATACAAGCATACTCAAAATTACATGTTCTATACTCAAAAGCACACAAGTAACACCTCCATCCTATGTGAATATTCATAACATTTTTTAGGGCATAACCATTCATTTCTCTGTCATAAGTGGATAATCATCTGTGAAAACCTAATCATTTCTGAAACTCAAAGTGTTCTTGGTATTGACTGAATTAGCATAAGTGCATAGTAAGAAGTTGGAAGAGTGACACAAGAACTATGCTTTACTAGTTAGTACACGTGAAGGTAGAGGATAGGTGGTTAGGTCCAGAGTGCCTGTGGATTTTTTTTTGGTAATTTTGTTGTTATGTGCCGTGGTGTCAGACTTGTCTCATAGCTGACCTTACAGTGGATTTTCAGGTGGTAAATCACGCAGGAGAAGATTGCTTATGTTTCTCTTGTGAAACAGCTGGTGGATTCAAATCGTGTGCCTTTCAGTTGGCAGCTCAACTCCTTACTATTAAGCTATTAGAACTCGACAGTTTTGGGGTATGTGAAATGGGTATGGTAGTAGTGGGAGAATTTATCTAACTGCAAGGGGGATAATTCAAATCAAGATAAACCCAAGGCTTATCCCTATGTGGGAGAGACCAGATACACCTCCACTCTCTAACCTTTTCACCAATTCTAACACCATGTAGCCCTCTTACAACACCCTCAACTTGTGTGTTAAAGAGTCCATAGTAATGACCGCTCAAAATTCACAGACCACACTTAAAGTTAAATGGCTTGTTACAGAAGTCATAGGGATAATGTGGGATTAAGATCAGAAAGCCTGTACACAAAATCTCTCTTAGTGCAGGACATGTTACTTAGCTCCTTTTGGCTGTGTAAGCAAGCTGAGGTCTCTCTGTGCCTGTATGTCCTTTTTCAGCTGTATAGGCCTCCTTTTATCCCTCCAAGGATATGCCTCTGCGTTGTCTTCCTGTTGTTGGCTTTACTGCTAGGTTCCTTCTAGAACTATGACTAGCAGCTCTGCCAGAGGACTCCTTTGGAGCCTTTCACCAAACCCAACGTTAGAGCCTTGATTTATGTTACACCTGCTGGTCTTTATTACAGCCCTTTTAAGAGGTTCCTTGTATCCTCTTAGCTTTCTTTCTCCTCTTGCCTCTCTTGCCTTTTCTCTTTCCTTACTTCTTTTGCCCTTCTTCTTTCTGCCAATCTCTGTGGTGCTGGCTGCATGTATAAACAAATGCTTCATCAGTTTCAAAGCGTGGCCCTAAATTATTGAGAACTACTTTCCCACCTCTCTGCTTTCAAGGACAATGAGCTATACAGTCAAAGATAACTAATTGCACAAGAAAACCAACAGGATGCAGAGAAACCAGCACATTTTCTAGACTTTGGAATTATCAGACATATATTATAAATCAGTTTTACGTACTGTAGTCAAATAAATAAAAAACAAGCTTAAAAATAGCCTCAGGAATCAGGAAAGTATAAAAACAGTCTATCAAATTTTCAAAAGAACCAACTAAAGCTTCTAGAAATAAAAAATAATACAACTAAAAATAAACTCTCATGATTGATTTAGCAACAGAATAGTGTAAAATTGGAGAGAGAATTAGTGGACTAGAAGATGGTTTTGAAGAATTATTCTAAAAGAGAATTATTCTATTCAGAATATTCTAAATGCAGGGAAAGATTTCCTATTTCCCTAAAAAAGGGGAAAGTATAGAAGAAAGCTTGAAATAGGTGAAGGATAGAGAAAGTATTCCATACAAATCATGACAGTTATTGGACTGATGCGTAAAAAATTGGCAAAAGCAATATAGCTGAAAAAATGTCAGCGAAGTCTTCATGATCATTTGATAATAATACAAAGTTTAGTTCCTCAGAAATAGGTAATGATTTGAAATTTGTACGCAACTAAAAGCATGGCTTCAAAATATCTGTATCTGTTTTTATTTTACATCTGTATATATTGACATATTTATAAGAAAAAAAAATAAAATCCAGAGATTCAAGGTGAGTAAAGAACGATAAAATTCATAAAAATATTTTTCCTTATGTATCTCAAAATTATTTCTTCTGAAGGTCATATCATAATATAATTGTAAAGACAATATTATAAGAAAGACCACAGAAAACAGATTTAAGGATACAAAGGAATAGTAACAGAATAACTTTTGGCTTCTCAATAGCAACAACAGAAGCCAGAAAATAATAAGTATTTTATGCACTGAACAACAACAACAACAACAAAATGGTTCATAACTTAGAATTATGAGTGAAAAATCTTTGAAGAATGAGGTAGGATTTTTTAAAAAACATTATAAAGTAGAAACTAGAATTTTTCTCCCTTTGCAAGCCATCAGTAAGGGACATTCAGAAGGGCATACTTCAGGCAGAAGGAAGATGAGCCTAAGATGAATGGTCCGAGATGCAAGATGGAATGCAAAGCAAGTGAAGTAGTAAAAATGTGGGTGAATATAAATGAATGCTAACCATTTACAACTGTAATAAAAGTGACTAATAAGGGGAAAATAAAAAGTAGAAAAAAACATGTTACAACAATAATATATACTTTAGGAAAGGAGGGTAATGCGGTTATAGTCTTCTGTAATTCTCCTCCCTGGGAGAATGGTAATGAGATTGAATACCTTTTAAATACTGGTAAATTAAATGTTGTTGTTAGGTATCATTGAGTCACGTTTGACTCATAGTGACACTTTGAAGAATAGACCTGAACCCTGTACTAACCAATGCCATCTTCATCATCTCTGCCACACTCAGGCTCATTGCTGCAGTCACTGGGTCAATTCACTTCATGGGGAATCTCCCTCTCACTAAGAAATAGCCTCTCCTAGCAATATGTCCTAAGTATAAGACAGAGATAAATAGGTTTATTTAATTTTATAGGACAGCTACTAAAAAACCCAGAAATGAGTACATAACTTTTAAAAAATTAGCAAAAACGAAACTAAACCCCTCACCCCCACTGCTATCAAATCAGTTCCAACACATAGTGAGCCACCAACAGGTTTCCCAGGCTGTAAATTGCAGCAGAAGGAGACTACCCATCTTTCTGTCTCCACCAGAGCTTCTGGTGGATTTGAACTGCCAGACATATAGCCTTTGGGTTAAAAGTGCAGCTCATTATGAACTACGCCACTGGAAGAGTAAGAAAGAAATATGATAAAAATATTTAATCATCTGAAATAAGATGGAAACATACAAGAGAGATGAGGGGGGAAAAAAACTCCACAAAATAGCACAATAGATTTAAGTTTTAGTAGTTTAAACTATTTAAGTATAAATATTTCCACTAAAAAATATCTGTTAAATAAGGTTAAAATTTTGAACCACCTACTGTTTATAAGTGTCATATTTTAAACATAAGGGACTCCCCCTAAAATTTAAGGGTACTGAATGATTGAATGTAAAAAAATTGTAAAAATATGTCATGCTATGTTAGTATCAGACTAATCAGATTTCAGGCAGAAAGCAAGGCTAGAAAAATAGGGTCACCTCAATTATAGTCCTGAGTTACTAGGAAAATAAGAAAATTCTAAATTATGTTGGGATGATGGACTCAAAATATATGGTATAAAAATTAATAGTTGCAGAAGGAAAAAATGAAAGCATTCCACCATTATAGTGAGAGATTTCAAAATGCTTCTCATAGACACTAGTGGAAAAAGCAGACAAATTATCAATTTAGCTGTGGTCTTGACTAATATGATTAAAACTTTTGACACAATAAATGTGTATAGAATATTAAACTAAAAAGAAGCAAACTTACTTTTTTATGTTATGTGAAACATTAGAAGCCCTACTGGCACAACAGTTAAGAATTCAGCTGTTAACTGAAAGTTGGTTATTTGAACCAACAGAGAGGCTTGGTGGTAGACAGACCTAATGATTCACTCAAAAGTTTACAGCCTAGAAAATCCCAGGAGAGAGTTCTACTCTGTCACATGAGACTGCTGTCAACCGAAATAAATGTAAATAGTCCTAATTAAATAGCAAAATGGAACACACAGTGAAAAATTTACCAGAACTTTTAATAGACTGAAATTGTACAGATTTTGTTCTTTCTGATCACAGTGCAACTAAGCTAGAAATTAAGAGCAAATAGATGAGGGAAGAATCTCATGCATTGGGATAAATAATTGCTATGTTGATGAAATCATAATGAAAACTAGAAATTATTTTTAATTGAACAGTAGCTACAAGGCTACATATATCAATATGCATGAAATAACAGACAACACAGACTTAAGAAAGAACGTGTCGCTTATTTAAAACGTAGACACTCTCTCCATGAGGTAAGCCATCATGTTGTGAGTAGCCTTGGGTAAGGGCTACATGATTGAAGAAATTCAACTTCCTTCTAGTAGTCATGCTGGTAAAACTGGAAGTAGAACCTCCAATTCCAAGTCTGCAGACTAAAGCACCAGTCAACTGCTTGACTCAGTATCATGAGAGTACCTGAGCCAGAACCCTAGAACTACCAACTCAATTGTTCCTCTATCCCTGTCTTAGTTATGTAGCTATTAGTTAAAGTGAGTGGCTTTAACACGCAGTTTTTCTCTCAGTTTAGAAGGCTAAAAGATGACACAATCCTACTTGCTAAAACTGAGGAGGACCTGAAACAGTGGTACAAAGAAATCAAGGACTGCAACCTTCAATACAGATTGAAGCTCAACATTGAGAAAGATTCTCCTCACAGGGCTGATTGGCAGCATTATGATAGATGGGGAAGAGATTGAAATTATTAACAGCATTAATTTTTTGACTCCACAATCAACGCTCTTGGTACAAACAGCCAGGAAATCAAAAGACTAATTGGATTGGGAAAGTGTGCTGTCAGGGACCTCTCCAGAGTACTGAAGAGCAACGATGTCAGTCTGTAGTGTAAGTTGTGCCTGATCCAAGCCACAGTCTTCACAATGACTTGCTATGCATCAGAAACCTGGACAATGACTAAGGATGATAGAAAGAGAATTGATGCCTTTGAGCTGTGATGCTGGAGAAGAGTATTGACTATACCAAGTGACTGTCAGGAAAACAAACAGGTCAGTCCTATAGAAGGTACAACAAGGCTGCTCCTTGAAAGCAAGGATTTTGAGGCTTCCTCTGACATAATTTGGGCATATTGCAAGAAGAGACCAGTCCTTGGATCATGATTGGAAGGGTGGAGGAAAAGCGCAAAAGGAGAAGACCCTCAATGAGATGGCTTGATTCAGTGACTGGGGTAATGAGGGTAGGTGTGTCAGAGACAATAAGGTTGGCACATGGTGGAGAAGGTTTCAAGGCTATTGTACATCCGGTCGCTAAGAGTCACAAACACCTCAATGGCACATAACAGCAACACATAAATCTAGAAATTGCTTACAAAAGTTGGAAGCTGGATTTTGAGAGCACATTAATTTAGAAACCCCTAGCAAGGCAGAGAAACAAACAAAAAGATAGTTCATCAATCTTATAAATTAAAAGGGAGCTCTAGTGGCATAGTGGGGAGGAGTTGTGCTGCCAGCCTAAAGCCATTTCAAGTTCACCACCTTCTCCTTTGGTGGAGATGAGCAGTCTCCTCTCATATTAGTCACAGTCTTTGAAAACCCATGGGAGGGTCAGCCATGAGTCAGTTCTGAGCTCTGGTGACCTAGTGGTAAAAAGCTCCACTGTAATCTCAAAGGCAGGGGGTTCAAAGCAGCCATCAGCTGCTTTGTAGGAGAAGGATGGGTAGTCTCTTCCTGTGCAATTTACTATCTCTGAAAACCTGCTGGAGGGTCAGCTCTAGGTTGCTTCTCACTTAACTGCACACAACAACAACAATTAAAAATAAAAAAAGAACTATCACTATAAATGCTACATAAAATATAAAGATAATATACTTGGACTAAGAGGCAGTCATTAGAACAGAGCAAGGAAACACTGCATGGTTTAAAATTGGGAAGGGCATACACCAGGGATGTGTCCTGTCTCCATACCTCTTCAACCTGTATGCAGAACAGATTATCTGGGAGGCTGGGCTCTATGAGGAGAAATGTGGCATCAGGATTGGAGGAAGATCTTTCAACAATCTAAGTTATGCAGATGATACAACTCTGCTTGCTGAAACTGAGGAGGACCTAAAGCACTTGCTGCACAGGGTCAAGGACTGCAGCCTCTAATATGGATTGAGGCTAAACGTCAAGAAGACAAAGATTCTCACCACTGGACCAATTGGCAGCATCAGGATGGATGGTGAAGAGATTGAGATTGTTCACAGCTTTGGTTTGCTTGGCTCCACAGTCAACAATCTTGGCACCAGTAGCCAGGAAATTAAAAGACGCATTGCGATGGTAAAGTCTGCTGTTAGGGACCTCTCCAAAGTACTGAAGAGCAATGGTGTGTCTCTGGAGACTAAGGTGTTTCTGATACAGGCCATGGTCTTTGCAGTCACTTGTTATGTGTCAGAGAGTTGGACAATGACTAGGGAAGATAAAAGGAGAATTGATGCCTTTGAGCTGTGTTGCTGGAGAAGAGTATTGGATGTACCATGAACTGCTAAGAAAACAAACAGGTTCACCCTGGAGCAGCTCCTTGGAGGCAAGGATCCTGAGGCTTCATCTGACATACTTTGGGTGTATTGTAAGGAGGGACTGGTCCTTGGAGAGGGACATCATGCTTGGGAGCATGGAGGGACAGCACAGGAGAGGAAGGCTCTCTGTGAGATGGATTGATTCAGTGACTGGGGTAATCTGGATGGGTGTATCAGAGACGGTGCGGTTGGCACAGGACAGAACAGAGTTAGGGCAGTTGTACATAGTGTCACTGTGAGTCACAAGCGACTCAACAGCACATAATAGCAACAACATTATAAATATTATATTCCAGTATGTTTGAGAATTTATTTGAATAAAAAAATTCTTGGAAAAATAATTCATTAGTACTGATTCACAATAAGCAGAAAACCTAAAGATTATAATTGTTGTTAAAATATTTAATAGGTAGTGAAAGAAATGTCCTTGAAAAGAAAATACTAAACTTGAGTGCCTTCATTGACAAGTTTTGCAAATATTAACAGAAGTAAAATTTTTTTTTATGGCAAAGTAAGAAGTTTTCCATTACAATAATAAAATGTTGGGTCTTAGAGATTTGTTGCACTTTCTTTTCCTTTATGTTTTCTCTGAGGTGTGTGCCTTTTTAACAACAAAAATCAACAATGGCAGTAGGTAATAAAAGATAAATTACAGGCCAATTGCACTCATGAATATTTATGTAAAAATTCTTAAATAATGTCATAGCTAATAAAATTCAACAATCTTTGAAATTACTTTTATAGCATGACCAAGCACTTTTCCAAAAAATATTAAAAAATCAATTAATATAATTCACCATATTGACAGTTAAAAGGAAAATCCTATAATCATTTCAATAGATACACAAAAAAAATTGACAAAAGTTCAGCATTCAACCAGAAATACTTGGCAAAATATTAATGAGATGTAGAAAAGTTCTTTCTTATTAGTATAAAAAGTATATAAATGTATAACATAGAATAATTGGTCATGTATTCAACATTACCGTCAAAATCAAGTACAAGATCAGAATGTGCTTTTAATCAGCACTGTCTTAGTAGCTCTAGCTTATACAATGGACAAGAATAAACTGAAAAACTATCTTTTTCATGTGTGTGCAGAAGTAAAAAATAAATGTATTTCTTAGAATTAATAATGGAGATTAGAAGTATATTTGTATTCAGCATACACAACAATAATCTGTCATCAATAATTACAAATGGAATTTTTAAGCACTTAAAATAGCACAAAAATGGCTCAGAATACATATAATAAAAAAGTATACAAAGGCTACAGAGGAATAGAAAAAATTAAACATTTAAATAGATGGAGAAAGAGACTGTTCACAAATGGGAAGACCACATTCCAAAGATAATTAATGTAAGCAAAAGTTATTTTAAAAATTAATTCAACTTATTTCTAGTGAAATACAGAATTTTGGAAATGTTTAAAAAACTTTAATATTTATTTGAACGTGCAAACGGCTAGGGATAGTGAAGGTACTCTTGAAGATGAATTGTTGTTGTAGTTATGTGCCATTGAGTTGCCCTACTCTATCCTGTGCCAATCTTATTGTCTCTGACACACCTACCTACATTAACCCAGTCACTGAATCAGTCCATCTCATCGAGAGTCTTCCTCTCTTGTGCTGTTCCTCCACTTTCCCAAACATGACGTCCCTCTCCAAGGATTGGTCCCATCTTGCGAGATGTCCAGAGTAGATCAAACAAAGTTTCAGAATCCTTGCCTCCAAGGAGCAGCCTGGTCTCACTTAGGATGAACCTATTTTCTCTCCTAGCAGTCCATGGTATATTCAATACTCTTGTCCAGCACCACAGCTCAAAGGCATCAATTCTCCTTCTATCATCCCTTGTCATTGTCCAGCTTTCTGATGCATAGCAAGTAATTGCAAACCATGGCCTGGATCAGGTGCATCTTAGTCTCCAAACTGACATCGTTGAGCTTCAGTACTTTGGAGAAGTCTCTGACAGCAGACTTTCCTATTGTAATTCATCTTTCTATTTTCTGGCTACTGGTACCAAGAGTGTTGAAGATGAATAGTGAGATGAAAAGACCTACTCTACCAGATATCAAGATTTATTTTCAAGATTAATGCTGTAATATTTTTACAAGAACCTGTATATTTATCAATGATAAGGTATTCCAAATTTTCTAAAACAGAATTTTACTTACATAGATATTTGATAAATGATAGAAGTGTGTGGCTGATTGGTAAAGAAGAATTTTTAATAATGATAGCTTGGAAAATTGACTCTTAAAAAGGAAATGGATTCCAGATTTTGCAGCATATACAAAACTCAGTTCTAGATGCCTTTATGATGTCAATATAAAAAAAATATAAAATTCATAAAAGCTGGGACAGTATCATCAAATATTGGATTACAAAATAAACTGGAGAGGACATGAGACATTTGCTACAGAAGATCAAGGACTGTAGTCTTCAATATGAATTGAAGCTCAACATCAAGAAAACAAATGTTCTCACCACTGGGCCAATTGGCAGCTTTATGATAAATGGAGAAGAGATTGAGATTGTTAACAGCTTCAGCTTGTTTGGTTCCACAGTCAACACTCTCGGCACCCGCACTCAGGAAATCAAAAGATGATGAATTGCACTGGGTAAGTCTGCTTTCAGTGATCTCTCTTGCATACTGGAGAACAACAATGCCAGTCTGGAGCTTAAGGTGCACCTAATACAGGCCATGGTCTTTGTAATTACTTGCTATGCATTAGAGAGTTGAATAATAACTAAGGATGATAGAAGAAAGAATGATGCCTTTGAGTGACGATACTGGAGAAGAATGTTGAATATATCAAGGACTGCCAGGAGAACAAACAGGTTTGTCCTGGAGAGAGTGAAACCAGGCTGATTCTTGGTGGCAAGGATTTTGAAGCTCTTTTTCACATACTTAGGATATGTAGCCAGGAGAGATCAGTCCTTTAAGAAGGACATCATGCTTGGAAGGGTGGAGGGATGGTACAGAAAAGGAAGACCCTGGATCAGATGGATTGACTCAGTGACTGGAGAAATGAAATTAGGTCTGTTGGAAGCAGTGAGATTGGCTCAGGATAGGACAAGGTTCAGAGCTAATGTACATAGGATCACTAAGAGTCACAGGCAACTCAGTGACGCATAACAACAGCAGCAGCAGCAGCACATTTTTATGAATGAAAATATATTAAAAGGAAATAACAGATGCATTTACGATATTAATGTAAGATGAAAATGATAAAGTTCATAGAAGCCGGTAGAGTATCATAAGATATTGAAGTACAAAATATATTTATACTGTATTTTTATATATGAAAATATAATAAAGGAAAAGTTTGATAAGTTCAACTACATTCAATTTAATATTTGTTTATCAAATTGTATAATACAAGTAAACATATACATTTCACAGTGTGAAAACGTATTTATAGAATCATTGCTAACAGAGGTGCAGTTCAGGTGGCATAATCCTTAAGGATTTGCACTGCTGACCTAAGGGCCACGCCTCTTTGTTAGTTTGAATCCACCAGGGTCTCCACAGGAGAAAGGTAGAAAAATCTCCTCCCATGTGATTTATAGCCTCTGAAAGACTCACAGCTTTAGCTGACTGGAAGGTCAGTTGTGAGTTGATTCCAACTCACTATCAATGAGTTTGAGGTATTAATTGCAGGCTAGACAGTTATCTAGAGCTATATTTTCTGACGTGCTATTTAAATTTAAGTGAATAGAAATTAATTTTCTATTCTTACTAGTCTCATTTCCAGTACCTGTGTGGCTAATAAGTACCATATTGGACAGCACTAATCTAGATTTTATTAAAAACCACATCCAGAATACATAAAGGTGGCAGTGTTATGTGCTATTGAATTACTTGTGACTCATATAGTAACCCTAGGTACCTCTGAACTCTGTTTATCTCACGCTAATCTCACTATCTATGACACACCTTCCCCCATCCCCCCGGTTACTGTGTCAATCTGTCTTATCTGGGGTCTTCCTCTCCTGCACTATTCTTCCACTTTTCCAAGCATGATGTCCTTCTTCAAGGACTGGTCTTTCCTGGCCATGTGCCCAAAGTATGTGAGATGGAATTTTGAAATCCTTACCTCCAAGTAACAGCCTGATTTCACCCTTTTCAGGACAGACCTATTTGTTTTCTTGACGGTCCGTGGTATGTTCAATACTCTTCTCCAGCACCACAGCTCAAAAGCATTGATTCTTCTTCTATTATCCTTATTCATTATCCAGCTCTGTGAGGCATAGCAAGTAGTTGCAAAGACCGTGGCTTGGATCAGTTACTCTTTAGTCTGTAGATTGACATTGGTGCTCCTCAGTATTCTGGAGAGATCCCTGTCAGCAGACCTTCCCAATCCAATTCATCTTTTGATTGTGAAGCCAAGCAAGCTGAAGTTTTTAACAATCTCAGTCTCTTTTCCATTTATCGTGATGCTACCAATTAGCCCAGTGGTGAGAATCTTTGTTTTCTTGATGTTGAACTTCAAATCAAATATTGAAGGCTATAACCATTGTAATTCTGAAGCATATGTCTCAGTTTCTACATGGTTTTAGCAAGGAAGATTATGTCATCTGCATAGCACAGTTTGTTGATGAGTCTTACTCCAATCCTGAGGCCACATTCCTCCTTATAAAGTTCAGCCTCTCACATGATATTTTCTGAATATAGATTGAACGTGTATGGAGATTCTGGTTTTGAACCATGCTGTGTTTCCTTGCTCTGTTCTGATGATTGCTTCCTGGTTCAAGTACAGGTTTCATATAAGCACAGTTAATTGTTCTGGGGTTCTCATTCTTCTCAAAGTTAGCTATAATTTATTTTGACCCACACAGTCAAATGCCTTTGCATAATCAATGAAATACAAATAGGCATTTTCCTGGTATTCTCTCCCTTGAGCTAAGATTCATCTAACATTGGCACGGCCTCTTCTAAACCCCACTTGCACATCTGGCAGTTCTCTGTCGATGTACTATTCCAGTAGTTTGTTGTTGTTGTTTTTTAATAATCTTCACTAGAATCTTGCTTGCCTGTGATATTAGTGATTTTGTTTGATAATTTCCACACTCTGGAGGATCACCTTTTTGTGGAATAGGAATATTAGGAGTTTCTTCCAGTCTGTTGACCATGTAATTGTCCTCCAGATGTATTGGCAGAAAGTAATGAATGTGCCCAGGACTGCATTTATTGGTTGAAATATGCCAATAGGTATCTCATCAGTTCCTGGGGCCTTATTTTTTGCCCATTCATCCAGAGAAGCTTGAACTTCCTCCTTCATCATTATTGCTACTTGATCATATGCTATTTCATGACATTCATCTGTATCAGCCAATTTTTTCTTGTACAGTGACTTCGTGTACTCCTCTCATCTTAAGACAACGTGAAGGTAGCATCTATAATTTATAGAAATAAAAACATTTATAATTTATAAAT
>NW_006399817.1:7206405-7208231 GCF_000299155.1 Elephantulus edwardii | reverse complement strand
CAATCTGTTCACCATCCATCCTGATGCTGCCAATTGGCCCAGTGGTGAGAATCTTTGTCTTCTTGATATTGAGCCTCAGTTAATATTGGAGCATATGTTAGAAGGGATAAAGAATAAATTAATTGAAATGTATAGAATGGAACAATATGTAGTAATTAAGGTAAATTAACAATAGGTGTGTACAGCAAGATCCATAAAACTCTGACATATATTAAGTAAAAGAAAAGTATGATATTAAGAAAAATGAGAAAATCCTAAAAACAGCCTGAATGTGAAAAGAAATGCCTGTGTGAATCATGAGTATTATGAATACTTTTTTTTTACTTTTCATTGCTATTTTTGAGAATTTACACACAACACATACTGTTCCAGCAGTTTTTCATGTACATTTCAGTGACATTAATTACATTCTCTGAGTTGTTCACTCATTCTTACTCTTTTCTGAATTGTTCTCTTATTAACATAAGCCCAGTTCTCCCTAAGTTTCCTATCTAGTCTTTCAAGTTGCTACTGTCAATTTGATTCTATATTAAAAGAGCGTAATACTATTCCAGTAGTTTGTTGTTGTTGTTGTTGTTGTTATGTGCCGTCGAGTCGCTTGCGACTCATAGCGACCCTATGTAAAACAGCCCTATACTTTGCTCTGTCTCGTGCCAATCACACTGTCTCTGACACTCCCATCCCGATTATCCTAGTCACTGAATCAGTCCACCTCATAGAAGGCTGGCTTTAATAAACTCTTTTCAGAGGATGATATATAAATAGTCAATAAACATGTAAAAAATATTCAACCTTATTAGGAGATGGAGGGATACAGATTCAAATTGTTCCTAGTTACCAGTGAATGGCTAAAATTTTAAAAATAATTGACAGTATTAAGTGTTGTTGAGAATACAGGACAAGAAGACTTGACTGCATGACTGATAACCATACGTGGGATTGCTAACTGAAAAATCAGCAGTTCAAATCTGTCAGATACTCTGTGAGATAAAGGTGAGACAATCCCACTTTGTAAAGGTTTACAACTTAGAAAACCCAAGGGAGGGATCACCATGAGTTGTGATTGACTTGAGGGCAGTAGATTTCATTTGGTTTGTGGAAGTGTAACTGGCATAATTTAGAAAATAAGTTAGAAATCATTACCTATTAGAAGATACTTTTAAGGATATCTATCTATCTATCTATCTATCTATCTATCTATCTATCTATCTATCTATCATCTATCTACCATGAATTCCCTATTTTTTTCTTATGCCATGAATTCCATGTCAGTAAAATCTTAGTGAACTAATATACCAGAATGGACATGGGACATGGTAATATAATCTCAAATTGGAATAGGCTTAAAGGTCTATCTATGTTATATTGTTGTTGTGCTGTACTGTTGGATTGGAACCAACCCGTAGCTGATGTTCCAGTAGGATTTCAGGAGCAATAAATTGTCCAAGAGATGGCCCATCTTTCTACAGCAGAGCAGCTGGTGAATTCTAACAGTGTACCTTTATGTAGGCAGCACAATTACTGACCACTAAGCCACTAGAGCTTCCTATATTATATATTGTTGTTGTTTGTCATCTAGTTGGAACCGACCTATAGCTCACTCTCCAGAGAGTTTTCAGAGTCCATTAATCACAAAGGAGGAAATTGCCCATCCTTCTCCTGCACAGCATCTGGTGGATTCAAACCAGGTACCTTTGGGATTGCAGCATAGTTTCTTACTACTAGACCTCAGCATATATTGTTGTTGTTATGTGCCATCGAGTCACTTGTGACTCATAGTGACCCTATGTACAACAGCCCTAAACTCCACTCTGTCCTGTAACAAT
>NW_006399817.1:7204642-7205305 GCF_000299155.1 Elephantulus edwardii | reverse complement strand
ACTCAAGGCACACTTTTTTGCTAGTTAAATTAAACTATTGTTTGATTTAAAGACAAGGTCAGGGGATAGTACAATATTTTCAGGGGTTTATCAAGATTAACTGGATCCAGAAAGTATGAATTTTCTAATAGCCAAAAATTTTTTACTACATTTTTCCTGTTTTGGTCAAACTAATTCTATAGAATCTTTAATCAAAATGCTCAGTAATGGCAACTAGGCATCATATAGTTTTTCTGATTTCATGGCAAAGAAGGCAATTAACTCTGATCTTAAGGCAAAGAGAACAATTAGCTCCACATTCCATACCCTTATTCTTCCTCCTGTGCTGTTCTAGGTACATAGAGACCAATTGTTGCCCCTTGAATGTCTTCTTGCAAGTTTTTAAGACCCCAGGCATAATGAGTGAACTGGGGTGGGGGAAGTAGAACAAAATTACTAATTCCATTACTAGACCAATTAACTGGGATAGTGGTGAGCTCTAGGGAACTCAATCTCTTCAACTATTTGGGCTGTACATAAGCAACCTTAGTAGCTACTCTTTATGTTGGTGTTTTATAAATAGAGCCCTCAGTTATGTGGTGGTTAAGGACTCAGCTGCAAATAAATATTAAAATGTAACAGTTCAGTAATTTCTCAATCCATTTGATTATCTCTGGACATTTG
>NW_006399817.1:7192944-7202617 GCF_000299155.1 Elephantulus edwardii | reverse complement strand
ACAACTCATCTGGTCTTCGCTCATTAGTGTTCAAGGCCTCAAACCTGTTCCTGAGATGATTCTGAAATTCAGGTGGTATGAAATCAAAGTCATATTTTTCGTTTGTGCCTTAGTTCTCATTTTCTCAGGGTATATTCCAAGCAGTGGAATAGCTGGGTCACATGAAATTTCTATGTTCAGGTTTCTGAGTAGAGGCCAAACTGCCTTCCTGTGTGGTTGTGCCATTTTACAATCCCACCAATAGTGTATAAGAGTTCCTATCTCTCCACAGGACTCTAAAAACAGCATATAATCTGAAACCCACTGTATTCTATCCCTTGCTGTACTATCCCCAACGTCATCAACACACCGTGTGTATAGTCATCATTTATTGGTTTTTTAAAGATGTATTTGAATGAATAAACTATTCATTGTACAAGATTATTTTTAAAATGCCACTTACACATTTTACAAGTAATCTGCAGATATTACATTAATTGGCTACATACTCTATCCTTAATCAATAATGTTTTCCCAACAAGTACCCTGATCCTCAGTAGTCCTTAAGTTGTATCCCTTCCTTTTCTCTTTCATCTTACTCTTGTTGTTGTTATGTGCCATTGAGTTGACTACACTTATATTTATTCTATGAACAATGACTCTGGATCTTGCCTTATTCTGAACCAACCTCAGTCACTTATAAACTAATTTCTATTTATAAGTTATCTTTTTATATAAGTGAATTCATGCTTCAAAAGTTACTTTATGATTAAATTTTTTCATTTCTGCCCATATTGTGTCATGTATCATGACTTCTTTTCTTTTAATGGTTGAATTATATCCCATTTTATGCATGCATGTACCATGTTTTATTTCCACACCATCTATTAATGAACACTTAACATTGTTTCTACCTTTTGGCTATTATTCAGCAATGAACACATGGAGTATAAGTTGCTGTTTGAGTTTTTGCTTTCAAGTCTTTTGTATATACCTCTAGGAGTGGTATATAATAGTTTAAAGCCTACTAAGTACATTAGGGAAATGTTATGTGAGATCTTTATAGGATTTAAGATTATTATAAAATTATTCTTCAATTAAAAGTCTTCATAAACATATTGTCTTTAACAAAGCATATCTATTAATTTCTTGAAGGTAAGAATTGCTATATTTATGCCCCCATAGATTCCAGCCTCCGAATAAGAAACATTTTAGCATCTTAATATGCTATTATTTCTATAAACCATTGAATAGGAAATGAATAGTTTGTAGTTTCCTTTTTTGATTTATTTAATTAAGAGGAATAATTTAGCTTAATTTATTTTGGCATAGAAAATAATCATATTCAATATTTATTGATTCCTAGTAAATATCTGACCCTTTTCACTGGTATACTTGTTCTCAGCAGAGTTGCGTGGGCCAACAGGTGTTACCTCCTGGACATTCATGCCTGTTCTCATTCTAATTTGGATTGAACATAGTTTATATAAGCCATGCCCCAGTTGCTCTAAGATTAAAAACATTTTGACTTGGCTCTGACCCACTAACTTTTCTCAGGTCATAGTATCTTATTGTTTGTTGTTGTTAAGTGCCATTGAGTCGTAGACTACTCATAGCGACTCTATGAATGAAAGACCTGAACACTTGTATAGCTTTCATCCTCTCTCCAGGTTCATAGGGTTTCCGGAGGCAAGCTATTTTGGAAGTGGATGCCACTCCTGCTTCCAAGCTTGTTTTAATTGGGAAGCTCCTCCAAATACTCTTCACCATGGGTAACCATTATCACATTTGACACATTGGTGTCATATAGAGTTCCGCTTCACAGCAACCATGAGTTACCTCTGGACAGCAAGTGTACAAGCCAGGGCTATACAGCCTAGAAGAATTTCTTATTCTACTAAACATTATTCGTTTTTTAAAAAGACTACTTTTCCAGTTTAAGGAATCTGGGTTTTTAACAGAGTTAGAGGCCTACCACAAATTAGTGTCATATGTCAGTTTGACTCATTTGATTGTAGTATTTCAACCTTACTGAATTTTGGGTTGAGTCAGACAGTATTAGATTCCAAGTTTATCTTATTAGCTAATGTGAGCCGAGACAAGTTTTCTCCTCTGTAAAATGAAGAAAATAATCCTTACCTAACTTAGTTGCCTATCTGAGAAAATGAAATTTTTGTCAAGTAATTGTAATGTAGAATGTGACAACGAAGGCTCATTTGTGCACTGCTACTTGTATTTCTTTATACCCAGCATGCAAGATGATCTAGCTATATACAGGAGAGACTAGTAAATGTGCTTCACTGTAATTAAAATACTATCTAGCCTAGAATCAAAGAGGTATATGATCAACTGGAACCTCTGCCATTTATTAGCTGTATGGCCTTTGCCTAGTTGAGTCCTAGATGATTTCATTTTTTTTTTTAAAAAGCTTTGAGTATTAAATGAAAATAGTGTTTAAAAATAATGTAGGATAGTATTTGGCATATAGTGAAGAATTCAATAAGTGGTATTTTTTTTAAAAGAACATTACTACCATTATTATACTCCTTTACTGTACCTTTGAGCTGTGGTATTGGAGAATGGTATTGGATATCTCATGAATTGCCAAAAAAACGAACAGATATGTTTTGAGGAAAAGGAAGATTGAGTGTTCCTCGGAGACACTCTGGTGAAGGATCGCAAAACTTTATCTCACATACTCTGCATGTTGCTAGGAGAGGCTATTTCTTGGAAAGGGACATCATGCCTGACAAGGTGAAAGGTCAACAAAAGATAGGAAGATGCATAAAGAAGTGAATTGACACAGTGACTGCAGCAGTGGACTCAAGTGTGCCAGAGATGATGAAGATGGCACAGGACAGGACAGGGTTCAGATCGGTTTGGTTTTTTTTTTTTTTAAGTTTTTCTGGCTACATGTTTATTCAACACAAAACAGTTCCCTCCAACTTTACTGAGGTGGCTGACCACGTCCACGACCAAATCTGCCTCTAAACTGGAATTCAGTTGCTGACCCAGCCCCAGCCTCGGCTTTCTTGTCGGCACCAGGAGGCACTGCACTCGGTCTGTATGTGTCTCTGTCAGCCTCCTCTCGAGTCAATCTTGCAGGTCGTTCACCTTCCAGACCTTTCGGTCATGGCCTGCCAGTCTCAGGACAGCTGCGGCGCAAGGTGGAAGGAACAATTTCAGGAGGCAGATGAAGGTAATCACGTAGATATTGGATACCCTCGTTGGTAAGGTACCAGTAGAAATGTCTCCAGGTGAACTGTTCCTTCACATAACCTCGTGACTTGAGACTCTGCATGGCCTTCATGACATGAAGGTTGGGCACGTTTTTATCTGCCAGTTCGGGGTGCTTTGGCATGTGGACATCCTTCTTGGCCACCATCACCCCCTCCTTAAAAAGGAGTTCATATATGGCAATCCGGTTCTTCTTGGGCATCAACATCTCGACGTTTGATGTGTCCGGAGCCTAGACTGGAAAGGAGATCTGTTGTTTTTAAGGTCACTATGATTTGGACTCGATTAAACCTAACAGCAGTATCAACAACATTTATTGTGATTTCCCACACACAGATGTGTGCCTTATCTTTTAATGGCTTGTTGCTGTCATTGAAAATGATATTTAAAGACTCGTAGACTGTTGCTTCCAGAAAGCACCTAGATCCTTTCCTGGTGTTGTTGCTCTTAGCTGCCAACTAGTTGACCTGACTCATAGTGACTCATGCTCAACAGAATGAAGCACATTGTTCCTGGGACATCCCTGCAGGTGGTTTTTCAACTGTAATGTTAGAATCCACTGTGTTCTCACCAAGTGCTTTTCTGCAAGCAGATTACTAGGCCTTTCTTCCTAGTCTGTCTTGGTCTGGATGTTCTATTGAAGCCTGTTCTGAGTCACAGAAACCTGACAGACAGTGATGACTTCACACAAATTATATTGGTGAGGAACTGGAATACAAGCATTTTAATAATGTGGTCATTACCTCAGCAGAACAAAACAAAACCACTGCCAACAAATCAGTGAGCTTGTGTTTCTGAGGCTATAAATCTCTTTAAAAGAACATTATTTCATTGTGTTTTAAGGTTCCCATTTGACTGTGTCTAGGCTCTAATGGCCTTGTGGATAAAGAGTTGTACTGCCAACTTAAAGGCGATGGTTTGAATCTACCAGCTACTCTGCAGGAGAAAAAATGGGTAATAATCTCCTGTGTGATGTGTGATCCACAACAAACTTGTAAATCTTCCTGGAAGGAGACTGACCATCTCTCTCCCTTGGGGGCACTGGTGGATCTGAACCATCAGAGATAACACCACCCTTTGGTTTGCAGTACAACACATTACAGACTTACTGTCTTTATATTCTAGAGGCTGAAATGGAGGCCCAGGGATGGTGAGTACCCTGCCCAAGGTTACACAGTTCCTTACCTCCTAGAGTCCATGGCTCCTGATACCATGGACTCTCCATTTACTATAAACTGAAAACAGAGTCAGGACACACAAAGCTTCAGGAGACATTTCTTGGGAAATGATAGGTAAGGAGGTTAATATTTATTTTTTTTGGTTATTATTTTGCTGTATACTATTGAGTAAATGCCTGTCTTTCTTTTTATTTATTTTTTATTATTATTAAATTTTATTAGTTTTAATGAACATTTACAGAGATTTTGGGTTTTCATTCATTCATTGTTGCACTGTTTTCTCTACCCTCCTCCCCAGTTCGTTCTTCTTACCCCCCCGAATGTCTGTTTTAATTGTCCAATTGCCACAGTGCTTGTCAAAGCCAGTTCTGATTAATCTCCTTTGTCAGTGTGTCCTTTGCCATTCCCTATCACTCCTCCCCGAGAGAGACTTCACCCTGATTCATAAGGAAAAGGGGACGGAAGACTTCATAAGCAGTTCCTTACTTCACCTCTACCTTGCATGTGAACTTCCGAGTTGTAAAACAGCCCAGTGGTAGATGGAATTTTCTCCAGGACTTAAGAAGCATAAATGACATAGCTGAGCCTCTACATCTTGTGGTTCCTAACCTCTACACTACAATAGACAAAGTGCTAGTGTACAGGCCTTTTATTATAAGAACCACCTTCCCTCTGTAACTTGATTTGTGCCACTATTAGAACCTCTACTCGGAATATTATTGCTTGTTAATTTTTGACTCATGTACTTTTAACTTGTTAGTTAAATTTGTGTATTCTAGGTTGCAACACCTCCATGATACATCTTCAAGGATATGAACATGTACGGCTAATAATAACAGTGCATCTAAATTCCAAAATCAATCTCCATAATAGTCTATGTGTTTCCTACTGCCAAAGGGGCCCTTTAGAGTAGTGAGAGAAGATCTTCACCCTGAAACCCACAGCGTCCCTTTTCAGCAGGAAGTAGCTAGGAGGTTAATATTTTAATCTGTACTCTTGTCAAATAGAAAAGATTTGGGAGTCTCTGAGCTGATGATCCATCTTCTGATCTCTTTATTACACAGTAGTGTCTCTCTCTTCAGCACCTGCTGATTTTGTAACTTTTGGCTTCATCCATGCAGCAGGCAGGGGCCACCATAGTGGTGGGTGGGGAGTATCTCATTGTGAGTATGCTAGTTCTAATCTTCTGGCAGTCCAGGAGCTATTCAGTACTCTAACTCCACAACTCAAAGGCATCAGTTCTTACTCTGTCATCCTTATTTATTGTCTGTTTCTTGGATGCATAGCAAGTGGTTGCAAAGATCATGGTGTCAATCAGGCACACCTTAGTAAAAAGGGCAGCCAGAGTGCTCCTTGGAGGCAAGCGTGAAATGCCATTTCACATACTTTTGTAAGGTTGCTAGGAGAGCCTATTCCTTGGAAAGGGACATCATGCTTGGAAAGGTGGAGGGAGAGCAAAAGAGAAGAAGAACCTCAGTGAGCTGGGTTTTGACCCAGTAACTGTAGCAATGGGCTCAAGTGTGTCAGAGATAATGAAGAAGGCATTGGACAGGACAGAGTTCAAATCTGTTGTTCAGAGGCTTGTTATAAGCCATACTTGACTCAATGGCACCTGCCCCTACCACCACCCGTTCTGATTTGTTGTTTATAGGGTGGCTATGAGTATTAGTCAATGCAATGGTGCCTAACAACAACAGAGGAGTTGCCCAACCATGGAGTTATTTGGGCAGTTTCTGTAACAAACCTCCAGCTGCACTGGGCTGTGATTTCCCTGCACGAGAGAGGCAAGAGTGTGGCTGACTAAAGTGAGAAGCCCTGGGGAGATAGGCTCAGTGGATGAGAAACCTTTCTAACACATCAGGCATTTCCCCGTGTCCTCGTTCATTTCTTAGGGTTGTTTAAAGGTACCACGTGGAGGATAATGAGGTTTCATTTTAGCACAATAGCGAAGTGTAAGAAAAAGAGACGTTTACATGTTTACAATACTTATAGTAGCATTAGCATTATCATTTGTTATGGGGAAGGTGTGACAGGGGTCTTTCTGGGAACTATAAATCTAGTATCCTCTTTCGTTTTCACAAGAGTTCTGTAAGATATATCTTGCTATCTCCATTTTCCAGACAGGAAAAGAGTGGCTCAGAAAGTTTAAACTTTAAACATAGAAAATTTAAAACTCATTCAAGGTTACTCAGCTTTTTGTGTGTCCAAATCGGGCTAGCCCTGTAAACAGTGCTTGCTTGGTAGTAAAATATTTACTATATAGCTTGACTTGCTCATAAAGTGATTATAGTCCTTATGTTTAGGGACCTGCGGCTCCCTCAGACACATTCTGCATTCTGAACTTTTTCTTTTCAAGGACTTCACTTGTCCACAGAGCTGTGAGGTCATTGTGTGAGTATAATACAATCTCATATGATTTATGGAGATCATTATCATGTGGTTGTACATCATATTCGTTTTGGATACGCAGTTCAATTTCTACAAACACCGCTGCTCCGGATGTAACGACAGCTCTGTTTAAATCTTACTTCTTCTCACGACTTTGTTCGGATTCCTTGCGTTGCCTGCGCTGGTCACTGGTGAGACTGCAGATCTCCTGAAGGACTGGCCCCACGGCTTTGCTCCTTTCACTGGACACCGTATCCTTTTCTTGATTCTATTCCAAATGTCTGCCTTGATCTTTAATTACAATCCTCCGTGGGCTTGTCATAGCAAGCTCATCCTGCACCTTCGCTTTGTCAGCTCTGCATTCTTGTCTCCAGTCTTCCTCACTATTACTCATTTCACTTGGCACGACTTCACTGTTCTCAGTGCAGAGTTTATTGCCAGTTAAAGGAGCCTCTATGTTGATACAACCTCACATTACACTTCACCTCCTTTCTAGAATCACAGTTGGATCCTCTGCTGGCATATGTTGTCTTCTATTTCATTATCAACAATGAGTTTCTGTAACTAAAAAATATTTGTGTATGGGATTTGGCTAAACAATACAGATGTAATATAATAACAAATAATGTGATAAAGGATAATATGATTATGTATATACACATTTGGTAAGAGCCCTTTGGCTATAAGAGTAGTTTTAGTTCTGCCAAAGTGGCTTAAGCCATGATTTAGTAAACTGCTTCAGACAGTAGCACTCTGATGAATAGACACAGAGATTCTTAAGGTAACAGACACATCTTTAGATTCCAAAGTTAGAGGAACTGGCATAACTTGGAATGATAGATCTAAAGATGCACACTCCAGAACTTTTTCTGAGGTCCTCAGATAATAAGCTTAATAAGTCATCTTAAAATCTTTTACATATGTTAATCACAGCAGAGAATTATAAAGCAGAACATAGCCTGTGTACCAGAATAGCAAAATATTTATTATCTAGAGAGTTTACTTTACATTATTCACCCACTTCTTTTGTCAGTTCTCAAGAATTTCTGAAATCCTTGGCCTTTCAAATCTTGCAAAAGGCTATTTGATATTAGAACAAACAAAACAAGCATTGCTTTGGCCTCTACTTTTGGTTGATTCTGATAATTGAGCTATTAGCAACCACCCAGGACAGTTATACACCTATCAAAGAGCTCAGCCGCACATCCCCAACACAGCTTTTGAAGTCCCTTAATTATACAAAATGGTTAAACTTAAAGTGTTCATTCCCAGAGTAGGGTAGGAGATGGGCTTTACTGAAATTTCTTTTCAGCTCCTTGCTGCCATAGATAAATAAACTTGACAGGATAAATTAGTGTAAAACCTCCAAATTGGCAGTCCAGGCACACAGTCTAGTCCCAGGTTTGCCATTGACAAGCAGATGATCCTAAGTGAATGTCTTAGCCTTATAATTACTTTCAAGAGCTCTGATGGTGTAGGCCGTAGAGAATTGCAATTGCTTCTCTAAAAGCAGCTTGACTCCACCATTGACGCTGAGGGAGAAAGATGGGTGGTCTCCTCCAGTGTGATTTACAGCCTTCTGAAAACCAATTAGAGGGTTAACTAAGAGTTGGTTCCAACTTGATGGTGCTGAGCTCGACTTTTGTAATTTCTTTGAGCCCTGGTTTCTTTACTTGTTAAGAGAGAAAGTTGAATTACTGAATCATCCCATATAGCTTTTAGTTGTTCTAATAGTCTTTAATCTTTTTCTATATAATGAAAAATATCTGTTGACAGTATTTACTCACTATGCTGAGTTGTAGTCCACTCGATAGAACATAACAGCAACAACATGCACAAGTAGACAAAAGAGCGTGTCACTCATTCACTCACTCATTGTCTTCAAGTTGGAATTGACTCAGAGCTGACCATTTCGTGTGTTTTCAGAGGCTGTAAATAAATCACAGGAGAGAATATCCCATTTTTATCCCTTCTAGCAACTTGTGGATTTGAACCACTTGCCTTTTGTGGTGATAAACATCTTACCCCCTAGGCCATCCCTTAAATAAGCTTCATAGCTCAAAATTAGATTGTGATTCTCACTTTCCAGAAATTATTCTATTAAAACGAATTCATTATTTGATCCCATTCAGTCAGGAGTAGGGAATATGTGACCCTGGAAAGATTTATAGTAATGTAGTGATAAAGAGATAGGGAATTGCCAGAAGTTCAGGCAGGATTTAGAAGTGGCTAATAGCACCTGGGATATCATTGCTGATGTCAGATGGATCCTGGCTGATAGTAAAGAATACCAGAAGAATATCTATTTGTGCTTTGTTGACTATGCAAAGGCATTTGACTGTGTGGGTCAAGACAAGTTATCACTGACATTGAAAAGAATTGAGATCCCAGAGCACTTCAATGTGCTCACACGGAACCTCTACCTGGATCGGGGTGCTGTTGTGAGAATGGAGCAGGGGAGCACTGCATAGTTTGGAAATGGGAAGGAAGTGTGTCAGGGATGTATTCTCTCTCCATATCTGTTCAATCTGTATGCTAAACAAATAATCCTAGAGGCTGGGTTCTAGAAGAGGAATGTGACATCAAGATTGGAGGGAGACTCATCAATAACCTGTGTTATGCAGATGACACAACCTTGTTTGCTGAAAGTGAGGAGGACTTGGAGCACTTGTTGCAGAAGATCAAGGAATGTAGCCTTTAGTATGGATTGTGTCTTAGTATCAAGAAAACAAAGATTCTTACCACTGGATAATAGGCAGTGTCATAATGGATGGAAAGGAGATTGAAACTGTCAACAGCTTCATCTTGTTTGAATCCACAATTAACACCCTTGGTAGGAGCAGTCAGGAAATGAGACACATTGCACTGGGAAAATCTGCAGTTAGGGACCT
>NW_006399817.1:7162598-7192639 GCF_000299155.1 Elephantulus edwardii | reverse complement strand
GGACATATTGCTAAGAGGTGCTATTCCTTGGAGAGGGACATGATGTTGGGAAAGGTGGAGGGTCAGCAAAGGAGAGGAAGGCCCTCAGCCATGTGGATTGACATGGTGACTGCTGGAATGGTCTTTTGTGTGTCAGAAGTTGTGAAGAAGGTTCAGGACAGGTCTCGGTTCAGATCTTTTGTTCATAGGGTCGCTATGAGTCATACTCAACTTGATGGCGCCTAACAACAACAATAACAACAGTGATAAAGAACTGAGCTTCCAATCTGAAGGTATGTAGTTCGAATCTGCTAACTGCTCCATAGGAGAAAAATGGAAAATTCCCTCCTATTTGATTTACTGCTTCTGAAAACCCACTGGAGGATCGCCTATGGGTTGGTTCCATCTAGCTGGTGCTTGCTGTTGTTATTGTGTACCATTAAGATGGTGCTTAGTAACAATAACAACAGCAGTAGGTTGCAGGTTGGATTGCTAACTGAAAGGTTGTTCAAATCTACCAGTCACGCCCATTTAGATTTATGGTCTTGGACACCTGATGAGGCCTCACCATGAGTTGGAATCAACTGAAAGGCACAGTTTGGTTTTGGCTTTGATTTATGCACTTAATTTTATTCAGCTAATGGCTTAAATGTTTCATATTTGTGATTGCTAAATCATGACAATAAGATTGGCACAGGATAGAGCAGGGTATAGGGCTGTTGTACAGGGGGTCTCTATGAGTCGCAGGCAACTCACCGTCACACAACAGCAACAAATCATAACATGGCTTCAAACATTTTGGAGCAATACCTAAAAGGGCACAGGAACAATCCAGTACTCTATTAATTTGTCTGGCTCATTTTAGAATTATTCTTCCTTCTATCTATGTTTTTTTCTACTAAATGGCTATCATAAATACTTGAAAATCATAGAATGTTAATGTGTTCATTTGGTAATATTTTAAAATAATGGAAAAATTGACAGAAACTAGAAGAAAAATCACTCAAATTCCAATAAGGACAATCACTGTTAACATTTTAGTATATTTCCATATAACATTTTCCCTATTCACTTTTAAAGATATACATGGCATTACACTATTTTGAGGGGGTGCTGCTTGTTTTGATTTAATATTACAGCATAAGGATTTTTTCTATGTTATTAAAATTGCTTGGTAAACAGTTTTTTAAGCTATTTAGCATTCTGTCATACAGCTATAGCATAATTTACTTAACCACCTTCTTACTGTCGGCCATTTAATTACTTTCAATTTTTCACTATTATAAATGATGTTGCAGTGAGCATTTTGGTATACAAAGCTTTTCTGTCTATATTTTGCATTTTGTTAGGATAGCTTCCCAGAAATTGAATTACAGGGTCAAAGGTATGAACATTTTTAAGGCTTTTTATACATAATGCTATCTGGCTTTCCAAGTGGTTTTATCAATTTACACTCTGCAGAGCAATACGTGAGAGTGCTGTTTTCTACCATACCCTTGCTAGTTCACTCTAAATCTTTCACTCTAAAAGCTAACTAATTAAAAATTCTTCATGTTTTGATAGGCAAGTATTATAATCCACTGCTGTGTTAATTTTTATTTCTCTAATTCAATAATTTCTCATACTTGTTATTTTCTATTATTTCTCCCTTATGAATTTTCTGCTTATATCTGCAATAAATTTTAAATTTTTCTTTCTATTTATAAGGACTCAATGATTTAGCATTTTTCTACTAACTGAAAGTTTAGCGGTTCATACACAGACAGCCCTGTTTTTGTAAAGATTGTTATTGTGTACTATAGAGTGAGAACCAACCCATAGCTGACCCTCTGGCAGGTTTTCTGAGGCAGTTAATTGCACAAGAAGAGATTGCCCATCCTTCTCCCACAGAGCAACTGGTGGCCTTTAACTGCGTGCCTTCGGGATTGCAGCTCAGCTTCTTGCCACTAGACCATCAGAGCTCCCTGGATGCTCCTTATAAAACTCTATGGGGCAGTTCAGCTGTCCCAGGAGGTTGCTATTGGTTAAAAGTCAATTTTAATGAATTAAATTGTGGGTGTAAGTTTGTGTTCCTTATAACCAATTTATGGAGTGATGTGGGAACAGTGGTTAAAGCACTTAGCTGCTAACTGGAGGGTTGCCAGTTAGAAGCCAAGAGAGAAAAAGCTGTGGCAGTCAGCTTCTGTAAAGATTTATAGCCTCAGAAACCGCAGAGAATCAGTTCTACTTTGTCCTTTAGGGTTGGAATCTATCTCCTCAGTGGCAATGGACTTTTGTTTGTCAACATTTCATAAGTCAGATGAATGCAAACACCGTTTCTTCCTTTCAGAATGCCACATTGAGCTGCTTTTTTGTTGTTGTTGTTGTTGTTCTTGGTTTATTTTGTTTTCTGTAAGTCATTAGTTACTTCAAATGATAGTTTCAAATACCAAGCTACCCTCATGTGCTTAGGAGAAAATGCCTTTCAAATATCTGGGGAATATATTTCTAGAATTGAGTTATATGTGTCGCTTTTCAGGTACATGTCATTTGAGTAAATGAGGTACGCCCATGCATATCTTTTCACAGATTTCCAGGTAGCTGATGTAGTGGGGTCTGTAATCTTCTTAAGCTTTTACAGTTTGGCAGTAGTTAATAATGATTGAAATTGAGCATAATGAATGCTTTTCGCCTAACATCTTGGTTTATTTCTCTTCACTTTTTTCCCTGTGGATCATATGATTTAGAATTACAATTTTTCCTGTTGCGCTTTTCATATCACATCACAATTTAAGGATATCTTCCCCCTTTGTGTTACTAAAACTCTTTTGGAAATATCACTTTAAATGACTCCTGTTACCGCACTCCCCACCTCCGTGCCCAATCTGTCTTTTGCATCATTAGGCACCAACATGGGAAAAACAGGATGCATGTGTCTTCAGTAGTTGGCTGTATGATTACAAATTAAAGTGTGCTCAGGTCCCATGAATATTTTATTGATAATGATGATGAAATAGAGTGTGATAGCTATTTTAAAAATATGGCTATTTAGCTGTAATTCAAAAGCTGTTCGATCCAATTTGATCAAATTCATTTGCACAAAAGCACTTAGATGTAGGCCAAGTGCTAGTCATTGATCAATGCTGACCAAGTCAATGTGAATATTGAACAAAGCCCAGGACTGACTGAATTATTCTCAAGGGATGTAGGGCAAGATGTTTTCATCAGGTTACACCTTCATTCTCACCCCAAGTTCTCATCACTAATAACTGTTACGCTGAGCTTGAATCCACTAGTTCTAAGAAACTGAAAGTATTTTCAGGTGTTCAGAGAAACAGAGTTTGGAGAAAGCCTAGAACTCAATCTCTAAAACATGTCTTTCTGGGAACTAATTTGATAGTCTCACCCTTTAAGGCCTGCAGAAGGGCCGTGTGAGTTCTGTGGACCACAGTAGGCCTCTGGGTTTCTTGTTGGAAGCTTTGGAATCTTACCGTATTTCCATACATCACATAGCTTTTTAGTGTGTTTTATTGTCTTACTTTTTTCTTTCAATCATGTATGTAACTCAGTTGCCATTTCTTCACCAGTTCAGTTCAGTGACATCAGTTTATGTTTATCATGTTGTTTAAACATCACATTTATCAATTCCTTAGCTCTGGTGGCCTATTGGTAAGGATCTATGCCACCAACCCAAAGGCATGTGATTTGAATCCAACAGCTCTGGGGTAGAAAATGGGCAATCTACTCCCATGCAATTTACATTCCCAGAAAACCTGCAAAAGGGTGAGCCAGGAGTCAGCTGGCTTGATCGCACATACCAACAACAAATTATACCATCACTCTCAGCAGAAACATAGTCACCGAAACATTGAGTCCTCTTTCCTTCTGTCTCTGGCCTCTCAAAAACCTCATTACTGTTGAGTTGGGACTGGATCATAGCTGACCTCTTGTTGGGTTTCCAAGGCTGTAAATTGTATAGGAGGAGACTGCTGCTCTGGTAGATTCAAACCCCATCTCCTATTTTAGATATTTTATATAAACAGGACCTTACAATATTTGTCCTTCTGTAACTACCTTATTTTACTCAGCCTCGTATTTTCAAGGTTCATACACATGATTGCATATATCAAGAACTCGTTTCTCCTTGAGGCTGAATATTATTCTTTCATTGACCGTTTTATCTCTGATCCTAGTGGACATGTTACAAATGAGATCAGTTATTAGTGTGTCTTTAGGTTGAATCTGTGTTGGCATAATACATTACATGTTGTGTTGTTAATTGAGAGGTTAGAAGTTTGAATCCACGAGCTGCTCCTCAAAAGGAAAGTGGGCATCTCCTGTAAAGATTTATAACCTTGGAAACATGATGAAGGGCTGGTGGGAGTTGGAATGGACACTAGAGAAGTGTGTGTGTGCTTGCGCGCGCGCGTGTGTGTGTGTGTGTTGTTTGTTTTAGTTAAAGAAAGTGTTAGAAAACTTTTCAATAATTTATAGGCTGCACAGCTTGGAAGGAAGAGTGGCAGCCACTTCTGTAATAGCTTGCCTCCGAAAACCTTATGAACCTGGAGAGAGGATGAAAGGCACCCAAGGGTCCAGGACTCTCCTTCATAGGGTCGCTATGAGTTGCCTGCGACTGGACGGCACTTAACAACAACAATAGGCTATACATGCAGCAAGTGTAGATGATTATGATGAAGAATTTCTTGTGAGTAAGGGAGCTCTGGTGGTGAAATCTGTGGGGAGTTGCACTGCTAACTGCTCTTCACTTCTAATCTACCAGTGGCTTCCCAGGAGAAAGACAGGCAGTCTCCTCATGTGAGAATCTTTTAAAAACTCACTGAAGGGGTTCCCTAAGAGTGGATCCCAACTCCAAGGCAATGAGTGAATGAGTAAGTGAGAGTTTGATTCAGTGTTTCACTGAGGGAAAAGTGGCATAACATTAAAGGACATGTGGTAGTTGTCAGTAAATTAATATACCTAATCCAGGGATTTGAATGTAGATGATGGGCATTTTCCTCCTGTGTGATTTACTGGCTCTGAAAATCTGTTGGAGGGTCAGCTATGGGTCAGTTCAACTCAGTGGTACACAACAACAAAAACAATCCAATCTAAATTACAGTTAGAAGGATTTAACCAAGGCATTCTCTGCTTTACCTGACCACTTGTGCTTAAGCAATGTGGATATGTAAGTTTCTAGGTTTTAAAGATGGCAGTTACAGCTTCATTTGACGTGTGTGCTCTTTCTGCTCAAAAGGCTCGGAAGTCTTGGGCCCTCACCTGCCCCCTGCTTCACTTAGGGAACCTCATTTATTCTATTCTGAAACTAGGAAAGATCCATCTAGTCCATGTGGTATTACATGATGAGAATTGTATGTAGTTTTAAATCATATTCTTTGTAACAGGACTAGAGAACCATAAGGATACTATATTGAATTTGACATATAAGCATAAAACACAAATTAGAACTGGGCCGTTGGGAGATGGAACCTCTGCATTCTTTCTTCCCTTGGTTATTAAAGCCATGAATGAAAACCTTGTCTGAGAGTTAATTTAAGGATCTCACCTTGGTTCTTTGGGACAGTTGTGTTTAGCCTATGAAATTTCAATTCCATTTATTTCCGTGATTATTTATATGTGGGGCACTTGGATGGTTTCCTTGGGCTGGAATCCACCCTCTATCATTTATTAGCTGTAAGATCTTGGGAGAGTTGTCGTCATAAGGATCAAATGATGTTACCTCATGTTGAGTGCTGAGCATAATGCTTGGTGTAAAGCAAGTGCTAAGTGAATATTTTCTGGAGGGCAAAGATTGTATAATGCAGCTTTATCTTTTTGATAGTTTAGAAGAGCACCTTGTATGTGTAAGTTGTTAAATAATTATTTGAATCATTTTTCAGTAGTGTCTCTGGGGTCTAAGCGCTATTTTTGTTGTTTGTAGCTTGGGTGGTGGTGGTGGTGATGGTGATGATGATGGTGGTGGTGCTGGCAGTGTTTGTAAGAGACATGTAATTTACTATTCTGAGGCTAAATAGAGGATTCCATTTTACAGTTGTCAGTCTGACACCTTTTACTTACAGCACCACTGTAAGTTCCACTTTAAATAAGCTTTGTAAATGGCAGTATTTCTTCCTTTAGAAATGTTGTACGGCTGTATCTGTACAGTTGGTGAGAACATTTAAATAGAGAATTACTAAGGAGACTGTCAGATTCCATGAGGTTAAGAATAAAATTTCAAATTGGCAGTGAAGTAGTGTGAATTGCACTGGATTTGTAACACACCTATCGGAAGGCACTAAATAGTGTCTTGGAATGACCATTATAGGTTTAAATGTATTTCTTCGTAGCCTGTCATTTTCTCACGGCTTTGAAGCTCGATAAAGCTACAAGATGGTCAGGACCTTGAAGGGAGGGGGAGCAGGGCATCGATGCAGGAGACTGTAAGGGATGGGCTCTTCCTCCTTGAATAGGAATTGCAGCTCCATTAAAAGAAAAATGCCAGTGTCTTGGCAGAAAACAGATTTGCATATTATTCATATGCATTTGCTTATTGAGTTCAAGAGGCTCTATCTTCAAGTATGTAAAATAAATAGTGTAATCTGGTGCAATTGTGTTCCAATCCAGTATCCAGGGCATTGCACAAATGAAAGACATAACACATTTAAAAATCACATTTCAGAAGATGGCAGTCAGCTGAAGGTGACTGAGCATCATTAAGAACCACAGGGAGTTAGAGCATGTCTGCCGTGGATTGGGTCTGACTGGAGGAACCACTGCTCCCTTGTGTCCCCACTTGCTGTGACCCACTGGCATTTGCAGCTTCAGTGTCCACAGTGCCCAGAGCTCTGTCTCTTTCATAAATTGGGAAATCTGCATGGTCCCAACTCCTCTTAAATCCTAATAGGGCAAGGATTGCACTGTGTTGGAGGGCAGTGTTACAGACCTATCTTCTACCCTATTTTGTGCGCTCTTTCCTAGCCACCTGATAGGACAAAACAGAATTGCCTCAGAGTTCCAAGAGCTTAACTATTATGTCAGCAGAGATGCCTTGTTTGGTCCTTGAGACCTAAATACATAGGCTGGCTCAAGGGCCAACAGTCAAGTGTAGCAAGACGGAGGGAAAAAAAAGTATGACTCAGGAATATTTACAGGTTTTTCTAAAGCACTCATTTCAGCACAATAAGCATGTGTTGAGTGAAAATAGTAGTCACTATGTAAATGCTACTTTAAGACAAGTCCCTTGGCTTTATCTTCTAATCTTAACCTGTCCTATGTAGAAATTCTACTGTTGCTTCTAACTGTGGGTGGTGGTACCAACCGCCCTATCAGCACCAGTCAGATTCTGAAACCCATTTAGGATCAGTAGGTTACAAATTCCCAGTATGGCTTTCCAGAGCTATAATCAGTAGGAGATTCAGTGTACAGGAGTTTGTGATAGAGTTTGATTTCTGGAGGTGATAGACAGGTAGACAAACTTCATAGAATTTTAGAACTGAAAGGGTGTAAGTAGACCACATGGATGGGGTAAGAGAAAATTACCAGAGGGACAGTAATGAATTGATTGGAAGGAGGAAAAAAAATAAAGAAAAATATCAAAACCTGTTATTAATCAGTATCGAAATAATGTCCTCAAGGGTTCAAGTCTACAATTCATGAAGTTTTGAACTTTTAGTTGTCATAGAACATAAATGTTGGGGAATGTGAGGGATAAGAAAAGTGGATGAAACAAAGGGAACCAGGAGTGATGCAGCAGTAGAGAAAGCCTCAAAAGGAGATGGGGTGTAGGATATGCCAAATTATAGAGTCCAAATAGGCATGAGGAACTCAGGACTGGACCTGCCCCTTACTGGGAATCTGGAGAGTTCTGTGCTTGCTTAGAAGGACGGGATTGGCAGAGTAAGGCTCTACGTTCTGTTTGGTGAGCTGAGGTCCTAGACAAGTTGTAATAGAGGAATTAGGACTAATCTGGAAAGCCAGTAGAGGCTTGTCTCAGAACCAACCCACTCGGCTGGAAGGGGAGACTGCAGCCCTCTCAGTTCTACAAGGTCTCAGTCCTCAGTTCTCACCAGGCTAAGTGAAGAAATAGAATAGAAAGACCGTGTCTATCCTCATTTACCAGAAGGTCCCAGTGTATTGTCCTCATCAGACTTTAGAAGTTTAGAAAAGATCAGGCCTAATGGAGAGAAAGACCGTCAACCAAGTGTTTGACACAGTGATTATAGCAATGGGCTTGAGTGTGTCTGAGATTGTGAGGTTGGCTCAGGAGAGGACAGGGTTCAGGCATGTTTGTCATAGGGCCACTCTGAGTTGTAGTTGACTCATGACAACTAATAACAACAACCACTGTTTAGCAGAATCAGATTATGACAGTGACTGATGGTGAGCTTTGTTCCCCATGGCACGTTGTTGTAGCTGTGCCATTGCATATTTTAGTTTTGTCAGAATCATATCTACTTGTGAAAAATGTACTTCTTTTTTGTTGTTTGGATGAAAACCAAATAAGTATGCTTTTGTTTTAAGGTGCCATATGCTTGGTTCTGCCTCATAGAGCCCTTCTGTACATTAGGAAGAAACACTGCCCCATTCTATGCCATCCTCACATTCATGGCTATCTGTGGTTGAGCCTATTGAAGCCGTGTTGCCAATCCATCTCATTGAAGGTCTTCGTTTTTTGCTAACTTTCTCTTTTACCGAAATGATGACCTTCTCTATGGTCCTGCCAGTCAACATGCTCAAAGTACGGGCGACAAAGTCAAGTCATCCTCATGTCTAAGGAACATTCTGGCTGCACTTCTTCAAGACATATTTGTTTATCCTTCTGGAAAGTCCATGGTATATTTAATATTTTTCACCAACATCATACTTCTAAGGGATCAAGTCTTCCTGAGCCTTCCTTCCTTTTTGAAGAGAACTTTTGCAGCAGATCTGTCCAGTCTAGCACATTGTTGGATTTCATAACTGCTGCTCCCATAGACTTTGATGGTCAATCCAAATAAAATTAAAACCTCAACAATCTCAATCTTCTTTTCCATTTGTCATGATGTTACTTTTTGGTACAGTCATGAGGGTTTGTTTCACAATTTTTCCAGTGCAAAAATTCCTCCATCCTTGGTGACATTTTGCAAGAGCTTAGAAGTTGAAAACACAGTAATTTCTAGAAATCGAGGTTTGGCATGATCCTAGGAAACAGAGAACGTCAATTGCTGTTAACACTGTAATTTTGCTTGCCAGCCTTTCTCTTCAATTTAGGTAAGTCACTTACCCTCTTGCACTTGGTCTGTGCATTTACAGAATAGGACCTTAGTACATGCATTCCTTGCAGAGGTTTTGTGAAAATTAATTAGGTAAAGGTTACAAAGTAGTTGGAAGATGAAGCATTAAGTGTTATTAAGTTGGGTAATTACACTGTGCTTACCTAAAACTCCTTCTGTCAACTCAGCTATAAAAGCACTTTTTAAATGCCTTATTGTCAAGCTAATAGGTAGAAGGCATCATTGGTTTCTGTGGCCTATAGATGTCATATACATTCATTTCTGTTTTAAAATGAGTTGTCACTTGGTCTCCTTTTGCCCTCCATCTACTCCTTGCCTTCTCACTTTCCAATGCCTTCTCTTTCCAGTGCCAACTCAGCAGTTTTATTGTTTGGTCATCTGACTTGGAGTTGGGCACAGGAGCCAATAGGGTTTTAGAAGTGGATGAAGGTGGGTTATGGGCAGGGTCAGTCAAGAGGCTAAGTCCATGACTACTAACACAGAGCTGTTATCATCACATATTACAGGACATGACATGATTTCCTTTGCATTCTTAGAGGAAAGTGCTATATAAATGTAGGATCTGGATACCAGACAAGCAATAGAAAGAAGCATTTATTGGCCTTTCTAATTTTAGAGATTATTCCATGAAATGCACAGCCTCTCTGTCTTCATTACATACTTTGCATAATTGTTACTTGTCCTAGATGAGTGGATAATGGTTAAGTAAGACTAAAATAAATCTCCAAGGTGTTGTGAAAGCAAGTCTTTTTGTCTGAGAATTGATTTATTCTTTTAGGAGTTTGCAGCTTTTGTTTCCCCCCTGCTTACATCTATCCTGTCTTCTGCTGATATTTTTGTAATACTGAATTCTGTCATTATCATCTTTTATATGTTAGTTTTAAAAAAAATTAATTTTGAAAATGGAAAGTAATATTTTTGTTTTCTATGAAGATTGCTCTATACTTAATTATGAAGATATTTTAAAAATCAGTAAAAATAAGATAATCAGGTATATTTTATTTAAAATGCATTGAGCTACATGTATTTTTTTCTACTAGTTTATTTACAAAAGTCGAATACAAATTCGAACAAATTCTTTCAATTTCCCTCACCACCCCCCATCAAATTGCAACCCCATGATTAATCCCTGCCCCATGCACATCTATATCCCTCTGCTTCCACCCCTCTTGGATCCTTATACTTATTCTACAGTAACAGTTTTATACAATATTTATCTTTGTGGAACTGAGTTAGCTCACTCAGCATAATGCTCTCCAGTCCTTCCCAAGTTAGGTAATAAATTACAGAGTTAATGCTCGTGCATGCTGCATAGTATTCCATTGTGTGAATGTACCATAATTTCTCAAGCCATTCATTTGTGGTTGTACATTTGGGCTGTTTCCATGTTCTTACGATGGTGTATATTGCTGCTATGAACATTGGTGTACAAATCTCTTTGTGCCTCAGTTCTTATATTCTCAGGGTATATTCCACTTTGTGGAATAGCTGGCTAAGTGTTATCTCAATAAGACTTTGACATTTTGTAGTCATCTTTTTTACATTAGTGCCTTTTCTCCCTCAATTTACTGGTAAGGATTTGTACTGCCAGACCAAAGCAGGCAGATTGAATTCACCAGCTGCTCCATAGGAGAAAGATCGGCAATCTCCTCCCATGCAATTTACAGACTCTGAAAAACTCACTGGATGGTGAGCTGTGAGTTGGTCCCAACTCAACAGTACACAACAACAAAATATTACTATACTTAAAACATAGAAAACATTTCAACTTGTTTTTGACATTATTTTCCAGGTTGGAATTTAATAAGTTTTTCTGTGGCAGCATTAGAGAGGATATAGAGGATAGTGCTTGAAGGCATGGATTTTAAGTACCAACTACTTCAATTTGTATCCCAGCTTCTCCACAATATAACCTTAGATTAGCTACTTGTCTGTTGTTATTGCTAGGTGTTGAGTTAACTCCAACTCCTGGCAACCCCAAGAGCAACAGATTCAAAATCTTACCTATGCTATGCCATCCTCACAATCTTCGTCATGCTCAAGCCCACTGTTGTGAACACTGTGTCAATCCATCTTATTTACAGTCTTCCTCTTGTTCATTGACCCTTTATTTTTTTTTCATGTTGAATGTCTTCTTCCAAGGACTGGCATCTTTTGACAAAGTGCCCAAAATATGCAAAATGACATTTCATTGTCCTTGCTCTTAAGGAGTACCCTGGTTGTACTTTTTCCAAAACAGATTTGTTTGCCTTTTGTTAGTCCATGTGTATGTTTAATATTCCTCATCAGCCCTACAATTCGAAGGCGGAAGTTCTTCACCAGTCTTCCTGATTCCATGTCCAATTTTCATAGGCATCCCTTAGTCTTTAAGTGGACTTCTTTGTTCTTTAGCTCTGTAAAGAGGACCTTGACAGAATATTTGCTCAATGCAGTACATCTTTTGGGGTTTTGGCTGCTGCTGCCATAGGTGCTATTTGTGGATTCAACTAAAAGGAAATAATTGATAAGACTATTCTTTTCTCTGTTTATCATGGTGTTGCTTTTTGGTCTAGTTGTGAAAATTTTATTTTCTGTACTTCGATTGATTCATGTATTAAATAAGTCTAATAATAATGTTTACATCATAGGTTTTTGTGAAGATTAAGGGATTTACTATAAGTAAAGTGTATGGAGCATATTACAGTATGGGTACATATAATTTCTGTGTGTGTGTTTGCTATTGTTTCTATTAGGGCATTCTGCTCATCAGTTTAAGGACGGTTGTGAGTATGAATTTTATTTTGGTACTGTCATACTCCTAAATCATTTTCTAGTACTGTCGTACTGTTAAATCCTTTGGGAAACATTGAAGCCTTTTAACTGACCTAGTTAAAACAAACAAAACCAAAACCAAAACACCGGTTACAAATGAGCTGATTCCCACTCTTGGTGACCTCATGCATGTCAGATGAGAACCATGCTCCATAGGTTTCTCAAGGACTGATTATTTTTAAGTAGATTGCCAGGCCTTTGTTCTAAGGCACCATTTGATTGCCCAGCTATCCGGTTAGGAGTTGAGCGCATTGCCTGTATTATCTCTAGACTCAGGAGGGCTTATTATACAACAAGGAGTACAACCCCAAAGAACCTGGGCAAAAAGGAAGAGGATGGGGACCAGACAGCCTGTAAGAACAAATGCAGCTCCATCTGTCTCCCTCCTCCACTTGCTATAGACACATGTAATACCTTGTCTGCTTTGCTCTCTGTGTTGATTTTCTGTTTCTCCTTGCAACTTGATCCTCCATACTTGCTCATCAGCATCCCACAGCCCAAAATCAGTCATCCCAGATAATAGTTTTTTCGACCCTGCCACGCTGCACATGTTTGTTCTTACTGAGATAATAGCCCCAGCCCGCCAATCTATCCAATCTCACATTTTCAGTGTTCACAGATAATTCATTTGCCTTCCTTGCATTCAGATTCCAGTTTGGCTAGTTAGTCTAGCTTGACCAATGCCCCAGACCCAGTCCAGCCTGATGAGAAGAGTGGGGTATAGTGGGACTGTGAAGTTAGGTGAGATATTGGGCTGCTTCTTAAGCAGCGTCTTTATGACCTTCTCAATGAACTTTCAAAACAGGGACTTAAAATAGTAGAGAATACATTTTACAATAAGAAATATTACAACCCATATCTGTTAGTATAACACTGAAAACACCCTAACTGAATGGGAAGAACCATTATACTTAATTTAATGGAATGTAATGAAACTACTTAAAATGCAATGGAATGTCCTGAGTTTCAAAAATAACACTCAAGGCTTGTGTGTCCTGGTATAGAAGAGTGGAGAACATTTTTCTGCATGCAACTAAACAAGGTTTTTAGCCATTAGTACATATTAGTTTAATCTAGGGTACTTGGGAAAATATAGTTTCCAAAATTTCATGCCCAGATGTTTAGCATCACCAGATCTTAGGCCCAGCTTGGGCATTTGCAGGTTTGACAAAAGACTCAGATACTTTTGATAAAAGTTGTTTCCAGTCATATTTTGAGAAAAATTGTGTTGAATATGAGGTCTCTGCTAAGCTACATACTTTGACCTTCTCTTTCCCACCTCTATGCATGGTTACTATATCCTATGAACAGGTTTTTCCTAAAGCCAGGTTCTAAGACTTGCTCAAAGCTCAAGAAGTCGGGAAATCAAAGGATGAATTCCATTGGAAAAGCCTCCTGTCAGGAACCTTTCTAGACTAATGAAGAGTAATGATATTGGTCTGTAGAGTAAGGTATGCCTGATCCAGCCCATAGTCTTCACAATTACTTGCTATGTTTCCAAGAATTGGACACTAAAGATGATAGACGGATCGATGCCTTTAAGTTGTGATGCTGGAGAAGAGTGTTGACCATAATGTAGACTGCCTGAAGAACAAATAGATCTGTCCTGGAGAGGGTAAAATCAGGTGGCTTCCTGGAGGCAAGGATATTGAAGCTCTGCCTCACATACTTTGGGCATGTGGCCAGGAAGGAATAGTCCTTGGAGAAGGACATAATTCTTGGAAGAGTAGAACAGTGGAGGAGAGATGAGATGGGTTGACTCAGTGACTGGAGAAATGGTATTAGATCTGTCAGAGATGATGAGATTGGCTCAGGACAGGGCAGGTTTCAGAGCAAATGTATATGGGGTCACTATGAGTCTCAGCCAACTTGTTGGCACGTAACAACAGTGAGTTCCTAGTAAATGCTTGTTGGTTCCTGTTACAGCATTTCTCAGACCCTCCAGCAGTCTGCATTAGGTGAACATGGTGAAGTATAGACTATAGGAAAGAAGTGGAGGTCTCAGCTGGGCTAGGAGAGTGGTTTATGTGGAGGGTAAGATCGTGAAGAAAGAAATCATTAGCATTCTTGTACTAATGCAATGGAAAGGTTACTGTTAGAGACTTCCAACTGCACCTAGCTATTTAGTTGTTGTTGGCTTTTAACCACGTCCAGCTGGCCAGAGAAAAGGTTAGTTGATGGGGGCTAAGTATCATTTTAGGGGTATATATCTCAATGTAAAGATTCAATTCTTGCACCATCTTCATTTGTGTTGTTGTTACCTGCTTGTGAGTTAACTCTCACACATGGAGGCTTTTCACCCTGAAATTTTCTTTCCTTTGACTGCTCTTTGCCTAACCCAGTGGTGCTCCCTCTTTAGCAGGTTAGATCCATCAACAGATCTGTGGGAGAAAGATGAGCAATCTCTTCCAGTGTGATTTACTGCCTCCTGAAAACCCTCTGGAGGATCAGCTATGAATCACCTATGAGAGAGTCAGAGAGAGATACACTACCAATACTTGGGAATCAATATAAAAGACTTAGAACTTATTGTTCAGATCATTTCCCTTAATAGCAGCTTCTTCCTCAAATTATTGGTTCAGGAGACAATATCATTTCATTTTCCAGATCTTCCCATCTTACTGTATTTTATTTCTCATCTATTACAGATTGATCTCCTCCTCTCCAGGACTTTTTCTATTATCTACAGGAATTGTTATAATCTCTTTATGGGGCTTCTTGTTGTTTATAGATACTATAGAGTCATAGACGACTCATAGCAACCCTATGAATGAAAGACCTGAACACTTGTATAACTTTCATAGTTTCTCCAAGTTCATAGAGTTTCCAGAGGCAAGCTATTTTGGAAGTGGATGCCACTCCTGCTTCCAAGCTTGTTTTAATCAGGGAGCTCCACCAAACACTGTCCACCATGGGTAACCATTATTGCATTTCACTATCAGTGTCACAGTGTTCAGCATCACAGCAACCATGGGTTACCTATGTACGGACTGACCAGTGCTATACTACTTAGAAGAACATTTGACCAAAACCAATTAAAACCAGGCGTGAAGGCCAAAGATTAAAATCATCCACCTTTGGCTTGGTAGCATAACTTTATATCCACTAGGCCAATAGAGCTTTGTTATCCATCGGTCAGTATCACAAATGGAATGGAAATACCTTACTTTATGTCCTAATTGAAATGTTACCACTTCTATGTTACCAAGTCCTTAGGATCAGCCAAGTTCATAGAGGAGATCTTGAAGCAAGGACCTAAATAAATGGAGAGATAACCATATCTCTGGGTCAAAAGACAGATTTATTGCTGGGTTTTCTTTTTCATTTTCTTTCTTTTTTTTTATGTATACCTTCAACTTGGATTCGATTGGCACGGGAGAAGACTGCCCCTCCTTTTCCAGCAGAGCTTCTGGTGGATTCAGACGTGCACTTTTGGGAAAAGACAATTTTAAAAATTAGTTCTCCTCAAATTTTCATATTAATTCAGCACAGACTCAATTTAAATCCAAGAAGTTTTCTAGTAAAATTGTACCATTGATTTTAAAATGTATGTTGAAAAGCAAAAGACTTTAAATAAACAAAACAGTTTTGAAATAGAAGAATAAAGTTGTGGAGCATACTTTGATAATCATACTGTTATTATAAGTATCTGATAAAGCAACAATGATCAAGGCACTGTGTTATTAGCATTAAAAAAGATATAAAGATCAATCAGCTTGAAGATAGAGTCCAGTAGACCCATACATTTATAGTCAATTGATTTTTTAAAAGGTACAAAGCAATTGATTTGGAAAACAGTAGTCTTTTTAACAAGGAAAGCTTAAAAAATGAACCTCTGCATGTATAACAAATAAAACAAAACAAAAAATTCATAATTTGTACCATGTAAATAATATTAAATTGAAATTAATCATAGAACTATTACAATACTGTTTTTAGGAATAAGAGGTAAAAAAATCTTTGTGACCTTTAGTTAAAGCAGAGATCTCTTACATGTGCATATCTTATGTGGCTTGGGACCACATGGCCATGTAAGAAAAAAAAATTCATAAATTTTCTTCATAAAAAACAAAAACTATTTTTTGAGAGATGATGTTAAAGGAAATAAAATAACCCAAAATATAAGAAAAACTATTTGTGAAGTACACTATAAAGGTCATGTGTTTAGAATACATAAAGAATCCTCATAATTCAATAGTATGATAAACAACCCACTATAAAAATGGGCAAACCATTTGAACACTTTACCAAAGTATTTATACAGATGGTAAATAAGCACTTGACTAGATCTGAGCATCTTTAGGCAGCAGAGTAATTCCATCAAAATCACAATGAGATGTCACTAAATGCTAATGGAACAGGGAGAGCAAGTGAGAGCGAGAGGACTGGTATCAAGTGTTGATGAGAATGTGGAAGAACTATATTAGCAGAATACCAAATGGTGTCATTACTTTCCAAAAACAGCCTGGCAATTTATTTTAAAAGTAAACGTTTGGGTTTTTTTTCCCACCCCACAATTCTGAAATCCCATTGCTCATTCATGTACTACTCTCGAAACTCAGACTCATTGTCATCGAGTCAGAATTTGCTTGTCCATGCCCTTCCGGAGGGTTTTCAGGGCCTGTAAATTGCACAAGGGAAATTTCCCATCTTTCTCTTATGAATTTGCTGGTGGGTCCAAACTGGCTTCACCACTGAGTTAGCAGTGTGACTCCCTATGGCTGCACCACATATACATCCTAAGAACTGTGTTATACAACTTTTATTTTTAATTGACATAAGTAGTTGTTGTTAAGTGCTGTAGAGTCGTAGACAACACATAGGGACTCTATGAACAAAAGTCTTGGGCGTAAAACTTTGATCTTTTCTCCAAGTTCATAGAGTTTCTGGAAGCAAGCTTTTTTTGGAAGTGGATGCCACTCCTGCTTCCAAGCCCACTTTATTTGGGAGATCCACAAAAAGCAGGCCTGAGGGCCCAAAGATATTTTTAAATACAAGGCCAAATTGAATCAGCTCACACCCTATTGTAAATAACAGCCACACCCTAGTCTCAACTCAAACCGGAAAACACACCAGAGCAGAATCCTGTCCTTAGCTCATCTTCCCAACCTGGAAATAGATCCAGAGACTAGGATGTGGCCGTTGTTCACACTAGGGCATGAGCTGACTGGCTTTGGCCTCCTATTGTAAAAGGCTTTAGGCCACCAGTCTGGGGCTATTTCCACGATGGGAAGATGAGTGGAATGCCTGGTTTCTACTAAGGTGTTTTATTCTGTTTTCTGACATAAGTAGGAATGCCTATCTATCTATGAACAGTGAATGATAAGCACATATGGCACACCAAGAAAAAGGAATTTTTCTCAATAATAAAAGGTAAGAAAGGGAAGATGTCAAAAGATATTATGCCTAGTAAAGGCAGCCAAATACAAAGGGCTTCCTACTGTATGATTCTGTCTCAGGATTTTCTGGAAAGGACAAAATTATGGGGACAGATATAAGATCAGTGGCTTTTGGGGATTGGTAGGAAGCAAGGGATCAAATACAATGGAACTTGAGGAAATTTTTTTTGAATGGTGAAATATCCTATACCCTGATTATGGTGGTGGCTATGTGACTATACATTTATCTAAACTTTTAAAATTGTGCACCTAAAATAATAATGTATGTAAATGATACTTCAGTAAACCACCTTAAAAAAAGAATTTTGGTATAAATTAATTTATATACCAATGAGTGCAAAAATGAGTAGTCAGTCAGTTCCATTTATTTATAACAAGCCCCACATTCACATAGCACCTTTCAATTTAAAAACTATGTTCATACGTAATTTCTCATGGCATTCTCACAGCCCTGTGAAGGTGGCATTATTGTTCACAGTTTAAATGCAAACTGTTTCTCTATGCTACAAGGCTAACTACTCTGCTTAAGGTCACATGGTAAGCACTTTAAAATCTAAATGTTTATCTCAGTGTCTCTTTAAAAAATAGCTTTTATTTTAAAATGAAAACAAAATTTCTCCGAGAAATCTTAGTTGGCTATCCATTCCTCTCTTTCATTAAGTTGGGAATTCCTGCCTGATGCTTTACCCTTACCTTCTACTAGACCAATTCCAAAAGGGCTTCCTATCACTTGGTCTTCTCTTTCATTTCACATACTTTCTACCAAAGCACTTCCATTTCTAAGTAGAACTCTTCTGGAAAAATTCTTTTGCTAAATCTTTAATCTCCTGTCTCTCAAGGGGATGCCAGGGGACTGGTCATGTCGCTTCTACTGACAAATAAGTATAACATTTGCATACTATAGTTTGTGTGGAATGTCAATAGTTAATCTCTACATTATGTTTTCATCACCTCCAAGAGAGTTATTTTTAAAAAACAAAAAAGAAAAAGAGCTAAGTTGACTCTGGGATGAGAAGACAGATGGCCATTGAAATAATTGGTGTGAGAAGGAACAAATGCAGAGGGTGGTGGAAGAATGAGAGAATTTCAAGGCTTGAGTGATTAATTTCAAGACAGGGGGGAAGACTTAACAGCTCATTTTTATTAATTCCGTGAAGCTCAGACTGGATCGGTTATCTTCATGTTAAAACTACATTTCTATGTAGATTGTTAATAGGGAAGAACCATACCAAGTTTTTAAAGAAAAAGATAGTTTAACAAATGGGAGAAGAAAATAATATTGATGGTGATATTTAATGTGGCATTGAGACTTGGTAATTGATCATGAAGAAAGAATTTCATGCTAGAGAAAGTAGTAGGTTTTGACTTAGACTCAAATGTGAATTTGACAGAGAAAAACACGACAAGGGCACAATGAAAAGCTTCTGAAAATTATCCAGACATGTTAACCTTGAAGAAGGCAAGGAAACGAGACAGATGGATAAAAGAGAAAGACTGGCTCTTTCCTTGTAGGTTAAGAGTGAGTAAGATTTGAGTCATTTGGCTCAGTTATGAGGGAGAGAGAAGATAGGGGCAGTGGTTAAACACTGGTTAGAAAAGAAATTCTCTCCAGAAACGGATGAGAAAACAAACAGTGGTCTCTTGAAGAGATCCGCCAAGGAGATCTCTGGGTGCAAGTGGACTGAAGAAAAGCAGAGGCAGAAAGTGTCGGGAGAGATGGTGAAACGGGGAGTAACAATGATCAATCTTGTCAAGCCCAGCCAGGGAGAACTAGAACATCAGAGGAAAAAAAAACCCAGCTACTGGAGTTGTTTGTGAACATATTGTTAGTGACTTGTGTCAATGTGGTTTTGGTAAAATGGAATACATGAAAGTGGGAAGACGCTGACACCCCCCTTTCCCCCCACTCCCCACAGAGCCAAAAACACCACCACCAAACAACTCCAAAAGAACAATGCAACTTCTAGAAGGGGATGCTTTAGGTAAAAGAGGAGATACAATGTAAAATCTGGAGTGAGAAATGGAAAGGAGAGGATGGGGTGAGAGAGGTGAAATGAATGAAAATGAAATTCTCTCACACACATGGATGTGCATACAGGCACACACACACCCAAAGCCAGACCTGCTTATCAGCCAAGTGTAGGATATGGGAGCATTTGGAAACGGAAACAATGGTTGCCTAAGGAAAAGGGATTTGAATTTGGCCATATGACAATCTTCAGAAAAACAAGTGAAAACAATGAGGAGGAAAGGAGGGGAGTGGAGAGAATTAGGAGAAAAGAGAAATCTCCTATCCAAGTACATTTTCAGGCAGGAGCTCCAGCTTGTCGTATTTAGGTTCATGTTACCACAGGGAAATGTTCATGTTGAGAAGAAAACTGTTTCCGTGACTATGACTTCAATCAAAACCACTTCAGTGAATGCTATTTCATAAGCACTTTGGCTTCTTAATCATTTTACAATTGGGGTCTTAACTTCTCAACAGTGGTGGCTTATTTGCTATTATCGGGAGGCTGGGAAGGAATTTCCATGCGCTGTAATAACTTGGAATGCCCCTGAGTGGTGCAGATGATTAACATGCTCAACTTCTAACCAACAGGTTGGAGGTTCAAATCCACCCACCAGGGGACTGAGAAGAAAGACCTAGTGATCTTCTGGTGGGGGCAAGGGGGAAATCAGCCAAGGAAAATCCTACGAAGGAGAGTTCTACTTTGCCACATGGGGTCACCTGAGTCAGGGTGGACTGGATGCTAACTGAATTTTTACTAACACTGTTGATTTCCCAAACAGCTATGGGAAGGGAAGGCCGTTTCCAAATAAACTGGGCTGAGTGATAGGAGATCTGTTGCTCCCTTCTATCCTTCTGTCATTTCTTGTCGTCTCTCTAGCATTAAGTCTAAGCGTCTTAACTGGGTACTCAAATCCTCTGCATACCTTTTTAGCTTTATCTCTCCACCACTGCTTACATGAACTCTTCCTCTTGGCCAGGCTGTTTACCATCCCCTGATATGCTTTGCGCATCACTGCTTTCCCGCTTAGTAGAGCCTCACTCTGTGCCTTTGCTCAAGCTGGTTTTCTTACCTCAGATACCCTCCGAGCTTTTTAACCCAGTTGAAAGGCTGCCTCCCAGATAAAGTTGTTGTCACCACCCAAGTTATCTCTCTCAGCCCCTGTCTGTATACTCCTTTAGTACCTTTTACCACTCTGACAGTCCTGTATTGGGGAGTATAGTGTCTGGTCTCCTGGCTTGCCGTTTAAGCTCTTGGTGGGCAAATGCTGCGTCTTAGTCTCCCTTGACCAGTTCACAATGGTTTTGTGATGGCCACTCAGTCAGATTTGTTGGTTCTTTGGATGTTTGAGGAGAAAATTGGAGAAACTGGTGTGGAAAATTGTAAGTTAAGCTTTCAGCTTTCAAAACGTGGTTTAAAATGAGGAAATCACAGATGCCCTGGCTGTGTACTGCCCTTATCTGGGTCTGGGGAGCTGTGCGTTGGGATTTCTGGCACTGTCTGTGGTTGGGTATAGCTGTGAGTCAGAAGGAGTTTGATTTGGCCTCAGCGGGGCATGGATGAGGAGGTGCAGCCTGTGTCAGCCTGTGCCCACCTTGCCATTTCTGGGGTGACAGCAGACAGGGCAATGCAGGCCTGAAGCATATGCTCTTCTAACAGGTTAAAAAGGCTGGCATTTCAGAGAAAGCATTATATGCTTTTCAAAACCAGCATTCCTGTGAAGGGTGGCTTTGCCAACTAAATTGTAAGAGCATGGATTTAATAAACATTTTCTCAGTCTTTTCCACTAATGCTTATTCCTTTTTTGGAGTCAAGGGGGGAAAAGACAAAGGCAACTTACATAAATTTCCTTGAAATAGCACTTGTATATTTCCTGGTGCTACGGTATTTCTTTCCTTACACTGTTCCTTATAATTTGTATGGTCAGGGAATATCAGTCATGAAATTCCAAGTCATCTTTTTGAAACAGATTCCAACCAATTCAAAGAGAAGAACAAATTAGTGCTTTCTTAGTTTAACCAGTTAGTTCTTGTAGCCATGGAAAGCTCCATTTAATGACCATATTTCCTTTGGTAAAAAGACTCTGCTTTTTTCTGATTTTGTTTGGTAGTCATTCTGATAATTGCTTGGTGTGTTTTTCTGGCTCCGGATGCTTTTGCTCTCCTCACTCTCCAAATTCTGGCTCCCAAAGATGGCCCTTTTGAAAGGCTCAAGGGATATTTATCCAGTCTTTGTACAAGGCCAGATACCTAGAGAACTTTGCTGCTTGCATGCTACTGATAGCAGGACCTGAAGAAGATAAGCAGAAGGGAACATTGTTAGGAAATTGCCAGATATTATTTAGTCAGTGGCAGGTAGTGATGGTGGTGCTAAAGGTGGTAACAATAGTAGATGTGGAGAGGTGACTTTGGAAGTGGTGATTGCAGCAGTGTTGGTGGAGGGAAAATCCAGGGAGTGGCTTTGCCATTTTGAACCAGAGACATTCCTAGACATTGTTGTGGAACCCAGAAAGAATCTGTTTCGTTTGTAGCCAGAACAGGAAACAGATGGTACATTCAATTTGTTTAATTTGAAGAGAGTTTAATAAAAAGGATGATTTACCAAGGTGTGGAAATGACAAGATTAGTGTTGTATCCTGGGACTAGTAGAAGCTTAATGTCATTACTGTGACTTGTAGTCCTGATAGTCCATGGCTACTGTAAATGGTTAATGGGCTCCACAGTTTAAAAAAGGTTGGGAGTTTGAGTCCTCCCAGAAGCACTTTGGAATAAAGTCTTTGCAACCTACTTAGAAAAAAAAATTAGTTGGAGGCTTTATGGAGCACAGTTCTACTCAATATACCTGGAATTGCTATGAGTTGGAATTGAGTCAGTGGTGATCGTAATGGAGAATTGTAATCTTGATGGTGAAAAGATGGGAGGGAAGCTGTGTAAAAAGAGGTATGTCAAGAAAGTTAGTGGACACATAGGACAGCCCATAGAGAACCCACAGGGTGGAAAACAAGGAGGTTAATTATCCTAAGCTTGGTCTTCTTGTCTCGCATGTCTCCTGCTTGTGTTCTCTATTGGTCATATCCCATGGGAAGTCAATAAATCACATGGGAGGAGATTTTCCATCTTTCTCCCACAGAGCAGCTGGTGGATTCGAACCATGCCCTTTTGGATAAGAAGTGCATCTTTTTATCACTAAGCCACCAGAGCTCATGGAAAACCAGAGGGCTAGGAAATCCATTGATATGGTTGAAACAGGAGCCTCTCAGGACTCAGAAATGGGTGGAAAATTATGGTGAATTGTTCTTGAATGGTGAATAGAAGACGGGATAGCCTCAGAATTGAGGTGAAGGAGACTTTGAGAACAACCTGTCCATTTCTCTTATTTCATATATAAAATAAATATAGTCACAGAGAGAGTAAACAATTTTATAAGTTATGTATCCTGTTATTGGCAGACTTATAACTGTGCTTCAGAGTTCTTGACCCTCATTTATGTGTCCTTTCTGTGACTCCGTTCTTCTCATGCAGTAATTTGAGAAGAAAAGTGAGAAAGAAGAAAGGGCAAATAAAAGTAGGCCAGTTTCCATTTTGGATAAGTTCTCAATAGCATGTAAGATGCTAGATGAATTTAAGTGAATTTTTAATTCAGTTATGATCAATGCTATGGCTAACAAATATTTAGAAAACCAATGAAGAATGGCACTTAATGTTAGAGAACTGACTGCACCTATAAATGGTTGATGTCAGCTTTTGTTGTTTCTTGCTTTTGGTCTGTACACAGAGTTCTCTTTGAGGTGTGATCTCAGAGGCTCTGAAGTGAAGGCTGAATTTTTGGGTGTCATCTTTTATAAGGAAAGTAGTAGTAGAGCTCAGAGACCAAGAGAAAGAAGACTAAATTTTACACTATATGTAGTCTCCTCCCCTGCAATTACCGCCTCTGAAAACTCTCTAGAGGGTCAGCTATGGTCAGTTCCAATTCAAAGGTGCACGACAACAACAACATGTTTATCCTTTGTGTAGACATTAATTTATATAGTCATGTACACATACAACAGATTCTCAGATACAGAAGCAATTAGCAGCTAACAGCATTGACCTAACAGTAATCCATGCATAATATCAAGAGGTTGGCAATTATGACTGAGAAGGAGAGAAAGGAGATCAGAACTTGGAGTTGGGACATATTTTAAATATTTCCCATGTCAAAATGAAAATGTTTTCATATCATAACTCCTGGAGAATAAAGAATCCCCTGATACAAGCCTTCTTTATCAGTGGAAATGTAGAGTGAGCAATAGATTAATAGAATTCTTAGGTACTTAGGTTCAGTCACTAATGTTATCAAGAAATACTGAACAACTCCTGTCTACCAAATGGAGGCCTTTGTGGTTACATGGTTGAATTCTTACTGTCCATACTGGAGATTTGTGTTCAATTCTTCCCAGTATGTTTCATGCATTATTGCCATCCATTTGTCAGTGAAAGCTTATGTGTTGCTATGATGTTAAACAGATTTCCGTGATGCTTCCAGAATAAAGTGGACTAGGAAAAAATGCCTTGGATTCTAACTTTAAAAATCAGCTAGTGAATGCACACCCATGTTTATTGCGGCTTTGTTTACAATAGCAAGGAGTTGGGAACAACCTAAGTGCCCATCAACAAATGAATGGATAAATAAGCCGTGGTATATTCACACAATGGAATACTATGCTGTATTGAAAAACAAGGAACTCATGCAGTATTGTTCAAAATGGGTGATGCTGGAGGACATTCTGCTGAGTGAAATATCTTAGTGACAAAAGGACAAATACTGCATAGTGCCAATGTTGTAAAACAGGACTGACATCGGGGTTGGGGGGAGACTGAGAAAGATGGGTTCAATAATGTATACTGCATTGAAACAAATGAGGGAGAACTGTTTAAAAGGGATATGTGATTAGGTATTTTTGTTATGACAGGATTCCAGAGCGAAGGCTGTATAGTGGAGTGGACCTGGCGGGAGGGATTGTAAAACAATGAAAGAAGTTTTCTTTTACTTTTCTAAGAGGGTAGTGTACTAGGGGGGAGGGTTGGGACGGGAGAAAAGTGCAACAATGAATGAATGGAAACCCAAAGTCTCTGTAAATTTTCATTGAAATTAATAATAAACTAAAAAAGAAAATAATTATCAGCTAATGAAAACCTCTATGAATCACCACAGTCCAGTCTGTAACCAGTCATGGGGATGGTTTAGGACTAGACAGCGTTTTTTGTTCCATTTTGTATGGGGTTGCTATGAAAGAGAGTGGGACTGACTCAGTATCTAACATCCCATGATAGATATTGCACTGAATACTGAAGCTTGATAAAGGAGGCAAATGCAGTTCCTCACTTTACTTTGTTAGGGTTTAACAGTTCTGCCTTTCCTGTATACCATTTAGGGAGATTCACCATTAGTGAATAAAGATATATCTTCAAAATATAATAAATTATATTTTTATATAGTTGAAGTTATTCCTGCAAAATCTGGTGGCTTTTGGGTGACATGGAAGGCAATAGATGCTGTCTTGCCTAAGGATTTACAAATCTATTTTAAATAGTGTTTACATTAGACATTGTTGTTAGATGCCATCCAGCTATGTAGGACTCATAGCGACCCTGTGAACAACAGATCTGAACCTATCCTGCACCAACCTCAGTATCCCCAACACACTTGAGCCCACTGTGGCAGTCACTGTTTTGATCCATCTTACTGAGGGTCTCTAGCTCTTTTTTTCGACCTTGATAGAAGTTATATAAGCTTGGTTTTGTGTTTTTTTTTTTGTTTTTGTTCTTGTTCTTATCGATACAACATTTATCATTTTGTTGTACTGAAGTAACCTGTGGGTTTGCTGTCATGCTGACACCTAAGCCATTGGTGCTTCAAGTGCCAGCAGCGTCACCCATGATAGACACACTTCTGCAGATCTCCCAGATGAAGACAGACAAGGAAGTAGGGTTGGGCATCCACTTCTGAAGTAACAGGCCTTTGAAAACTCTGTGCACAATAGAAGAACATGGGTAACTATATATAGTGTTAGAAGTTGAGCTCAGAAGGGCAAGTTACAGAATAATGAGGAGAGACAGCTGCAAACATTAGACATTAGTTCATTACTTCTAAGGCAGCTCTGGTGGTTTAGTAGTAATGAGTTGCACGGCAAACCCAAAGGCACACAGTTCAAATCTACCATCTGTTGCTCTGCAGAAAAAAGATAGGCAGTCTCCTTCTATGTTATTTATTGACTTTGTAAATTACTGAGTGGTCAGCTATGGGCGTTTTCAACTCAATGATACATGTCAAAAACAACTATTACTTATAGGCTAATTTTTGAAACCAACCTATTTGTAAGGTCAAGAGAAATTGTACCGGACTTGAGGAGGACAGGAGAAGAGGCACTGTGACTTCTTTTAAGTAATTCCAGTCAAAAGAAGCTCCTTATCTGCCTCTGAACAGAGTATATTCACATTCAATGAATAAATATCACACGCCTGCTCTGTGCAGATGCTTTCAAGTAAATTGTTTAATATTCATAACAGCTCTGTGAGGTGAGGATAATGATCCCCATTTTACAATGAAGAAAATGAGGTCTAGATAACTGAAGTCACAACCCCAGCCTCCCTAGATGAGTAAGTATCAGAACCAAGTTTCAGTGCTAGGTCATTTAGCTTCCAGGTTCTTGCTTTCCTTGCTCTTATTATAATGCTCTTCCAATTAATATTTTATTATTTTTTAAAATACCTAGTAACTTTTTTCCTTAATTTTTCCAACTCATTTCTTAGTACTTAGCTTATAACCTTCTTTCACAGGCAGGACTAAGTGGTCTCCATCAGTGCACTGGGCATGCTCTATTATAGTTCTTGTTATACTGCACTGTCATTTTCTATTTGTCTAACTTGGTCACTAGACTGTAGACTCCTTGTAGACTAGATCTTGTTCATTGTTGGATTCACTTCCCAGCACATTCTCTGACCCATGGAAAATGTTCAGTAAATATTTATCAAATAAGTCAGTCTTTATAATAATCCTGTGAAGGTGATTATTATCTCATGGTTTTGGTTTTTTTGCATTTTTTATTTTATTATTATTAATTTTAATGAACATTTGTAGAGATTTTGGATTTCTATTCATTCATTGTTGCACTTTTCTCCCCCCCTTCCCCCCCTCCTCCAGTTATCTCATGTTTTACAAATGAGGGAGCTGAGTGATCAGAAAGGGAAAGAGATTGATCCAAAGTCACAAAGTAGCTTAAGAGTGAATGTAAAACACACATGTATTAGCTCCAGAATTTACTGATCTTGCTACAACACAGCTGTCGCTGTGGTTGGTTGGAACTGTTGTTTGCAGAAGAGATATTTTGAGGATTGCAGTGAGGTTGTAGAGAAGAGTATTTTGAGTGACATCTAAATTTTAAGTATATTTTAGCACAGGTCATTTTTCTGCAGCTCAGAATACTAAATATTTTCTGAGAAGCTACCTACAGGTTTGGTGGTCCATATCTCATGCTTTGTTCATGTTTCTTTCTTTGACCTCCTCTCTCTTTATCATTCCATCCATTTTCATGGCCCACCCACCACCCCTCTTAATAGCCAGTGACAAGCCAATAATTTTTTGTTAACAGTTGAAAATGCTATTTTGCTGTTAAAACATTCACACAATTGCCCTAATCTGCTGCCAAATGGTTATAATCAGAATCAGGTTTCAAAGGGTTTGAATTTCAGCCGGGCTGCCCACACTGTCCTTGGAGGCATATAAATTAATTATAATTAAGAACCATGTGCAGATGTTAGAAGAGAAACTTTAAACAATTTTTTTGGTGTCTGCTCTTGTGGAATATTAAATATGAAGAAGAAAAAAATCCTTGAGTAGTTGCTGCTGGTAAGAGTACAATCATCTACATCTGTATTACAAATTTCTATTAAAATGCACACATGCAAAGAGATTCCTAATCCTTTATTAATTTATCTGTACAACCTTTGTGTAAAAAACTTGGGTGATAGTAGAAAGGATACTTCTGCTTTGTGCATACAGCAGGAAAGAACAGCTTGGATAGAAGAATTTCAATTTAGTTCTTGAAATATAGAATAAGGAAGGATCTTAAAGGAGTAAGGTCTAGTTGGACTGGGAAAAAAAAACCCAAGAGGAAGGAAAATATCCTCATCAAAGAATACAGTTCTGCCTTTGCCCTTAGCAGTGGTGAGGCCATCTCCTTATAGGAGTGTAAGGGTGCTGGGTCTCTTTGGGAGGGTAACTTGGCCTAAATTACTTAGAACATGGCAATTCTTCCATTAAATCAATGGTTTGGATACTGTTTTGCCTAGATCTGTTTCCTCACCTCCTTTTCATCTGTCCTGCTTTCCCCACTTCCCGAACCCCCCCACCCCCAATGAAATACTTTCTTAAAAGTGATTTAGCTAAGATTTTGTTTTGTCTTTCTATTACCTTTCTTATTTGTGGTTGTGGTATGTTGAAATAGATTTGGAGTGAATTTCTGTTTGGACTATATGTGGGCAAGTGTATTTACCTAGGGACCAAGTAGCACTGTTGATTGCCATTTAGGTCACTAAGTGAAATCTAGATTTGGCATGCTGGTATCATGTCCTGGTAAACATTTCTTTCTTCACTGGGGACACAGGACCACAATCTTGTACTTATTTCAACTTCCAAGACTATCAGAACTTTTTAATCTTATTCTTTTCTGGAGAAAGAGCAGGGACAAGGACACTTAGAAACTCTAAAATCATAAAGTTGCTGTTGTTATGTGCCATTGTGTCACCTGCAACCTATAGTGATCCTACAGTAATGAATGATGGTAATTACATGAGGAGACTAATAGAATTCATAAAAAAGTTTTAAAGCTACTATTTGAAACTAACAACACTTAACAATAATAACATCCGCATAGAGAGAGATGAGCTGGCCCAATGGATAGAAAGCAATGCAACCAAGCCAAATGTGGGTGACTTTTAATCTGCGGCCCCCAGGCCTGTCTTTCATTATTTTTGTTCAGACATTCCTCTAGGTCATAAAGCCCTGGTGTGTCCACTTGCCATACAGCGGTAACTTGTGGTTGCTGTGAGGCTGAACACTGTGACACTAATGTGTCAAATGGGTTAATGGTTGGTTACCCAATGAGGACAGAGTGGGGTGGAGCTTCCCGATTAAAACAAGCTTGGAAGGAGGAGTGGCATCCACTTTGGTAGTAGCTTGCCTCCGAAAACCCTATGAACCTGGAGAGAGGATGAAAAGACACACAAGCGTTGAGGATTCTCCTTCACAGGGTCACTATAAGTCCCCTGCAACTTGATGGCACTTAACAACAATAACATCAACATCTGAAACTAAATTTTGATGTTGTTGATTGCCATTGAGTCAAGCTCGATTCATAGCAACCCTATGGACAAAAGACCTGAAGCCTTTCAATAACTATCATCGTTTTTCAAAGTTTATAGAGTTTACAGAGGCATGCTGTTTGGGAAGTGGATGCCACTCCTGCTTCCAATTTTATATATTATCTGTACAAATTTAAATTATGATTACTAGTGTAATCAGTTGCCACAAGTCATTTCTGACCCTGTGTGTGTCAGAAAAGGATTTTCAGTGGCTGAATTTTGGAAAGTAAATCACCAGCTCATTCTTTCAAGGTCTACCTGGAGGGAATTGAAATTACTGCTTTTTGATTAGCAGTCAATCTTGTTAGCCATTTATACTACTGAGTGTTGAAACTGAATTATCAGATCCACAGAATGTATAGGTATCATTTTATTTTACTTTATAGAGATAGCCTGGGTCTTACACTTCACAACAGTGATAGGTGTTTGACATCTGTGAAGCATGCTTCATCAAGTTACCTAGTTGAAATAGTTGGTGAACACATTTATTGCCTTAGCTAAATAGTCTAACCCAAAACCATCTTTTTGACTCAACATTTGCCTTGGCTATGCTTCTAAATGAATAGTTAAAAAAAAACCAACCTATGAATTTAGAAGCATAACTTAAATCCCCAAATTAATTTAGAACTTAAAATTATTTTTAAGTTTTTTACTTTCAGAAATGTTTGCATTTGTTCCACAGGGAGCTAGTTAGTTATTTTTCTTGGTTTGGGGAACAATTTTTATGTTCAGATCAAGAAATCTTGTTGAATTAGTTAATTTTTCATTTATCTTTAGCCTTCCATATGTATTTTAGAATACATTTATAAAATTTGAGTAAAATCTTGCAGTTATTTTAATGAGAAACGTCTTAAAGTAAAAAGCAACTTGGGAGAGAATCTCTCTAAAATATTATGTTATCAAGTCCGTGAGTGTGAGGTATGTGTTTACATTCTTCAGGAATTATCCTACACATTTCTCCCATTTTATCCAGAACCATCTATTTGGTCCCTAGCCAGAATGCTCAGTAGCGGTAGGCCATCTAATTCTTCTGGTGTTTGGATGGATGAGGTTGTGATTCCTGTAGGCAATTAATCATAAAGAGTAGTTTTTTCTTAGGGTGCTCAGGTGCACTAGCGGCAAGAAGCTGAAGATGGGTGGTTTGAATCTACCAGATGCTCCACTGGAGAAGGAGAGGCAATCTCCTCCTGTGCC